>NC_134360.1:66785187-67385187 GCF_048569485.1 Anomaloglossus baeobatrachus
AGTCATGCATGTGTTAACCCCATGCCTCCGTTGCTAATTTTTCATTTTTGCAGTTTCCAAGAGTCTTAACTTATTCACTTTTTTGTTAACATATCAGTATTAGGCAATGTGCGCACGTTGAGTATTTGGTGCAGACATTTTCTTCATGCGTTTTGTGTTACGTTTTTGTGCCATGCGTTTTTCGTAATGGAGTCAATGGCTAAAAAAAAAAACGCATACAGAAATGCACCAACAATTGACATGCGGCAGATTATTTTCTGCACCAAATCTGCAAGGAAAAAATTAGCAACATGTGCACAGCACTTAAGAATTCTCATTGACTTTGCTGGTATAAAGATAGGCAAGCAGATTTGTGACAAATCTGCATCAGTTTTTTGGGTGAAAAAAACCACCATTTTTTTTAAACTCTTATTTGTAGAACTTTTATTGTGTGGTAAAAATGACCCGGCAACATGATTTTCCAA
The DNA here is from genome assembly GCF_048569485.1 of Anomaloglossus baeobatrachus. NCBI lineage: Eukaryota > Metazoa > Chordata > Amphibia > Anura > Aromobatidae > Anomaloglossus > Anomaloglossus baeobatrachus. The sequence goes on from NC_134360.1 coordinate 66,785,652, forward strand.
ATAAGTACGATTACATGGATGTCAAACTTGTTTCATTTATTTTTTAACTTTAAGGCCACGTTCACAAGATCATTATTTGGTCTGTATTTTACAGAAAAATAAAAATTTACAGAGACCCAAATCATATTTTTTTACCAACTTTTTTGGCACTACTGGGATACATTAAGGTCACATGCACACGTTCAGTATTTGGTGAGTTTTTTACCTCAGTATTTGTAAGGCCAGGGTCACACTTGCGTGTGCCTCGCGTGTAACTCGTGCGAGTCTCTCATTGAATCACCCGGTATGGATTTGCACTCTCCTGACAGGAGCGGGTTGGTTGCATGTATGTCTACGCAGCTGAGACGGTCCTGTCCGGAGAGTGTGAGTCCGCGCCGGGTGATTCAATGAGAGACTCGCGTGAGTTACACGCGAGGCACTCGCAAGTGTGACTCTGGCCTAAGTCAAAACCAGGAGTGGGAAAAAAATGCAGAAGTGGTGCCATGTTTCTATTAAGCCTAGGATACACAGCGAGTAAAACAGCCTGAGTGGAATGTGATAAAAAATCGCATTCCACTGAGACCAATGTTACTCTATGGTGCCGTCCCCTTTTGCAATTATTTTCTCAGCCCTAATCAGACCGAGGAAATAGTCGCAGCATGCTGCGGGTGGAATCTGATCTGTATTCACTCGCACCCATACAAGTCTATGGGTGTGAGTGAAATATCGCACTGCACTTGGATGACACAGGAGTGCAGTGCAATAATCGCATCAGCTGGCAATGGAGGAGTTAAAGAGATTAATCCCTCCCTATCTCCTCCGCAGCTGTGATCCGATCGCAGGATTGGATCACAGTGGCATGACACTTGGCTTATACTCGCAGCACAGCGGGAGCCGAGGGTTATTAACATATCGCATCTCATGTAACTCGCATCGGATGCCATGTGCTTGTGCGACCCCAGCCTTATACTTCCAGGTGTTGGCTACAAATACTAAGGTAAAAAACTCACCGAATACTCCACATGTAGGTCCATGTGAACACATTGAGAATTTGGTGAGTTTTTTACCTCAGAATTTGTAATTCAAAACCAGGAGTAGGTATAAAATACACAAGTGGTGCCCGTGTTCCTATTCTTCTTTTCCTCTGATTGTTCCACTTCTGGTTTTGGCTTCAAATGCTGAGGTAAAAAACTCACCAAATACTGAATGTCTAAGGCCACGTGCACACATTCAGTATTTGGTGAGTTTTTTACCTCAGTATTTGTAGCCAAAACCAGGAGTGGGTGAATTATACAGAAGTGATGCCGTGTTTCAATTATACTTTTCCTCTGACTGTTCCACTCCCGGTTTTGGCTTAATCTGAGATAAAATATTGACCAAATACTGATTGTGTAAGGCCAAGTGAACACGTTGTGTATTTGGAGAGTTTTTACCTCAGTATTTGTAGCCATTATTTGTAGTGGGTGATAAATACAGAAGTGGTGCCCGTGCTTCTTTTAGGCTATGTTCGTACGTGGCTTCTTTTTGCCAGTGCATCTTGAGTGCATCAAAAATGCACTGAAAATGCCCCAAAAACGCAGCAAAAACGCATCACGTTTTTGCTGCATTTTTGCCCAATGCGTTTTTAAGTCAAATCTATTGACTGGAAGGGTTCAAAAACGCTGCAAAAACGCAAAAATAATTGACATGCTGCATCTTGGATGAATCTTCAAAAACACAGCCAAGATGCAGCCAACAAAAGATGCCCAGTGTGGACATCGAAATCTCATAGACTTTGCTGGAGGAAGGAAATGCATGCATTTTGGTGCGTCTTTGTGATGTCAAAAACGCACCAAAGATGCATCAAAGGCTAGGTTCACATTTCCGTTGTTTTGCATCAGTCACATGCGTTGCTTAACGCATGTGACTGATGCGTTGTACAACGGATGACAAAGAACAGAATTCATTGTCGGACTCCGTTGTGTGCAGGGGGTGGAGCGCGAGGGGGGCGGAGTTCGAGGGGGGCGGAGCCGAGCGGGGCTGTAGCGCTGAGGACGTCAGTGCCGCGGGGACTGCAGGGCTAGGGACAGGTGAGTGTGTGTGTGTGTGTGTGTGTGTGTACATGCCGAGTGCGGGAGGGGGCGGAGCCGAGCGGGGAAGTGTCGGCCTCCCTGCACACGTATCCAGGGTAAATATTGGGTAACTAAAAGCAAAGCACTTACCTTGGTTACCCGATATTTACACTGGTTAGCAGCATACACCGCTTAGCGCTGGCTCCCTGCACACGTAACCAGTGTAAATATCGGGTAACTAACCAAAGCGCATTGCTTGGTAACCCGATGTGTATCCTGGTTACGGGTGCAGGGAACCAGAGAGAGCATGCGCAGAGAAATCCTACGGATTGCGCTGCTCAAAAAACGTTACAGGCTGCGTTCCTTCCACCCCGCGGTCAGTCGTTCCACGACTGATCCCATGACTGATCAGTCGGGCGGACTGTGCAACGCAGCATCATCAGTCACAATTCGCCGCTCATACAAGTCTATGGGAACAACGGAATCCGCTAAATGGATTCCGTTGTTTACCAGAGCAGCGGATTGTGACTGATACAATTTAACGGAAGTGTGAACCTAGCCTTAGCCTTATACTTTTCCTCTGATTATTCCACTCCTGGTTTTGGCTTCCAAATACTGGTATAAAATACTGACCAAATACTCAACACATAAGGCCTCATGCACACAATTATTTGGTGAGTTTTTATCTCAGACATTTTTTAGGTCAAAACCAGAAGGGGAACAATCAGAGGAAAAGTATAATAGAAACACGGGCACCACTTCTAAAAAATATTTCGCCCACACCTGGTTTTGACTTTCAATTTCTGAGGTAAAAAAATCACCAAATACTCAATGTGTGCATGTGGCCTTAATGTGTCCTACTAGTGGAAAAAGATTATACAGCGCAAAACTGAATAATACAAATAGTGTTATTCAAATAATCTCCAGATGAATAAAAATTAACTTTTAATATATATATTGAATAAAAGTTTAATGTCCCGTAGGACACATAAATATAACACAAAGCTCCAGGGATGACAAAAAGTTTCGCTTGGTCAAAAAAAGACACAATAACCTAGGATAATGTCTTAGTACACAGTTTGTACATACCCTAAGGAGCCACCAGACATTAAATACATTTAAATATTCCTCCAAGAAAAAACATAACGAACAAACAAAACAGTAAACAAAATAAAGTGTACATTCCTTCTTCAAGGATAGACAGTGGTCATCCAATAAAAATGAAAAGAGAGGAAGAAACACAATAAAGATAAATAATAATAAATTCCACAGTGACAGCGGTCAGTATAGTGGTATCGTCAATCACAGGTATATAATTCCTTTTTTCTTAAAGGAAATAGAGTGGTTTCACCAGATCCATTGGAGCCAGGGTACAAGGAACATCTCCTTCAGGCAGGGTCCTCAGACATCCATCATTGAGATGACCCTATTAGGCCCTAGGGAAAAAGACTAAAATCCTTGCCATCACCTATAAGCTCGTCCTCTAGTAGTGGAAATAAAATAAAAGTTGGTAAAAAAAAATGTGATTTGTGTCTCCGTAACTTTTTTATTTTTCTGTTGATGGAGCAGGGTCAGTGCTTGATTTTTTTTTTTGTGTGTGTTCTATTGGGCAAGTGGTTTAAAGGGAATCTGTTAGGTCCAATATGCAGCCAGAACCACAAGCATTTCTGGGTGCTGATTGCTAATCCCTGCCTAACTGTCCCTGTATACACTAGAATAGGTAAAGAGATCTTTAGAAAAAGTATTTCTGAGGATCTTTTATCATATGCTAATGAGTGCAGGGACTAGTCCCAAAGGTGTTGCTTTCCTTGCTAGCCGGCCCCATTAGCATGTTAGTATGCCCCTGTGGGTGTGCTAATGTGCCGCACCCGTGGAAGAAGCCGAGCTGCTCGGATCCAAGTTCGCTGTGGCTAGAGGTTCTCCGGACGTGGGGGCTGTTTGGCGACTCAAATGAAAGGGGGTATTTACAGGGGAGTTGATGTATAGTTTGTGACGCCACCCTTGGTGTATGGTAATTTGGGAGTAGCGCCGCTGCCGTTGGGAGTACCTTGGGTGATGAAGTGGGGCAGCAAGGTGTCGTAGCCCTCCACGGGCAGGGGGATGCCCCGGGACTCGGTGTGGCGTGTCATGGGATGCAGGGGTCACACTCGTACTCACTCAATTCATACGCAGATGCTGACAACCGGATAAACCAATTCTCTGAGTACCGCTGCTGCTGAGGGGAGCTCATCTGAGTCTCGTCCCCTATAGTGTTGCCTGGTGATCCGTGACCTGCCTCCTGGCACTAAGTTTAACTTCAACTTGGTGGCCCAGTATTATGGAACTTGCCGGCACTGTGGCTAAGTGTAGGAGCTTGCTCTCAGGGCTTACGCTTGGGATTTCCTGGACCATTTTGGGTTGGAAAGTCCTATCCCCCTTGTTGCGCTAGTGCCCCGATTCTGGAGAAGGTGGGAGCATATCATAAAGGCTCCGTTCTCGTCAAGTGAATTGTCAGGTTGCCTTAAGCTACTTCCCGACCTAGGGTCCGTGTACCCCATCGTGCCTTCGGTCCCGGACGGGTGACAGTGCTAGGCTGCCGGCTGTCCTCCTCGACAGGTCCAGGCACCTTGCCACAATCCCCTGCGACCGGGGGTCTGACTCATCTAGACCCAGACCCCCGTCTGCAACCTAGATAGCTTCTCTAAGAGCCACCGCTCCCGACTTCCTCTCTTTACTACTCGCTACTCCACTCTCCTCTACTGACTGACTGACACTCCTCACCTCCCCTCCCTGACCCCCCAGGTGGGTGACTCTATTCCACTCAAGCCGTCCACTGGTGTGCCTGGTGGATGTGGTGCAGGGTGTATCTAGGATTTGATTTGCTGTTGGAGGCAACACCATTAAGATAGGGACCCAGAACCAAGAGGGAGGCGGAATACTGCACGGAAGGGCAGCTTGTGCAGTACCCTGTGACGACCTGATAGTCCAGGGGCGTCACACTAACATGCTAATGAATGCACAACATCAGAGGATGGTCACGCTCACCTCTCCACTGCCATTGCCACCCGATGCTGGATTTTGGCTCAGTGCGCATGACCCTGGAGTTTCGTTAATGTGCACTATGAACTGAAGCAGCAATGAGTGAGATCATCCTCTGATTCTGCACATTCATTAGCATGTTATTATGCTCACAGGGGCATGCTAACATGCTAATGGGGCCACCTAGCCAGTGAACCTAACGCACAGGGGACTAGTCCCCTCGCTTATTAGCATACGATAAAAGATCTTTAGAAATCCTTTTTCTAAAGATTCCTTTTTCTATGCTACTACTGTAGATGCAGGGACAGTTAGGCAGGGATTAGCAATATTCACCCAGAACTGCTTGTGGTTCTCGGGTCTTATTACACCTGACAGTTTTCCTTTAATGCTATGGCTGATCCGTGCTTATGTTGTAGCATCTGACAAGCCAAGCACAGCAGTAGTTCTTCATAAAGCAGAGTGTGTTATCATTGCATCTCCCCCGTCTTATCTAGACATTGTATTTTAGGTCCTACCAGTGATGTTCTTCTGAAGGTTGACCTTAAGTTAATTTCTCATGATATCTGCTCCGACCTCTACCACTATCAGATAAGTCCACGGATGTTCTGTGCGGGGTATTCTGATGGGACTAAAGATGCGTGTCTGGTACGTCATTAGTTCTCTATTACGTTACACCTTTGTCCTTTGACATTTGAATCTATGGATTTGAGTCCTGACTGTACTGCGATAAAATCCCTTAAACTGATATTTCATGTATTCATTTATTAATGAATGTAGTTTAGAAAAGAGGGAATCCGGCTATTTATTACATGCGAGTTTAAAAACCTGCTCACATCCCACTCTTACACCAGAGCAGCAGACCTGTCTGTTTGATAAATGGTATAGACCAAAGCGTCTCATCTCCGTCTACTGGGACCAGAACTGGGAAATACCTGTGCCTCATCAGTGGTCAAAGTCAATGCTGGTGTTATAATGAATGCTAATGTGTCTCCTGGACCCAGTATACCATAAAAAAATAAGTAAAACCATTACTGAATCTGATTGCTGCAGGAGTAATAATGACCAGTCTTGAGAAGGGCAGTGAGCCCCATAGGGGTGAATGGACCCCATGACGATCGGGAGGGTGCAAGGTTAGGAAAGGGTTAATAGGTTTGCATGGGATGGGGGATGTGTGGGAGTACAGGATTGGTAGTAGGGAGCTGTAAGGGTATTGGGGGGGAGCAAGGAAGGGGTGGGGTGTTGGGAGAGGTATAAGAGAGGGGGGTGTGCTGTTTACCTCCCCTTTCGTCGATAGATCTTTGTGTCCCAGGACGTAGTGCTGCTGCTGCTTCCTGCCATGGCTGCCCTTGCTGAACTCCTGGAGATGGTGCGGGGAGCATCCGAGGTCGTGGGAGTGGATGCCCTGAGGCAGCAGCTGGCAGCGGTCTGTGGGGCTGGAGCGGCGCCACCTGCTGTTCCAGCGCCCGGGCCGTGGCTACGTGCTCGGCGGGCGCGACCGCCGGAGCGCTACTCCCCCAGCTGGAGGGGGAGAATCAGATCAAGGAGCCCCTGCGGGGACCCTCCGGAGCAGCGGCGGAGCCCTCCAACTAACCTAGGGGAGCAGCCGGCCACCGGGAGGAATCCGCGACGGAGATCCCGTGGGTCGGGGGTGGGCGGAGCCTCTGCGAGGCCCACTTCCGGTCCGCGGCCTGCGCAGCACCAGACCGGAGCATGGATGACGGCAGCCCCCAGTGATGTGCCGGCTGGGGGTGGCGCTCGGCGTGCCGGATTGCTGGAGGAGACTCCCTGCAGGCCGCAGGGGAGAGCAACAGGACGGGGGACGGGATCGGATGTGAGCGGCGAGGTCAGGAGATCGGAGGAGGGGTACGGTGGCCCACAGGCACAGAGGAGATCGGTAGTCACGGTCCCCCCCCGGCGAGGAGCGTGCTGGGGGTGGGTCCCGGCGAGGAGCAAGCTCGGCACGGCCTTCCGGCAGTCGGCAGGGAGGGAGCCCACTGAGGACGACAGGAGAAGGGGCGGCGCAGCAGGATATCACGATTACAGCGGGAAGAGACGGCGGCAGGGCGCCACGGCGGGAGAAAAGGAAGAGGTCAAGCAGGAGTCGCCCGGACGAGCGGGGTGCGGTGACCGTGGGGGTCGACGGCCGCCAGGTGCGGGCTGTCCCCTCGCTGGTCCCCCCTGAGGATTTCGGCAGCGCATCGGACTCCAGCGAGGAAGAAGGAGCAGCGGCAGGTCGGACGGAGCGGCAGCTGGAAGATCGTGGCACGGCTGTTCCGGCGTCGACTCAACGGCAGCCTGGTGAGCAGACAACAGAAATGTTACATGCTGTGGGTAGCGCGGGCGAGGGCGGGGGTTCCGTCGCGGGACGCGTTGCGCTGGGGGCGAGTGCGGTCGGGCAGTCTGGTTTACCGGGTCCAGAGTTTTGGGGGCAGCTTTTGGGGGTGTTGCAGGGGTTGTCTGCGGAACGGGGTAGTCGGACTGGGCCTGGGGCTCCGGTGGGGGCGTGGGTAGGCCCCACGGAAGTGGTGCGGACAGAAGCGCCGGTGCGCGATGTTGCGGCGGGGGACACGACCTCGGCGGCAGGTACGGGACAGGAGGCTGGTGGGGCGGCTTCCGTGGGTGCGAGTAAGGAGGCGGAAAAGGAAAAAGAAAAGGAGGATGAGGTAGTGCGTTTGGATGATAGGGCACGGAGTGAAATTTATGTGTGTTTTGAAGGTCAGTTAGGGGTTCATTTAAAAAAGGAGGTGAGGGAAAAGATTTGGAAGGGGGAGTATGTGGAAATTTTTTCCCTGCTTCCCTTGGAAAAGTTTAATTTGGATAAGGTGAAACCTAGTGATACAAAAAAGGAGAAGGAGGATGAGGAAAAACGGCGGTATAGGTTGATCCCAAGGACGTTTACTAACTGGCTACAGGCCTTTGCTATCTTAGCCAGTGTGATCGGGGAAAAGGAGCCGGAGCATTGTTCCGCCCTATTTGGATATATGGACGCGATAGGGGAAGCGTATAGAGTATACGGCGGTTTGGGGTGGTTGAGATATGATGAGCAGTTCCGGCAGCGGAAGGCTCTGCGGCCGGGAGTCCAGTGGGGCCACAAGGATATTTCTTTGTGGATGCGGTTAATGACGGCGCCGGCTCAGCCCTTTCGAGGGGGTGCCGGGAGCCCGGGTGCGAGTGGCGGGTCCTCGGCTGGACAGAAAAAGGGAGCTTGTTGGCAGTATAACGAGGGACAGTGTAAGTTCGGGGCCTGACACGAGTGTTCCGGATGTGGAGGGTCCCACCCTCTGGCCAGGTGCTTCAAGAAAGGCAAAGGAAAGGCGGGGGAGGGGTCTGGAAAAAGGGAGGACGCCAGTGAGGGTAGAGGCGATGCTTCCCTATTTAAGTAGATATCCGGATGTGCGGGCGGCGGAGTTGTTGGAACGTGGTTTTACAGAGGGCTTTCGGATTCCGTTTGAATCTGAGGCGCCGGTGTTTCGCCCGGGAAACTTGCGGTCCGCAAAAGAACATCCGGCGGTGGTGAAGGAAAAGCTGCAGAAGGAGGTGGAGTTGGGGAGGATGGCGGGCCCATTCCAGGACCCGCCATTCTCTAATTTACGGATTTCCCCCCTTGGGGTGGTACCTAAGAAGGAGCCAAACAAATTTCGGCTCATTCATCATTTATCTTATCCGGCGGGATTGTCGGTGAATGATGGGATATCACCGGAATTGTCGGCGGTATGTTATGTATCGTTCGATAGGGCCTTGGAGCTGGTAAGGGTAGCGGGGCGGGGGGCCCTGATGGCAAAGGCGGATGTGGAAGCAGCTTTTCGTTTACTCCCGGTGCATCCAGAGAGCTTTCATCTCTTAGTATTCACCATCCCACATACACCCTATGTGGATCGTTGCCTGCCGATGGGCTGTTCCATTTCGTGTGCTTATTTTGAGGCATTCAGTACGTTTGTGGAATGGGTGGTCAAGGAGGTGGCAGGAGTCCATTCGGTGATTCACTATTTGGATGACTTCTTTTGCGTGGGTCCGGCGGGCTCTTCGGTTTGCTCCTTGTTGTTGTTTACGTTAGAGCGGATCGCGCGGAGCCTGGGTATTCCGTTGGCAAAAGACAAAACAGAAGGGCCGGTGACGGTATTATGTTTCTTAGGTATCGAAATTGATACACTGGCAATGGAATGCCGGTTGCCGGAGGGAAAGCTGTTGGATTTGAAGGCGTCGGTGCGGTTCTTGTCTCAGGCCAAGAAGGTGCGGTTGCGGGAGTTGCAGTCAGTGCTCGGAAAATTGAATTTCGCTTGTCGCATTATGCCGATGGGGCGGATATTTAATAGGAGACTGGCGAGCGCAACTGCAGGGGTAAAAGCTCCAAATCACTTTGTCAGAGTGACAAAAATGATGAAAGGGGATTTGTTGGTGTGGGAGGAGTTCTTGGACCGGTACAACGGTCGGACCCTTTGGATGAGCGAGGCGGTGTCCAATAGCCAGCTGGAATTGTACACGGATGCGGCTGGGGCGACAGGTTTTGGAGCAATTTTTCAAACGCGCTGGTGTGTGGGAAAGTGGCCGCGGCGGTGGGTGGAAGCAGGTTTGGTGAGGAATTTGGCGCTGTTGGAATTGTTTCCCATTATTGTGGCGGTGGAGTTGTGGGGCCCTGTTTTTGCTGGAAGAAGGGTTTGCATGCATTGTGACAACATGGCGGTGGTGCATTCCATCAACGCACTGTCGGCAAAATCCCCGCCGGTTGTGGGGTATTTAAGGCATCTAGTGTTGCGTTGTTTGGAGTTAAACATTTGCGTGGTGGCTCGGCATGTGCCTGGGATTCGCAACGAGGTGGCTGATGCGCTATCACGGTTTCAGTTTTGCAGGTTCAGGAAGCTGGTGCCGGAAGCGGACGCGGAGGGGGAACCTTGCCCGAACTGGCTGTGGGACCTGGCATCGGTGTAGCTTTTGAGGGAATTCGGAGATCGGTGTCTGAGGCTACTTGGTGCCGATATCAGGCGGTGTGGCAGGAATGGGCAGAGTTGGAAAGTAGGGAGTTCATGGAGTCGGGTTACCAGGGTCGAGTGTTGGGGGTACTGATGTTAATAAGTGGGGATTTTTCGGAAGGCAGGTCTGTTTCGGTGATTGGTTGCAAGTTGGCGGCGTTGGCCTTTTTGTTCCAGATGCAAGGGGTTCGGGACGCGACTAAGGATTTTCTGGTGCGACAGGCGATGAAGGGTTTTCGAAAAGGGGCTCAGTCGCGTGACTGTAGGCGGCCGGTGTCATTGCCATTGTTGGTGCGTTTGGTGGGGTGTTTAGGGGAGTTGTGTTCGTCTCCTTATGAGCGGGTGTTGTTCTCGGTAGCTTTTGTACTGGCGTTTTTTGGGGCCTTTCGTATTGGCGAATTGGTCAGCCCGACTAAGCAAGCGATGGGTGGTTTGCTGTTGGGTGATGTGATGCTGGGGGAGGATAGAGTGGAATGTCGGCTTCGTTTTTCTAAGACGGATCAGAGGGGCCGGGGGCGCTTAGTAGTGTTGTACGCTTTACCGGGGCACCAGTTGTGCCCAGTGTTACATGTGTCAGAGTTTTTAAAGGTGCGCGGCGGTTACCCTGGTGTTTTTCTTAGACATACGGACGGATTGGCTTTGTCGCGGTATCAATTCAATGCGGTGCTGAAGATGGCTCTAGCAAGGGTGGGGGAGGAGCCACGTGAGTACGGGTCTCACTCCTTCCGGATTGGGGCGGCAACGGAGGCCGCCAGGTGGGGTTTGAGTGAGGATTGTATCCGGCGGATTGGGAGGTGGGAGTCTTCCAGGTTCCGTTTGTACATTAGGCCTCACTTGGTCAGGTGATGGTCAGGGGTGGGGGATTCAAGGTTGGTGTTAGATGCCGGTTTGTGGGCAATTTCTTGTGCTGTTGCTGTTTTTATTCGTGGTCTTTGTATTTTATAGGTCCATGCCTTGTGTGGATCCTCGGGCACTCCTATGTGTATTGGGGAGCGTTACGGGCGGATGTGCGGCGTGACGGTCGGCAGCTTGGAGTGTCGGTGTCGGAAGCCCGAGTAAAGTGGCTCGGAATTCGGGGCATGACTTGGGGTAGAGTGCGCCCAGAGGTGGCTTATTATAGCCGTATGGATCGTGTCCCTGATGTGTTAATTTTGCATGTGGGAGGGAACGATTTGGGAGTAAGGTCGGCGAGGGAATTGAAAAGGGATATAAAGCTGGACCTGTTACATTTGTGGAGGGCGTTCCCGGGCATAGTTATCGTTTGGTCGGACATTATAGCTCGGACGCAGTGGCGTTTTGGGAGGTCGGTGGACCGTATTAATAGGGCTCGGAGCAAGCTGAACCGGGCTATTGGCAGGTTTGTGGCGAGAAATGGGGGGTTGGTGGTGCGGCATAGAGAATTGGAGGAGTCCACGGAGCAGTATCTAAGGAGAGATGGGGTTCACCTGACTGATGTGGGTCTGGATTTATGGATGTTGGGTTTGAGGGATGGCCTAGAGCAAGCACTGGGGGTGTGGGGGGCCCGGGCCAAGTAAGGGTGTCACTTGGCCGGCCTGTGGCGGGGTGATAGGTCCGTCTGAGAGGTTGGGAGTACCGACAGTCGGCTTGTTGGTACGAAGTCGCTCAAGGGGAGTGGCTTCGGAGTGGATGGGAACTTGTGGGCGGAGGTCCCGCAGGTTCTGGGTAGGAGTAATTAACGATGGAACGTTGTTACCCCTCACCTCGGGCCGGGTGGTCACGGCCGAGGTGGTCCTCTGGGCCGGTTTGGAGGTTACGGCCGGGGGGTTAGGAATGATGGTTTGCCTCTCGGACGGATCTATCGGTGTTTCTGGTTATACGGGTATATATGTATAAGGTTAAGTTTAACAATTGAGTGGCATGTTGGGCCACAAGTTTGGTATACATATATACGGTAAAATAAAACTGTGGCCATTCCTGCAATAAAGTCGTGGTTCTCGTCTTCATTTAGGTAGATATGGTACGGGGGGTGTGTTTTACAGGATAACCTGATTATCCCTTATAGATGCGTCAAGAAGGGCAGTGAGCCCCATAGGGGTGAATGGACCCCATGACGATCGGGAGGGTGCAAGGTTAGGAAAGGGTTAATAGGTTTGCATAGGATGGGGGATGTGTGGGAGTACAGGATTGGTAGTAGGGAGCTGTAAGGGGATTGGGGGGGAGCAAGGAAGGGGTGGGGTGTTGGGAGAGGTATAAGAGAGGGGGGTGTGCTGTTTACCTCCCCTTTCGTCGATAGATCTTTGTGTCCCACCCGCCCGCCCTGATATATAATTATATGTATATGTTCAAAAAAAAAAAAAAAATGATAAAAAAAAAAAAAAAAAAAAAGGTGAAAAGGTGATGGTTTTCAAAAAAAAAAAAAAAAAAAAAGAACTTTTAAAAAAAAAAAAAAAAAAAAGAGGAATAAAGGAGAATACAAGGTTGAGTTGCTAATTTATTGTTGTCACAGCGGGGTGATAGCTCCGTCTGAGAGGTTGGGAGTACCGACAGTCGGCTTGTTGGTACGAAGTCGCTCAAGGGGAGTGGCTTCGGAGTGGATGGGAACTTGTGGGCGGAGGTCCCGCAGGTTCTGGGTAGGGGTAATTAACGATGGAACGTTGTTACCCCTCACCTCGGGCCGGGTGGTCACGGCCGAGGTGGTCCTCTGGGCCGGTTTGGAGGTTACGGCCGGGGGGTTAGGAATGATGGTTTGCCTCTCGGACGGATCTATCGGTGTTTCTGGTTATACGGGTATATATGTATAAGGTTAAGTTTAACAATTGAGTGGCATGTTGGGCCACAAGTTTGGTATACATATATACGGTAAAATAAAACTGTGGCCATTCCTGCAATAAAGTCGTGGTTCTCGTCTTCATTTAGGTAGATATGGTACGGGGGGGGGGTTTTACAGGATAACCTGCTTATCCCTTATAGATGCGTCATGGAAATACATTCCAGCCTCACATTTAGAGATCTCTGTTTAGATCAAGGATGAGTCATTTGTAATGCATCCATGAGGGAACTGAACAATACTAATGTGCCACCCCCGTGCCAGCAGCCTGCCGCTTCTCAGGTCCGGACCTTCTGGTGGGTGGCTCGAGGGTCTCCGGACCTGGGGGATCCCGAGGACACTCCGAATGAAAAGGGTCGGGGGGTGGTGGACGTATATGTACGGGCTGGGCTGTACTAGGTTCGTGACGCCACCCACGGTATGTGGTGATATTGGACACCACCGCTGCAGTTACGGGCACCCGGGGGAGATGTTGTGCAGCAAGTTGTTAACCCCTCCGTGGGCAGGTATGGTGGCCCCGGGACCCGTTGGGGTTGGTGGTGCAGGGAGATGGGCGACCGCAGGGTACTGGTGTACTCACTATTAAGAAAACACATGAGTCTCTGGTAAACCAAGGTGATGGTGGTCGGTGCCCGCAGCCGGCTGCGTTCTGGTTCCCCCACCGGCTGGTGGTCTCTGCCTTTCTCCTGCACCTTTTTTTAGAACGGTGGACTGCCTGTGCTTGCAACTTCAAGAGTCCGCTCCCGGCTGGATGTGGCCTAAGGAGCCCTTGCCCGCAGACACTGGCCCGTGGCATCTCTGAGCCCTGGAGGTGGTCTATTATCCCCCTCGGTGGGCTGTTGCCTTCAATCGGGACTTTGCGTGGGACAGGACCTCTAGTCCTGGCCGCAATCAGTTAATTAACCAGTTCCAGTCGCTTCTGGACCTAGCTTCAGGGTCTGAGTACCCCCCTGTGTGCTCCGGTTTCCGAATCGGTTCCCCGGGTCGGTACCGGCGGGCCACCACCCTGTCCCGGTCCACCTCGGCTCCACCGAGCCGTCTTCCCGGCTCCTGCAGACGGAGACTGTCGTCTGCCTCCTAGCCAAAGGCACCAGAGCTCCCACCCTGGCACCTGTCAGTTTTCCTCTGGCCTGACACACAGGCCTGACCTCCACTCTCACTGAACTCTAAAACTGATCTGACTTTTCCCCGCCCTGGGCTGTCTAAAACTCCTAGGTGAGCGTCTTCCAACCGCCTGGTTCCGCCCCCTGGTGTGTCTATCAAGCCCTAAGGGGGTGACTAGGGTTTTAAGGTTGGCTGATGTCACCTGTGAGGGAAGGTGTTGTGCAGGGGCCTATTTGTGACTACCTGGCCTGGCCAGGGCGTCACACTAACCATAGTGTGTGTGATGGGTAATGATGGGCGAGCACTAGCCGCTCAGTACTTGGGTGCTCGGTAAGACTAAGGATTAGTGATGGGCAGCACTAAAATGCACAAAGGTTCATTACTCGATTCAAGCGAACTTCTCGGTGCTTGGATGCTCGCTAAGACTAACAAGTAGTGATGGGCCAGCACTACAATACTCGAATGTTTGTTACTCGATTCGAGCGAACTGCTCGGTGCTCGGTAAGACTAAAGGTATGTGCCCACGATCAGGACTCCCTGCGTCCTGGATACAGCGAGTCCTGACTTGCGGGGCCGCGCGTCTCCCTGTTAGGAGAACGCAGCTGCTTGTACCCACGATCAGGGTTTCGTGCGCTGCGGTCTCTTGCTTGTGTTCTTCCTATGGAGGACGCATGCAATTCCACAGCAAACAATTGACATGCTTAAATGTTTGTTTGATTCGAGCAAACTGCTCGGTGCTTGGGTGCTCGGTAAGATTAATGAGTAGTGGTGAACCACCACTAAAATGCTTGAATGTTCGTTACTCGATTTATGTGAACTGCTCGGTGCTCAGGTGCTTGGTAAGACTAACGAGTAGTGATGGACAAGCACTACAATGCTCGAATATTCGTTACTCGATCCGAGCGAATTGCTCGGAGCTTCGGTGCTCGGTAAGATTAATGAGTAGTGGTAGACCAGCACTAAAATGCTTGAATGTTTGTTACTTGATGCAAGTGAACTACTCGGTGCTGAGTAAGACTAATGAGTAGTGATGGTCCAGCACTAAAATGCTCAAATGCTTGTTACTCGATTCAAGCGAACTGCTTGGGGCTCAGTAAGACTAACAAGTAAGAATGGGCGAGCACTAAAATCTTTGAATGGTTGTTACTTGATTCAAGCTGGTCTGACACTTGGACAAGCTCGAAGCGAGTAACGAGGAATATCGAAAGTCAATGATTAGCCTATCTGGGTCTCCGCTGAAATACTGCCAACCGTAAACAGAAAATTTCTGGCAGGAGGGAGGCAGTGTTTTTTGGGGGTTCTCACTATGTCCTAGAACATTGTTTTATTCCACGTTAGAGCCATACAGAGACTGCAAATGGCTCACCTTGGGCAGAATACATATAGAATTTACAATAGACAGACTGGTACAGAGGGAAGAGAGGACCCTTCCCTTGCAGGTTTACTGGCTACAGGATTTTGGGGAGGAAACAGTAGGTTGGGGGTTTACAGCAGCTCCGCTGGTTCTGAGGTTGCATCAGGGTCATTACAGGCTGTACGCTTTCTTGAAGAGATGCGTTTCCAGGTTCAATCTGAAAATTCTGAATGTAGCAAATAATTGGACATGTTTGAGCACAGAATTCTAGAGAATGCTGGACTCAGAAGAAGTCTTGAAGGCAATTGAGGAACGTACAAGTGTGGAGCAGAGAAGGCGGACTCGGGCGGACCGGAGATTATGTGTTGGAGATTAATTCAGAGATACTGTATATGGAGGAGAAATATTATGGATGGCTTTGTAGGTCAATGTTGATAGTTTCAACTGGATATGTTGGGGAAGTGGGAGGGATTTTGTGGAGGAGTATATAGGAGGTAGGTGGTTTAGTCAGACAGCAAAGTTAAGGACATACAGAAGAGGTGCAAGACTGTTAGCAGTAAGGAGGATATTGCAGTAGTCAAGGCGGGAGATGATGAGGGCACGCATGGATATATAAAAATATATATACCCAATATACATATATGGAAGCCAATGTATAAACTAACAAACTTCTTATATTGCAGGGTGACTCAGGCAGTCCGCTTGTATGTAAAGAGCCAGGGGGACACTGGTTCCAGGCTGGCTTGGTAAGCTGGGGCGCAGGCTGTGCCATTCCCAAGTTTTATGGTGTGTATAGTCGCACTACTAGATTTATTGGATGGATCCACAATGTCACAGGACAAGCGAAGAATTAATACTCCAATAATATTAACTTTATGTCAAGAATTTCCACCTGCTACTGAAGACCGATCAAAGTCCGTTAACTACGTCTAAACCCAGGATCATAGAGAATCATAGCAAAAGTTTTCATTTTGTTCCCTCATTAAAAAAAATAACAATGCATTATCCAAGAAATCAGAACAATGACACATGAAGGCCGAAATGAGTGGAGTCCACAATTTGGAATTAATGAGACGTTATGACCAAAAAGGATTACGATTATACACCACATTAATGAAGAATAGGTAAAACACAGGGGCGGCGTCATGGGTTTATATGGTGGATAGTAAAATTTTAGTGCCAGTGAAAAAAATGCTTATTTAATAGAAAAAAAACAATTTCCAAGGACATTCTTTATGGTAACCGGAGATATCACTACTGTACTTTTATGTTGCCCTGTTGTGTCGCCAGAGTTTGTAACCCTTATCTCTCTTCTCCTGAATAGTCTTCTAAGATCATTTACGACTATCTAAGTTAAACCTTGATATGGTCATAAATCATCTTAGCTTACATCCTTTGACTTAATCGATTCCATTAAATGTGATGCTGGAAGTGATCTCCATTTTCTGCCAAACACATTTTGACATGTTACGTAACGTATTTGGCAAGCATATCAGGGTGGGGGGGAATATCCGCAATTTCATTTTGGATAGTTTTCTTTAAATAGTGTGACCTTTGTTTTGATAGATTTGAACATACCCCAAAAGAACAGGTCTGGTGGTGTCAGGTCCAGCAACCATGGTGGCCAAAGCCCCCTTGTAATTACCATGTTGCCGAAAAATGACTCAATTTCTGCCATGTTCCTTGCCACATTTCTCCATCTTTCTAGAAGTAAACTTCCCTTAAATCACGATTATCCAGAAGGTTCATAAACTGTTCAGAAATATCTAGGTAGCAATTGGTGGTCAAAGTGGTCTCAAAGAAATTGAGGCCTATGACGCGCAACCGAGACTTCATGCAATATTCACCGATTTTTTTTTATCATAAAGTTGTTTTGGGGAGTAACAAAGGGTTTTCAGCTGCCCATATACAGATGTTTGGCTCCTATCTCATCGCTTCTGTGTTTTTTGAAGTTCCATATTCTGAGGAGCACAATGAACATGGCTTTGTTCAGGTTCCTTCATCCTAGAGAGAGTTATCACAGAATATTCAGGGCCTCTTTTAAGTGAATCTCCTTGCGCATGCATTATTGGAGTATTCCCATCTCCAAGATCCTATCCCAATATTTATTAGGTGTAATAATAATAATAAAATTAGCAAATACCTCTAATTAGAAATGTAGTATAGTTCTTCTGAGTCCTATTCTTATCTGCTAAAACTACATTTCTTAGCAGCACCCTGATTCTTCAGAGTGCTGCAGGCCCCTTCCTCGACTCTCTTTTGTATAACCCTATAAAACGTTAAAGGGGTATTCCCATTTCCAAGATTCTATCCCAATATATACTAGGTGTAATAATAATAATATTAGCAAATACCTCCAATTAGAAATGTAGTATAGTTCTTCTGATTCACTATGTCGCTTACCTCATGTACAGGGCATTGCAGCATAGGTATCCATGGTTATGTACACTTATGTAGTGACAGGTAGTTAGTTACTTGTAGTCATAACCATGGATACCTAAGCAGCAATGAAAAATGGCTATACCAGAAGAACTATACTACATTTCTAATTGGAGGTAATTGCTAATATTATTATTACACCTACTATATTGTCAGGGCTGAGAGGACTGGTAAGCCCAGGAGGTGGATCCACTGGACCGAGTACGCCACCAGGTGGCAGAGTACACGGCAGCCGGAGCACTGACGTGGCCGGGACGGTTATAACCGGGTCAGCAAGATCACGGAGTTCTATGGGATAATGCAGGAAACAGGCAGAGGTACCCGGTAGCAAAAGACAAACAGTCACAGGAGAGAGCACAAGGGGACCTGAGCATCTAGCTCTAAAGACAAGCTAAAGGACACGTTGATCAGGCAACGCCCCTATGGAAAGGCAAGTCTTATATACCCAGCACAGCCTCATGTCATTTCCTGCTGCAGGTGTGCTGGGCCTATAAGACCAGGAGAGTGGGCGCGGCCCGGTCCTATACAGAATCCTGAGGCCAATACTCCAAGTCAGACTCCTGAGACCAGGAGCATGACTCAGGGGAGCAGGAGCGGGAGCGGCAGCCATGACTGGTGGACACATGGATTGGATCAGTGGGTAAGGAGTGGTGCTGGGACACGGGGAGCGTGACAGTACCCCCCCCTCTAAGCCCCCCCCTCCGAGCACAGAACCCCAGGGGCACCCCGGATCGAGACACCGGATCGGGACCCAACGCAAAGGCGGGGAAGGACCGCTGACCCCGTACCGCCTTCTTAGCTGCACGGCGCGTAGCCGATCTCCCAGCAGTGGCAACGGGGGCAACGGGAAGAGGAGGACCGTCAGAAACAGGACTGGCAGCGAGGACAACCGGCCCGGGCGTCTCGGACCGGACACAGGACAGGGACTCATCCCCGGCAGCCGTTGGCATCAGAGTCTCAATCGTCAGGGACGGTGGAACGACGCTGGAGAGCGCCGTCACTTCCGGTTCTGGTGGCACCACAGGCACAAGTGCCAGGAGCTGTGGTACAGCGCTGGACTGCGTCAGATTCTCCTCTTCTTGTGCCATGATAGGGTCAGGTGACAGGGACCGAGGAACAGGCTGTAGGCAGGTATCATGGCACGAGGGACTCCAGCGAGAGATTGCCCCAGAGCGCCAACTGATGTCAGGGTCATGTAGTCGCAGCCAGGGCAGACCCAGCAGGAGCGCAGGAGTCATTCTCGGGATGACGTAGAACGCAATAGTCTCAGTGTGCTGGGTACCAATACGAAGTCTCACGGGTTCGGTGGTGTACCGGACAGGGTCGTATAATTGTTTTCCGTCCACGGAGGCGAACCAGAGGGGTTTTGCAAGCGGGATGACCGGTATCCGATAACGATCCACGGTAGCTTGTCGGATGAAATTAGCCGCTGCTCCCGAATCAATGTGAGCCTCCGCCGTGAACTGGGTCTTCTCGGTCGTGACCTGGACAGTCTGTGTAACCGGGACTGAAGGAATTCCGGTACCAAGGGTGGCGGTTCCCACCATCCCTTGGGCTTGGGGTCTACCTGGTCTCTCCGGGCAAGAGCGGAGCAGATGAGAACCGCTTCCGCAGTAGAAACACAGGCCCCGGGCGAGTCGCTCTGCGCGGCGTTGCTCGGCTTGGCTCAGCCGGTCTATTTGCATGGGTTCCGGGAACATGTCACAGGAAGGCAGGGGCAAAGGAGCGGTAGGCCTCTGCGGGGACAAGGCGTGACGGGGTGGTAGCTTCTCCCGGAATACCTCTTTGGTTCGCTCCTGGAAACGGAGGTCAATCCGGGTGGCTAAAGATATTAAGGCGTCCAAGGTGCGTGGAACGTCACGGCCAGCAAGCTCGTCTTTGACGCGGCCAGAGAGTCCTTCCCAAAAGGCCGCCGTCAAGGCCTCATTGTTCCAGCCCAGCTCAGAGGCGAGCGTGCGGAACTGGATGGCGTATTGGCCGACGGTCAGGGTCCCTTGGCGTAGCCGGAGGAGCGAAGAGGTCACCGTGGTGGCACGTCCGGGTTCATCGAATGTACCTCGGAAAGCGTGCAGGAATTCCCGGATGTCAGTGGTCACTGGATCCTCATTCTCCCACAGGGGGTTAATCCAGGCTAGAGCTTCGCCTTCCAAGTGTGACATCAGGAACGCCACTTTAGCCTGGTCTGAGACAAACAAATGAGGAAGTAACTTGAAATGCAGGGAGCACTGGTTCAAAAACCCCCGGCAGTTCTTGGGGTCCCCAGCATAGCGAGGCGGAGCAGCGAGGCGAAGTTGCGAGGTTGCGGAGACAGCAGGTTCAGATCCGGACGCCGTTTGCTGCGTGGACCGAGACGAGGCGGCAGTCTGTAATGTGTACAACCGGTGGTCCACAGACGTCAGGAACTTTAGTATGCGGTGTAAGGTGTCACGCTGTTGCACCAGTTCCTGGCGTAGTTCGGCCAGCTCCGATGTTTGTGCTCCAGCGGGATCCATGGCCTGATCAATCTGTCAGGGCTGAGAGGACTGGTAAGCCCAGGAGGTGGATCCACTGGACCGAGTACGCCACCAGGTGGCAGAGTACACGGCAGCCGGAGCACTGACGTGGCCGGGACGGTTATAACCGGGTCAGCAAGATCACGGAGTTCTATGGGATAATGCAGGAAACAGGCAGAGGTACCCGGTAGCAAAAGACAAACAGTCACAGGAGAGAGCACAAGGGGACCTGAGCATCTAGCTCTAAAGACAAGCTAAAGGACACGTTGATCAGGCAACGCCCCTATGGAAAGGCAAGTCTTATATACCCAGCACAGCCTCATGTCATTTCCTGCTGCAGGTGTGCTGGGCCTATAAGACCAGGAGAGTGGGCGCGGCCCGGTCCTATACAGAATCCTGAGGCCAATACTCCAAGTCAGACTCCTGAGACCAGGAGCATGACTCAGGGGAGCAGGAGCGGGAGCGGCAGCCATGACTGGTGGACACATGGATTGGATCAGTGGGTAAGGAGTGGTGCTGGGACACGGGGAGCGTGACATATATATTGGTATAGGATCTTGGAGATTGGAATACTCCCTTAAAGTATAAAAAAAAATGTCCCCAAAGGTGGTAAACATTGTTAGCCTGGTTTGAATGGTGGACAGCCAACCTCTGCAATCCAACATTTAAAGGGGCATGGTGCATTACCAATTTTATTGTTTACACACAGAGAGTGGTTCTTGGATAGGGACTGTAGTGATTGGTATTGTAGCTTTGTCTCAGTTAGGCTGCTTTCACACCTCCGGTTTCTGCAATGCGGCACAATCCGGCACTTTGCAGGAAAATCGCAACCGTTTTTTTTTGCTGCCGGTTGCGTTTTTTCTGCATAGACTTTAATTAGTGCCGCATTGTGCCGCATGGCCTTGCGTTCCATCCGGTTTTTGCCGCATGCGGCAGATTTAGCCGATGCGGCGGCCGGATGGAACGTTGCCTGGCACGTTTTTTCGTGCGGCAAAAAACCGCATCGCGCCGCATTCAGCCGATGCGGCGCATTTTTCAATGCATGCCTATGGTGGCCAGACGCGGCAAAAACCGCATCCGGCCGCCGCATGCGGTTTTTGCCACTGCGCATGCTCAGTAGCATGCCGCAAGCGGCAAAAAACGGACGGGCCGCATTTGAAAAACTTATGCAAAGGATGCGGTGTTTTCACCGCATCCGTTGCATAGCTTGCACAGCCGGATTGAGCCGCACAGCTCAAGCCGGATGTGTGAAAGCAGCCTTACTTGTCGTCTTCACTTTTTTGAAGAGCATTGGTCTCCATATTACAAATTGGCTAGCAAAGTTTCTCCAATTAGAAATGTAGTATAGTTCTTCTGATATAGCCATGTCTCTTACCTCATGTGCAGGGCATTGCAGGATCTTAGGTATCCATGGTTATGACTACACGTATAGTCACAGTTAGTTGCTAGTGGTCATAACCATGGATAGTTAAGGTCCTGTAATGCCCTGAACATTAGATAAGTGACATCTGTACTATAGTACATTTTTAATTGGAGGTATTTGATAATATTATACCTATATATCTTGGAGTGGGAATACCCCTTTAAGTTGCTCAAACCACTATGAGACTGTGTGCACACTTTGCGTTTTCATTGTGTTTTTGAGTGCAGATTTGTCACAAAACTGCAAGTAAATCCCGATGTCAGCAAAGTCAATGAGAATCCTGAAGTACTGTGCGCACGTTCAGGAATTTCACCTTGCAGATTTGGTGCAGATAATGCAGCATGTCAATTTTGTTGGCGTTTTTGGCTGCATTTTCACCATTGAAAGCAATGGAAAAAAACACATGCAAAAACGCAATGAAAAAGCAGCAAAACATGAGTTTTTGACTCGGCTTTTTCCCTGCCAAGAGATTCAGATTTGGTGCAGAAATTTCTGCAACCAAATCTGCAACGTGTGTGCATAGCCTAAAGGAGTACTATGCATAACATACATAATTCGAAGAGGACCCATCATGAAAAATGATCTATCATTTTTAGTAAAATGTAAAAATAGTAAGAAAGTAAAAATGGATCGACCCGATTCTCCAACAGCATTCGGGTCATAGCTGCCAAATTGTTGGATCCTAGCATATTTAGTGGCTTCCTACTATCCCCCAGGGAAAAACCTATAGCCATAACAAAAGATCTGAACTGTTAGATGTTAGAAAGCCAAGGGTGAATATTCAGTTCTTGAACAAGGCGGCTCTAGTGTCTATGTCCGTCTCAGGCCGCACAATCCACGTTGTTACGCACTCAGGATGTCCAACACATTCCAATATGAACTTGATCAAGTCCTTTCCTTCCTCCCAAAACAATGTTTTATTCTTTATCATTATGAAAAGATGGTAAAACAGATTCACCCAAGACGTGCTTTATATTAGTGCATTATATTTAAGAGTATAAGATACAACAGATCTTGGTTGTTTGCCTTTCGAGCGCTCTACTCAGTGTCCTGTAGTGCATTTTATGTATTGTGGGCTTGCATGACTGCATATGAATAAACAATAAGACACACTGGTGTGAAAAAGGTCTGCTTTATTTGAGGTATTAATTGACAAAAGAAGACTGTAGAGCAATGACCAAAATGTCTGGAAAGAAAAAGGGAGAAAGATGAACATGGAGGTGAGAAAATGTTAAAATGACCCAAGATGCACGACACAAGAGTGACATGTCATACCCTTTTGTAGGGGATGCCCAAATTGCGAGGAGACATAATTTTAAAAATAAGCTGTCACTAGAGATTTTTGAGGTATAAACCAAAAATAGCACTGCGCCTATGCTGAATTCTATAAAGGTGCATGTTGTCCCCTGACTCCCCCCTATAGACCCCACAAATACCTTTTTTAAATCTGCCGCTCAGTATGTAAATTTTTGGGCGTCCTGGGTTGCAGCTCCTTTCCGTCCTCTTCGTGCTGTGGTGATGATTGATGTGCTAGCCTCGTTGCCAGGTAAAATCTTGCCCCAGCGCAGAGACTTTGCAGGCTACCTCAGGCGCACTTCGCTCTGCCCTGTTGTGGGAAGAGCCGAATACATAGGTGCGCATGCGCAAATCAGCAAAGTCTCTGCGCATGTGAGAGATTTTGCCCAGGTATGTGGATGATGCAGGAGATGTTATCCACATCCCTGAGCAAAATATTGTGCCTGGGCAGAGACCTCACCAAATCTCAAGGTCTCTGCACAGGCACAAGATTTTGCTCAGGGATGTGAGTGATGCCTCCTGCACCATCCACATACCTGGGCTAAATCTCGCACATGTGCAGAGGCATTGCTGGCTTGTGCAGGTGCAGTTCACTCTGCCCTATTGCGGGCAGAGCTGAATACATAGGTGCGCATGCGCAAATCAGCAAGGTCTCTGCGCAGGTGCGAGATTTAGTCCAGGTATGTGGATGGTTCAGGATGGTTCATCCACATCCCTGAGCAAAACCTTGCGCCTGCGCAGAGACCTCACTGAATCACAGCTATGTATTCGGCTCTTCCTGCAATAAGGCAGTGCGAAGTGCGCCTGCGCGAGCCAGCAATGCCTCTGCACAGGTTTTATATAGCGACGTAGATGGCGCAGGAGGCGTCATCCATGTCAATCATCACCACAGACGGCGATCAGTGCGGGGATGAGGTAAAGGAGCCGCGACCAAGGACGCCCATCGGACAATACCCAATGATTTATATGCAGGACTGGAGATTTTAAAAAGGTATTTGTGGGCGTCTACAGGGGGGTCGTGGACAACATGCACCTTTATAGAATTCAGCACAGGCGCAGCTTAAGGTGCTAGATACCTAAAAAATCTGGTAACAGGTTCCTTTTAATATTACGAAAGTAAAGATGAGCCAATCTGTGAAAGATTGGTCAAATTAGAGGACTAGACAAAAGAGGCTGAAATGGAACGACACATTAGTCCTCATTGTCTTATATAGAAGACCTACAGCTCCATTATAGAGCGTTCACCAATCATGGAACTACCAGTAACACCCATTTATACCAACTAATCTCTAAAGGAGAAAGAGGAATGAGAGATATAAGAGGAGATAGAAATTATGGAAGAGCTAGAGCAATGCATGTAACATATGGGGTCGGATGTAAATGTCCATGTGGGAGACTCACTAATGTCCGCTTTCCCTTTCCTGGAAGACGATATAGTCCGGGTTTAGTACAGTCTCTTCATCCTGTTCAGTATCTACATTCTGCAATGAAAAGAGACCGACAGTGAGAAAAGCTGAGCCCTCCGACCATGGACTTCATGACGGCTAGTGTAGACAATCCCTTACAAACTCGTCTCTGCTCCATCCTCAGCTTTCATACATTTTACAATTCAAAAGACATATCTTATAAAATGTGAATATTTTCTACACAATTTAGGGGAGATTATATACTATAAGAATTTTAAGGCCAATTATGGCTTGTATTGGAATGTAGCTAGTAAGATATATATAGTTGGCATTGATATATAATATAATGTATGTTGTACAAAATAAAATGAAAACATGTTGCCCTAATTATATGACAGGAACCCATGCAGCAATTATCATGAGTATGTACCTGTGTCGTACTACAAGCCTCGCTTCCACATATTTTCAGCTTGCTCTGGAGCTCTCTGGATACCACACAAAGAAATTCCGATTGTCCTTCACTACTGTAACTGTACGGAGACCCCACATTCACCAGCTTGAAGAGAAAAAAAAAGTATATGGATCATACTTTTACCTTGCTATCTGTAAACCATCTATGTCCAGTGTATATATACAATGGCCAAAAATATAAACACATCACTTTGTTTTTGCTCCCATTTTTCATGAGCTGAGCTCAAAGATCTAAGACTTTTTCTATGGACACAAAAGGCCTTTTTCTATCAAATATTGTTCACAAATGTGTCTAAATTTGTCTTAGTGATCACTTCTCCTTTGCTGAGATAATCCATCCAGTGGAATATCAAGATGCTGACTAGACTGCATGATTATTGCACAGGTGTGCCTTAGGTTGCCAACATGATTATTGCACAGGTGTGCCTTAGGTTGCCAACATGATTATTGCACAGGTGTGCCTTAGGTTGCCAGCATGATTATTGCACAGGTGTGCCTTAGGCTGCAGCATGATTACTGCACAGGTGTGCCTTAGGCTGCAGCATGATTATTGCACACGTGTGCCTTAGGCTGCAGCATGATTATTGCACAGGTGTGCCTTAGGTTGCCAATTTTCATTTCTCTACCACAAGCCGTCTCCAAAGGTGTTTCAGAGAATTTGGAAGTACATCCAACCAGCCTCACCTCCACATACCACATGTAACCACACCAGCCCAAGACCTCCATATCCAGCATTCTTACCTCCAAGATTGTCTGAAACCGGCCACCCAGACAGCGGCTGCAACAATTGATGCATAACCAAAGAATTTCTGAACAAACTGTCAGAAACTGTCTTAGTGAAGCTCATCTGCTGCCCACTCAAGTTGATTACAACGACTGTGGTTTGTCATTGTAATCAACTTGAGTGGGCAAATGCTCACATCTGATGGCATCTGGCCTGATTTTCACTGTACAGGGCAGATAGACTGGTTTTCTGACCCGGCCCACCTCCCAATACTATAAAACTGCACATTTTAGTGTGGCCTTTTGAGTGGCCAGCCTAAGGCACACATGTGCAATAATTATGCAATCTAATCAGATATGTCACACCTGTGAGCTGGATGGATTATCTCGGCAAAGAGAAGCGCTAACTAAAAAGGTTTACCTGGTTATAAATAATAAGAGATTGGGTATTCACTGGCAACGATCCTACGATGGTCACGCTCCATTGGCTACTTGGTCCCTTCTGATCTGGGCTTCCTGATACAATTCTCAAAAAACAAGAGATATGACCGCAAAAAACCTGCCCAACCAAACACCAGCCGCAGAGGTGAACGGCAACAGCCAAAGATTGGCACAGCAGGTATTTTACGGCAAAGTGTAGTGTGCCAAGAAGGGGTCCGGAGACAGAGATTAGTCGGGGAGAGCTGAGTACCAAAATGGGACCTTGCGGGGGATTGAAGCTGGTGAATATCACTTCTTTTATTACTTTTCACCTCTCTGTGCCCTTTTAAGTATAATTTCCATTGGCTGGAAACCCCCTTTAACAATGATTACAATATTTATTTTTAGTATCTAAACACATGACACCTATACCTGACATGCCAAATCACTACTGAACCTTCCAAATTC
The DNA here is from genome assembly GCF_048569485.1 of Anomaloglossus baeobatrachus. NCBI lineage: Eukaryota > Metazoa > Chordata > Amphibia > Anura > Aromobatidae > Anomaloglossus > Anomaloglossus baeobatrachus. Next base: position 66,812,051 of record NC_134360.1, read on the forward strand.
CTACAGTATAAATATGGAATGAATTTATAGCTACGACATATAATAAAGGGGGTTGTAGACTATTTCTCTTCCATATTGATCATTTACATGGGCTTGCTGGGTGACTTCTATGGTGGTGGCCTTTACCTGCTCAAATTTCCAGCTGTCGGACATGGTAGAAACCATCTGAGCCAACTCTGCTTCTTGACACTGTAACACCCGGTAGACATGTTTCTGTTGGGACTGGGAAGAATTTATGAGGTTAGAAAAATAGATTAGAGCTTTAAATTAGTTTTGTAGCCTAACCCAAGAAGTAACATCTAGGCTACGGACACGTCTTAATGCATCCTGGGGTTAAGGAATGTACACCTTACCCACAAAAAACTATTATGATTGTATTAATGTGTCTTACATGGAAAGCAAAACCACTTTGCAAACAGTCATTCGAATGGTTCCTGCACTTTCCTACCTGGCCCAACCAAGCGATATGTAGCCATCCAATGATTTTAATGCCAGCATATATTGCCTCATTTTTATGCAGTGAATGCTACAGAAGAAATGTAAATCCAAATGTGGCTTCTCCTTTTGATATCATCTAATTATCAGGTGCTCACTGGTTTTACCCATCATGAGATGTTTCTTGGGTGGCACCTTGGTAATGACACACCATTTTAAAGGCCATCAGTTGAAGAAGCTGATATTATTTTTCACTAAGTAACTGGGAACAACTAAGATCCTGCGCAGAACCCTCAAACTCCCAGGCCTCTGGTAGAGGACCCGAGAATGAGGAAGGACAAATAACCACCCACAAGGGTTGAGAAGGTATTTTTTTTTTTTTTTATATAGATTTTTTTTATTATTATTATTTTTTTTTTCTTTACTTGTTTTTACAATAGTAAAAGTATGTCATACTTCACAGTTTTCTGTTAAAAGTAACCCGACAGCTTTCCTGGACCCCCCAAACCACCACCATGTCTTTATTCTTTATTCCCTTCGTAATAAGACATTTTTATTGTTTTATTGACTACTAGATATGCCAGAAAGCTATTTCAGAACTGTGGTGGTAGTATGCTAATTAGTGGGTGACTCGTTTTGAGGGATTTGTTTTCCCCAACCTAATCATTCTTCTAATCATTTTATCATGCCCGAGAGTAACATGATTTGCAAGAGTGACATCACCCTCGGATCTTTGCAAAGCTTTTGCAATGAGCAGTTAGTCAGGTGTACATACCCCGGCTTCATGGGTGCCCAAAGAGGCATCAGTGATATAGGACATAGATTGCTTGGAGAACAGCTGGCTGTCATGGGTGGGCTAGGCTACCTGGGAGACCTGAACTGGCCCTAAGAATGGGATCCCTGTGCTGACCCTCAACCCAGTGGTAGGTTTGATGGTAGCCAGGTCTGGGCCCCCAGAGTGTCCCTGTCTCCTATTCACACCCTGACCTAACCCCTCGCACCCTCCCCCCACCCTCAGGGTGGGCAGGAGACACTGACATAACCCCCTTCCCAAAAAGACACAGACAGGTGAAATAACTGAAGCTCGTACACTCTGCAAACCACCACAAAGGGAAGACAATAAAGGCATAGGGGTAAATAAAATATAAGGGAGGAAGTAACGCTCACTAAAGGACACGTCCACACTACACTAGCAACAGATTAGAGGTCACCAAAGATGATCGCCATGGGTACCGGATAATCAAAAAAGAACAAGCGGATGCTCTCTTCGGCGATCTCCTAACAAACTCCCAAGCCTTAAATAGAGAGACCAGCTGTAGATGGTGATCAGCAATTTGACTCTCAGAGAAGGATTAACTCCTACACGGGTAGGAGCAGTGGACACAACTCAGCCGATGCCCAGCAGAGCTGAGCAATAAAGAGAACCCAGGTTACCTATTGGACTCTGCAATGTGAACAAGGTCCGACGCCGTTTCAGTAATCTGTGAGTGCGGATCCAGACAGTGCATGACACTGGCTCAGACCTGTGTCACCGATACCTCTCTGAGCAATAGCAGTACGCTGATTAAGCCGGGGTATGTACGGTACACCAGACTGACTTGCGCATTGTCAGGGAGGTATGGTGACGCCAGTGTTGCAAATCAAATTTCTCATGGGATGATTAGTGGGATGATTAGTCTGGAAATAACAATTCTGTGTTGACAAGCCACCCACTAATTAGCATATCAACAACCCAGTTATATAAAAAAAAATTTGCATATGAAGAAATCAATAACCCACTAAATGGAACTTGTTAGGAAAGGTTAGGAGTGGATCAATAAATTTGTAATGGGGTTGGGGGCCGGGGAAAGCAATCGGTTCCCTTTAAATGTATAGCTGGAAGCCTTTCTTGTGTATGAATCTATCAGAAAAAAAAAGAAAAAAATACCTTAGAAAAGCAAAAGAAAGCAAAACATGAAAGATTTTTCAGGCAGCAATTACTTGGTTTATTTTTTCTTACATTGTGATGAAGAGAGTCTACTAGCCACCTATGACACCGCTAACCTCAGGGGGCCACGGCCGATATAGTGAGTAAAAAAACCTCATTTATTTTTCATTACTTGCACAATATATATTTTCTGTATCATTTATATATTATGAATGTACGAGTTTTTCTCATATCTAGTCTTTTATGCCTTATTTTGCAGTTTTCTGCACTCACATTACGCTAACACTGTTATTTTGCTGCCTGATAAAAGCAAAAATGTTTTGGATTGTTCGGTGAACTGTGTAATATGTTCCCTATGATTTATTCAGATATAAGCAGCTGCTCAATGACAGTCACAAGGATGCCCGGCTTACCTGAATTTAGCTATAAGATTACATAAGAGGACCTAGGGGGTGGATGCTCTCACTACATCGCACCCGCCACAGACACATTTTCCAGACTGATATATTTTGCCAAGTCCTGGATAGTTCCAATCCAATATAGTAGAACGGCACAGAACTATTAAACCTTACAAATAAAGATGATACTGATAGGAATGTCGATTTAGATCCAGATCAGGCAAGAAATGGGGTTATCGCTTCCCGATGTCACCACACACAGCAGTGGTGGAAAAGGGGCCGCTGGCTCCGTCTTCCACTAATCAGCGTGAGGCACAGCAGACACGTTGATGTTGCATAATCACATGTTGTGTGCGGAGCGCCGGTGCACCGAGCAGAACGGCAGGGAAACGGGAGCAAGGTGAGTAGGTGGGGTTTTTCTTTTTATGTGTATGGGACGTTTGCATGTATTTAGGAAGCTGTGTGGGGGCTCATAATGTATATAGGGAGCTATGTGGGGGCTCATGCTGAATTTAGGAGGCTATGTGGGGGCTGTATAATGTATATAGAAGGCAATGTGGGGGTACAGAATGTATATAAGTGGCTATGAGGGGTTCATCTGTGGCGCCCCTGACCTGGTCAGGCACCACTGAGTACTGCACCCATGCTGGGGGCAGTGCAATACAGGTAATCCAGAAGGCTGACCGAGGTGTGACTACATAGGCGCATAGTAATCAGGCCTCACACATCTACCTTTGATAGGGACCCCTGGGGAATCCAGGAGGGGGCATAGCCTCCATATCCACTTAAGGGGTGTGGTAGAGAGCCTGGTTGCTAGGTTGCGTAGGGAGACAGAGTGGGAAGACGGGAGCTGAGTCTGAAGTGGAGCTCAGGGAGAGTGGACGCAAAGAGGAGACCTGAGGCTGCCACTAGTCAGACAACGTACGCGCAGTGACTACCAACGGGGGAGATCGGTCACCTGGTAGTGCCACCCGAAATTCACCCAAGGCTAGAGAGAGCAAAGGAGTGGCAGAGTAAGGGGACTGCCAGGGAGGTACCAGGCCCGTAAGGGTTACAGGTCCCAGTGCAGAGATTTATCCAATTTTCTCCTGCCAAACCTGCCGGTGGGAGCACTTCAGACCCACACCATACCACCACAGAGTCCGCAGCCACCTAGCAAAGAGAGGGCCCATAGTTCACAGGAGGCAAGCAGCCGGAGTGACCTGGTCCAGGCTACAAGCAAACGGGCCAAAAAGAGGGGAGAACAGGCAGCAGCAACTTCCCTGGGTGACCCCCATAGGGACTTCAAGTCGGGGTCACCACAAAAACACACAGGGCTAGGAAGGCGAGTTGGTAGTCACCCTCATCAGCCAGCCAGAAGGATACCTGGTTCCAGCCTGGTTCATCCCAGCTACGCCCGGGTTACTCACCTGCCATCAACTGAGTAAAAACCCTTAAAGACTGTTTGGACTGTGCCTGAGTCATTCTGTGACCTGTGGTTCCACACACTTACACAGGGCCCTGGGGCTTGCCTCACTCTCGGGAGGCCACTACAACTGATTGCACCCGCCATCAGCCCCAGGCATCCCTTAATCTGCAGTGGCGGTCACCCTGACCGCAATACCGAGAGTGGCGTCACGAAAATCCTAAAGAGAAGGTTCCCTACCTGTGACCAGACCATCCCACGTGGAGTCCCTGACAGTAATGCAGCGACACAACACCTGCGGGGCTTCACATCTGGCGTCACGAACAGGATAAGGACTAGACCTGTTAAGACAAGTGACCATGTGCCTGGTGGACCACTATCTGCTCCTCTGGCGCTCACCCCGAGTGTTCTCAGTGACTCCCTTGGCTGAAGGCCCACCGCCCTGGCCTGCTGATGAAAATCCATCCCCAGCGCTGCCGCAAGAGGAGTGCTCAGAAGAACTAAGGGGTAGGGGAGGCCAGGAGGCTGAGGAGCTGACCCCAGAGCCATCAGCAGTGGATGCAGCACCATGCCCAGAGCCAAAGATGTTGCCGTATTCCCGCTGGGAGGAGAGCCCGACACCCCCTGCTGAAGAAGAGCTGACTGTCTTCATGCCCAGTATGTACGTCACCTGGGAGCCTGCAAGCAGTGAGGTGGCAGTCCAGCAGAATCCCGCCCGCAAGATTCGACGCCGTAGCAGAACGAAGTTTTTCCCTGCACAGCAGTCTCCAGATAGGAAGGACGAAGTAACAGCCAGAGACTTGGAGGAGAAGCAGTCTTTAAGGAGAGCTAAATCCCAGGTCAGAGGTCCTCTTTGCCGTGGAGTTGTGGAGGAGTTCAGTTTGAAAAGTGGATAAGGCTTTATTGTAGCGCCCGACATGAAGGAAGGGATATTTGTAAGCAAGAGAGACGTCCGTTCCCATTTGCCCAGAGGACATCCTGGAAGAAACTTACAGATGGGAGATCTGGTCGAGTTCACAAAGCACCAAGGTGAACGCGGCTGGTATGCACTGGATGTGGTGCCATGCCCCAGAAATCCATACTGTAGCCCAGCAGTCTCCACCCAGCCTACCCCAAAGTCTACAGTAACAACAGATAAAACAATAGAACTAGACAGAAAAAAAGAAACAGAAACAGAAGAAGAAGGTAAAGATGGGCAGTGAGCCCCATAGGGGCGAATAGGCCCCATGACGATCGGGAGGGTTAGGGTAGGAAAGGGTTAAGGTATGAGGTTTGAGGGTTGTATATGGGGCTACTGGATTGGTGGGAGAGTCAGAAAAGGGGATTGGGGGATGCATAGGAATGGGTGGGGTGTTGGAGTGGGTATAAAGAGGGCTGCACAGAGGTCACTGCCCCTTTTGACCTACGGACAGTGTGTCCTCCTGTGATGCTGCATCCCTTACCTGGCATGGCTGAATTAGCTACACTGATGGAACTCGTGCGTGGGGCCTCTGAGACCATCGGAGTGGACGTGCTGCGGGAGCAGCTGGAGGCAGTTTGCGGGGCTGGAGCGGTTCTCCCTCCTGCTTCTGCGCCCGGACCTGTGACGCGCGCTTGGCGGGCGCGACCACCGGAGCGCTACTCCCCCGGCGTGGGGAGAACAAGATCTAGGAGCCCCCTCGGGGACCCTCCGGGGCAGCGGAGCCCTCCTCACTCACCTGCTGGAGAGTTACCGGCCACCGGGAGGAATCCTCGCCGGAGATCCCGTGGGCCTACTTCCGGTTTGCGGCCTGCACGGCCCCGAACCGGAGCGGCGGCAGCCCCCAGTGAAGTGCGGGCTGGGGGTGGTGCCCAGCGTCGTGGATCAGAGCGGGAGACTCCCTGCAGGCGGCAGGGGAGGGGGAGCGGACGGAGCGGCGGCGCAGATCGGGGCAGCAGCATGAGAGGACCGGTGGCAGGGTCCTGTAGTCCGCAGGGCCCTGGGCTGCGGTTGGTGATTACGGTCCCCCCCAGCGAGGATCGGGCTGGGGGGGAGTTCCCTTCAGGCGGCGAGAACGGCACGGCCTCCCTGCAGTCGGCGGGGGGGTTAATTATAGATGCAGCAAGCGGGAGTATGACAGCGCAGCAGGCAGGGGTGAGACCGGCCAGGAGGGACGGCGGCAGGACGCAGCGTCGCACCAAGAGGAGAAGGCCCAGCAGGAAACATCTGGAGGAGCAGGGTGCGGTGACCGTAAGGGTTGACGGCCGCCAGGTGCAGGCTGTCCCCTCGCTGGTTCCCCGGAGGACCTCAGCAGCTTTTCGGACTCAGGAGAGGAAGAAAGACTGGAGGAGGCGACAGGACGGATGGATCGGCTGAGGGACATTCGCAGTACGGCTGCTCAGGCTTCGGTTCAGAGGCAGCTCGGTGAGAGGACGACTGATAGGTTTAATGTTGCGGGTAGTGGGGGCGGGGGTTCCTCCGCGGGGGGCTTTATGCAGGGTGCGAGTGCGGTTGGACAGTTGGGGTTACCGGGATCGGAGTTTTGGGGTCAGCTGTTGGGGGTATTACAGGGGTTGTCTGCTGAGAGGTTAGGTCGGAGCGGGCTTGGGTCTCTGGTGGGGGCTTGGGTGGGCCCCCCGGTTGGTGTTCCGGCGGTGGTGCCAGCGCGTGAGATGGAAGTACAGGAAGCTGCGGCGGCGGTTGTGCTGGGATCGGCGGATGGCTTAGCGGCTGCGGCGGAGGTGAATAAGGACGTAGAAAAGGAGAAGGAAAAAGAGGACGAGGTTGTGCGGTTAGACGATAGGGCACGGAGTGAAGTTTACGTGTGTTTTGAAAGTCCATTAGGGGTCCATTTGTAAAAGGAGGTGAGGGAGAAGATATGGAAAGGGGAGTATGTGGAACTTTTTTCCCTGCTCCCCTTGGAGAAGTTTAACTTGAACAAAGTGAAGCCAAGTGACTCCAAGAAAGAAAAGGAGGATTGTCGCGGGCGGAGGAGGGGACGCCGCGCTCCCCCACTGCTCGGGTCCGGCTGCCGCTGCTGCCGCGGCCTCTGCTGCTCGGTGGCTCGAGCAATGGGCCGGATCCCGGGAACTCGAGCGGCGCTCCTCGCCCGTGAGTGAAAAGAGGATTGGTTTTGGGGATTTATTGTCCGTGACGCCACCCACGGTTGTGGTGATTGTGTGGACACCACCGCTGCTCTGTATGGGGATCCCGGGAGTGGTGGTATGGAGCAGCTAGATGTTGGCCCTCCCCTCTGTGGGTAGGGGGTTGGTGGTCCCGGGGCCCGATGATGGGGAGTTAGGATGGTTGACAGGTGGGTTATGGGGCCTGTGGAGGTGCAGGGACGCAGGGGCAGCGCTGTGCCGCACGGCACGGAGGTACTCACTCAGCCCAAGGATGATGACACAGTTCACGGTAAACAAGCGGCTGGTTGGACGGGTCCCTCGGACGGCTGCGGTGTTGATGTTCCCTGCAAGTTAGCGGTGACTGTCTCTTCCCTGCACCTAAATACGGTTGTTGGTAGCGATTCCCACCGGTAACCCGCTCCCCAGCTTGGATATGAGCCGGAGGAGCCCCTCTTTTGCCCGCAGGCGCTGGCCCTGAGAAACTGGTGCCTTGGCGGTGGCGGTGTCTCTCCAATATGGTTGGACGGTTGCCTTCAATCGGGACTTTGGCTGTTGGGAGACCCGGAGGTCCCCTTCACTGACGGATTTGGCAAATTGTACGGCGACTCCAAGCCTTGCCGGGATCCGAAAGGCCCCTGCCACTGGTGTTGGCTTCTCTTTGTGTACCAGTCCGGTACCGCCGGGCCACCACCCGTCCACGGTCCTTACGGTAAACTCCAATAGGCCACTCCTGCAGACGGTCACCGCTGTCTGCCAACCTTGCTGTCTCAGTCCGGGGCACACACCCGGACCAACTTCAGGCTCTGTTGCTGTCACTTTCTCCTTCACTTCACCTCCTTTCACTTGCTCCTCTACCACTTCCCTCAACTCTCAAACTCAACTGCCTGGTTTTCCCGCCTCCAGGACTGTGAACTCCTTGGTGGGTGGAGCCACCCGCCTGGCCCACCCCCTGGTGTGGACATCAGCCCCTGGAGGAAGGCAACGAGGATTTTGTGTTCTGACCTTGGTGTGCCTGCAGGGAATGTGGGGTGTGTGGTGGTGTCATGACCTGTGACCCCTGGCTTGCCCAGGGCATCACATTCCCCCTTAGCAAAACGCAGACCGTCCTCGGGCTGCCCGTCCAACACCGATTTTATTTTCCTTTTTTTTTTTGAAAATATAAAAAAAACAAGACATACAAGTATAGTAAGTAACATCATCCCACAACGGGAGGCACTTTTCTTAAACGTTACGGTACCGGTTGCGGCTGCCGCTCTCTCCCACCCACGTAACCTGGCCCTGATGCTGCCCCTAAGAAACAGGCAGCACCCCTTGACCCCAGTCCTGAACCAAGTTACCCGAGCAGGATCTGTCCTTCCCCTCCAGAGGGTAGCCACCGGTTCCGGTGGTGGCTGGGCCCCAGCCTGCTCCACTGCGGGCCCTCCCTCCAATCTGCCTCTCCGGAGGCGGTACAGTGGCAGCTGTAACAAAACATATTTACAAGCCACTAATGTTTGTGGTTGCCCTGCAAGTTCTCGGGCCTGTTCATAGGAGTTCCTATGCAAAACTTGTAAAGGGGTCCCAACGGGGACCAGTTGCCGGCTACGACCGGTTCCAAATCAGTAGTAGTAAATCAGGTGACTTTTTCATGGTAATCATTGACTTATCATTCATTTTCATTTTTTACAACTTTCAAAACTGCACACTGGTGGTCCCAATGGGGACAACTTTTAGGCGGAGGACCGCCGGCTTAGCAGTCCATCCTCAATCGCGGGGCTCTAGTGCCACCTTCACATGGTGCACCGCTGTGGACCCCGATGGTAGCTCGCTGCGGGTCACCTTCCTCCATATTCATGCGGGCATGCACATCCGCTCTACACCCCTCTCGGGCATCGATCTCCCTGCGCAGCTGCTGTTGCCGCTGCTCCCAGCTGGGAGCACTTTCTGTTTGCTCCGGTTCAGCGTGTGCAGGGGACGGACCCAGCCAGAGTCCCTCCGTGTCGGCTACGACCGGCACCTTCAGTAATGAGGGACCCCGCTGTGACATGGCCTGCTCTGCCTCCTGGCAGCTGCATCCCCGCCGTGCTTCCAGTGCATCTTTGCTGATGGCCTCAGCCTTCGGCTTCTTCCATGGAAGCGGATCAGGGCGGTCACGAGCTTCTGCTGCAGGTCGGTCCGCCGGGGCGGATTGGCAGGGTACCGCTACCGGTGGTGGTGGTAGCGGGCCTAGTGGCGGGGCAGCAGCAGCCAACACGGGTAGCGGGGGAGGTAGCAGGGCGAGCGGGTATGGACCGGGTCCCTCAGCCGTGATGACCGACCCACTAGGGGCACAGGGGCGTGGGTCACTTACCCTCCCTTCCAAGACTCCCTCCACCTCGCGTCTCCGTATGGCCGCCACCACTTCCGCCATGTCGGCCTCCCACTCCTCCAGGAGGAGCTGCATGCGGACCTGCAGACGGCTGCTTAGCTGGACGGTCCGGACTTCCACCCACGCTGTGGGGCCAGGCGCGGGGACCGCGGTGTTGTCGGTCGCACTCAGGGTCTTTAGCAGCGGCCTCTTCCAGGAACCAGTCAATGGCCGCAGGGTCCTGGCGTCCCTGCTTCTATAGCCGCGGCTACATGCGACCAGTCGCCATTTCGTCCCCCTTAGCCTCTTTTTGGCTCCTCCTCTCTCGGGGCGGGGTTTTGGCCTTCGCGCCTCCACTACTTGAGAAGACGCTCGAGCGGGAACTTTTCGCGCCAAAGATGGCGGCTTCTGAAATTTTCCGTCCGGACACCTCCGGCGGTAACAAGGCGCACCTCTACCAGACGGCAGAGCGGTAAGATCCTGTTCGTGGCGCCAAGTTGTCGCGGGCGGAGGAGGGGACGCCGCGCTCCCCCACTGCTCGGGTCCGGCTGCCGCGGCTTCTGCTGCTCGGTGGCTCGAGCGATGGGCCGGATCCCGGGGACTCGAGCGGCGCTCCTCGCCCGTGAGTGAAAAGGGGATTGGTTTTGGGGATTTATTGTCCGTGACGCCACCCACGGTTGTGGTGATTGTGTGGACACCACCGCTGCTCTGTATGGGGATCCCGGGAGTGGTGGTATGGAGCAGCTAGATGTTGGCCCTCCCCTCCGTGGGTAGGGGGTTGGTGGTCCCAGGGCCCGATGATGGGGAGTTAGGATGGTTGACAGGCGGGTTATGGGGCCTGTGGAGGTGCAGGGACGCAGGGGCAGCGCTGTGCCGCACGGCACGGAGGTACTCACTCAGCCCAAGGATGATGACACAGTTCACGGTAAACAAGCGGCTGGTTGGACGGGTCCCTCGGACGGCTGCGGTGTTGATGTTCCCTGCAAGTAAGCGGTGACTGTCTCTTCCCTGCACCTAAATACGGTTGTTGGTAGCGATGGATTCCCACCGGTAACCCACTCCCCAGCTTGGATATGAGCCGGAGGAGCCCCTCTTTTGCCTGCAGGCGCTGGCCCTGAGAAACTGGTGCCTTGGCGGTGGCGGTGTCTCTCCAATATGGTTGGACGGTTGCCTTCAATCGGGACTTTGGCTGTTGGGAGACCCGGAGGTCCCCTTCACTGACGGATTTGGCAAATTGTACGGCGACTCCAAGCCTTGCCGGGATCCGAAAGGCCCCTGCCAATGGTGCTGGCTTCTCTTTGTGTACCGGTCCGGTACCGCCGGGCTACCACCCGTCCACGGTCCTTACGGTAAACTCCAATAGGCCACTCCTGCAGACGGTCACCGCCGTCTGCCAACCTTGCTGTCTCAGTCCGGGGCACACACCCGGACCAACTTCAGGCTCTGTTGCTGTCACTTTCTCCTTCACTTCACCTCCTTTCACTTGCTCCTCTACCACTTCCCTCAACTCTCAAACTCAACTGCCTGGTTTTCCCGCCTCCAGGACTGTGAACTCCTCGGTGGGTGGAGCCAACCGCCTGGCCCACCCCCTGGTGTGGACATCAGCCCCTGGAGGAAGGCAACCAGGATTTTGTGTTCTGACCTTGGTGTGCCTGCAGGGAATGTGGGGTGTGTGGTGGTGTCATGACCTGTGACCCCTGGCTTGCCCAGGGCGTCACAGGATGAGGAGAAGAGGAGGTATAGGCTGATACCAAGAACTTTTACGAACTGGCTACAGGCATTTGCGATCTTAGCCAGTGTGATTGGGGCAAAGGAGCCGGAGCATTGCTCCGCCCTTTTCGGTTACATGGATTCCATAGAGGAGGCATACAGAGTGTACGGCGGTTTAGGGTGGCTGAGATATGACGAGCAGTTCCGGCAACGGACGGCTCTGCGGCCTGGCATCCGGTGGGACCACAAGGATATTTCCTTGTGGATGCGATTAATGACGTCTCCGGCTCAGCCCTTTCGTGGGGGAGCCGGGAGCCCGGGTGCGAGTGGCGGGTCCCCGGCTGGCCAGAGAAAAGGTGCCTGTTAGCAATTTAATGAAGGGCAATGTAAGTTTGGGGCGTCATGTCAGTTCAAACACGAGTGTTCCGGTTGTGGAGGTTCCCACTCTTCTGCCAGGTGTTTCAAAAAAGGGAAAGGAAAGGCAGGGGAGGGGTCTGGTAAAAGGGAGGACGCCGGTGAGGGTAGAGGTGATGCTTCCCTATTTAAATAGATATCCGGATGTGCGGGCGGCGGAGCTGTTGGCGAAAGGTTTTACGGCGGGTTTTCGGATTCCATTTGAATCTGAAGCGCCGGTGTTTCGCCCGGCTAACTTGAGATCCGCAAAAGAACACCCGGAGGTGGTGAGGGAAAAGCTGCAAAAGGAGGTAGAGTTGGGAAGGATGGCGGGCCCGTTCAAGGACCCGCCATTCTCCAACTTAAGGATTTCGCCACTGGGGGTGGTACCCAAGAAAGAGCCGAATAAATTTCGGCTCATTCATCATTTGTCTTATCCGGCAGGGTTGTCGGTGAATGATGGGATTGCACCTGAGTTGTCAGCGGTCTGTTATGTATCGTTTGACAAGTCATTAAAGTTGGTGCGGGTAGCTGGACAAGGGGCCCTGTTGGCGAAGGCTGACGTGGAAGCAGCTTTTCGTTTACTTCCGGTGCACCCAGAGAGTCTTCATCTCTTAGGGTGCATGTGGGATGGTGAATATTATGTGGATCGTTGCCTGCCCATGGGTTGTTCCATTTCGTGCACTTATTTTGAAGCGTTTAGTTCTTTTGTGGAATGGGTAGTCAGGGATGTGGCAGGAGTCCACTCAGTGATACACTACTTGGATGATTTCTTTTGCGTTGGCCTGGCGGGCTCCTCGGTTTGTTCCTTGTTGTTATTTACGTTAGAACGGATAGCGGGAAGCCTGGGTATTCCGCTGGCTCGGGAAAAAACAGAAGGGCCAGTGACGTCCTTGTGTTTCCTGGGTATTGAAATTGACACGGTGGCTATGGAATGCCGCTTGCCGGAGGGCAAGCTGCGTGATTTGAAGGCGGCAGTACAGTGGTTGTATCGGGCTAAGAAGGTTCGGTTACGGGATTTGCAGTCAGTGATTGGGAAGTGGAATTTTGCTTGTCGCATTATGCCGATGGGGCGAATATTTAATAGACGTTTTGCATGCGCGACGGCGGGGGTGACAGCTCCGAATCATTTTGTCAGAGTGACAAAGGTGATGAAAGGAGATTTGCTGGTGTGGGATGCGTTTCTCGACCGCTATAATGGAAGGACATTATGGATGAGCAAGGCATTGTCAAATAGCCAGCTGGAATTGTGTACGGATGCGGCGGGGGCGTCGACGCACTGGTGTGTAGGCAAATGGCCACGGCATTGGGTGGAAATGAGGTTGGTGAAGAATTTGGCGCTGCTGGAACTGTTTCCCATCATAGTGGCAGTGGAATTGTGGGGCCCCGAATTTGCAGGCAAGAAATTGTGTATGCATTGTGATAACATGGCGGTGGTGCATTCGATCAATTCCTTGTCGGCAAAATCGCCCCCGGTAGTGGGTTATTTGAGACATTTGGTGTTGCGTTGTTTGGAGCTAAACATTTGTGTGGTGGCGCGGCATGTGCCCAGGGTGCAGAATGAGGTGGCTGATGCACTGTCTCGGTTTCAGTTCCGCAGGTTCAGGAGTCTGGTGCCAGGAGCGGACGAGGATGGAGAACTATGCCCGGAATGACTGTGGGACATGGCGTCGGTGTAGCATTTGAGGGAATCAGGAGATCGGTGGCTGAGGCTACTTGGCGCCGATACCAGGCTGTGTGGCAGGAATGGGAGGAGTTGGTGAAGGTGGATTTTATGGAACCCGGGTACACGGGCCGAGTGATGGGGGTCTTGTCGTTGATTAGTGGGGATTTTTCGGTGGGTCGGTCTGTTTAGGTGATAGGGTACAAATTGGCGGCGTTGGCTTTCTTGTTTAAAATGCAAGGGGTTCGGGATGCGACGAAGGATTTTCTGGTGCGACAGGCTATGAAGGGTTTTCGAAAGGGGGCTCGGTTGCGGGACACGAGGCGGTCGATAGCGTTCCCATTGTTGGTTCGTTTGGTGGGGTGTTTGGGGGATATATGCTCGTCCCCTTATGAACGAGCCTTGTTTTCGGTTGCCTTCGTATTGGCGTTCTTTGGGGCTTTCCGCATCGAAGAGTTGGTTAGCCCTGCTAGGCATGCGGTTGGAGGGCTGTTGTTGAAGGATGTTATGCTTGGGAGGGATAGAGTGGAGTGTCGGTTACGGTTTTCAAAGACGGATCAAGGAGGGAGGGGTCGCCTGGTGGTGTTGTTTGAATTGCCAGGGCACCACCTTTGCCCTGTGGTTCAAGTGAATGAGTTTTTGAAGGTGCGGGGCGGCTGCCCCGGTGTTTTCCTCAGGCATGGGGATGGATCCGCTTTATCGCGATTTCAGTTTATTGCAGTGTTCAAGACTGCTTTGGTACGGGCGGGGGAGGAGCCAAGGGATTACGGTTCCCACTCCTTCTGGATTGGGGCAGCAACTGAAGCCTCTAGGTGGGGGCTGAGTGAGGATTGGATCCAGCGGATTGGGAGATGGGAATCTTCCAGGTTTCGTTTGTATATTAGACCACATCTGATTAAGTAATGGCGGTGATAGGGGTACCTGATTGTGTTATGGTTCTGGTGGGCAGTTTTTCTTGTTCAATTGTGGTTGTATTCATGGTCTTTATATTTTGTAGGTCCATGCCTTGTGTGGATTCTCGGGCACTCCTTTGTGTTTTGGGGAGCTTTGCGGGCGGATGTTCGTCGGGACGGTCAGCAGCTCGGTGTGGCGATGTCGGAAGCCCGTGTGAAATGGCTCGGAATTCGGGGCATGACCTGGGGGAGAGTTCGCCCTGAAGTGACGTATTACAGCCATATTGACCGGGAACCGGATGTTTTAATCCTGCATGTGGGGGGAAATGACCTTGGAGTGATGACGGCGAGAGAGTTAAAGAGGGATATCAAGTTAGACTTGCTGCATTTGTGGAAGGCGTTCCCTGGCATCTTGATTGTGTGGTCCGATATCATAGCCCGGACGCAGTGGCGTTTTGGGAGATCGGTGGATCGAATTAACAGGGCCCGGGTGAAATTGAATCGGGCAATTGGCAGGTTTGTAGCGAGGAACGGAGCATTGGTGGTACGGCATAGAGAAATGGAAGAGTCCACCGAGCAGTATTTAAGGCGGGATGGGGTCCATCTCACGGACATAGGTTTGGACTTGCGGATGTTGGGTTTGAGGGATGGATTGGAGCAAGCATTGGGGGTGTGGAGGACCCGGGCCAAGTAAGGTGTCACTTGGCCGGTCTGTGGCGGGGTGATAGGTCCATTCAGAGAGGTTTGGTGTACCGACAGTAGGTTTGTTGGTATGAAGCCACTCAGGGGGAGTGGCTTCGGTTGGATGGGAACTTATGGGCGGAGGTCCTGCAGGTTCTGAGGAGGGGTAATTACCGATGGAACGTTAATTACCCCACACCTCGGGTCGGTTGGTCACGGTCGAGGTGGTCTCCTGGGCCGGTTGGAGGTTACGGCCGGGGGATAGGAATGATGGTTGGCCTCTCGGACGGATCTATCAGGTGTGATTTTGTGGAGAATAAGTATATATGTACCGGTTTAGTTGTTAACAATGGGTGGCATGTTGAGCCACGAGTTTGGGTACATATATACTGTTTAATAAAGCTGTGGCCATTCGTGCAATAAAGTCGTAGTCTGTGTCGTTATTTTAAGTATAGTGGTAAGGGAAGTTTGACATTGTAGACCCGGTTATCCCTATAGATACGTGAAGACAAAGAACCAATTGATGACACTACTACCGATGACGACGACAGAAATGTGGAGAATGACAGGTGACACAGCCCTACAGGCCCTGGTGAGGAGGAATCCATGTAAAGAAGTAAAGCAAGAAGTAAAGAGTTACCAGTTTACTGTTTGCAATGTTAATGTTTAAGAAAAGCGCCCACAAGTACTGTTGTGAGAACCTGTTTATCAAGCACACTTTGCACCTGGTTTTGTGCACTTTAAAATACGAACCATAAGGCTATGAACTGGCTATAGCCACAAACTCTCGCAGTGTAAATAGTTACCTTGAATGGTACTACCACCAGAGCCAGCCTGTTTAGGGGTCTGGCTCGCCTATGACCAGGGAGCTTGCCTGTTTATGGGGCCTGTCTCTCCACCACAAAGAGGGTACCCTGTCTGCATCGACTGTGTGAGCCGCCTCTACATTCCTGCCAGTAGAGGCTGAAGGCGCGGCTCCACAAGGCAGGGTATACCCTGTAAACCACCAGACCAAGAAAGCCGCCTCTACCTCCTGCCAGAAGTGGCTGAAGGCACGGCTCGACGGGAGAGGAAGATTGGAGGAAAGGTCTGGGGAAGCGGATGGCCCAGACCTGGTTGCTAAAAGGACCGGTGACCTGCCTCCTGAGAGGGTTTTGGGTGGATAATGGACTTGTGGGTGGAGGGTGGTGATATATGGTACCTGGTGGTTTTATAATGTTTTAAATGTTTTACTGTTTTATGCATTTTAAAATGTTGTCTTGCAGCCCGAGGACGTGCTGGTGATAACTAAGGGGGAATGTGGCACCCCTGACCTGGTCAGGCACCACTGAGTACTGCACCCATGATGGGGGCAGTGCAATACAGGTAATCCAGAAGGCTGACCGAGGTGTGACTACACAGGCGCATAGTAATCAGGCCTCACACATCTACCTTTGATAGGGACCCCTGGGGAATCCAGGAGGGGGCGTAGCCTCCATGTCCACTCAAGGGGTGTGGTAGAGAGCCTGGTTGCTAGGTTGCATAGGCAGACAGAGTAGGAAGGAGGGAGCTGAGTCTGAAGTGGAGCTCAGGGAGAGCGGACGCAAAGAGGAGACCTGAGGCTGCCACTAGTCAGACAACGTACGCGCGCGCAGTGACTACCAACGGGGGAGATGGGTCACCTGGTAGTGCCACCCAAAATCCACCCAAGGCTAGAGAGAGCAAAGGAGTGGCAGAGTAAGGGGACTGCCAGGGAGGTACCAGGCCCGCAAAGGGTAACAGGTCCCAGTGCAGGGATTTATTCAATTTTCTTCTGCCAAACCTGCTGGTGGTGGCACTTCAGACCCACACCATACCACCACAGAGTCCGCAGTCACGTAGCAAAGAGAGGGCCCATAGTTCACAGGAGGCAAGCAGCCGGAGTGACCTGGTCCAGGCTACAAGCAAACGGGCCAAAAAGAGGGGAGAACAGGCAGCAGCAACTTCCCTGGGTGACCCCCATAGGGACTTCAAGTCGGGGTCACCACAAAAACACACAGGGCTAGGAAGGCGAGTTGGTAGTCACCCTCATCAGCCACCCAGAAGGATACCTGGTTCCAGCCTGGTTCATCCCAGCTACGCCCGGGTTACTCACCTGCCATCAACTGTGAGTAAAAACCCTTAAAGACTGTTTGGATTGTGCCTGAGTCATTCTGTGACCTGTGGTTCCACACACTTTCACAGGGCCCTGGGGCTTGCCTCACTCTCGGGAGGCCACTACAACTGACTGCACCCGCCATCAGCCCCAGACACCCCTTATCTGCAGTGGCGATCACCCTGACCGCAATACCGAGAGTGGCGTCACGAAAATCCTAAAGAGAAGGTTCCCTACCTATGACGAGACTGTTCCATCCCACGTGGAGTCCCTGAAGGTAATGCACCGACCCAACACCTGCGGGGCTTCACACATCATGTATTTAGTAAGCTATGTGCAGGCTCATACTGTATTTAGGAAACTTTGGGGGCTCATACTCTATATAGGGGGCTATGTGAGGACTCATACCCTATATACGAGGCCATGTGGGTTCTCACACTATTTAAAAAGGGGCTATGTGGGGGCTCACACTGATTATAGAGGGGCTATGTTGGGGATCACACTGATTATAGAGGGGCTATATGGGGGATTACATTGTATATAGAGGGCTATCTGGAGGCTCATACTGTATATAAGGGGGAATGCGAGGGCTCATACTGTATGTAGGGGGCTGTGTTGGGGCTCATACTGACAGTAGTGGCTGTGTGGGGGCTCATACTGTATGTAGGGGGCTGTGTGGGTGCTCATACTATATGTAGAGGGCAATGAGTGGGCTCATATGGTATATAAGGGGGTTGTGTGAGAGTTCATTCTGTATGTAGGGTGCACTGTATATAGGAGGGTTGTGTGGGGACTCATTCTGTATGTAGGGAGTTATGTGAGGCTCATGCTGTATATAGGGGGACTGTGTGGGCTCATGATGTTGTATATAGGGGATGCTGTCTGGGGTCTCATAGTGTACATAGGGGATGTCAGCATACCTAATTCTACTCAATATTATAGATAATAAATAATTAGAATATGTTAATATTAATATTGAGAATAATTAATTTCAGCCTATCGGTTCGGCCTTCACCGTTCCTGGTGTCTCACGTGGCCACCTGGGAACATTAATTGCCCATCCTTGAGTTTTGCTATTGCTGTGTGTATATTTATTTCTAACAATTAACTGGTGGGCTATTGTACAGTCATATCATTAATATATTAGTCTGAATTACCTTATTGATTTCAGCCTCCTCCAATTTCCTGTGAATAATTTTGACCAAAGAAGCAATGTTGTAGAACTCGGCTTCTTCTAACACTCCTGCACAGCACCGGAAACAAGGAATCCAAGTTAAAAAAAAAAGAAAAAGCATATTTATTGAAAAGAAATACGAATATGTTCAGCAGTGGAAAAAAAAAATCATTTTTTTAAAATGTTAGCAAATGTGACGGCCTGGCCTATCAGGTCGTCACAGGGTATTGTGCAATCTGCCCTTCTGCACAGTATCCGCATCCTCCTTGGTTACGGATACCTGTCCTTTGGTGTTCCTAAAATCAGAGCCAGTCAAAACCCTAGGAACACTTTACACTTCACCCACCAGACACACCATTGGGGGGCCTGAAGGGAATAGGGCCACCCACTTGGGGGGTTGGTAGGGGAAAGTGAGAAGTGTAGAAGGAGAAGTGTGAGGAGAGGAGAAGAGAGAGGAGGTCAGGAGCTGGACTCCTTGTAGAATACTAGGTGGCAGAGATTGGTCTGGGCCTGGTAGGAGCTGGAACCCCGGTCGCAGGGGATCGTGTCAAGGGGCATGGAGGAGGGCAGCCGACAGCCTTGAGCCATCTCCGGGCAGGGGCCAGGGCACAGCGCGGTACGTGGACCCTAGGCTGGGAAGTAGCTTCACGCATCCTGGTAATTTACCCGACGGGGGTGAAGTCTTCAAGATTCATCCCTCACCCGCTCCAAAATTGGGGTACTAGCGCAACGAGGGGATAGGACTTTTCCCAAAACACAGTCCATCAAATCCCAAGCGTGAACCCTGCGAGCAAGCTCACTCCGTTAGCCATATGGGTGAGTGGGACCCAACTAGTTCTACACTACAGGGTCCAAACAGTGAAGAAGGTGCCACGGAAAAGGTCACAGGCTAATAAGCAACACCAAGGGCACAGATCCAAGCGTGCTCCCTCCTTGCTGCAGCGGTGCTCAGAATTCTGCTTTACAAGCTGTCGGTGTCAGTATTCTTGGACTGAGTGAGTACGCAGAAAACCCTTTCCTTCACAACAGCACCCCTTCACCACCATCACCAGGCCCTGGGGCACAACCCCCTACCCACGGAAGGGCTAAACACCTTGCTGCCATACCACCACCACCGGGCGCTCCCAACAGCAGCGGTGGTACTCCATCTTACCACACACCGTGGGTGGCGTCACAAACTTTCAACTCCCCTGTACATAATTCACCCCTTTTCCCTTCGAGTGTCCGCACAACCCCCCTCCCGGGTCCGGAGACCCCTCAAGCCACCGTGGTTCCGGATCTGAGCGGCTTGGCCGCTGACACGGGGGCGGTACACAAGCAACATCCTCAACATGCTAAAAAAAAGTTTCTACAAAAGAATATATGCTAAAGTTAAGCAAAAAGATTCACAGGACCCAAATCCAGAGGTCACATTGGTCGCCTCTTACTACATGAGGCATCTCCCGCATGGTGTCCGTGATTAGCACCATGTTACTTGGCTTGACATGGACCGACTGCCAAAAAATGGTCACAGAGTAAGTACATTCCTTTGTGATGACGGTATTCAATAATGGCAAAATGGCTGGGAAAGTTAATAATCATAACTTCTATGTTGAGAGTATTGAAAAAAGAATAGGTAGAGTATAGGAGTTCATTGTCTTCTGCATCTCACCAGTTTTTGTCCTCTGTATTAGTTATATAACAGGAATAATGGAGGGGAGGATGTTTTTCTTTCCTTTTTTTATCTTGTGCACACTATCTGATAATGCTGATTTTACCCCCAGTGCAAGACATTCAATCTCTGCAAGCGGCTCGCACTGGGCCAAGCAACATGCGTGGCGAAGGACACTGATGCTCGTTTGAGTGGTTTGCATATGGAAAGCACCTGAACTCTGAACTCGAACACTGATTTTTTTTTTTTGTAAAGTCTGTTCGGTACGAACACCGAACTTTACTGTTCAGGTTCGTGTAGCGCCCCTGAAGCCATGAGGGAGCTACAAGGTAATGCATCCTCACCGGGATGCAGGGCCTACCCCCTAGGGACCCAAAAGCCCATCGTCGGTAACACACAAACACTCCAGGTAATCCCAGTTTTCCCCAATGGATGGCCGCCTAGAGGTGGAGCCAGTCCAGTCCACTAGTTGACCAGGTGGGAGGGGCAGACTGTGGACAGTCAGGAAGATAGTAGTCAGTCTAGTAGCGACAGTGAACGTGAGCAGCGACAGTGAGCGTGAGCAGACACACTGACTAGGAGTGAACAGTAACCTGGTGCCCAGGAGGGTAGTTGCTGGTGGAATACGGGGGAGTACCTCCGGAACTACGCACCAACGGGGTACAGGACCCTAGGTCAGACAGAAGCTCCAGGCAGGCCTGATAACACCTGCACAGTGAGGGGACCATCAAGGACCTCACTGACCTTCAAGTCCGGGCCTCAGTAGCAAAGGGAGAACCGGCGACAGGACCAGAGACTCCAACCCCATAGGGTTCACGCTACCATCATACGGACTGCAGTGGAAGACAACCAGACGAGGACCCCCCCGCTGCTCTATGCCACGGGGACCCACCAACCAGAGACAGGTGCAGGGGAGGAAGGCACCAGATTACTAACTGACACTGGGACTAAGGGGACCTGAAGGTGAAACCAGCCGGCCTCGGCTGCAGTACCACTGGCTGACTGTAGGTGGCGTGTGTCTTCCAGCTGAAGTTACCATCATTCAGCCACAACCAATGGGAAGACACCACTCCCTTCTTAATTCCCCTCCTGCCTGCTGACCACTGCCAGAGATTGTTCTGATTTCCTGGCTCCTGTTACGTCCTATTCTGTTTAGTGATTCCTGTGTTCTGACTTCTGCTTGTTTCCTGACTACCCTCCTGCCTGCTGTTTTTGTACCTTGCTGCCCGATCCGGATTTGATCTCTGCTACGTTTTCTGATTACGTCCTTGCCTGCCGATTCTGTCCCTGTTCTGCTATTTCTGGTTTGACCCTACCTGACGACTACTGTCTTGGACTGCAGCCTTCCACACGTAGTGATCTCCAGGGTCCTGTGTAATTCTAAATCCCTGTAAAGGGGTTAAAGTGTTTCAGGGTTCTAGGGGTCCTGCTTGGGGAGTGGCTTCCCTCTAGCCTCTCCATTACAGCCCATCTGAGTTTGTGGATCCAGGCAGGCGTTACACCCATACTCTGAAACTCTTCACCCCAACACCTCAGACTTTCACCTACTGTGGAAACCTAAAAAAATAAACTGAAAACCTACCTCTTGCGACAAGCCTACAACCTGCAATAAACCTTGTTCCACTATACTGCTGCACGACACGCTCTACCCTCACCTACTGTATCCTTACCCATATCCTGTAGACTGTGAGCCCTCGTGGGCAGGGTTCTCTCTCCTGTACGAGTTGGTGAGTTGGATTGTTCATCAGTATTGTACTTGTTTTTATTATGCATACCCCATTTCACATGTAAAGTGCCATGGAATAAATGGAGCTATAATAAATAATAATAATGCTAATAATGTACCACCATACTCAAGAGCTGTTCTGGCAATGAGGTGACAGAAGGAGATGCTCCCTCTGCATAACCACTTAGATTCAGCAGTTTATTCTGACCATGGCATGTAAAGGGTTAAATGGCTGAGATTAGCCTTATTTCTGACCTTGTGCATTGCAGCAGGAGCCCAGTTGCCCCATTGTTTATGGAGCAAGCATAGCCCCTGAGATGACTCTGCTGAATTCCTTTTAACTTCCAACACACAGCGGAGCGCAGGTAGCAGTTCATTTAACTGATGAGTTGGCTAAGAAACTGTTATGTAGTTTAATTAAATTTCCATTGCGTATATGTACAAATGCAATTGTTTAAACTGTAAATATGTTTTTTGGATGCAATTATTTTGTTGTCCAGACAAAGGATTGCAATGCCCTGCAGCATCGCTATGACAGGCTGCATTGTCTGGGAGCGGAAATGGTGATCTTCTTGATTGTCAACTAATAGGGAAGGAGTATTTGAGTAATGAGAGCCTGCCCTTATGAGAAGGGTAGCATGGATGTGCTCCACCACCATGGTATAAGAAAGCTGCTAGTTGTTTGGCCATTTAGACAAAAAAGGAGGTTCAGTACTGAGTAGAATAAGAGGGTATAGTCATTGTGCAGAGCACACTGGAAACACTACTGGTCTGTGTGACAGCTGGGCCTCTTACTCATCCGAGGTGTAGTATTCATCGTGTATGCGGAGGAGGTCATCACCAGTAACAACCATAACCACACTCAACCAACACATAACACGGGGGTTCTGTCACTAGGACCGGGCTAGGGTAGGTGCTGGGGTGGTGATGGGACCTCATGCCCACTAGTTCAGGAACCCGGGAGGCGCAGCACCCTCAGAGGAAGTTAGGCACCATCTTACACACAACAGGCAGTCAGCACCGGACAGTGTCCGTGTGAGGTTACACTTAGGAGGAGAGGAGTAAGCGGAAAACG
This sequence comes from Anomaloglossus baeobatrachus, assembly GCF_048569485.1. Classification (NCBI taxonomy): domain Eukaryota; kingdom Metazoa; phylum Chordata; class Amphibia; order Anura; family Aromobatidae; genus Anomaloglossus; species Anomaloglossus baeobatrachus. The sequence continues at coordinate 66,834,705 of NC_134360.1, forward strand.
AACAGTTCGGGGCCTCGTGGTCAGGAGGTAGAGGCTTGACACGGGTTTTTAGGAAGAAGGGTGATTCCAGGGTTCGCAGGAAATGCAGCAGGCACCTGTGACCCGTTACACAGCCCAGGAGCTGGGGTGGAGGGAGACCATTGAAAGGAGTCTAATGGAAGGGAACTCCGGTCACAACCTCCGAAGTATCCGAGATCAGCTGGAGCCCATCACTGCGGGAATTGGCACTTCCAACGGCAGTAGGTAACTAGTGAGTAAAGAGATCTTGAACTGGACCACCTGTGTCATCCTATTACTGCCGGTGCTCTCACCAAAGCGCCATAGCGCTATCTGCGTCTAAGAGACTACCACCACCATCAAAATCCCTGGGGCATAGCTCTACCTGTGGAGAGCTGCAATACCTGAGCTGCGTCATCATACGCCCCAGCAGAGAAAGCATCCTCAGCAGTGGCTAGCATTGGCCCCACACCACAGGTGGCGTCACGAACAACTACCCCCATCATCCCCATTTCCTGCTTTATTGACATCGCCAGGGTCACAGAACAAGTAACTTCATGACTCGGGTTGACGGTGACCTGGTACCCAGGAGAGGTGTTTGCCGGTGGAGTACTCCCGGAACTACACACCGACGGGGTACAGGACCGTAGGACAGGAAAGAGGTTCAAGTCGAAATGTTAACACCTGCACAGCAAAGGGGACCATCAAGGACCTTGCTGACCCTAAAGAATCCGAAGACACAGTACAGGACCAGAGACTCCATCCCCACAGGGTTCATGCTACCTTCAGGCGAACAGAGGTGGACAAACCACAAACCGGAGACCCCCAGTGTTCCATACCACGGGAACCCACTTACCAGAGATAAAGAAACAATAAAGTTCAGCTCACCCCTTTTAAATATATGCTGGCTCCTCCAGCTGCTCGGAAAGGCAAGCACCTATGAATCCCATTCAAAATAAATCAACATATGATGTTTTTTGTTTTTAGCATAAGTCTTATTCACTTGTCTTAGGACCCAACCTAGATAATATTCTCATATACCTTCAAATAGGGGATATGTCGATATATGATGTGATTTTTACAATCATTTTCACTTAAAGTAGTTTTTCCATGTGACAATACACACAAGAGAGTTCGCCGGTTTTATATGGGGGTGTAACTCCACCATTGTTGGTTTATATACTGAAAGGGAACACCCATGTCCTCTATACAAAACAATTAGAAATAAGATGCGGGGTTTTTTTGTGTTTTTTTTTGTTTGTTTGCTTTGTCTTTATTTATAATGGTTCATATATGTCTCTGTTCATAATAATTACATTTGTCATCTGTCATTTTTGAATGTTTTTTCTCCTATGTACTGACAAGTAAATTTTATACCTATGTATTAGACCGGATCCATTCCATGACTGTCTAATGGGTTAATGTTACTGACTAATTGGTTTTTTTTTCCCATTAGCAGGATTTATAAGTGTATCACGGACTTGATTGCATCACTTAACAAAGGCTACAATATGTAGCCGAAACGCGTAGCACTGTCAACATTTCTTCTACATGCTGGAAGTTTTTTGTATGAAGATTTTGTACATGCTTCACTTTTTCACTTTTTAATGAACAGCAATAAACAAGTTTTTATATATATATATATATATATATATATATATATATATATACATATTTATATATATTAGTGGTAAAAAAAATATGGAACTTTGTAAAAACAAAATGTGTTTGCATTTGAGATATAGTATACTTATAGTATACTAGAAGGTGGCCCGATTCTACGCATCGGGTATTCTAGAATTTACGTATTGTGTAGTTCATGTATGATTTTTGTTATATATATATATATAGATGTTGTTGTGTGTAGTTACCAAGTGTTTGTGTAGGGGCTGTACATGTTCTGGGTGTTGTCTGGGTGTTACGGGGGGTGAGAGCGGTGTTGTATGTGTGTTGCGTGTGTTGCGTTGTTTGTGGAGTGCTGTGTGTCTGTAGCGTTGTGTGTGTGTGTGTTGCACGGTTTGTGTGTGTGTGGTGTGTTTTGGGGGGAGGTATGTTTTGTGCAATGTGTGTGTTGTGCGGTATGTGTGAATATTTGTGTGTGCCGCGGTGTTTGTGTGTTGGGTGTTGTGTGTGTGCAGCGTTGTCTGTGTGTGTGGGTGTCTGTGTAGGGCCGTTGTTTGTGGTTCCCAGTGTGTGTGTGTGGTGTGCTGTGCAGTGCGCGCGCGTGTGTGTGTGTGTGTGTGTTGGGGGGAGGTGTGCACTTCCCATCATGCTCCAACCCCCATGCAGCGCACTCCCCATCGTGCTCCATCCCCCATGCAGCGCACTCCTCATCGTGCTCCATCCCCTATGGTGCGCACCCCCCATCATGCTCCATCTCCCATGCTGCGCACTCCCAAACGTGCTCCATCCACCATGCTGCGCACTCCCAAACGTGCTCCATCCACCATGCTGCGCACTCCCAAACGTGCTCCATTCGCCATGCTGCGCACTCCCAAACGTGCTCCATCCGCCATACTCCGCACTCCCCATCGTGCTCCATCCCCCATGCAGCGCACTCCCCATCGTGCTCCATCCCCTATGCTGCGCACCCCCCATCGTGCTCCATCTCCCATGCTGCGCACTCCCAAACATGCTCCATCCCCCATGCTGCGCACTCCCAAACGTGCTCCATCCGCCATGCTGCGCACTCCCAAACGTGCTCCATCCGCGATGCTGCGCACTCCCAAACGTGGTCCATCCCCCATGCTGCGCACTCCCAAACGTGCTCCATCCGCCATGCTGCGCACTCCCAAACGTGCTCCATCCGCCATGCTGCGGACTCCCAAACGTGGTCCATCCGCCATGCTGCGCACTCCCAAACGTGGTCCATCCGCCATGCTGCGCACTCCCAAACGTGCTCCATCCGCCATGCTGCGCACTCCCAAACGTGCTCCATCCGCCATGCTGCGCACTCCCAAACGTGCTCCATCCGGCATGCTGCGCACTCCCAAACGTGCTCAATCCGCCATGCTGCGCACTCCCAAACGTGCTCCATCCGCCATGCTGCGCACTCCCAAACGTGCTCCATCCCCCATGCTGCGCACCCCCCATCGTGCTCCATCCCCCATGCTGCACCAGCATCAGCCTCTCTACCCGCAGCATCAACCTCTCTGCCCGCAGCATCAGCCTCTCTCCTCCCAGCATCAGCCTCTCTCCTCCCAGCATCAGCCTCTCTGTCCCCAGCATCAGCCTCTCTGTCCCCAGCATCAGCCTCTCTGTCCCCAGCATCAGCCTCTCTGTCCCCAGCATCAGCCTCTCTCATCCCAGCATCAGCCTCTCTCCTCCCAGCATCAGCCTTTTCTGTCCCCAGCATCAGCCTCTCTCCTCCCAGCATCAGCCTTTTCTGTCCCTAGCATCAGCCTCTCTCCTCCCAGCATCAGCCTCTCTCCTCCCAGCATCAGCCTCTCTCCTCCCAGCCTACCCCAGCCTCAGCCTCCCCCAGCATCAGCCTCTCTCCTCCCAGCATCAGCCTTTTCTGTCCCCAGCATCAGCCTCTCTCCTCCCCGTCTACCCCAGCCTCAGCCTCCCCCAGCATCAGTCTCTCTCCTCCCAGCATCAGCCTCTCTCCTCCCAGCCTACCCCAGCCTCAGCCTCCCCCAGCCTCAGCCTCCCCCAGCATCAGCCTCTCTCTTCCCAGCATCAGCCTCTCTCCTCCCAGCCTACCCCAGCCTCAGCCTCCACCAGCATCAGCCTCTCTCCTCCCAGCATCAGCCTCTCTCCTCCCAGCCTACCCCAGCCTCAGCCTCCCCCAGCATCAGCCTCTCTCCTCCCAGCATCAGCCTTTTCGGTCCCCAGCATCAGCCTCTCTCCTCCCAGCCTACCCCAGCCTCAGCCTTCGCCAGCATCAGCCTCTCTTCTCTCAGCCTCCCCATCCCAGCCTTCCCCAGGATCAGCCTCTCTCCTCCCAGCCTCCTCCAGCACGCCGTGCTCCTCTGCTGACACTCACAGATCCGATCGCATACACTCACACACACACTCACACACACCCGATCGCATACACTCACAGACACACGATCGCGTACACTCACACACACCCGATCGCATACACTCACGCACACACACATTGACGATATTGCACATATGCGCTCACACTCACAACATCCGGAGATACCACATGCTTCTGGTCATGTGATCCTCCGGCAGGTCCTGGAAGCTCACAGCACAGTATCGCCGCCGAGAAGCAAGCGATATCCCAGGATGTTGTGAGTATGTCGATGCGATGTGATGTGTGAGGTGTGTGTGAAAGTGAGTGTGATCTGATGTATGTGTGTGTGTGTGTGTGTGTGTATGTTCCGCCGCTGCAGGACCTTGATGCGCTGGTAACTATGCTAGCATGCTTACCAGTGTATCTCGTCCCCCGCTCGCACGGGAGCCCACACCAGCATACGCCGGCCAGCCCCAGCAATGCGAGAGTATGTGTCGGCTGAGTTTGCGGCGTATGCTGATGTGGGCTCCCGGGGGTACAGTACTCACCTGGGAGTCATGGCTCCGTGACCACTGACCGTGTCCGTTCGGGGAATGCGTGGGGGGGGTGGGGCCAGAGCTAGCGTGCATTGCGTGAGGGGGGCGGGGCGGGGCCGAGTTGCCAATGCCTGCAGGGTGCCGGGGCGAGAGGCCAATCTGGGGGGGCGGAGCCTGGGCGAGCGGCCGGCCAATACGTGTGGGGGCGCAGCCTGGGCGAGCAGCCAATCCGTGCGGGGGGGCGGAGCCATGGCGAGCCCAGCGGCCAATCAGCTTTGTGTCACCGTAAGGACACAATTTTGGAGCAAGACAGACAGACAGACAGACAGAATAAGGCAATTATATATATAGATACTTAATCATCATGCTATGGGGAGGCTTTTCTTCAGCAGGGACAGGGAAGCTGGTCAGAGTAGAGGCTGTAAAAGACTTGAGACTTGGGCATAGGTTCACCTTCCAGTAGGATAACAACCCTAAACATCTGCCAGAGCTACAATGGATGGTTTATACAGTGGGGAAAAAAAAGTATTTAGTCAGCCACCAATTGTGTACGTTTTCCCACTTAAAAAGATGAGAGAGGCCTGTAATTGACATCATAGGTAGACCACAACTATGAGAGACAAAATGAGAAAACAAATCCAGAAAATTACCTTGTATGATTTGGCAAGATTTGTTTTGCAAATTATGGTGGTAAACAGGAATTTGTTCAATAACAAAAGTTCCTCTCAATATTTTGTTATATATCCTTTGTTGGCAATGACAGAGGTCAAACGTCTTCTGTAAAAGTCTTCACAAAGTTGGCACACACTGTTGGTGGTATGTTGGCCCATTCCTCCATGCAGATCACCTCTAGAGCAGTGATGTTTTGGGCCTGTCGCTGGGCAACTCAGACTTTCAACTCCCTCCAAAGGTTTTCTATGGGGTTGAGATCTGGAGACTAGCTAGGCCACTGCAGGACCTTCATATGCTTCTTATGAAGCCAATCCTTCATTGCCCTGGCAGTGTGCTTGGGATCATTATCATGCTGAAAAACCCATCCACGTTTCAACTTCAATGCCCTAGCTGATGGAAGGAGGTTTGCACTCAAAATCTCACGACACATGCTCCATTCTTTCTTTCATGTGCACGGATCAGTCGTCCTGGCCCCTTTGCAGAGATAAAGCCCCAAAGGATGATGTTGCCACCCCCATGCTTCACAGTAGGTATTGTGTTCTTTGGATGCAACTCAGCATTCTGACTCCTCCAAACACAATGAGTTGTATTTCCACCAAACAGTTCTACTTTGGTTTTATCAGACCATATGATATTCTCCCAATACTCTTCTGGATAATCCAAATGCTCTCTAGCAAACTTCAGGCAGGCCCGGACATGTACTGGCTTAAGCAATGGAACATGTCTGGCACTGCAGGATCTGAGTCGCGGCGGCATAGTGTGTTACTGATGGTAGCCTTTGTTACGGTGGTCCCAGCTCTGTGTAGGTCATTCACTAGGTCTCCCTATGTGGTTCTGGGATTTTTGCTCACTGTTCTTGTGATCATTTTGACCCCACGGGGTGAGATCTTGCGTGGAGCCCCAGTTCGAGGGAGATTATCAGTGGTCTTGTATGTCTTCCATTTTCTTATTATTCCTCCAACGGTTGATTTCATCACACCAAGCTGCTTGCCTATTGCAGATTCAGTCTTCCCAGCCTGGTGCAGGTTTACAATTTTGTTTCTGGTGTCCTTCGACAGCTCTTTGGTCTTCACCATAGTGGAGCTTGGAGTGTGAATGTTTCAGGTTGTGGACAGGTGTCTTTTATACTGATAACAAGTTCAAACAGGTGCCATTACTACAGGTAATGAGTGGAGGACAGAGGAGCCTCTTAAAGAAGAAGTTACAGGTCTGTGAGAGCCAGAAATCTTGCATGTTTTTAGGTGACTAAACACTTATTTTCCACCATAATTTGCAAACAAAATCTTGCCAAATCATACAAGGTGATTTCTGGATTTGTTTTCTCATTTTGCCTCTCATAGTTGTGGTCTACCTATGATGTCAATTACAGGCCTCTCTCATCTTTTTAAGTGGGAGAACTTGCACAATTGGTGGCTGACTAAATACTTTTTTCCCTACTGTATTAAATCATATTCATGTGTGTAAATGGCCCGGTCACAGTCCAGACATAAATCCCATTGAGTTAGAGCTTGTGTGTAAAGAATGAGCACAAATTTCACCCTCTAGGTGTGCAAAGCTGGTAGAGTCATCCCCCAAAAGACTTGCAGCAGTGTTTGCAGCAAAAGGTGGTCCTACAAAGTATTGATTCAGGGGGACTGAATACAAGTGCAAGTCACAATTTTCAGATTAATATTTTTAAAATATTGGAAAACCAAGTATCATTTCTTTAACACTTCACAAATACTTGCTACTTTGTATTGGTATATCACATAAAATCCCAATAAAATACATTTAACTTTGTGGGTGTAATGTGAAAAAATGTGTAAAAGGTATGAATACTTTTTCAAGGCACTGTAAGTATGTAAACGAAAAGAAAAACATGATGACAATACTAGTAAATGAAATATTTTACCTTCGATGGATATATTCTTGTCTATTACCAGTTTACCATATCGCAGGTACCGTAAGATTGCGCCAAAGTATGATGGATCCCGGTCGATAAGAAACGCCCCAGTCTCATCCTAAAGACATAACAGAGAGGATGTAAAGTAAAAAAAAAAAGGAATGTTTAATAAAATACAAACATCACTGATATTGAACAGAAGTTAAGCGTCAAGGGTAATGTTAACAAGATGATGAGACAGGAATGAGCAGATGGTAGAAGAGATGAAGGCTGAATGTCTCACCGTCTCAGACAACAACTGGGACTCCTGGCAGAGACGGCAGAGGAAAGAGTTGGGCTCCTGGCACAGGGTCTGTTTTGTAGTAAGGAACACCGTGCCTCCCACATTCAGACGCACCCACTTTCCTCCATCAGAAGCAGTTCTCTGGGTGGCGAGGTCAACGGGAACCTCCGGTAGGGACCTCTCCATCTCCTTCTTTCACGTACTTGTATCATGCACGCGTTTCTTGTAATTGCAAATCCAAAACAGAGTCAGGGATCTATTCAGGCAACTACGGTAATTCCAGTTCCTACAGAACTCCGTACGATTCCAGCGCAGCTATCGCTGATGTTCATGATTCCCTCTCCGCTTCCTTCTGACAACGCGTTCACTAATTGCTCTTTAATCGTGACTTCTTTTGCCTTTTATTCCTGTCGCGCCTCGTGCTTGTGCTCCACGGTCGTCCTCATCATCACCACACCCTCTCTCATGGGATAGGTTGCCACCACAGGTGTGCTTTCCTCAGATACCTATCTCATTGACTCTCACAGTCCCATCTGTCATTGGATCATGTTTCTTGCTTCCACAACAAGCTGTCAGCAGCGACGCTCACCCTGCCGGTGCTGTTCTCTGATTTTCATTTCTGAACGTGAAACCCCTTCAGTGCCAAACAAAATTTGCCTCGTTCAAGCATTGCAAAACCATAATGAATATAACAAAATAAAAAAAGTTTGGGACATTTTATACAGGACATAGACCACAGACAAGTTTGGCTTCTAGAATATAAAAGCACACTGGCGATCACTGACAGAAAAGGACCCCTGTGCAAGAACAATGTATAGGGTCTTTGCAGCCCAAGAACTCAACAAAATTCACAATTCCACCTGCTTTGGAAGTAGAAGTGACCCCTTACCTCTTGGGCCCCAGGTTGCACAAATGATATGTCCGCCTCTGTGAAGTTGAGTGACCTCCGGAGACAGTGTTGTAACTTGAGTTCAATGGGCCCCTGTGCAAAATTTGGACCTGCTTCCCCCCCATCCCCACATGTTGGCCAGATTCAAATATATGTATGTATATATTTAGTGTTCTAAATCCTATAAAAACATATAAGTCCCCCCCCTATAATGTAATAATATCCTCCCATCCAGTTCTAGTGTACCCCATGCAGGCTTCCTTCCTGGTAAATATGTCCTCCATCCTGGTAAATGTCCCCCCATCATGTTCTAATGTACCCTATCCTGGCTTCCTTCCTGGTAAATATGTCCCCCATCCTGGTAAATGTCCCCCATCCTGGGCTCCTTCCTGGTAAATATGTCCCCCATTCAGATAAATGTCCCCCATCCTGGGCTGCTTCCTGGTAAATATGTCCGCCATCTTGCTATATATGTTTCTTATTTTGGTATATATGTCACCCATCCTGGCATGTCTCCCATACTACTAAATATGTCCCCCATCCTGGTATATATGTCCCCTGCCTGGTAAATACGTTCCTCTCCAGGGCCCCTCCTGATATATACTATCCCCCTCCTGGTATATTCTGTTCCTCTCCTGGTATATACTTGTCACACCCAGGGATATGGGGTACTTGGTCCCGGGCAGTGTCTCTATTGGGGATGTCACGGTGGTGGCCGTTGCCCAGTTTCGTGCCCTGGGCCCTTTTTGTAATGGGGATATTTACAGGGGATTTGTGAATAAAGTTATTCGTGACGCCACTTGCGGTGGTGCAGCTAAAGGTAGGGAGCCGCCGCTGCAGTGTCTCTACTGGGGATGATGGTGTGACGCCCTGGACCCCAGGGGTCACAGTATAACACCATACACATACACACCCCCTTTCTTGGTAGGGAACACCCGTCAACCAAAAACCCTTGTTGCCGCCTCCAGGGTCTGATGTCCACACCAGGTGGGGGCAGAGCCAGGCGGTTGGCCCCACCCACCGAGGAGTTCACAGGCCTGGAGGCGGGGAAAAAGCAGGGAGTTGAGTGGGGAGTGGAAAGGAGTGAAGTGCGGTTTTGGAGTGGAGTTGGAGTTGAGGAGTGAAGTGGAGACTGTGTGTGTCTGGATCGGAGCCCAGGCACCATCAGCAAGGTCGGCAGACGGTGGTGGCCGTCTGCAGGAGTTAGTGGACGTCTGCAGAGCCGTAGGACCGGGGTCGGGCGTTGGCCCGCCGGTACCGAACCGGGGAGCAGAGTGAAGCTAAGCACCAAGGCAGGGTACTCAGACCCCGACTAGGCTCGGAAGCCGCCGTAACGGTCAAATTACCTGATTGCGGTCTGGACCTCAGGGGTTCACTCCCACCCAAGTCCCGTCAGAAGGCAACAGCCCAACCCGTCCGGATAAGAGCCACCGCCAACGGCCAGAGATCCGAGGGCCAGCGCCTGCGGGCAAAACAGGCTCTCCCGACACGTACAAGCTGGGGAGCGGACCACCCGTGGGAATCCATAGGGGTCAAACATTTACACACAGATGCAGGGAAAGACAGCCGCCACCAACCCGTCTGGGGAAAGGTGAAGAAACCGCAGCCAACTGCGGGCCCCGTCCGTCCAGCCGTTTGGTTTACCAGAGACTCTGTCATTGACTACCTGAGTGAGTACACCAGTGCCATCCGGCACACCGCTGCACTGCTGCCCTGCATCCGCGCTGCCTCCCCGCATCGGCACCTGCACCTGGCCCCTATCCAACCAACCAAACCTCTCCCCCAACCGGGGCCCCGGGACCAACCGCCCCTACCCACGGAGGGGCCAACACCTTAGCTGCACCCCACCATCGCTCCCGGGAACCCCCAGTCATCAGGAGCGGTGGTGCTCACCATCACCACAACCCCGTGGGCGGCGTCACAACCGACATCCCTCCACCAAACCTTCCCCTTTCACTCGTGGGTGAGGAGGCATTGCTCGAGCCCCGGGTCCGGCCCCGTGCTCGAGCCACCGAGGAGCAGAAGCACCGGACCCGAGCGCCAGAGATTCCCCCCCAGGCGAGCGGCGTTCCCCAAAAACCCCTCTCCGCCCGCGACAATGGTATTGCAGCTAGTATGGTAGTCCCTCCGCAAGTAGGGTATTGCCCCAGCAGGTATATGGTGTGGTGGGCGTCGGAAGAAGGAGTCCAGACAGGTGTTCAGTGAAACTGGTTTACTCACTTTTCAGGTGTTAACTGCTTGCCCGAGGCCAGCTAACTTTGCCTCCAGGTCCCCTTCGTCCCAGTGCCGGTCTGGTTCTCTGGTCCCTTCTTCCCTTGCACCTGTCTCTGGCAAGTGGGTCCCTGTGGTTTGTCCACCTCTGTCCGCCTGACGGTAGCATGAACCCTGTGGGGAAGGAGTCTCTGGTCCTGTCCCCGGCTCTCTCTTTGCTACTGAGTCTTCGGATTCTTTAGGGTCAGCAAGGTCCTTGATGGTCCCCTTTGCTGTGCAGGTGTTAGCAGGTCGGCCTGAAGCTCTTTCCTGTCCTAGGGTCCTGCACCCCGTCGGTGCGTAGTTCCGGCAGTACTCCACCGGCAACCACCTCTCCTGGGTACCAGGTTACCGTCAACCCGAGTCAGGGAGTCACTTCACTTCTACCTTTACTCCTCTGCAGTCACTACTCAACTAACTACTGACTTCTCTCCACAGTCTGCCCCTCCCACCTGGTCAACTAGTGGACTACAGTGGCTCCACCTCTAGGGCGCCATCCATGGTCCCACCCTAGCTAGGTACCATTGTATGGGGGATTTTTGGGGAAAACTGGGATCACCTGGGTTTTTGGTGTTACTGGCACTGGGGTTCTGGGTCCCTAAGGGGGTAGGCCCTGCATCCTTGGGGGATTGCAGAACCTTGTAGCACCCTGAGGGCTTCAGGGGAGCTACATACTGCCCCCCCCCCCCCCCCCCCCGCCTGGTAAATACATTCCTCTCCATGGACCCTCCTGGTATATACTATTCTCCTCCTGGTATATTGTCCGTCTCCTGGTGTATATACTGCCCCCGCCTGGTAAATACGTTCCTTTCCAGGGCCCCTCCTGGTATATACTATCCCCCTCCTGGTATATTCTGTCCGTCTCTTGGTATATCTTGGTAAATATGTTCATCTCCTGGGCTCCTCCTGGTATATATTATGCTTACCCTTCCCAGCTCCCACTTTGCGCAACGTCCTCCTCTGCAGCCAGCCCGCAGTGGCCGGCAGCTTTCATCGGCGTTTGTGCTATGGCAAAGCAAGACGTCATTGACATGTGATGTCTCAGTCACGGGGACGTCGCTGAAAGCTGCTGGCTTCTGTTTGGCCAGTAGCATGTATCGCAGTACAGGGACCCCACGGGCCTGCACAGTGTGATACATTTCAGCTGCATGTGCGGCAACGGACGCACATCCAGCTGAAGCATGGGAATGAGACAGTGGGCACCGTGCACCCTCGGTCCCGGTCGTGATCGTTCCGCCCCTGTTCATATCTGTCCAGCAGCAGAGCTCTGTTGGTCATCCCTCACTTCTCTGGTCCAACAGTCGCTATAGTCCCAGGATCAGTTCCTCAAGTTATGCTATGATATTATATTTGTTTATTTATTTATTTTACTCACTTATATAGTGTAATTAATTCTACAGCGCTTTACATACATGATTATCACTGTTCCCATCGGGGCTCACAATCTAAATTCCCGATCACTATGTTTTTGGAGGAAACCAGAGAACCCAAAGGAAACCTACGCAAACAAGGGGAGAACATACAAACTCCTTGATATTCACAGAAATCCTTTCTACTTGTGATACTGAAATAATAGAAATAATATTAAAACAAAAATCACATTAATTATGTTTGCAATATTTTACAAAGTGTGCCAGGGTTTAATTTGAGTTAAAGGGAATCTGTCACCAGGTTTTTACTATCTAATCTGAGAGCAGCATGATGTAGGGGAAGGGACCCTGATTCAACTGATGTGTCACTTACTGAGCTGGTTGCTGCAGTTTTGATAAAATTACTGTATTATCAGTAAGAGATTATCATTAGAGGACTAGAAAATCTGATGCCAGTAGTCCTCCATATACACTGTGTTATATATACATAGTATATGAAGGGCTTTTTTATATATATATATATATATATATATATATATATATATATATATATATATATATATAATTGCCTTATTCTGTCTGTCTGTCTGTCTGTCTTGCTCCAAAATTGTGTCCTTACGGTGACAAACAGCCGATTGGCTGCTCGCCTCGCCTCGGCTCCACCCCCCGCACGGATTGGCCGCTCGCCCAGGCTCCGCCCCCCACACGGATTGGCCTCTCGCCCCGGCCCCCTGCACGCATTGGCAACTCGGCCATGCCCCGCCCCCTCACGCATTGCACGCTCGCTCTGGCCCCGCTCCCTGCACGCATTCCCCAAAACGACACGGAGCCCCGACTCCCAGGTGAGTGCTGTACCTCCGGAAGCCCACATCAGCGTATGCCGCCGTGAGTGCTGTACCCCCGGGAGCCCACATCAGCGTACGCCGCCAACCCAGCCGACACATACCCTCGCATTGCTGGGGTTGCCGGCGTACGCTGGTGTGGGCTCCCGTGCGAGCAGGGGGCGGGATACGCTGGTAACCATGTAATATTGTGTAGCATGGTTACCAGCGTACACCGGCTCCCAGGTGAGCGCATCAAGGTCCTGCAGCGGCGGAACACACACACACGCACACACATAAGAACAGACAGACACACACACACACATCAGATCACACTCACTCTCACACACACCTCACACACACATCAGATCGCATCCACACACTCACAACATCCCGTGATATCGCTTGCTTCTCGGCGGCAATACTGTGCGTGCAGTGACCTTCAAGGACCAGCCGGAGGATCACATGGCCAGAAGCATGTGGTATCTCCGGATGTTGTGAGTGTGTGAGCGCGTATGTGCGATATCGTCAGTGTGTGTGTGCGTGTATGCGATAGGATGTGTGCGTGTATGCGATAGGATGTGTGCGTGTATGCGATAGGATGTGCGCGTGTAAGCGATCGGATGTGTGCGTGTCGGCAGAAGGCAGAGGAGCACTGCGTGCAGCACAGCTGCTGGGACCGCACACCGGAGGGCACAGGCAGAAGTGGGGTGTGAGTGTATGCGATCAGATGTGTGCGTGTATACTGTCTGATGTGTGACTGTGGAGCACGATGGGGGGTGCACAGCATGGGGGATGGAGCACGATGGGGGGTGCACAGCATGGGGGATGGAGCACGTTTGGGAGTGCGCAGCATGGGGGATGGAGCGCGATGGGGAGTGCGCAGCATGGGGGATGGAGCACGATGGGGAGTGCGCAGCATGGGGGATGGAGCACGATGGGGAGTGCGCAGCATGGGGATGGAGCACGTTTGGGAGTGCGCAGCATGGGGGATGGAGCACGATGAGGAATGCGCAGCATGGGGGATGGAGCATGATGAGGAGTGCGCAGCATGGGGGATGGAGCACGAGGGGGAGTGTGCAGCATGGGGGATGGAGCACGATGGGGGGAGCGCAGCATGGGGGATGGAGCACGATGGGGGTGCGCAGCATGGGGGATGGAGCACGATGGGGGGTGCGCAGCATGGGGGATGGAACACGATGGGGGGTGCACACCTCCTCCCAAAACACACACACACCGCCACACAAGCACTGCACAACACACCACACACATACTGGGAACCACAAACACCGCCCTACACAGACACCCACACACACAGACAACGCCGCACACACACAACACCCAACACACAAACACCCCGGCATACGCTCTGCACAACACACCACACACACACTGGGAACCACAAACACCGCCATACACAGACACCCACACACACAGACAACGCCGCACACACACAACACCCAACACACAAACACCCCGCATACGCTCTGCACAACACACCACACACATACTGGGAACCACAAACACCGCCATACACAGACACCCACACACACAGACAACGCCGCACACACACAACACCCAACACACAAACACCCCGGCATACGCTCTGCACAACACACCACACACACACTGGGAACCACAAACACCGCCCTACACAGACACCCACACACACAGACAACGCCGCACACACACAACACCCAACACACAAACACCGCGGCACACACAAATATACGCACATGCCGCACAACACACACATTGAACAAAACATATCTCCCACCAAAACACACACACACACCCCACACCCACACAAACCCCGCAACACACACACACACACACACAACGCTACAGACACACAGCGCTCCATAAACAACGCAACCTACACAACGCAACAAACAAACAACACCGCTCTCACCCCCCGCCACACCCAGACAACACCCAGAACATGTACAGCGCCCTACACAAACTACACACAACAACATCTATATATATATATATATATATATAAAACAAAAATCATACATTAACTACACAATACGTAAATTCTAGAATACCCGATGCGTAGAATCGGGCCACCTTCTAGTATATATATATATATATATATATATATATAAAGGGCTTTTATATATATATATATATATATATATACATATATATATATATTTTATATATATATAAATGTGACGCCCTGGGCAAGCCAGGGGTCACAGGTCACAACATCACCACACACCCCACATTCCCTGCAAGAACACCGTAGTCAAAACACAAACCCTTGTTGCCCTCCTCCAGGGGCTGATGATCACACCAGGGGGTGGAGCCAGGCGGTTGGTCTCCACCCACCGAGGAGTTCACAGTCCTGGAGGCGGGAAAACGAACAGATTAGTTTGAGAGGAGTTGAGGAGTGGAAGTGAGAGCAGTGAAGTGGCAGTAGAGCAACCAGAAACTGACTGAGAGCATCCGGGTGTGTGCCCCGGACGAGACAGTAAGGTTGACAGACAGCGGTGACCGTCTGCAGTGGAGGCTGATTGGAGTTGCCGAAAGGACCGTGGACGGGTGGTGGCCCGGCGGTACCGGAGCGGTACACAAAGTGAGGCCAGCACCATTGGCAGGGGCCTTTCGGATCCCGGCAAGGCTTGGAGTCGCCGTACAATTTGCCAAATCCGTCAGTGAAGGGGACCTCCTGGGTCTCTAAACAGCAAAGTCCCGATTGAAGGCAAAGGTCCAACCGTGAGAGAGGGACACCGCCACCGCCAAGGCACCAGTACCTCAGGGCCAGCGCCTGCGAGCAAAGAGGGGCTCCTCCGGCCCATATCCAAGCCGGGGAGCGGGTTACCGGTGGGAACCCATCGCTACCAACAACCGTATTTAGGTGCAGGGAAGAGACAGTCACCGCTAACTTGCAGGGAACATCAACACCGCAGCCGTCCGAGGGACCCGTCCAACCAGCCGCTTGTTTACCGTGAACTGTGTCATCATCCTTGGGCTGAGTGAGTACCTCCGTGCCGTGCGGCACCGCGCTGCCCCTGCGTCCCTGCACCTCAACAGGCCCCATAACCCGCCTGTCAACCATCCCAACCCCATCACCGGGCTCCGGGACAGCCAGCCCCCTGCCAACGGAGGGGAGAATCACCAACTCAGCTGCTCCCTGTCACCGCTCCCGGGATCCCCATACAGAGCAGCGGTGGTGTCCACACAATCACCACAACCGTGGGTGGCGTCACGGACAATAAATCCCCAAAACCAAACCCCTTTTCCCTCACGGGCGAGGAGCGCCGCTCGAGTCCCCGGGATCCGGCCCATCGCTCGAGCCACCGAGCAGCAGTAGCCGCAGAGCAGCGGCGTCCGGGCCCGAGCTGTGGGAGAGCGCAGCGTTGCCACCCTCCTCCCCGCCCGCGACATATATATATACAGTTAGGTCCAGAAATATTTGGACAGTGACACAATTTTCGCGAGTTGGGCTCTGCATGCCACCACATTGGATTTGAAATGAAATCTCTACAACAGAATTCAAGTGCAGATTGTAACGTTTAATTTGAAGGTTTGAACAAAAATATCTGATAGAAATTGTAGGAATTGTACACATTTCTTTACAAACACTCCACATTTTAGGAGGTCAAAAGTAATTGGACAAATAAACCAAACCCAAACAAAATATTTTTATTTTCAATATTTTGTTGTGAATCCTTTGGAGGCAATCACTGCCTTAAGTCTGGAACCAATGGACATCACCAAACGCTGGGTTTCCTCCTTCTTAATGCTTTGCCAGGCCTTTACAGCCGCAGCCTTCAGGTCTTGCTTGTTTGTGGGTCTTTCCGTCTTAAGTCTGGAT
Organism: Anomaloglossus baeobatrachus; assembly: GCF_048569485.1. NCBI lineage: Eukaryota > Metazoa > Chordata > Amphibia > Anura > Aromobatidae > Anomaloglossus > Anomaloglossus baeobatrachus. Next base: position 66,851,198 of record NC_134360.1, read on the forward strand.
TTGAGCAAGTGAAATGCATGCTCAATTGGGTTAAGATCTGGTGATTGACTTGGCCATTGCAGAATGTTCCACTTTTTTGCACTCATGAACTCCTGGGTAGCTTTGGCTGTATGCATGGGATCATTGTCCATCTGTACTATGAAGCGCCGTCCGATCAACTTTGCGGCATTTGGCTGAATCTGGGCTGAAAGTATATCCCGGTACACTTCAGAATTCATCCGGCTACTCTTGTCTGCTGTTATGTCATCAATAAACACAAGTGACCCAGTGCCATTGAAAGCCATGCATGCCCATGCCATCACGTTGCCTCCACCATGTTTTACAGAGGATGTGGTGTGCCTTGGATCATTGGATCATGTGCCGTTCCCTTTCTTCTCCAAACTTTTTTCTTCCCATCATTCTGGTACAGGTTGATCTTTGTCTCATCTGTCCATAGAATACTTTTCCAGAACTGAGCTGGCTTCATGAGGTGTTTTTCAGCAAATTTAACTCTGGCCTGTCTATTTTTGGAATTGATGAATGGTTTGCATCTAGATGTGAATACTTTGTATTTACTTTCATGGAGTCTTCTCTTTACTGTTGACTTAGAGACAGATACACCTACTTCACTGAGAGTGTTCTGGACTTCAGTTGATGTTGTGAATGGGTTCTTCTTCACCAATGAAAGTATGCGGCGATCATCCACCACTGTTGTCATCCGTGGACGCCCAGGCCTTTTTGAGTTCCCAAGCTCACCAGTCAATTCCTTTTTTCTCAGAATGTACCCGACTGTTGATTTTGCTACTCCAAGCATGTCTGCTATCTCTCTGATGGATTTTTTCTTTTTTTTCAGCCTCAGGATGATCTGCTTCACCTCAATTGAGAGTTCCTTAGACCGCATGTTGTCTGGTCACAGCAACAGCTTCCAAATGCAAAACCACACACCTGTAATCAACCCCAGACCTTTTAACTACTTCATTGATTACATGTTAACGAGGGAGACGCCTTCAGAGTTAATTGCAGCCCTTAGAGTCCCTTGTCCAATTACTTTTGGTCCCTTGAAAAAGAGGTGGCTATGCATTACAGAGCTATGATTCCTAAACCCTTTCTCCGATTTGGATGTGAAAACTCTCATATTGCAGCTGGGAGTGTGCACTTTCAGCCCATATTATATATATAATTGTATTTCTGAACATGTTTTTGTAAACAGCTAAAATAACAAAACTTGTGTCACTGTCCAAATATTTCTGGACCTAACTGTATATATATATATATATATATATACATGTGCCGTCCCTGCTTCGGCCAAACCGCTCGGATGGGGGGGTCTGTTGTGGCTCGAGGCTCGCGGCCACTCGAATGTAAGGGGGGGTATTTACAGGGGATAAGAGTTTGTGACGCCACCCATGGTTCACGGTAAGGGAAGTACCGCCGCTGCCGATGGGAGTATCCGGGGGACATGGAGTGGGGCAGCCAGATGATATTCCCTCCACGGGTAGGGGAGGCCCCGGGACTCTGGATGGTGGAATGCTGGTGTAGGGGAGCGCAGGGCTGGTTGGAAGCAGGGGAGGACCATGTACTCACTCAGACAGTGTTGGTGATGATGTGACCGCAAAGCAGACTCTGACACAAAGGTAAACCAAGTCTCTGAGTTCCGCTGCCCTCTTGGGGGAGCCCGTCCGGGTATCCGTCCCCTATAGTACTGCTGGGTGATCCGGAGCCTGCATCCGTGCACAAATTAGAAGTGTTCTGGTGGCCCGTTGGCATAAAGCTGTCCGGGCCCCGCTCCCTACTTGTTGGTAGTGGAGCTGTGCTCTCAAGGGCTCACTCTTGGGATTTCTGTTGGCTGCAGGGAAGCTTCCCCCTCTCTACAGGCCTTCCACTCCAACACTTGCACTTTAGTATACGTAAGTAATTGTCCCGTGTTACCTCACAGGTTATGGATTTTGGTCTCAATCTTCTTACGGCTATTTAAACAATGTGACCCCCTGTGTTATTAACTATGTAGTACATGGGATTGCCCTATATATTATGCTGTGGATGTCCTAGATTGGTATATCTCTGATTCCTCTCTATCTCTAATCACTGTTGTATTTTATTGTACATCATGCTATAACAGTGCCCTTGTATGTATTTTGACTTAATAAAACTATAATTATTTCTAAAGGTGCACTTTCTATGCTTCTTTCATAATGAATGGCCATTTAAAACTCAGTTTTTTTGTCTACTTCTGTCTTTGTCTGTCTCTGTCTGTCTGTCTCTTTCCCTGACTGCCTCTTTCCCTGTCTGCCTCTTTCTGTCTCTTTCCCTGTCTGTCTCTATCTGTCTTTCTCTGTCTGTCTGTCTCTTTCCCTGTCTACCTCTTTCTCTGTCTGTCTCTCTGTCTGTCTATGCCTATGTCTGTCTGTGCCTCTGTCTGCCTCTCTATATCTGTCTCTTTGTCTGTCTCTTATTCTCTGTCTCTCCACAGAAATCATATTACCTCAGACATAAGCTTCTTATACTAAGAATGTCATTCATTGCCTATAGCAACCAATCACAGCTCCTATTAATGACCTGTAGCTCTCAGCTTCATTGACTTTAATGTAAGCAGGTTTTTTGGTAAATAACTGTAAAGTTCGGGGTTACATTTTCCCTTCAAAACATAGTCTATGATGTTCCTTGAGTCAAATGAGGTGTCTGTGCAAAACTTCATGATTGTAAATGTGACGGTGCGGATCCGTTTAGTGGACATACATACACACACATATATACACTCAGCTTTATATATTAGATGGTCTAGGATTATCGATGACCCCATTACAATACCCAATAGAGGATCATTGACAAGTCCTTTACACTATATTTGGGTAGTCCTGTGTCTAATTTAATGTGGACTATAGCTTGATTTCAATTGATTGAATAAAGTTATATTTTTTAATATATTTGCATTTAAGGTAGAATCTGTTGACATGATATCCTGCCAATCACAGGAATGCTGTAGTCATCCTTGCTACTGGCATTACTGTGATTGGCAGGCGCAGTGAAAAAAAAATGACTTGCGATCTGTGTATTTGTGATAATCAACTCAGGTAAAACCGACAGCTGAGGACTGGTATTCTCAATCTGGGAAAGTCCTTGGTTATTGGGCCCTCTGCGCCTAAAAATAGCAGCCCGCAGCTGCCTAAACATTTATTAGATGCAACAATTGTGGCATTTTACCAGGCTCATCCTAATTGCCTTGGTGCAGTGACAATCGGGGTAATATAAAGGGTTGATGTCAGCTGTGATTTGGCAAAAATCACAGCTGCCATCAAGCCTTGGGAAGGTAACTAAGAGGTGTCTATGAGACCCCCCCCCTCCCCATTACCAACCTTGTAAGTCAAAAGAAAAACACAAACAAATAAAAATGTATTTTTTAAATAGTAAAAAAGACACCCTCTTTCACCAATTTATTAACCCCACCAATTTATTAACCCCTAAAACACCCCTGCAAGTCCAACGTAATCCACATATCGTCCCACAATGATTCCAGTTCTGCTACATTCAGAAGCTGCAGTGATGGAAAATGCGACCAATCACTGTAGCTCCTGGGACATGCTGAGGGCAACGGGGGACCCAGCTGTGAGAAGCGGTGACGATGAGTTCCCATGGTACCAAGGGTGACCACCGGTGACCTGACTGTCGGATTGTGGAATACAGCAACACAGCAGTCTGGCAATCCTGCAGTCAGGTCACCGGAATTCACATTGCCCTCAGTGAACTTAGTTGAACTTGCTGCCAGATTGCCGGACTGCTGTGCGGCCGTGTCTCACAATTCAACAGTCCGGCAGCGGGTTCAGCACAGAGCCACAGCAGTCTTTCAATTTGGTCACAGGAGTTAACACTTGGAGACTCCCCTGCTATCCTCAGTGAACTCCGTTGAACCCGCTGCCGGATTGCTGGACTGCTGTGCGACTTTGTCCCACAATCTGAGAGTCCAGCAGTGGGTTCAACTGAGTTCACTAAGAACAATAGGTAACCCCCGAGAGTGAACTCCAGTGACCTGACTGCCGGACTGTCAAATTGCGGGACACAGCCGCACAGCAGTTCGACAGTCCGGGAGCGCTGTGAGGCCCAGAAACCTTAAAGGAGCCTTTAAGATTCCTGGAGTTCCCAGCTGCTGGGACATCTGGAGGCTGTGAACTCTAATAAGAGTTCAAAGCCTCCAAATGTCCCAGCAGCTGGGAACTCCAGGAACCTTAAAGACTCCCTTAAAGTTGCCAGGTTAACACAGCTGCCCCGAGAACCAGTGGCTGTGAGCTTTGGTAACCTAAAGGTAAGAGTTCACAGCATCCAGATGTTCCCAGCGCTGGGAACTCCAGTAACCTTAAAGGCTCCCTTAAAGTTACAGGGTTGACAGATGCCATGAGACCTGGTCACTGTGAGCTCTGGTAACCTAAGATTATCGCAACTCATAGCCACCAGGGTTCCTGGCAGCTGTGAGGCCCGGAAACCTTAAGGAGACTTTAAGGTTCATAGAGTTCCCAGCTGTTGTAACACCTGGAGGCTGTGAACATTAATAAGAGTTAATAGCCTACAGGTGTCTTAACAGCTGGGAATTATAGGAACCTTAAAGTCTACCTCAAAGTCTCCTTTAAGGTTTCTGGGCCTCACAGCTACTGGACTGTCAGACTGTGCTGCCGCCCAGATACGCAGTCTGACAGTGCGGAACTGAGTTCAACTGAGGTCACTTCTGGTGGTTCTCACGGTACCCTCTGTGTGAGCTGCCAGTTGTGACATCAGGTGAACTCAGTGCCGGACTGTTGGACTGCACTGCCGCTGAGACATGCAGTCACAGTCCGGCAGTGAATTCACCTGAGGTCACTGCTGCAGCTCCCACGCTTCTTTACGTGTATCATGGAGTCTGCGATCAGCAGTCACCTGTTCTAATGTCACCACTCACCAAAGCCTCCAGATGTAGCAGAGCCTGGATTGTCGTGGGACGTCGTGTGGATTATATTGGATCTGCGGGGGTGTTTTGTGAGAAATTGATGAGAGGATGTGTTTTTTTTATTATTTAAATAAGCATTTTTGTGTGTTTGTGGGTTTTTTTCACTGCAGGGTATTTGCTCATTTTGTTTTTATCCCAGGTTTTAACAGGCTGCCTTTTACTCAAAACCTAATATATGTGCATTATTGACAGACTCAGGAAGCCATTGTTAGGCCTCCAATCATCATAACAATGCATCGATGGGACATTTTGATCACACTGGCTGGGGGAGGACCAGATGTGGTGACACAGGGTGCCCATGTCGCGGGCGGAGGCGACGCGCTCGCCACGCTCGGGTCCGGGGCTTCTGCTGCTGCTGCTCGGTGGCTCGAGCGGTGGGCCGGACCCGGGGACTCGAGCAGCGCTCCTCACCCGTGAGTGAAAAGGGATGGTTTGTTTGGGGAGATGGTTCGTGACGCCACCCACGGGACGTGGTGATGATGGCACCACCGCTGCTGGTGACGGGGATCCCGGGAGAGATGGTAGGGAGCAGCTAGGATGTTGTCCCCTCCGTGAGTAGGGGTTGGTGATCCCGGGGCCCGATGGTGTAACGGGGAGGCTGGATGGCTGGGTGTGCAGGGTTGCAGGGACAGCGCGGCGCGGTGCTGGATGGCACTGGTGTACTCACTCAGACAATCAATGACAGAGTCTCTGGTAAACCAAACGGCCGGATGGACGGGTCCCGCAGCCGGCTGCAGTGTTGTTGTGCTCTCCCCGGACGGCTGATGGTGGCTGTCTTTCTCTGCACCTGTTAGAATGTTCTGACTCCTGTGGTGGCCCACCGGTAGTCCGCTCCCCGGCGTATAGGTGCTGTAGGAGCCCGTTTTGCCCGCAGGCGCTGGCCCTTAGATCTCTAGCCTATGGCGGTGGCTGTATATCCTCTCGGTGTGGACTGTTGCTTCTATCGGGTCTTGGCTGTTGGGAAACCCCTGGGGTTCCTGTCACACTCGGATTTGACTATTGTCGGCGGCTCCAAGCCTGGTCGGGGTCCGATGGCCCTGCCTGTGTGCTTAGCTTCACTCCGCTCCCCGGTTCGGTACCGGCGGGCCAACGCTCGACCCCGGTCCTATAGCTCTGCAGAGTTCCGCTAACTCCTGCAGACGGCTACCACCGTCTGCCAACCTTGCTGTCAGTGCCTGGGCTCCTACCCAGGCACACGCAGTTTGTGTCCTCTCACTTTCATCTCCAAAACTAATCTGATACTTTTCCCGCCTCCAGGCCTGTGAACTCCTCGGTGGGTGGGGCCAACCGCCTGGTTCCGCCCCACCATGTGTGGACATCAGACCCTTGTTTTTGTCTGACTGGTGTAACTGTCTAGGGTAGGGGGTGTGTATGTTGTTATGTCTGTGACTACCTGGCTAGTCCAGGGCGTCACACTCCCCCTTGGTAAAACGCAGACCATCTGCGAGCTGCCCGTCCACCACCGGTTTTATTTTTCTGCAAAAGATAAATTAACATGGAAAACATTTAAACAAGCATTTTTTTTTTCATTCTTCCCTTACGGGAGGCTCGGTACTTTAACGTTTCAAACATATAAAACACTTTTATTACTGACGGACGGGTTCATGGTCATCCGCTCCCCACCCAAGCAACCTAAACCTTGATGCTGCCACTAAGAAACGGGCAGCACCCCTCTTCCCCAGTCCTGGTCCAGGTTACCCGAGCGGGAACGGGTACGGTATCTCACACCCGGCTGTCACTTCAGGGGACCCCCGGAGGATGGCCACCAGTCCTGGTGGTGGCTGGGCCCCTGCCGGCTCTGCTGCGGGCCCTTCCTCCAATCTGCCTCTCCGGAGGCGGCACGGAACGGAAAACGGCCCACAAACTATTTACAAGCCCACAAATTCGTGGGTGGCCTGCCAGTTCTCGGCCATGTTCATGAGCGGTCACTCACGCAACAGGGAACGGGGCAACAGTGGTCCCAATGGGGACGGGGCTCTTCATAGCCAGCGGGCTACCACAAACAAAACTGTAGGGTCCCAACGGAGACTTGCTGTAGGGTCCCAACGGGGACTGTCAGTTGGGTTCCAGGGGCTATCCACAACACCTGACTCCGGTACAGCTTCCTCCTGCAGCTTTCCCACAGTCCACCACCAGACAGCACGAGCCCCCAATGCCACCCTCACTGTCTAGGGTAGGGGGTCTGTATGTTGTTATGTCTGTGACTACCGGGCTAGTCCAGGGCGTCACACTCTCTCCGTCTGTCAGACCAACTACAGTAGATAATTGATGTTGTCACTTAATTTGGGGTGAAATCGGAGGTTTCTGATTTCAGACATTACAATGGTATCCAGGCTTTCATCATCGGTCGGCTTCCAAGCCAGGGCGATCATTGTTGCCTACAGATATGTCATTGTTAGTGATGAGCGAGTACTAAAAAGCTCGGGTGCTCGAAGCTCGGGCCGAGCCTCCCAAGATACTCGTGTACTCGGCCCGAGCAACGAGCCCAATGTTATCCTATGGGAGACCCGAGTATTTTTGTGAAATGACCTCCCGGCAGCATGGAGAAACCCTAAAAATGGCACAAAAGTCTCAGAAGAGTGCTCAAATGACATGGCAACAGCATGGGGAAGACCCCTTGAAGCATTTATCACTCAAAAGTCACAGCTGTGAACAATTTTGTCCGCGTTTTACGCCATTTTTACGGACTCACCAGAAAACCTTCCAAAATGACCCCAAAATGATTTTTCATGGCAGAAATGTTAAGGGCACATACCCAATAGTGAGATAGAGCTGGTGTATGTTACTTTTTGAGATTAATACATGAAAGATTTTACGTGAAAACATTGTGTGGCACTCCGATGTCCCTGAGAAGAGACGTACATGAAGGCCTCTTGAGTCTAATGTGCCCATTTTGAGGAAGTGAGTCTTTGTAGTATTTTCCTTTGCCAGGGCAGTCCAAAATTGTGAGGTTCACCAATGTCCCTGGATAGAGACGTGCATGATGGCCTGTAAACCTGAAGTGCCCATTGTAAGGAAGTGGGTCTATTTTAGTATAGCCCTTTGCCAGGGCAGCCAAAAATTGGGAGGCTCCACATTGTCCCTGGATAGAGACGTGCATGATGGCCTGTAAACCTGAAGTGCCCATTGTAAGGAAGTGGGTCTATTTCAGTATAGCCCTTTGCCAGGGCAGCCAAAAATTGGGAGGCTCCACATTGTCCCTGGATAGAGACGTGCATGATGGCCTGTAAACCTGAAGTGCCCATTGTAAGGAAGTGGGTCTATTTTAGTATAGCCCTTTGCCAGGGCAGCCAAAAATTGGGAGGCTCCACATTGTCCCTGGATAGAGACGTGCATGATGGCCTGTAAACCTGAAGTGCCCATTGTAAGGAAGTGGGTCTATTTTAGTATAGCCCTTTGCCAGGGCAGCCAAAAATTGGGAGGCTCCACATTGTCCCTGGGTAGAGACGTGCATGATGGCCTCAAAACATTAAGTGTCCATTTTAAGGAAGTGGGTCTATTTCAGTATAGCCCTTTGCCAGGGCAGCCAAAAATTGGGAGGCTCCACATTGTCCCTGGATAGAGACGTGCATGATGGCCTGTAAACCTGAAGTGCCCATTGTAAGGAAGTGGGTGTATTTCAGTATAGCCCTTTGCCAGGGCAGCCAAAAATTGGGAGGCTCCACATTGTCCCTGGATAGAGACGTGCATGATGGCCTGTAAACCTGAAGTGCCCATTGTAAGGAAGTGGGTGTATTTCAGTATAGCCCTTAGGCAGGGCAGCCAAAAATTGGGAGGCTCCACGTTGTCCCTGGGTAGAGACGTGCATGAGGGCCTCAAAACATTGTTCCCATTGCAAAGGAGCGGGTCTCCTGTCGTTGTAATGTCCATTCTGCAAAGAATGGGCGAAAAAATTTACCACTGGGGGTATACCTGAAACAAAGACCTAACTATTGTAACGGTCATCATGATGGCGCATGAGGAGAAGGAGGAGCAGTCCAGCGATTATCCAAAGTCGAGAAGTGTACCCATGGGTGAGTGGAGGTACATGGCAAACTTTAAACTCCGCTCTCATTTGCTGGTGGTGTGGTGAAGTCTGGCCCAATCCAACCCTTGTTCATCTTTATCAGAGTCAGCCTGTCAGCATTTTCAGTTGACAGGCGGGTGCGTTTATCTGTAATGATTCCACCTGCGGCACTAAAAACACGCTCTGACAAAACGCTAGCAGCAGGGCAGGCCAGGACTTCCAAGGCGTAGAGAGCCAATTCATGCCACGTGTCCAGCTTGGATACCCAATAATTGTAAGGCACAGAGGAATGTCGGAGTACAGTTGTTCGATCTGCAAGGTACTCCTTCAGCATCTGGGCAAACTTAGGATTTCTTGTGGCACTACCCCGCACCTCAGGGGCTGTGGTACGTGAGGGGCTGAGAAAACTGTCCCACATCTTAAAGACTGTTCCCCTACCTCTGGCGGATTGGACTTGTGCCTCTCTCGGCTGTACGCCTCGGTTGTCCACTGATTCCTGACCTATGCCGCTAGCGTTTTGTGAGGGGAATGCTTTGCCTACTTCCGTGAGTATGGCCTTCCGAAACTGCTGCATTTTGGTTGACCTCTCCTCCACGGGAATAAGAGACAAAAAGTTCTCCTTGTAGCGTGGGTCTAACAGTGTTACCAACCAGTAATGATTGTCGGCCAAGATGTTCTTAACGCGAGGGTCACGAGACAGGCAGCTTACCATAAAGTCAGCCATGTGCGCCAGACTCTTAACAGCCAGGACTTCAGTAGCCTGACCAACAAGATGACTGAACATGCTGTCCTCCTCCTCCTCCTCCTCCTCCTCCTCCTCCTCATCTACCCTGTCCTCTGGCCAGCCACGCTGAATCGAGGATATGACTGGTGTGCATGTCATATCCTCAATTTGGCCGGAGAGTTGCTCCATGTCTTCATCCTCCTCCTCGTCATAGTCCTCCACTGCACGTTGTGATGAGACGAGGCTGGGCTGTGTGTTATCACCCACACCCACTACTGTTTCTTGCTGCAACTCATCGCGCTCCGCCTGCAATGCATCATGTTTGTTTTTCAGCAGGGACCGTTTTAGAAGGCAGAGTAGCGGTATGGTGACGCTAATAATGGCGTCATCACCACTCACCATCTTGGTGGAGTCCTCAAAGTTTTGGAGGATGGTACATAGGTCTGACATCCATCTCCACTCCTCAGGTGTTATGTGTGGAGTTTGACCCATTTCCCGACGGCTTAGGTGATGCAGGTACTCAACAACTGCCCTCTTCTGCTCACATATCCTGACCAACATGTGCAGAGTTGAATTCCAACGCGTGGGGACATCACACACCAGTCTGTGAGCCGGAAGATGCAAACGGCGCTGAAAGCCGGCAAGGCCGGCTGAAGCAGTAGGTGACTTTCGAAAATGTGCAGACAGGCGGCGAACTTTTACCAGCAGATCAGACAGCTCTGGGTATGACTTTATAAACCGCTGAACCACGAGGTTGAGCACATGGGCCACGCATGGAACATGTGTCAGCTGGCCTCGCCTCAAAGCCGCCACCAGGTTCCGGCCATTGTCACAAACGACCTTTCCTGGCTTTAGGTTCAGAGGTGTGAGCCAGTGATCTGCCTGCTGTTTCAGAGCTGTCCACAGCTCTTCTGCATTGTGGGGTTTGTCACCTATGCAGATTAGCTTCAGCACAGCCTGTTGCCGCTTCGCCGAGGCAGTGCTGCAGTGCTTCCAGCTTGTGACTGGTGTGGAGGGCACAGTGGATGAGGATGCGCAGGAGGAGGAGGAGGCTGAAGAGCATGACATTCCGGAGCTGTAGAGTGTGGGTGAAACACTGACTGAGGTAGGGCCTGCAAACCTTGGTGTGGGAAGGACGTGTTGCGTCCCTCGCTCAGACTGGGTCCCAGCTTCCACAATATTAACCCAGTGTGCCGTCAACGAGATGTAGCGGCCTTGCCCACAAGCACTTGTCCACGTGTCTGTGGTTAGGTGGACCTTGGGTGAAACAGCGTTGTTCAGGGCACGTGTGATGTTTTGTGACACGTGGTTATGCAACGCGGGGACGGCACACCGGGAGAAATAGTGGCGGCTGGGGACCGAGTAACGTGGGACAGCTGCCGCCATCAGGTCACGGAATGCTTCTGTCTCCACCAGCCTAAAAGGCAACATTTCCAGCGCAAGCAGTCGCGAAATGTTAGCATTTAGAACTGTGGCATGTGGGGTGTTGGCAGTGTATTTGCGCCTGCGTTCAAAGGTTTGCTGAATGGATAACTGAACGCTGCGCTGGGACAAGGACGTGCTTGATGATGGTGTTCTTTCTGCGTAGGCAACTGCAGGTGCAGGAGTGGAGGAGGCTTGTTCGCAGGCAGCATGGACAGAGGATTGGCTCGCATGCACAACCAGCGAAGACGTAGCAGTGACATCAGCAAGCACTGCTCCTCGACTCTGTTGTACTTCCCACAAAGTCGGGTGCTTGGCTGACATGTGCCTGATCATGCTGGTGGTGGTCAGGCTGCTAGTTTTGGTACCCCTGCTGATGCTGGCACGGCAGGTGTTGCAAATGGCCTTTTTTGAATCATCTGGATCCAACTTAAAAAACTGCCAGACTCGTGAAGACCTAACATTTGTACAGGCACCTTGTGTCGTCGTGTTGTTCCGGGGAACGGTTGCCTGACTTCTGCCTGGGGCCACCACCCTGCTTCTTACTGCCTGTTGTGATGCTACGCCTCCCTCCCCCTGTGCACTGCTGTCCTCGCTCTGCATATCCTCCTGCCAGGTTGGGTCAGTTACTGGATCATCCACCACGTCGTCTTCCTCTTCCGCACCCTGCTCCTCCTCCTGACTTGCTGACAATTGTGTCTCATCATCGTCCACCACTTGTTGAGACACGTTGCCAACTTCGTGAGAACGTGGCTGCTCAAATATTTGGCCATCTGTACAGACGATCTCCTCATGACCCACTTCAATATGAGCTGGCGAGAGGCCAGAATGTGTGAATGGAAACGTGAACAGCTCTTCCGAGTGTCCAAGTGTGGGATCATTAATGTCCGAGGAGGACGTGTACTCAGCCTGGTGGTAGGAAGGAGGATCAGGTTCAGAAATGTGCGGTGCAGTATCACGGCTACTGACACTTGACCGTGTGGAAGACAGAGTGTTTGTGGTGGTGCCAATCTGACTGGAAGCATTATCCGCTATCCAACTAACAACCTGTTGACACTGGTCTTGGTTCAAGAGCGGTGTACTGCTGCGGTCCCCAAGAATTTGGGACAGGACGTGCGAGCGACTAGATGTGGCCCTTTGTTGTGGCGAAATTAGAGCTTGCCCACGACCTCGGCCTCTGCCTGCACCACCATCACGTCCACTTCCTTGTTCCTTGCCAATGCCCTTGCGCATTTTGCAATGCTGTGCACTGCTGACGTGTATATTCACTACTTGTGCGTTATATCAAAGTTTCTGGAAATTGCACACAAGTGCACCTGTACGCTGCCACCGACAGGCACACACGTGCGGTTTTTAAATGCAAGCACGGACGCAATAATAACCTAACACAGGTTTTAGGAGCAAAAATTAAGAACTCTGACACTATCAGCCACTGCTGACTGACGTGTATTATACACTACACTTGTGCGTTATATAATAGTTTGGTAAACGCACACCAGTGCACCTGTACGCTGCCACCAACAGGCACACACGTGCGGTTTTAAAAACCAAGCACGGACGCAATAATAACCTAACACAGGTTTTAGGAGCAAAAATTAAGAACTCTGACACTATCAGCCACTGCTGACTGACGTGTATTATACACTACACTTGTGCGTTATATAATAGTTTGGTAAACGCACACCAGTGCACCTGTACGCTGCCACCAACAGGCACACACGTGCGGTTTTAAAAACCAAGCACGGACGCAATAATAACCTAACACAGGTTTTAGGAGCAAAAATTAAGAACTCTGACACTATCAGCCACTGCTGACTGACGTGTATTATACACTACACTTGTGCGTTATATAATAGTTTGGTAAACGCACACCAGTGCACCTGTACGCTGCCACCAACAGGCACACACGTGCGGTTTTAAAAACCAAGCACGGACGCAATAATAACCTAACACAGGTTTTAGGAGCAAAAATTAAGAACTCTGACACTATCAGCCACTGCTGACTGAGGTGTATTATACACTACACTTGTGCGTTATATAATAGTTTGGTAAACGCACACCAGTGCACCTGTACGCTGCCACCAACAGGCACACACGTGCGGTTTTAAAAACCAAGCACGGACGCAATAATAACCTAACACAGGTTTTAGGAGCAAAAATTAAGAACTCTGACACTATCAGCCACTGCTGACTGACGTGTATTATACACTACACTTGTGCGTTATATAATAGTTTGGTAAACGCACACCAGTGCACCTGTACGCTGCCACCAACAGGCACACACGTGCGGTTTTAAAAACCAAGCACGGACGCAATAATAACCTAACACAGGTTTTAGGAGCAAAAATTAAGAACTCTGACACTATCAGCCACTGCTGACTGACGTGTATTATACACTACACTTGTGCGTTATATAATAGTTTGGTAAACGCACACCAGTGCACCTGTACGCTGCCACCAACAGGCACACACGTGCGGTTTTAAAAACCAAGCACGGACGCAATAATAACCTAACACAGGTTTTAGGAGCAAAAATTAAGAACTCTGACACTATCAGCCACTGCTGACTGACGTGTATTATACACTACACTTGTGCGTTATATAATAGTTTGGTAAACGCACACCAGTGCACCTGTACGCTGCCACCAACAGGCACACACGTGCGGTTTTAAAAACCAAGCACGGACGCAATAATAACCTAACACAGGTTTTAGGAGCAAAAATTAAGAACTCTGACACTATCAGCCACTGCTGACTGACGTGTATTATACACTACACTTGTGCGTTATATAATAGTTTGGTAAACGCACACCAGTGCACCTGTACGCTGCCACCAACAGGCACACACGTGCGGTTTTAAAAACCAAGCACGGACGCAATAATAACCTAACACAGGTTTTAGGAGCAAAAATTAAGAACTCTGACACTATCAGCCACTGCTGACTGACGTGTATTATACACTACACTTGTGCGTTATATAATAGTTTGGTAAACGCACACCAGTGCACCTGTACGCTGCCACCAACAGGCACACACGTGCGGTTTTAAAAACCAAGCACGGACGCAATAATAACCTAACACAGGTTTTAGGAGCAAAAATTAAGAACTCTGACACTATCAGCCACTGCTGACTGACGTGTATTATACACTACACTTGTGCGTTATATAATAGTTTGGTAAACGCACACCAGTGCACCTGTACGCTGCCACCAACAGGCACACACGTGCGGTTTTAAAAACCAAGCACGGACGCAATAATAACCTAACACAGGTTTTAGGAGCAAAAATTAAGAACTCTGACACTATCAGCCACTGCTGACTGACGTGTATTATACACTACACTTGTGCGTTATATAATAGTTTGGTAAACGCACACCAGTGCACCTGTACGCTGCCACCAACAGGCACACACGTGCGGTTTTAAAAACCAAGCACGGACGCAATAATAACCTAACACAGGTTTTAGGAGCAAAAATTAAGAACTCTGACACTATCAGCCACTGCTGACTGACGTGTATTATACACTACACTTGTGCGTTATATAATAGTTTGGTAAACGCACACCAGTGCACCTGTACGCTGCCACCAACAGGCACACACGTGCGGTTTTAAAAACCAAGCACGGACGCAATAATAACCTAACACAGGTTTTAGGAGCAAAAATTAAGAACTCTGACACTATCAGCCACTGCTGACTGACGTGTATTATACACTACACTTGTGCGTTATATAATAGTTTGGTAAACGCACACCAGTGCACCTGTACGCTGCCACCAACAGGCACACACGTGCGGTTTTAAAAACCAAGCACGGACGCAATAATAACCTAACACAGGTTTTAGGAGCAAAAATTAAGAACTCTGACACTATCAGCCACTGCTGACTGACGTGTATTATACACTACACTTGTGCGTTATATAATAGTTTGGTAAACGCACACCAGTGCACCTGTACGCTGCCACCAACAGGCACACACGTGCGGTTTTAAAAACCAAGCACGGACGCAATAATAACCTAACACAGGTTTTAGGAGCAAAAATTAAGAACTCTGACACTATCAGCCACTGCTGACTGACGTGTATTATACACTACACTTGTGCGTTATATAATAGTTTGGTAAACGCACACCAGTGCACCTGTACGCTGCCACCAACAGGCACACACGTGCGGTTTTAAAAACCAAGCACGGACGCAATAATAACCTAACACAGGTTTTAGGAGCAAAAATTAAGAACTCTGACACTATCAGCCACTGCTGACTGACGTGTATTATACACTACACTTGTGCGTTATATAATAGTTTGGTAAACGCACACCAGTGCACCTGTACGCTGCCACCAACAGGCACACACGTGCGGTTTTAAAAACCAAGCACGGACGCAATAATAACCTAACACAGGTTTTAGGAGCAAAAATTAAGAACTCTGACACTATCAGCCACTGCTGACTGACGTGTATTATACACTACACTTGTGCGTTATATAATAGTTTGGTAAACGCACACCAGTGCACCTGTACGCTGCCACCAACAGGCACACACGTGCGGTTTTAAAAACCAAGCACGGACGCAATAATAACCTAACACAGGTTTTAGGAGCAAAAATTAAGAACTCTGACACTATCAGCCACTGCTGACTGACGTGTATTATACACTACACTTGTGCGTTATATAATAGTTTGGTAAACGCACACCAGTGCACCTGTACGCTGCCACCAACAGGCACACACGTGCGGTTTTAAAAACCAAGCACGGACGCAATAATAACCTAACACAGGTTTTAGGAGCAAAAATTAAGAACTCTGACACTATCAGCCACTGCTGACTGACGTGTATTATACACTACACTTGTGCGTTATATAATAGTTTGGTAAACGCACACCAGTGCACCTGTACGCTGCCACCAACAGGCACACACGTGCGGTTTTAAAAACCAAGCACGGACGCAATAATAACCTAACACAGGTTTTTTTGGGGAGCGACAATTACAGTACAGACAAGTCAGACACTATCTGGACTGTTTTACACTGTGTACACCAGCCCCAGATATGATGAAGGCTGGTATACGGTCACCACTACCCTGCCTGCCTGCCTGCCTGTATACTGCTACAATAGTCCTGACAAGGACTCTTTTGGTCACTAGCCTGTATTCAGACCTGGCTATACCCTGCCTGTATATAGCAACAATAGTCCTGAGAAGGACTCTGCTACTGTACGCCGACCTGGCTATACCCTGCCTGCCTGTATACAACTAGAATAGTCCTGAGAAGGACTTTTGGTCACACTGTTTGCAGCCCTGCAACTGAAAAAGCTATAAAGGGCCGCAAAGCTTTCCCTGAATCAGCGACACTCTCCCTACACTCACTGTCAGAATAGCTGTGAGCAGAGCACAGCGCGCCGGCCTATATAAAGGCTCGGTGACGCTGTGCAGGCCGGCCAATCACTGCAATTCCACAACTAACAGGGCTGTGGCATTGCAGTGGTCTGCCAGCCAATCCCTGCATGAGGGCTGGCTCTCAAAAGAGCGCCAACATGCAGAAATGAAGACCACGAGTAAAGCACGAGTATCGCGAGATTACTCGGTCCCCGCCGAGCAGCCCGAGTACAGTGATACTCGTGCGAGTACCGAGTAGTGACAAGCATGCTCGCTCATCACTAGTCATTGTGCCTTAACTAAAGGTATTCCATGATGTAACTGTAAAGGGTGCTTTACACGCTGCGACATCGCTATCGATTGCTAGCGATGTCGTGAGTGTTAGCACCTGCCCTCACAGCAAAAAAGGGCAACCAGTCCAGTTAGCCCAGGCCAACACATCTAATGCACAAACAGGATGCAGACAAGCCTCTCAACATGATGGACACTTCACAGGTGCAAGGTAAATTGCACACCAGTGGCGCGCATAGGGCACTGTTCACACTTGTATGCGCATGGTGTCCAGCCAGCAACCTATTACCACACCCTTACTATTAGATTAGGCGGGTTACTCGGACACTACTCACTGCAGCACGTAAGGGACAGAAATTTCACTATGCACGGCCGTATTAAGAGGCCCGGCTGCACCCCGCTCCTCTTTTTTTGTTAGCACCTGCCCCCTTCGTTGGTGCGATATGTGGTGATCGCTACCGTAGTGAACATTGTCGCTACGGCAGCGTCACACACACATACCTGTTCTGCGACGTCACTGTGCCCGCCGAACAATCCCTCCTTCAAGGGGGAGGTGCATTCAGCGTCACAGCGACGTCACAAAACGGCCGTCCAATAGCAGAGGAGGGGCGGAGATGCGCGGCTGGAACATGCTGCCCACCTCCTTCCTTCCGCATTGCCGGTGGACGCAGGTAAGGAGATGATCGTCACTCCTGCGGTGTCACACATAGCGATGTGTGATGCCACAGGAACGAGGAACAACCTCGCTACATACGAGACAACGATTTTTGGTAAATGATCGACCTCTCATATACCAACAATTTTTGTCTCTTTTGCGATCGTTTAAGGTCGCTCCTAGGTGTCACATGCTGCGATGTCGCTAATGACGCCGGATGTGCGTCACAAACACCGTGACCCCGACGATATATTATTAGCGATGTTGCAGCGTGTAAATGGTCTTAAGTCTTTGTGATTTATAGGGTTCATAATCACTTATGCTGTTGTAGACAAGTAAAAAATAAGTCCTAGTCAACTCCATTAATAATTGGGCTATGTTCACACTGGCATTTTCAGTTCCATTTCTTTGTAAAAATGGACACAAACCTAAGCAAAAAGGCTATAAAATTCTCCATTTTGTTGCCATTCTGTATCCGTTTTTTCAAGTAGAACAAAAAATTCCGCATTTTACTTCAGTTTACATCGGTTTTATAACAAATCCGTTTTGACATTAATCATTTTTCTTGGTTTGTGAAACAGAGTGCTGTGAAACAGATCTAAAAGCCCACATGTGAATATAGCCTAAAGGCCGCTTTACACGCAACGACATCGCTGACGTGATGTCGTTGGGGTCACAGAATTCGTGACACACATTCAGCCTCGTTAGCGACGTCGTTGCGTGTGAAACGCACGAACCACCGTTACCGAGCAATTTTACTTACCTTATAGTTAATCGTTGACACGCTGTCCAGTTCCCAAATAGCGTTGCTGTTTCAGGACGCAGGTTGTTTGTCGTTCCTGCGGCAGCACACATCACTATGTGTGACACCGCAGGAACGAGGAACATCACCGTACCTGCGGCCGCCCGCAATGAGGAAGTAAGGAGGTGGGCGGAATGTTTGTCCCGCTCATCTCCGCCCCTCCGCTGCTATTGGGCGGCCTCTTAGTGACGTCGCTGTGACGCCGAACGAACCGCCGCCTTAGAAAGGAGGCGGTTCGCCGGCAACAGCGACATCGCTAGGCAGGTAAGTAGTGTGACGGGTCCGAGCGATGTTGTGCGCCACAGGCAGCGATTTGCCCATGACGCACAACCGACGGGGGCAGGTGCGCATACTAGCAACCTCGCTAGCGAGATCGCAGCGTGTAAAGCGGACTTTACACTGACTAGTAGTGAGAAACTCAGAAAAGTTGAGGAATAAGTGCACGTAACCACAAATCTTCCAGGAACCAGGAAATTAGTTTGCGCCAAAGAAAGCTGGCAGCTTGTACCTGAATCAATTGTTCTTTCATGGGTTTTTAACTTCCTATAGAGAAAGCTCTGGGAAAACATGGAAAAAGTCATATTTGATACTATACAGGGAGTATATTCTACAGAAGGAATTAACATCATAATACTGGAAAGACTGGTCTTTACTAGTGATGAGCAAATCCGTGGATATTTGGGTTACATAGTTACATAGTTACTTAGGTTGAAAAAAGACCTAGGTCCATCTAGTTCAACCTTCCTCCACCAGTTCTACATTTAGTCACTAAGTCATTTATAACCAACAATGTTGTGTAGTGAGGAAATCATCCAGCCCTTTTTTAAAAGCTGTTATAGTATCTGCCATTACTACCTCTTGTGGTAGTGTATTCCACAGTCTGACTGCTCTAACTGTAAAGAACCCTTTCCTATTTAGCTGTCGGAATCGCTTTTCTTCCACTCGCAGTGAGTGTCCCCTGGTCCTTAGTACTGTCTTTGGAAGGAATAAGTCATGTGCCAGTCCTTTATATTGACCACACATGTATTTATACATATAAATGAGATCTCCTCTGAGACGTCTTTTTTCTAAGCTAAACATATCTAACTTTTTCAACCTGCCATCATATGTGAGGCCTCCATTCCTTGTAGTAGTCTAGTTGCCCGCCTTTGAACTGACTCTAACTTCTGAATGTCCTTTTTAAAATGTGGAGCCCAAAACTGGATCCCGTATTCCAGATGTGGCCTTACAAGTGATTTATAGAGGGGTAACAATACGTTGGGATCACGGGATCTAATCTAATCTGAACAAGCAAGGGGAAAAAAAAAATCGGGGTTTGTGAGCAAATTTGACCCTGAACAACGAAACGCATAAAAGTCAATAGGCATGAGACGTTTGGGGCTGTAGAATGGCAGAAGTAAGCGCTAAGAGGCTGCAAATGGAAGTTAAATGGTAGTAAGAGCAGAATAGTTAAACATAGCCTGTTTCCTGGTGTTTCCCGGAGGATCACGCTGCAGTCAGACTCTCTTAAGGTTCATCATCATGCACTGCTTCCGCAGCCCACCCTCTGTGCCAGTGTCTATGATTGGTTGCATAAATAGATAGATAAAACAAGCGCACTATGAGAAGCACCCGTGGAATCCTTTTAGCGTTTAAAATATTAGAATTGCTCACCTTTGTTGGTTGTGCGCCCCCGCACAACTTCAGTGTAAGCTTATCAGACTGGAGTTCCTCCGAGCAGATCCTGTGTCCAGGCTTCAGGAGTCCAGATTTGGGGTAACGTTGTCGGCTACTGATTTCCACCGGCACCATGGAATTCAGGTTTTTGTTCCTCAATCCTCCAGCTACCAGCTGGATTTTTTGATATGTCAGCAGGTCCTTTGCAGCTATTACCGATTCCCAATAGGGAGGGGGTATATGAAAAAGTTCTTTCGGTCTAATATAGCGCAATAAGGATATATGCTGATATTAGTTATTTAAACTTTATTAATTAGGCACTCCTATTATTACAACGCGTTTCAGCGGAATTGCTTTCATCAGGTAAAATAGACTGCTCCTATTTTACCTGATGAAAGCAATTCCGCTGAAACGTGTTGTAATAATAGGAGTGCCTAATTAATAAAGTTTAAATAACTAATATCAGCATATATCCTTATTGCGCTATATTAGACCGAAAGAACTTTTTCATATGATTGGTTGCAGACTGCTATACACGCCCCCATCATGTGTCTGCGTCTGTGATTGGTTGCAGTCAGTTTGCTGTATAGTAGTGTAAAAAATAAAATATTTTAAAAAAATGACATATTCTCCCGCCATATTTTTATAGCCAGCGAAGATAAAACAACAGCTGCAGGCTGCATCCCCAACCTGTGAGCTTTGCCATGGCTGGAAATCAAAATACAGCGGAAAACAAAAATGTAGGGTCCACACAGTTTTGATATCCAGTCACAGTAAAGCAGAAAGGAGGGGTCTGGTATTATCAGGATGGGAGGAGTCAGGGATATTGACCCGACAGCCTAAAATTACCACCTCACAGCTGCGCAGAATTGTTGCATCCATTAGGTACAACAATGCTGGCACTTTACCTGACTTATCCCGATTTACCTGGTGCAGTGGAAATCATGGTAATATAAGGGGTTAATGACAGCTCACAGTTGTCACTAAGCCCTAGATTAGTAATGGGATGCATCTATGAGAACCCAATTACTAATCCTTTAAAGGGAAAAGAAATAAAACACAAACACTGAAAAAATCCTTTATTTGAAATAAAATCTTCACACCCTCTTTCACCCCTTCATTACCCCAAAACACCCTTGCAGATCTAACGTAATCCATACAAAGACCCATGACTATCCCGGCTCTGCTACATTCTGATGTCGCAGCGTGCAGGCACATTAGAAAACTTGAATGACTGCTGCAACTTGAGACTGACACTGACTGAGTTGCAGCTGTGAGCGGTGACTTCACTGAGTTTCCCTGTGGTCACAGCTGGGGGTTCCCATGGTCCCCGCAAGTAAACTCACCTCAGGTGACCTCATTGAGCTCAGTGACCTCACCTCACGTGAACTCATGGAGTTAAACGAGACCTGCATCTCCTGGCAGATAAACGTGTTTTTATTGCCAAGAGATGCAGATTTAATGCTGGAAGTTATACACCAAATTCCTACAAGAATCTTCTGGAAAAAAAATTTAAACACAATGCATTATTGATGCAATATTGATGCATTTTGTTGCCAGGAGAAGCAGATTTGGTGCAGGAATTTGGTGAATAAATATCAGTACCAAATCTGCATCTCCTGGCAAGAAAATACACTAAAACAAGTTCTGCCAGGAGATGCAAATTGGTGCAGAAATCTGGGGCAGGCATTTCTGCACCAAATCTTTACCCGGATGAGAGGGGTAAAACACCGGCATTGTCGCATCTAATGGATGTGACAATTGTGGGTGGCTTCATGCTGCTATTTTAGGTTGGCGATAAACAAATTACCATGGGGCTCCCCAGGCTGAGAATACCAGCCCACAACTGTCAGCTTTATGTTGGCTGTGTATTAAAATTGGGGGGATAATTCAAAACAGCCACATGTGATCCCTCTTATTTTGATACACAGCCAAGATATTGTGCACAGCTGGGGCCTGCAGCCTGCAGCCGTATGCTTTATCTGGCCTGGGTATCATAATATGGGGGATCCTACTTCATTTTTTTTTATTTTTACACTTTACTCAGGCAGGTAGACAGCCTTTGTTAGGGAAACCAATCAGAGATGACGACAGTCTGACAGCAGCCAATTACAGATGCTGTCTCAGACAGGTGGGCGGGGGAAGCAGTGAATATGCATCAGATGTAATGAGTGGACTC
Organism: Anomaloglossus baeobatrachus; assembly: GCF_048569485.1. Lineage (NCBI taxonomy): Eukaryota > Metazoa > Chordata > Amphibia > Anura > Aromobatidae > Anomaloglossus > Anomaloglossus baeobatrachus. Next base: position 66,873,256 of record NC_134360.1, read on the forward strand.
AGAAGCAGTGTTACAGCCAAGCCACGGAGACTGGTAAATATGCCCTGCTATAACCATTCTGCTGCCCTTTTTTTGTACAGTGATTACCCTGGTCAATCACAGCCAAGCCAATACTTGACATGGCCGCGATGGCTCTTGAAGTTCCCACGTCCTAAAAGCTTGCTGATTGGCTACTCTGCAACCATTCAATAAGCTTTATTCTGGTGGCAAACCTGAAAAGGAACCAGATATACAGCCAAAAGTCTGTGCTCGGTGTTGTATTCGGTACAAACAACAAACTTTACAATTCGGGTTGTCTCATCCCTACTCTTTACTAATATGTAACCCTACACGTTAAAGGGTGATCTCATCTTACAAAATGATTATAATCATATTTAAAAAATGCTTGTAAAATACAATATGCCAATATCCACAACAGAAGGAAGATGACTTGATCTCAAGCGCCACCTAATGGATGTAGCAATCCTAAAATTCAATATTGAACCTTTGCCGAGCCTTGCCACATGCATGTCTTAGCAGAAGGCAAACCAGAAACTCCTCTTCCAGACACGCATTTTGGGATGTTGCCCCTCTTTATAAAACACCAGCAAACTATGCAATTTCCCTCTTATTATAAATTCTTTTTGTTCAGAATAATAGATTTTTAACCTTATTATTTACTGGTCATTGTGAAGGTTACTGTCAGGCCTCAGAGGTGATCTCCTATGCTGTGATCCATGTCCCACTCCACTGAGCCAGTTAGTTTTAGTTTTGCCCTGGTTCTGAACACTTTGTTTGTTTGTTCATTGCCTTCTGTCAACAAGTATTTCCAATGCTGAAATTCAGTCTCCCCTAGCACACCCTGGGCTTACATTTCCCTTTGTAGACATTTCTGAAGACTGGACCCTGCTTGGAATTACAGCCGATCTGCAAGTGCTTTTTTGGCAGACTGTTATTTTTGGTTTGCCCTATTTTTTACTTTGCACTTTCCCCCGAATTCTTAAGGAGGTATGTGATGCCCCTGACCTTATCAGGGTGTTACAGGGAACTGCACTTCTTTCTCTTATGGTGCAGAACTCATCCTCCATGGTTCTGGGATCCTAACTCTGGTATTGTTCCCATCAGCACTCAAATCCTAGTCACCTTACACCACACCCTGTCAGGCACACCAGTGGGTGGTCTAGCTGGAAAAGGGCTACCCACCTAGGGGTCAGGCAGACTGCTGGGAGGGACATGGTGAGTTTTAGAGTTGCCCTCAGAGAGTGAGGAGCTGAGGGAGTTGTAGCTCCCTGGTAGACTTTGGTTAGGTCTCAGACGGTGGTCTGGGACCGGAGGAGTCAGAGACCCAGTCGCGGGGTATTGCAGAAGAGTGCCCAGACTTCGTTTTGGAGAACGGTTGGCACCAGAAAGTCCAGTAACCGGACCGGTACCGAGCACGGCAGGGTACAGGACCCTAGATCAGGGAGTAGCTTCACGCAACCTGGTAATTCACATGTGGAGGATAGTCTCTTTATGAACTTTCCCCAAGAGCTCAGAGATTGAAGGTACCAACACAACGAGGGGGATAGGGCTTTCCAGCTTATGCGGCCTACAGAAATCCCAAGTGTCAGCCATCGAGAACACAGCTCCTCTAACTAATTGTAGGGAGCGGGACTCCGACAGCTTCAGGCTGAGGGGTCACTCAGAAACATCTATCTACATGTGCATGGAGGCAGGCTCCAGTCCACCAGACAATACCGGTGGGAACGGATTCCCGGACGAATTCCCCAGAGTGGCAGCGACACCCAGAGACTTGGTTTACTTCTGTGTCAGTCTGCTTAATGGTCGCACCAACATCCCCACGGTCTGAGTGAGTACACTGCTCTCCCTGCATCCTGCCTGCCCACACAGCCCGCACCACGCCATCCTCTCACCTATCCTCTAGAGTGCTGGGGTCTCCCCTACCCACATCATCTGGCTGCCCTGCTCCATCTTCCCCGGGTACTCCCATCGGCAGCGGCAGTACTCTCCTTACCGTGAACCATGGGTGGCGTCACGAACTCTCCCTTGTAAATATTCCCCCCATTTACACTTAGAAGTGGCTGCAAGCCAGGTCCAGAGACCCTCGAGCCACAGCAACCCTGGATCCGAGCAGTTCGACTGCTGCAGGGGCGGTACAGGTACATGACACCCACAATGGCCGCTGAGGAAGCAAAGGTCCGAGTGGTTCATCTTAGACATCCAGTTAGGATTGTTTCACTCTGAACAGGGGCCTTTAGGGGCTGTGCAGCTGGGACTTCTAGTCTGTACCAGAACTGGGTGGATCAGGTGTTTTGAGTTAGACCTTAGTTTACTTTATTTTACATATCTGCATTGTAGTGCGCTTGACAGTTACCAGTCACCTATGCAGCCTATCAGCGATGGTTGGTCTCCTAGGCAGTAAATGTAAGTTCTTTTTCAAAACAGCTTGCAAGTGCCCCTGCTCTCCTGCCATGCTAGAGGCAAACCTGTCTATGCTTGCAGCTAAGTATAGGGCAAAAACTCGGACCAGTGACACAGTCATATTGCTGGTTCAAAGTGCCAATCATCAGCAGGGTCCCACCCTCCCGACAACCAGGAAGCTGGGAGGCAGAGGGGCTGCGCACTGCTAAAGACATATGAGACAGCCCCTTGAAATATTTAAATCTATATTTTTTCTGTTTTTAATCGTTTCCAATTATTAGTTTCTATTTTAGTTATGTTGTATAGAAAACGTGTATAGAGAACACAGCTCATAGGGAGTCAACTCATTCTCCAATTTACTTACATGGGGCGTGATGCCAGATAGCAAGACATTCAAATTAAGAAAAAAAAACCCAGATTATTCTATTTTAATGCACATTAGTTAATGACCTTAGGCAACAAAGGATACATAAATATTAAAATAAAAGCTTGCATGAATTATGTGGCTTGTCAAGGTAATTTTAATCTTTTCATGCAAAAGCTCATTTCTGCTTACAGTGGGAAACAGCGGGTTTATATCTTGCAAGATCGCACAAGTAATCAATATTGAAGGTGATTTTCTTTAAATGAAGCCAAGAAGCTCCTGGGGGACTCAGCTCATCCGTGTACTAGACAGACAGCACAGTGATTTTAATAACAACTTGTAATGTAACTTTTCACTTTTGGTGAGGCTGCAAGGGAATTAAAGGGGTACTCCGGGGAGATACAAACACATGCATTTCAATCTACATTCTGTCTAAAGCTATCCCTGTGCCTGTTCTTATATGTAACCCAATGTCATTTTATTATTTCCTATTATGTTAAAGCACTGCTGCTTCTCCCCCTCCATTCTGGGATGTTACGTCACAAGAGTGGGTGTTTGGCTACGCCACCCCTGCAGACGTGACCAGCACGCAGGAAGGTTTATTAAATGTATTAGTCTGCACTGTGTACTTTGATAAATGGCCACTAGGTGGCAAGGTGAGCCAGTTACTGCTTTCCAGACACTTCTCCGTAGGAAGGGGTTAAGTAAAAGGAGGGGGACAGAGCATAAATAGGGCAGGATGTAGGAGCAGGACAGGAGAGTCCTCAGTAGGAGAAAGATACAAGAAGCCCAAACATTGATTGGAGAAGATCCTAAGGGTCAACCTTTGACACCGGACACGCGGGGTCCTTGCGCATTAGAGGACTGATTGTAACTGCATCCCCAGAGGAGGGGTTGAGTCCGGAAGGTCAAGGTGGCATCAGTATTCCTGGATAGAAATCCCAACGAAATCCCCTGCTAGACAGAAGGTCAGTGGCTCTTATAGGACAAGAGTAGGTCCTGGCCAGAAGCATGGGCGGAGAAGTGTTGTCGGAATAAGCCCCTTCAATGGCGCAAGCTAAGTTTCTGTGGATGGGACAGAGTGGCTAAAGGACTTTTTGAATCTGCCAGTGAAGTATGACGTCAGACAGGAGAATGAAGGGCCTAGTAGCATTCGAAGAAGCTCAGGTGCCAGGACAGCAGTCGGACAGTAAATTTAACGATGAAATGGAGTTGGGAGGGAACCCCGTCGGGGTAAGGAGCGGTGCCGTGTAATGCGATTTGAAAGTACCAATTTGGTGAATGCAAGTATTCCGCTGGGTAAAAGAAGTGCATCTGTGTCAGACTCATTGTCTCAGTGGATGAATGAACTGTGGTGAAAGCATCCTTGCAGTGGAATAGCAACTGGGACGCAAGGGGTTACCAAACAGCTGCGCTGCGGCCTTGCAGCCCTTGTATGCATAACTACTACTGCCTCCCCTAGCCACTCTACACATGCATGCCAGCCCACTTACCCATGCTTATTAGTCTGTGTGGGTGGGATGTCCCTGCTTTCCCTCACTCTCGGTTCTGCACTTCTTGCTTGCACCTACATAGCTTTTGTGTGACCTTTTAAGCAGTTCAAATTGAGAACTGGAGAAGCAGGGAGTGTAAATGACAGGTCACATACAAGTTGTGAAGGTGCAGGTAGGTAGTGAGCCTTGGTAAGGGGGCTGGTGGAAGATATGTGGTGCAACCTAATGGGTTCCAGTCACACTAGACACCGGCCAGGTAAAACCACACTCAGTAGTTGTGCCGAGTGTGCAGGCAAGTGAAGCGCTCCACGCTGAGGGCCCAAGCGTAGAAGCAGTTGGCAGTCTCTAGTTGGCTGCAGCACCGACAATCCACTCTACACCTGAGAAAGTGGGAGTCAATTGTGCGACAAAGCACAAGCAGAAAGGGTTATAAGGTTGGGCGCTGCACAAAGGAAGACAGCTCTGTAACAGTAAAAATGAACAGAATATTGGCACGCATTTCTGGGATGGTCCATCCCCTTCTTCAGGTCACTTCTGGGGGTTTCTCCTGTTTTGGCATGTCAGGGGCTCTTCAAATGTGACATGGCATCAGCAATCTATTGCTGCCAATATGGCGCTCCTTCATTTCTGAGCTCTACCGTGAAATCCAAACAGTAGTTTTCCACCACAAATAGGTATCGGAGTAATCAGAAGAAATTGTGCAACAAATTATACTTTATCTTTCTTCTGTTACCCTGTGAAAATGAAAAATTGGGACTAAGGCAACATTTTTGTGGGAAAAATTTCATTTTTTTATTTCCATGGCTCCATGTAAAATTATATGAAGTACCTGGGGATTCAAGGTGCTTATCACACATCTAGATAAATTCTTTGAGGAATATAGCTCCCCAAGTAGGGTTACATGCAGGGGTTTTCCCTGATTAAGCACATTAGATGCTCTGTAAACGCAACATGGTGTCCGCAATCTGCTCCTGCCAATTTTCCTCTCCAAAAGTCAAATGGTGTCCCTTCCCTTCCAAGCCCTGCCGTGCCCCCAAACAGTATTTTTCGACCACATATGGGGTATTGGCGTACTCAGGAGATATTGTACAACAAATTGTAGGGTGCATTGTAGGTTAACATTTCCAGGACACTGTTCATGTCGGAATGCTCGGACAGGACAACCATAATGCTCGGTGCACCACCACATTATGGGAATCGGGTCCGAGAATTCCTACGTGAACAGTGTCCTGGAAAGTGGATTGTATGAAAAGGTACTTCGGTCTGTTATAGCGCTATTAAACCGGTTGCCAGTAGTTTAAATAAAATAAACTGTTATTGCTGAGCTCCTGTTAAAGTGGATTGGTTATCGTGACCCAGTTGAATAGACACCAAGGTCTCTTGATCTGACCGCCTTAGACTTTTAACTTTGGGGTCATCTGAAGGCAATTGTCTATGCTGTGAAGATACAACATGTGCAGCATCTAAAACGGATACTGGAAGCCTGTGCTAGCATTTCGTCTGCGGTATTGCTATCAGTATGTCAAGAATAGGAGAAGAGGGTTGCATTGACTATCCAACACAATGGGCAGCACTTAACACATTTTATAAGTGGTCATGAAATTGTAAATAACTAATAAAGTTACATTAAAACCAATCACACCATTTTTCTTTTTACTTTGCACTGACGAGGGGCAAGCACCCCGAAACACCGTGTCTGCAAATTGGGATTCTGATCTGGCTTATATATCCTGAGTCATATTGCAAAGGATTGTCAAAAATCCACTTGTGACTTTTAGGATCGCTACTTCCAATAGGTGGCGCTGTGCTAGAGTTTGTCTCCTTTACTGGAGAGACAATTTGAACATTTTTCTTTTGTAATTCAAAATAAGTTTGATGTGTTACATGACCCTCTTCCCATTGGAAAAAATAAAGTTGAATCCAAAATGACAGACTTCAAAATATTCGCCTTGGTCACCACCCATTTTGAAAAGTTTCCCATATACTAACGAGCCACAAACAGGACGTTGATATCATCAACCATTCCCATTTTATTAGGTGTATCCATATAAATGGCCCACCCTGTACTACCGTACATACGGTAGTACAGCTAACAATTTCATATGAAGCTCAGACTTTTGCAGACCTTGTCAGGGGCACCAAGATGGTCGTGTTGGGGGACATTTATCAGGCGCCTACCTGCCTTGGAAACAAATAGTTGACATTGCTGCACACTACAGTTGTTATATGAGGTGCGGAATGAGCTAGAAAAAGATACCGAGTGCATATATCCTAACATCTATATGTAGACCATTCTTGGCCTGAGCCCGCTCCGTACACCTGCACCCCGTATATAATGTACTATGAGGACATGGAGCTGGCAAGAGTAAAGCAAAATTGCTCTTTAAAGGGGAGCTGTCAGTAGGATGTACGCCACCTCCTGAACAACAATCAACAACATAAGGGTGCAAAAAAAATGTTATTGCAGCATTGAAAAATAATAAAGAAGTCAGGATGACGAAACCGCTCTTCTAAACAGTCAAGCTGGCTAGCACTGACGTCCTACAGACCGGGAACATCATCACAAGCCACCAGCAGAAACATTCTGCGAATATGTAGTGAAGGAAGGTCTTCCTGCCTTGGCTAGAATTGGGCTCAAAATTGCAAAAGATGTGGCATGCAATGACCTAGACTACAAGATGTCAGTCAGGGCAGGAAGGGGGCCAGTCACCATGACTCAGAAAGTCTCAATTCACTGTACTTATTATTGTTGTATAATACAGCAATTCCATTTATAGTCAATCTACCCAAAAAAATATTGTTCTAAAATATAGATGAGTAAATCGTTGGATAGGACCCTAGCAAAAACAGTCTACTGATGGAGCAGCTGGACCAGGAGCAGTTCACTAATGGAGCAGCTGGACCATGAACAGTCTACTGATGGAGCAACTGGACCATAAACAGTCTACTGATGGAGCAACTGGACCCGGAGCAGTCTACTGATGGAGCAACTGGGCCATGAACAGTCTACTGATGGAGCAGCTGGACCATGAACAGTCTACTGATGGAGCAACTGGACCATGAACAGTCTACTGATGGAGCAACTGGACCATGAACAGTCTACTGATGGAGCAACTGGACCATGAACAGTCTACTGATGGAGCAACTGGACCATGAACAGTCTACTGATGGAGCAACTGGACCATGAACAGTCTACTGATGGAGCAACTGGACCCGGAGCAGTCTACTGATGGAGCAACTGGACCCGGAGCAGTCTACTGATGGAGCAACTGGACCATGAACATTCTACTGATGGAGCAGCTGGGCCATGAACAGTCTACTGATGGAGCAGCTGGGCCATGAACAATCTACTGATGGAGCAGCTGGGCCATGAACAGTCTACTGATTGAGCAGCTGGGCCATGAACAGTCTACTGATGGAGCAGCTGGACCATGAACTGATGGAGCAGTTGGACCAGGAACAGTCTACTGATGGAGCAGCGGGACCAGGAACATTCAAATTTATTTTCAAATCTATTGTAAACTGATCCATTAGGGCTGTGGTGTCAGAGACAGAGCTAGTGTTCAGTTTAGTCAAAATCTGACATGTCTCCATGATTTTCTATGGACCACACAGTCCGCAAAAAATCACAGATAAGTGAATGGCCCCATAGACTATCACAGGTCTAAAAGATTTTTTTTTTTTTTTTTCAAAGTCAATTGAAGCCTCTCTTGGTTTTGTTGGGTTTCCATCAGAATCTTGTCTTGGCCTTCAGAGAGACAAAACCACTGAATGGAGCCCGTTCATGGCAAAGTCTCACAACAAAGAGGCCATTTGCTGCTGCAGATTGCTGTACAGTAATGATGTCAAACAGTCCCAAAATACACTCAGTGTGAATGGTCGATTGCTGATCACTGGATAATGGGTCCAATTGGGAGTCTGCGAATCAAGACCAGGACGTATGAAATGAAAATATGGAAAGTTCATAGCCTTGGTGCACATTTTGATCAATACTTTATTCTCCCAAACCTACAGAGCATGTCGAGACACTAACACACTGCAGAGAACTATGAGACGCCGCAATTTATGCCTAAACATATTAGTGTCATATACAGTGATCCCTCCTGCTGTATTATAAACAGGCTTCAGCCCGACCATTGTACATTGCAATCACTAAGCAGAGACAATAGCTCTACAAGAAACTAGAAAATGATCCAAAGCTTCAAAATGTCATCTAAAAATAAATAAAACAAAAAAAGAAAACCAAAACGATCAAACTTTGTGATTAGACAATTTTTCCATATACAAGCTTTTTTATTCATAATCCATTTAAAAAAAAGCCATAACTTCTTTTTTTCCATTTTTTTGTCAATATTTTCAGCGACACCATTCAAGTTACCATAAAATGTACGGAAGAAAAAAGAAAAAAGTTACAAGTGCAGTAAAATAATAAGAAAAAAAATCCACATTTTCTTTTGTCTTAATGGCATCCAATACAGTGCTACGAAGCTTGTCTTTATTTTTTGTTTGATATATATATATATATATATATATATATATATATATATATATATATATAATATATTATATATTTTATGTTCAGGCAGTTAAAGGGAAATCAGAGATTATATATATATATTATTATACTGCTCAAAAAAATAAAGGGAGCACTTAACACTTAAGGATTTTGTATTTAAGTGTTCCCTTTATTTTTTGAATAGTCATACATATATATACACACACTGTACAAAGAATAAAGGGAATACTTAGGGATTTTGTATTTGTGTTAAGTGCTCCCTTTATTTTTTTTGAGCAGTATAATTATATATATATATATATATTATACATACATACATACATACACACACACACACACACACATGTATATAGCTAAAAAAAATAAGGGGAACACAAACTACAAAATGGTATTTTAGTGTTCCCTTTTATTTTTTTAACAGTATATAATTAGTGTAGATGCTCTGCAGCTTGGGATTTTTATTTTTTTTTTTGCTTTGTGATCCGACGATTTTTTGTTTCCATGGATTTGGTACATACAATGTTGTGATGTCGTTTTATTGCATTTTTTGGGTAAGGTGCGCCAACTAAAAAAAAAAACCACAAAAAAAACCCAGCAATTCTGATATATCCTCTTTTTTTTACTGTGTGTACATTTTAGGTGCCATCATTGTTTTTGAGTAGTCTTAACGATTCAATGATAATATATTTTGTTTTGTATTTCTCTACTTACTGGAAAAAGGAGTGGGTGTAAAAAATTTTTTTTTATTAAATATAGACACTAACAAAATAGCAAGGTCTTCGCGCTCAGAGACTGATATGTTGACTTGTTGGTTGCGCTTGCTAAGGTTACATTTTCAGTTTCACCCTGAAGTTGATATCTTCAGGGGTTAAAATATATTTTTTTACAACTCTTCATTTTTGTCAGTTTGGCGTTAATAGTTGTATATTTTTACAAATCTGTCGTAACACTGAGACGAACAACAAAACAGTTCTTAGTAATTACATCACACTGATCAGAGATCTAATGGTGAATCTATCCATCCATATACATAAAAAGCAGAAAATGTGCATCTTGCAGGATTTCAGATCTCAGTTATGAAGCTGCCTCACAGTCAGACTGTTCTACTTTTCCATTGCAACCAATCGGAGCTCAGCTTTCACTTTACCTCAGCAGCTTCAAAGCAGAACTCTAGTTGTTATAGGCAACCAGAATGATCTTACTGTGAGGCAATATTCATAAATGAGGCCCCAGCTATTTGTGCACTGGTTGCTGACAGCCATTGCTATAGTTCTATAGTTACAGACTTTAGAGTTATTAATTTGCCCCCCTTCCTTAGTGATTATATAGTTTCTGCCCCTTCAAGAGCGACTCTGGTCGCCATTGCTTTAATTTTATGACGCTTTGGCCAAAAATTCTGGTTTTACATTCAATACACAGACACCCATTTTCTCCTTTCTATAGAGCCTAAATTCGAGGGGCCAAATCTCGTGGGGGGGGCAGGGGCAGATTTCTAATTTAATGGTCACATTTCTTTTTAGTCTGGTGGAAAGACAGGCCATGATGCAAAAATCACCCAAATCAGGTGAAAATTGTAGTTTTGTATTCAACGAGCTCCCCACAGAGATTTTCTGGTAATATATATATTATATACACACACAATGTGTTTTATATAGATTTTTTTAAAAAAAAAATTTCCCCATATTCTTCAGCCCCTTTAGGGGATTTTAACCCAAGATCATCCAATTGCTTGTCCTATTTAGAGTAGTACTATAGTGAAACTGTTGTTCTTCTATGAAGCCAAGCTTGTGGCTGAGCTTTACAGGATACCCATAATGGCAGTCACATAATGGAGTCCCCTAGTCAGTTTGGTCATGAGAAGGGGTCAGTAGACATCCAAAAAGGCACACAAAGGGCTTACACACCTTAGATGTCAGAGACCCACAGTGATGATATTACCAGTCTAAACACCAGCGCTCCACACAAGCTCAGGTCTCTGCTGTTAGAAGCAGTGTCCACTCCATACACCAGGACCCAACATCGTAATGGCACATCCTATGGGGTTAAAGAAATATAAGCAGACCACTACTGGTTTTCCCTTAAAATAAGCCCTAACATGATTTTACAGGATTTTTGCAGTGTGCTTTTAAAATATAAGCCCTACTCCAAAAAATAAGCCCTAGTTACAGTTAGGGCCGACGTTAGGGGGATTCTCATGCGGAATTTTATACGTTGATAAATTAAATTGCTTTAACGTTGAAGGGGTTGTCCAGTGAAAACAAGCTATCACCTGTCCAAAAGGATACCTTGTGATCGGTGGGAGTCTGACCTCTGGGGCTCGCACCAATTGGTAAAATAGGGAAATTTTACCCCTGGTTGAAAGGAAGGATAAGCATGTGTGACCTGCGCTCCATTCATACTCAACAGGTCCACAGAGAATGGAGCATCCAACATGTGGCACCGTTTTGAAATTTTGGTAAAACATTCTCCCATGGTGCAGATCAGTGGGGATCCCAGCGGTGAGACTCCTACCAATTAGCAAATTATCGCCTAAGCGCAGAAAATTAAAAGTACAATGGCAGGAACACTTGACTTTCATAAGAAATACTCAATATATGGCAATGGTTTTAACCTTCATAACACCACTGTGGATATACTCTAAATTGGTATATTTAGTATAACTATTGACTGATATTCATGAATCATCTCTTAATAATCACTTCATTCCAACAAACACTTTTACAATCACCACTAAAATAACCGTTGAAATTTAGAATAGAAAAAGGTTGATTGTTCCACCAATTACTAAGTAAGCACCCATCACCCGATGCATCGGAGTACACTCCACTCGTCCATCGAAAATCATCGACTCCTATATTACTCCGAGGACTCAGACACACGACGGTAATAAGACAATCATAAAAAGTTCAGATTTATCACATTCTAGAGAATTATAGAGCAAAATTAATTTGGCAGCCTTCGGATCATGACTGTACGGAGGTTTCTGCTTGTGCCAATAGTGCCTAAGATGTCATAAGTCTTGAGGTGGTCATGGCAGAGGAGGACCACCATGAACAGAAGCGTACACCTGTATTATTTAGGAGAATTAAGGCACTCAAGAAGATGTATTTAGACATTGCAAACCCAACTATGAGCCGAAATGATTGAAAAAACTTTCACAGGTCATCAAAAAACAAAAAAAAAACAAAACCGAAGTGGTCATGTTATAGTGTCTTTCCTCTGCCCTCCGACACCACGTCTTCTGGCTTTGCTCTCATGTACCACTCAACCCAGGACCCATCATATATGGTAGTGTCTTCTTTACCGCAGAGAAACGCTGCCAGGGCAATGTGGCAGGCGGTGACTCCGGAGCCACATGAGGCTATCAGGGGACGAGAGAGATCAATGCCTTTTTGTTGGAACAGACTTCGCAGCTCTTCCGGGGATTTCTCACTGCCGTCTTGTGTAAGTAAGCTTGGGAAAGGGAGATTTATTGATCCGGGGATATGTCCAGGTTCAATACCTATATGACAAAAGACAGAAGGGGTAATGAAATGATAAAATATGGATGAAATATGCAGAATAGATGAAGAACAGACCGTACACGAGAGAATAAAATGTAAAGGTTACCTGGATGTCTTACTTACTGAGTATGGAGACAAATTTTTAAGATTTTGAAAATGTATTTGATCTAACCAGGTTTTCCAGTCATCACCCAAGGTCATGTGTGAGTATTACATAGGTCTATTGTACCTGCTCAACAAGATTTTAAGGACTAGGCATGCATTTTGTAGGTTACAGGTGCCTATCAACTATTATTATGATACCCATGGCGCAAAAAAACGCGAAACTCACCGATCGGTGTAACAAACTAGAAACAGGCAGAAACTAAATGTTGGACCCAAACAGGGTAAAATAAGGCAGGTTTGTTTGGGTACCCCGCCCCCAAAAATAAAAAAAAACAAAACAAAAAAACCAAACACATAGGGTTTACCAAAATCGGAAAACAGTTTTAAGGAGGTTGTCCACTACTGACGTTGATCGCCTATCATTAGGATAGGTCATCAATGTCTGATCGGCCGGGGTCTGACACCCTGCACTCACGCTGTTCTCGGTCCCAGTGACGGCACAAGGCAGCCGGAAATGCTTAGTTCCAGGGCTGCCCTTTCATCTGGTAGTGGCTGCGGCCAGGTACTGCTCATCTGCCGCCCATTCTATTGGATAGGAGATGGATGTGCAGTACCCAGCTGCGACCACTGAGCATTTCTGGCCACAGGCTGCCGGGACAAAGAACAACTGATCGGCGGGGGTGTTGGGTGTCGGTCCTCGGCCGATCAGACATTGATGACCTATGCTAAGGTGGGCTTTGCACACTACGATATCGCAGGTGCGATGTCGGTGGGGTCAAATCGAAAGTGACGCACATCCAGCGTGCTCCCGACATCGTAGTGTGTAAAGCCTTTTACATACAATTAACAAGCGCAAAAGCGTCATTATCGTATGATTGGTGTAGGGTCCGCCATTTCCATAATGCCGCTGCTGCGACGGTACGATGTTGTTCCTCGTTCCAGCAGGCAGCACACATCGCTGTGTATGAAGCCGCTGGAGCGAGGAACATCTCCTACCTGCGTCCCGGCCAGCTATGCGGAAAGACGGAGGTGGGCGGGACGTTTACATCCCGCTCATCTCCGCCCCTCCGGTTCTATTGGCTGTCTGCCGTGTGATGTCGTTATGACACCTCACGACCCGCCCCCTTAGTAAGGAGGCGGGTCGCCGGCCAGAGCGACGTCGCAGGGCAGGTGAGTGCATGTGAAGCTGCCGTAGCGATAATGTTCGCTACGGCAGCAATCACAAGATATCGCAACCTGCGACGGGGGCGGGAACTATCGCTGCAGCGTCGGTAACACATTGTTACCGATGTCGCAGCGTGCAAAGCCCGCCTAAGTATAGGCCATCAATATCAAAGTAATGAACAACCCCTTTAAGGCTATCGTCACACATTGCTTTTTCGTTGCAAGTAAATCCTGCTATCTTGGTAGTGATAAAAATCACTTCCAAAAAGCAGATTTTTTTGATCCAGACTGTGTGTCATTTGTCTACAGTACATGTTTAATAAAGTTAGTTTTATCCAGTAAAAGCTCAACAAAATGCAGGGTTGTGGGTTTTTTTTGCACTTCCTCATTGCTTTCTATGGTGAAAAAACACTGCAAAAATTCTGAAAGAAATCGCTATGTAGCAGATTTTTAAAAATGCAGCAGTTTTCCAATTCAGTCAAGAAAATTCAGTCTAGCGGGACCTGTGGTGAGGTATGACCTCACCACAGGTCCTGCTGGACACAGTGAGTCGTTTGTATAACGCTTATGCTAATTCTAACAGGTGGAGGGGATAACTATGAATATATGATCTGCTCCAGTGCAACTGTCACTCAAGAAGCTGCTCATTTTACAAACTTTACTTTCTTGGATTTCAAAACCTAAACATCCGAGCTGACCATTACAGGTATGTAGATAAGCAGCCTGATAGTGCCAGTATAGCACTGGCATTAGATTTTATACGAAAATCCTGGTGATTGGTTCCCTTTAATTGCAGGAGTCTAAAGCTGAAGACGAGACAGGTTTGAGTGTGTATGTCTTTAGAAGCAAAAAAAATATTAAAACCAGTCTTATTTTCAGCGAAACATAGGTATATTAGTTTCACTTCTTTGGCATTGTGACCCTGTACACTTGAACACTTCAGTGAATGGGCCACAAACAAAAAGAGGACAAAGTGGTGGATTATGCCCTTCACGAGATAAAGAGATGAAAAACTATGGGGAACACAACCTACACTTTCTAATTTTTCAGAAAGTCCAAGTTTTATTATACAAGAGCAAAAATATTAAATACATAAGTAATTGATAGTACAAAGTCATGATACAATCACAGATCCAATCTCACCTTCTCTGGGCTCAGGCTCCAGTCCTCTGAATCTTCCCTCCACTCTGGCATCCACCATTTGAATGGTCTTCTTTTCCACGTTCTCTTCCATTTCCTCGTGCCCAACAACTTGGGAGGTATTCAGCTTCGCTTGGAATTCTGTTACCTGTGGACGTGGCTCCTTTCCGGAGTTTACTGGGTGTCCTTCTCTCAGCCAGGCTTTAAGGCCGCCGTCCAACACCGAGACTCGTGGATGTCCAAATACCCTAAACATCCACCACAGCCGAGGGGCACTGAAAGAGCCAAAATCACTGGCATCATATACGACTACATGGCTGTCGTTGGATACACCAAGCCGTCCTGTGTATTCAGCAAACTCGTCTGCGCTGGGCAGCATATGGTCATAAGGAGAGGTGCGATCACTGCAAGCATCAATGTCAAAGAAGTAAGCTCCGGGAATATGGCGCTCCTTGTATTCGCGCCATGGGTCACGTTTGGTTTTGGGAAGATGCCATGAAGCATCAAGAATTCGAAGTGTTCCCTGTAGAGAAGAGCCAGGTCGTATGGACTCCCACAGCCAACGAGGAGAAACCAGAGCTCGGGGAAGTAGTTGGTGGGTCATGGTGATAATTCTAGGACACAAAACAGATATATGAGGAGCAGTTCATAGTGGAGTGCTGGGTATAAGCCAGTGAAAAAAAAACTATTTTAGGCGAACACTATGAAAAATACACTTCTGTCACTCACAACACAAAAACCTAAAGGCAAGCATGGCCTTGTCGTCTTACCCTCCACAGCAATATTAAGGTTTATGTATTCATTCATCGCAGTGTGCATGTACATGATGTTGTAGTGTCTGCAGAGCAAAATAAAACTTTTTTTCTTTCATTTCTAGGTAAAATTAAAGTATTTGGCACCTGTACGAGGATGACCAATCATCAGCAGGCAGCAACACTAAAGGGTTATTCCCATCTCCAAGATCCTATCTCAATACGAAGTAGATGTAACAATAATCATAATAATAATAATAATAATAAAAAAAGAAAAAAAAAAAACAAAAACCTCCAATTAGAAAGGTAGTATAGATCTGTTACGCTAGGTATGGGGAAGTACCACGTGTACGGCGACAGGGAAGGGAAGAGGAAACCCTGTGCCTAGGAAAGGGGGAGACGATGACCCCTGACCGAACCTTTTGCTGGCCCCTGGCTCACCTGACCACCCTAGATAGGTGCGCAGAACCTATCCACCTATCAGGATACCTGGCCCTGGCTGATACTGAACTGGGCCCTACAGGGGAAGGGGGGGGGGTGAGCACAAACGCGAAGTGAACGAATAACTTATCTCCAAGAAGACTCGAGGTGAGGAACATCAACAATGTTTCGTCAGATGAATACAAGCTGACTGCTTGCATCCAAGGCCTATATAGGAATATAACTATCACCAGTAAAGACCAAGGGGAAATATGGGTATTTAATGACACAAGGGGAAGTGATGATGATTAACAGCTGAAGGGTGAGGATAGACGCAGGGTCCTAAAAGGAAAGGGATTAGCCTCAAGCAGAGAAAACACATAGGATACCATTTACACCACAGCAGCAAGAATAGAATGCCAGGGAGCAGTTAAGGTAGCCAAACACTGCAACCTTCTACAGCCGGACACCACAGGACTGTCTGTCAACTCTGACAAGTGTTCCTGATATAGCAAAGTCTCTTAAATCATGTGCAGGGCATTGCAGTGTAGGTATCCATGGTTATGAAAACAAGCAAATAACTGTTACTACATGAGTGGATGTAACCATGGATACCTAAGCTGCAATGTCCTGCACATAAGGTAAGAGACATGGCTATATGAGGAGAATTATACATCTCTAATTGGAAGTATTTGCTAATATTATTATACCTACTACATATTGAGATAGGATCTTGGGAGATGGGAATACCCCTTTAACCCCTTCACGACCTTGGACGGATCTATCCGTCATAGATCGTGTCCCGTTAAGCCCCGCCCCCTGCCGCGGGCAGGCGGCGTGGATCGGCACACATATCAGCTGTTTTCAACAGCTGACATGTGTGCCTGCTAGCCGCGGGTGGAATCGCTTCCACCCGCGGCCATTAACCCCTTAAATCTTGCTGCCAAAGTCTGGCAGCAAGATTTAAATGCGCGCGGCCATGTTTGTTACTCACCGCCGCCCCCACCGGAAGTCACGTGTGTTATCACGTGACTATCGGTGGTTGCCATCGTAGCACAGGGTCATGTGATGACGCCTGCTGCTATGATCTTTCACTTTCATTTTCCCTCGGCCGAGAGCAGAGGGAAAACCAAAGTGAGTGAATCTGCTGATTACAGCGGTATTGCTGTGATCAGCAGATAGCGATCAGCGATCGGATTGCTGATTGCTATAGCCCCCTAGGGGGACTAGTAAAATAAAAAAAAAAAGAAAAAAAAAAGTTTTAAAAAATAAAAAAAAAAAACAAAAAACCTAAAAGTTCAAATCACCCCCCTTTCCCCCCATTGAAAATTAAAGGGTTAAAAAATAAATAAATATACACATATTTGGTATCGCCGCGTTCAGAAATGCCCGATCTATCAAAATATAAAATCAATTATTCTGATTGGTAAACGGCGTAGTGGCAAAAAAATTCCAAACGCCAAAATTACGTTTTTTGGTCGCCGCAAGTTTTGTGCAAAATGCAATAACAGGCGATCAAAACGTAGCATCTGCGCAAAAATGGTACCATTATAAACGTCAGCTCGAGACGCAAAAAATAAGCCATCACTGAGCCATTGATCCCAAAAAATAAGAACTCTACGTGTTTTGGAAAATGGCGCAAAACGTGCGCCACTTTTATTGGACAAACTTGTGAATTTTTTTTAACCCCTTAGATACAAGTAAACCTATACATGTTTGGTGTCTACAAACTCGCACCGACCTGAGGCATCACACCCAGACATCAGTTTTACCATATAGTGAACACCGTGAATAAAATATCCCAAAAAATATTGTACGATCCCACTTTTTTTGCAATTTTTCCGCACTTGGAATTTTTTTGCCGTTTTCCAGTACACTATATGGTAAAACTTATGATTTCATTTAAAAGTACAACTCGTCCCGCAAAAAACAAGCCCTCATATGGCAAGATTGACGGAATAATAAAAAAGTTATGGCTCTTGGAAGAAAAGGAGCAAAAAACAAAAACGCAAAAACGGAAAGTGCCCGGGGGCTGAAGGGGTTAAAGTAAAGAACACACCCCACAATCTTAGAGCAGATTTCTCAGTCTGTGAGATGTAATCACACTTATGTCTGCTGCGCTCAAGCATCATGTACTCGCTCTGCAGTAAGATCAGCCCTGTCATTACATCTCACACAGGAGCAGTCTGGTCTGTTCAGACAATGCAATGAGAGGAGGGTTTGTAATGTGACTTACCTTTGCAGCACTGCCTCTCCCCACACAGAGACTCACGCAGGAGGTTAGACCAGGAGATCAGGGCTGTATCATTACATATCACACACTGAGAAACCTGCTCTAACCTATGGAGGGGGTGTGTTCTTTCTCCTCAGTATTGCTTCATGCTTTTGATTGGTCAGCATTATACAGGGGGAAGAAGTACAAACCCCCAGTGAAACACCCACTTGGACTTATTTTTTTTTTAACTCATTAGGCACCAAATACCTTTGCCTGGCTGTTGCAAATATATTAGAAATCAAAGAAAAAAAAAAAAAGTTTGATTTTGTTCTGCACACTACTATACCGTGTACCTACATGATGGAAGAGGACACTTTGACTAAAGGAGTTGTCCACTACTTCTCATGTGCGCCCCCTTAAAAATGAAGCCTATACTCCCCTCCGGTTCCGGCGTGGTTCCAACAATGTGGGAACGCTCGTTCCCGGGGCCCACATTACATTCGGCGTCCGCGGCCCCACCCGAGGTGAGTTTAGGCTTATTTATTTTTACGGGGGCGAACAAGGGGAATGAGAAGGGGTTGTCCAAGTCGTGGACAATCCCTTTAATCAATACATAAACTCCTAAACATAAACTAAATATTGTTGTAAATGTTAAAAATGTAAGGTACTTAGTCTGAATATATCAGACTTCTGCCTCCTAACGCTGACATCATGCAGAATAATAACCTGGAAGTTCTCCAAAAATAAATCCTATTCACAGGTAGGGAACACACCACTGTAATCAGCGTCTATCAATGCTACGCGGCTGTCTGGCTCCCTGTAAGGAGGCTTCATCTAGAGTTGGACACCTAATGAATTCACATTGTCAGCAATTCCACCTCGTCGGCTTTTGCATCCTTGAAGACGTTTACACCGATTAGGCTTGGACAAAGTTCATTCTATGTAGGTGTAGTTTTATACTCCTGGTTTCCCGCCAACCACAGGGTGAGAGGGATGGAGTAAAGGGATGGAAGGGAATGAAGCACTTCTTCACGGCTCCCACTGATTTCAAGAGCTGTTGGTGATTCTGCAGAGGGTAGTTGCAAAAACTAATAAAGGATAAAACTGGGGGCCCCTTCCATCCACTTCGCTTTTCCCACAAAGGCATTTTAAAATAGCAAGCCCTAACCAGAATTAGAGAGGTTGTCCTATTAAATCAAAAGGACAGTAGGAAGAATTGTGGAGGAGACATCATTATTATGTAAAGCAAGGCACCGAAGGAACAAGGAGGAGCATTTCAACATGAGGAACTTTTAAGGTGGAGGGTTCTCTTCTACTAACCTTCTAAAACTTTCTAGCAACAGCGCATTTACCACGGTTGGAAAATGATATGTGGTTGTGTGAATTTGGCCCGAGTATGGACCGTCTGCAGGCCTCCTGACCGGAATTTAACAGCCTTTGTCTTTGAAGAGATTGTGTTCAGGACATAAGATCTGTGGTCAGTTTAGAAATCTTGAGTTTCACAGAAGTTTGAAGCCAACCTCAGTGTAAAGGCCCTGTCACACACAAAGATAAATCTGCGGCAGATCTGTGGTTGCAGTGAAATTGTGGACAATCAGTGCCAGGTTTGTGGCTGTGTACAAATGGAACAATATGTCCATGATTTCACTGCAACCACAGTTCTGCCAAAGATTTATCTCTGTGTGTGACGGGGCCTTATGGCTATGTGCGCACGTTGCGTTTTTTTCCCCGCGTTTACGCAGCGTTTAAAACAGGAGAGTAAATGCATGCGTTCGGCTTCCCCAGTAAAGTCTGAGAAGTCGGCAAGTTTCATGCGCACGTTGCTTTTTTAAACGCAGCGTTTTGGATGCGAAATATTTGACAAAATCGATGCGTTTAAAAAAGCAACGTGTCACTTGTGCATTTTGGTTGCATTTTCCACCCATTGAAATCAATGAGGTGTGTCAAAACGCAACCAAAATACGCTTGCACTGCATTTTTGTTGCGTTCCGCATGCTTTTTTGACAAACAGAACGCAGGTATTTCAGTCTCTCTGTCTGTCTCTCTCCATTGATGTCGGTCGGTCTCTGTCTGTCCGTCGGTCAATCTCTCTGCGGTTGGTCTCTTTCTCTCTCTGTCGATTGGTCTCTCACCCCCTCTCTCATACTCACCGATCACTGACGCGGCACTGCACGGCTGTCACACTGCTCCGGCGGCTTTTCCTCCTTTGAAAATGCCAGCCGCTCATTATTCCATCTCTTATTCCCTGCTTCCCCCACCCACCGGCACCTATGATTGGTTGCATTCAGACGAGCCTCAACACTGAGTGACAGCTGTCTCACTGCAACCAATCACAGCCGCCGGTGGGTGGGTCTATGTAGTGCAGTAAAATAAATAAATAAACAAAAAAAAAAAAAACAACACATGCCGTCCCCCCCCCCAATTTTGATACCAGCCAAGGTAAAGCCACACGGCTGAAGGCTGGTATTCTCAGGATGGGGAGCACCACGTTAATGGGAGCTCACCATTGCCCTGGTGCGGTGGCAATCGGGGTAATAAAGAGTTAATGGCAGCCCATAGCTGACACTAAGTCCTAGGTTAATCATGGCAGGCGTCTGAGACACCCCCCATGATTAACCTGTAAGTGAAAGTAAATAAACACATACACCCAAAAAATCCTTTATTTGGAATAAAAGACAAAAAAACAAAACAAAACCCACTTTCACTATTGTATTAAAATCCCCAAATACCCCACCAGGTCGGGCGTAATCCACACGATGTCCCACGACACTTTCAGCTCTGCTACATCGGACGCTGACAGGAGCGGCCACAGACCATAACCGCTCTCTATGAGCTCCACGCAGCAACTGAAGTGAGTTGTGCTGTCAGCGATGACGTTACTCAGGTTACCCGCTACTACCGCTCTGAGGTGGAGGACTGCAGCTGGGCATGGTTCACCTCGGTCACTCAGGAGATATGCGATCACTGGTGAGTCCTTCACCTATGAGTGCAAATCACACAAAGACAGAGCTGCGCGATGACAATGAAGTCGGGTGAAGTTCATCAGAGTTCATTCTGATCGCGCGGCTCTGTCTCGAAGCCAGCCATGCTCTATGGGGATGTAGCAAAGACGAGTGGGACCGCACTGACAAAAATGCATCCAAAATGCAGCGTTTTGGATGCTTTTTGAAACGCACATGCAGTGACAAAACGCTGCTTTTTATTTGTCACTCCAGAACGCAACGTGCGCACATACCCTAAGGCTATGTGCGCACGTGTGCGCTCTGCACACACCGAAATGTGCGCTTCAGAGCGCAGCTGAAAAGCTGCGTTCTGAAGCGCATGGTGCCGGCGAGAACGTGCGCTCTGCCTGCAGCTACTGCCATAGACAGAGCAGGAGCTGCCGGCAAAGCGCACGGAAGAAGTGACATGTCACTTCTTAGAACGCAGCGATTCGGGCAGCAGCCGAAGTGCTGCGTTCTAATATGCCACGTGCGCACGGCCCCTGCACAATCTCCATAGATTGCGCAGGGGACGCAGGACGCATGCAGTTACGCTGCGCTACAAAGCGCAGCGTAACTGCATGAATTACGCACACGTGTGCACATAGCCTAAGTGCGCAGAATGTCTTTTTTTCCCTGAGGGGCAAACCTGACTTTTTCAAGAAAAACCTTCAGGAATCACAAGTGTGTTTTATTTTTTCTGAAGCGTCTTTTTTAGTCGTTTCCTGAACGTTATTTCGACATTTAAAGGTTTTTTTAGCTTTTTTTCCACTGGCGTTTTTTCAATCAGAAATGCTGGCAAAACACCTGAGCGTCTTACAAGCCTTCCCATTGACTTGTTAATAAGCATTGAGAGTCTTCAGAGTCACAAATGCTGAAGAATGGTCCGATCTCTTGTTTTAACTGCTTGCCACTTTTTCCAGATGGGTTTCAGAGCGGACCTGATCGCTCGGTTCACATGTCCAGTAATCATCTGTTAAAACAGATCCAGCAGTAATCCGCTGACAAAAAAGTTTTGCAGACGCCACTATTTTTTTTATCCGCTTACACAAAACTGATTTTAAACTAGTTTTTTTTTATTAAAACATACAAGTCTATGGAAAATGGATCCATTAAATAGCCATCCCTTATCTTCCATTTAAAGGGAACCGGTTAGGTCCAATATGCACCCAGAACCATGAGCAGTTCTGGGTGTATACTGCTAATCTGTGTATCTAGTAGCATAGATAAAGGGAACTTTAGAAAAAGTATTTCTAAAAATCTTTTATGATATGCAAATGAGCAAGGGGACTAGTCGCTAGAACATTAGTTCCCTCAACTAGTCAACCCTCTTAGCATGTTAGCATGCCCACAGGGACGTGCTAACATGCTATTCAATGCCCACTGCCAGCATCATTAGCGGTGACGCGTGTACCTGTGCGATGATATAGCCTCGCAGTGCACATGATGAGAAGTCCTGGAACGTCCAGTCATGCACAGTAGACCTCTCTGAAGCCGGGACGAGAATACCTGGCTTCATAGTGCGCATGACTGGAAGTGTGGTGACCTGATCATACGCAGTGGCTGTAGCAACGGACAGGTACGTGCGTCACCGCTGATGATGCTGGTAGCGGGCATTGAATAGCATGTTAGCATGCCCCTGTAGGAGTGCTTACTTGCTAAGAGGACGGAATGAGCACAGGAACTAACGCCCTTGGGACTAGTCCCTAGCCTCATTAGCATATCATAAAGGATCTTTAGAAAAACTTTTTCTAAAGATCCCTTTATCTATGCTAGTGTATACAGGGACGGTTAGGCAGGGATTAGCAATATGCACAGAACTGCTCGTGGTCCTCAGTGCATATTGTACTTGACCGGTTCCCTTTAACGTTGATCCAGTAAGCAATAAAACGGATCTTTTTAAAACAGATGCCTAATTAATAGATCCATTTTCCATATTAAAAAACGGATTCAATTGAAATTTATTTTTATTTTTTGCAAACACACAAAAGAGTTGTGTCTAAAAACCTTTTTTTGTCAACGTTTTGCTGCTAGATCAGAGGATTACTGGACGCGAGACCTTAGCCTGAAAAAGGCGTTATGTGCACAGATCCCTAGACGGAAACAAGGGGCTGCCAGTCCATTTAACCCCGTCCAAAGTGCAAAAGTCCAAAACAGTTTCCTTTGACGTCAGTGTTGGGTCTTTCAGATGTTTACTACAAAAGTCCGGATTCGATGATCCTTCAGCGTCTAGAGTTGTTGTGAAATCTGCGGGCACCGAAGTGCAATGTCCTGTCCATAAAAACAAAGCTATCAGCCAGACAACCTCTCTGGACTTTATCAGGGACTGTGTACATTGGCATCAGCAACTAATGGAGTGATAAAGTGCAGGGAGATCAGACAAAGTGCAGATATACCCATTAATCGGTGATGATTGGAGTTATTTGTGTATCGGATGATCCGGTATAAGTAACACCTCGGCCTGGGACAGATGGAGATCTTCGGGAATAAGATCTAATGGAGCGGAGCTGTTCACAGCAGCGTCCAATCAGATACATTATTTTATGTAGGACACATTATTGGTGCACAGTACATGGTGTGCCCGCCTCGCCCCCAGTGCACCAAGCAGCGGATACATTTGTTTTTACCTTGTTCAGAATAAATATAATTTACTGATATGAAACCAGTCATAGGTGTCAAAACACAATGGGGCCAATTCATCAGAACTGTTCGTTTACAGCGGAACTGATTCAATTGGTGTGAAAACACCAAAAGCTGCAAAATTGTTGCACAACTCAAAGTTGTGCAAAGAATCTGCGACTTCTCAAAGCTTTTAGGCCCTGTGCGCACTGGAAAATGGAATTTTCTTAAGAAAATTCCGCAGGGTCTGAAAGATTACCGCACCTACGGTAAAAAAACGCGGCAAACCGCACCCGAAAACCGCATGCGGGTTGGTACATGTGCAAAAGAAAAAAAAAAGTACGGTAATTTCCTTCTGAGATAGATAGCAGACAGATAAATAGATAAATAGACAGAGGGATAGATATAGATAGAGTCCCTGTGAGCACACGCTGCATTTCTCACGGTCGGCAGTGAGTTCACATTACCGGCCGTGGGAAATGCCCTGTGGTTACCTCTGCTGTCTCGCTGCGAGGCTGCATTCAGCACTGTGTCAGTCACGGCTGGATGCAAGCATCGGAGGACATGGATTACGCCGGAGCTGTGTGTTTGGGAGGGGTTAATAAAGGGGTGAACCAGGGGCTTTTTTGTGTTTTATTTAAAATAAAGGATTTTTCGGTGTCTGTGTTTAATCACTTTACTTACGGGTTGATCATGTCAGCTGTCACATAGACGCTGCCATGATCAAGCCTGGACTTAGTGGCGGCGATCCACCGCAAATAACTCCTTATATTACCCTGATTGCCACCGCATCACGGCAACAGGAAGAGCCGGGGACACTCCGGTACTGCCGCATAATGGATGCGACAGTCCCGGGGCAGCTGCGGGCTGATATTCTTGGCTACGGGAGGGGGGTGGGGACATTAACCCTGGTCTCCGTCCTCCCCAGCCCGAGAATACCGGTTTTGTGTGTTTGTTTACTCTCTGCTCCACTTACTTTTCCTGTAATGACATCACTTCCTTGCAAAACCGCAGGCAGCGATGTACATTATGTCCCGAAACCGCGAAATACAGGAGGGGATAACGCAATGAACCGCACAGAATTTGCTGCCTGCGTTATTCCCTGCGGGATTTCACGATTACATTGCAGTCAATGGAGTGAAATGCCGCAGCGACGTGTGGAAAAGAATTGACATGCAATTGTTTTTGCTGCGGGAATCCCACAGCAAAACATGCAGCTGTCAAAATCCGCCCAGTGCGCACAGGATTTTTTTTTTCCCATAGGTTTTGCTGGTGAATCACTGCAGAGATGTTATGAACATAACATGTAGCAAAACATGCAGCAAAACCGCAACAAATCCGCAGCAAAAACCGGCAAGTGCGCACAGGGCCTTAAGACACTTTCCTTTGATGAACGTACCCCGTTATGTTTGATCTGAATGCAACATTTATACACCAGAAAACTTCTGTAAAGTTCTGTGGGATACACCCAGTTGGCTAAAGAGAAAATTTGCGCCTTTATTACTAGGGGCATAACTTTGGAATGGAGGGGTAGAGAGGAGATAACTGTTCTGGAATCAGTGGAGCAGCGACGATTGTATTAAAAAAATCCAGTGAAAGGTCTGGAGATGAAGGAAGGAGACTCTTTGCGCCCAATGCTCCCACCCTACTGATCGCCCCCATGTCTTTGCACTCGTGAACCCCAGCAATATCATCACAATACAATTGTATTATAGTGTACTGCACACGGGAGCGCAGGTTCTCTCTCACTTCAACTCCACAAAAAAAGGAAATAAAAAGTGATAATAAAGTTATATAGAACTCAACATGGTACCAATAAATCAAGACAGAAAGCAAAGATCCCTGTCCAGTCTCTGCAGCCCGCAGTCTTACCTGCCAGCCTAATCTTTCCTGTCCGCACTGTCCCTAAAGCACGCAGTCTCAACTGCCCATCCATTCTCCCCTGCCTGTCGCATCCCGCTTCTCCCTTCCCTTCTGCACGTCCCGTCCCTTCTGCACGTCCCGTCCCTTCTGCACGTCCCGTCCCTTCTGCACGTCCCGTCCCTTCTGCACGTCCCGTCCCTTCTGCACGTCCCGTCCCTTCTGCACGTCCCGTCCCTTCTGCACGTCCCGTCCCTTCTGCACGTCCCGTCCCTTCTGCACGTCCCGTCCCTTCTGCACGTCCCTTCCCTTCTGCACGTCCCTTCCCTTCTGCACGTCCCTTCCCTTCTGCACGTCCCGTCCCTTCTGCACGTCCCGTCCCTTCTGCACGTCCCGTCCCTTCTGCACGTCCCGTCCCTTCTGCACGTCCCGTCCCTTCTGCACGTCCCGTCCCTTCTGCACGTCCCGTCCCTTCTGCACGTCCCTTCCCTTCTGCACGTCCCTTCCCTTCTGCACGTCCCTTCCCTTCTGCACGTCCCTTCCCTTCTGCACGTCCCTTCCCTTCTGCACGTCCCTTCCCTTCTGCACGTCCCGTCCCTTCTGCACGTCCCGTCCCTTCTGCACGTCCCGTCCCTTCTGCACGTCCCGTCCCTTCTGCACGTCCCGTCCCTTCTGCACGTCCCGTCCCTTCTGCACGTCCCGTCCCTTCTGCACGTCCCGTCCCTTCTGCACGTCCCGTCCCTTCTGCACGTCCCGTCCCTTCTGCACGTCCCGTCCCTTCTGCACGTCCCGTCCCTTCTGCACGTCCCGTCCCTTCTGCACGTCCCGTCCCTTCTGCACGTCCCGTCCCTTCTGCACGTCCCGTCCCTTCTGCACGTCCCGTCCCTTCCCTTCTGCACGTCTCGTCCCTTCCCTTCTGCACGTCCCTTCCCTCCTGCACGTCCCGTCCCGTCCCTTCTGCACGTCCCGTCCCTTCCGCACGTCCCGTCCACTCCCGTCTGTGTCCCTGCCCGCACACTAAGGCTACTTTCACACATCCGGCTTGAGCCCTGCGGCTCAATCCGGCTGTGCAAGCTATGCAACGGATGCGGTGAAAACACCGCATCCTTTGCATAAGTTTTTCCCTTGCGGCCCGCCCGGTTTTTGCCGCTTGCGGCATGCTACTGAGCATGCGCAGTGGCAAAAACCGCATGCGGCGGCCGGATGCGGTATTTGCCGCATCGCGCCGCATCCGGCCGCCATAGGCATGCATTGAGAGATGCGCCGCATCGGCCGAATGCGGCGCGATGCGGTTTTTTTTGCCGCACGAAAAAACGTGCCAGGCAACGTTCCATCCGGCCGCCGCATCGGCTAAATCTGCCGCATGCGGCAAAAACCGGATGGAACGCAAGGCCATGCGGCACAATGCGGCACTAATTAAAGTCTATGCAGGAAAATCGCAACCGGCCGCAAAAAAAAACGGTTGCGATTTTCCTGCAAAGTGCCAGATTGTGCCGCAGAAGAAAAACCGGAGGTGTGAAAGTACACTTACCTGCCGGGTTCCGTCCCACTGCCCGCACTCTCATCTGCCCGTCCGGTTTCTCCCGTGCCCCTGCCCGTAGTCTCACCTGCCCGTCTGTCACCTCTGCCAGCTGTCGTCCTTCCGGTCACATTCCCGGGTCCCGCCCTCCCAGGCCTCAGGCAGTAGATACTCCCAGCCTGGTAGTACCCGCTTACCTCCTGCAGCACTGCACGTCCGCCGCTGTCACCGTTCCGGACACAACCACCCGTGGAAAAGGGGAGGAACTGGAAGTGCACAGCACAGGGGTAATGGACGCGCCCACTGCCCTAGTAGGGGTGGTAAAGGTGATTACATTGTAGGCGGAATCCCTCCCAATCAGAGAGATAGCAATAATAACAACGATAAAATCACCCCCTCCCGCCTCAGTGGTATGATCCGGGGAGGACAGGGAAGGAGGCAGCATCACGTGATCCGTCAGTGTGTGACTGTGTGGAGAGGATGAAGGTGTACAGTGTGACTGTAGGGCTGAGGTTACATTTTTGTCTGTGCTGTGGCACATGGAGCTCAATGGCCTCCACCTCTATGAGCTGCAGCTGTGAACTATTGCATCATACCCTGAGCTACCCTCAAGTAGTATATAGGGGATGCATCTTGCAGGGTAGAGTGTTGCAATGTGCAGCCATTGTACTGGGTACCATTATGGCGCCAACCTCTGCCTGGTGTCCTCCTTAGCACATTACCCCATATCGCAGGGACCCATAGACGTCTGAGGACGTTGTTGATTTACGCCGACACTGGTTAACTACGTGGATGGAGTATTGTGCCCCCTCCACATTACACCTACCTCCCATTATAAATCCATAGGCATTAAAGGGATCGTCGATACCTCAGGCTACCAACTTCTCCATCACCGTGTTTCCCCCATGTAAAGTACTAACACCCTGCACTCCCCTCTTGTGGGGGCGCTGTTTTTAGCGATGTCTGCACTCACTCTTGTTCTGTCACGTGAGCCCTGCAGACAATCAACTGCTTCACTCACCTGTCCCATCACTTCTGCCCATCCCATCCCATCTCTCCAACCTTTCCCATCTCTCCTGCCCGACGCGTCTGTCCAGCCTGTCCTGTCCCGTCTCTCCTGCCCGGCCCGGCCTGTCTTTCTTGCCCGTCCTGTCTTTCCTGCCCGGCCCGTCCTGTCTCTCCTGCCTGGCCCGTCCTGTCTCTCTTGCCCGTCCTGTCTCTCATGCCCGTTGCGTCTCTCTTGCCAATCCAATCCCTCCTGCCTGTCCTGTCTCCTGCCCGTCCGGTCTCTCCTACCTGTCCATTCCCGTCTCTCCTGCCCGACCC
The DNA here is from genome assembly GCF_048569485.1 of Anomaloglossus baeobatrachus. Classification (NCBI taxonomy): domain Eukaryota; kingdom Metazoa; phylum Chordata; class Amphibia; order Anura; family Aromobatidae; genus Anomaloglossus; species Anomaloglossus baeobatrachus. The sequence continues at coordinate 66,901,633 of NC_134360.1, forward strand.
ATCTCTCTTGCCTGTTCTGTCCCGTCTCTCGTGCCCGTCCCATCTCTCGTGCCCATCCCGTCTCTCCTGCCCATTGCGTCTCTCTTGCCAATCCAATCCCTCCTGCCTGTCCATTCCCGTCTCTCCTGCCCGTCCCATCTCTCTTGCCTGTCCATTCCCGTCTCTCCTGCCTGTCCATTCCTATCTCTCCTACCCGTCCTGTCACTCCATCCCGTCCCTTCTCTCCTGCCCGACCCATCTCTCCTGCCTGTCCTGACCAGTCTCTCCTGCTTGATCCGTCCCGTCTCGTCTCTCATGCCTGTCCTGTCCTGTCTCTCTTGCCCGTTCTGTCTCCTCTGCCTGTTGCATCTCTCTTGCTAATGCCATCCCTCCTGCCCGTCCCGTCTCTCCTGCCCGTCGCATCTCTTCTGCTCACCCCATCCCATCTCTCCTACCCGTCCCGTCTCTCCTGCCCAACACATCTCTCCAGCCTGTCCTGTCCCGTCTTTCATGCCTGTCCCATCTCTCCTGTCCGGCCCGTCCTGTCTCTCTTGCCCGTCGTATCTCTCCTGCCCGTTGCGTCTCTCTTGCCAATCCAATCCATCCTGCCTGTCCCGTCTCCCCTGCCTGTCCATTCCCGTCTCTGCTGCCCGACACGTCTCTCCTGCCTGTCCCGTCCCATCTCTCATGCCCGTCCCATCTCTCTTGCCCATCCCGTCTCTCCTGCCCGTTGCATTTCTCTTGCCAATCCAATCCCTCCTGCCTGTCCCGTCGCTCCTGCCTGTCCATTCCAGTCTCTCCTGCCCATCTCTCCTGGCTGTCCATTCCCATCTCTCTGACCTGTCCCGTCTCTCCTGCCCGACACGTCTCTTCAGCCTGTCCTGTCCCGTCTTTCATGCCTGTCCCGTCTCTCCTGTCCGGCCCATCCTGTCTCTCTTGCCCGTCCTATCTCTCCTGCCCGTTGCGTCTCTCTTGCCAGTCCAATCCCTCCTGCCTGTCCATTCCCGTCTCTCCTGCCCATCCCGTTTCTCCTGGCTGTCCATTCCCGTCCCTCCTACCCGTCCCGTCACTCCATCCCATCCCTTCTCTCCTGCTCGACCCGTCTCTCCTGCCTGTCCTGACCAGCCTCTCCTGCCCGACCCGTCCCGTCTCTCATGCCTGTCCTGTCCTGTCTCTCTTGCCTGTCCCGTCTCCTCTGCCTGTTGCGTCTCTCTTACTAATGCCATCCCTCCTGCCCGTCCCATCTCTTCTGCCCGTCCCATCTCTCCTGCCCATTCATTCCCATCTCTCCTGCCAGTCCATTCCTGTCTCTCCTGCTCGTCCCGTCTCTCCTGCCGACACTCTCACCTGTCATTCCCCTTGCCAACACTCTTCAGATAAACCTGACAACTGGAGGGAGTCTTGCTGCTCTTCGATCCCCTATGAGTGTCAGTTATGTCCAAAGGAGGTGAGAGTGAAGCAGCCGCTGATTGTCTGCAGTGCTCGCGTGCAACAAAAGCATGAGTGTAGACATCGCTAAAAACAGCGCCCCCACCGCAGGTGAGCACAGGCTGCTACTAATTTATATGGGGGAAATAAGGTCATATAGAAGGGAGTTGTCTGAATGTAGAACTAGAGCCTTAACATGGAGCTGCTCCTCCCTTCGCAGCTATAACCACTTTCAATTTTCTGTGAAGGTCTTTTTTTTTTTTTATAAGATTTTGGAGTTGTCTTTGGGAATTTTTGCCCCTTTATCAAGAAGAGCTTGTTTTAAGGTCAGGCCCTGATATTGGAGGAGAGGACCGGGCTCACAATCTTCATTCTAGTTCATCCCATAAGGTGTTGGATTAGGTTATGGTTGAGGTTCTGTGAGGCCGGTTATGTTCTACACCAAATTTCCCCAACCATGTCTGTATGGACCTTGCTTTGTGCATGGGGCACAGAAAGGGGTCTTCTCCAGACTGTTCCCATAAAGTTGGAAGGTCCAATTGTCCAAACTGTCTTGTTTGCTGAAGTATCAAGATTCCTTTCACTAGAACTAAGGAATCTAGGAGAACATTGCAAACCAACCTCTCAGATCTTAATCACCACACAATAATCATCAACCCTGACTCAGCTGACGGTTGTCTGAGCTTCGTTCCCCACCTCTAGATTTGATCTGAGTTCTAATACCGTCTTGGCTGCCAGGTTCCCCACCACCATGGCTGACCGACAAGCACAGTTTAGTATTTGAATTGTGTCATCTGTCTTCTCAAACTCATATCCTCGAATACAAAAAAATTACTATTCATCTCAGTAAAGAAACTGGAACAAGTCGTTGCAAAATATCTTCCTTACTCCTTGGAATACTGTAGCTTAAAGGACAGAAAAAATTGAGGTGCCGTTAATCGAATTAAAACTCTGCAATGAAAAATATTAACTGCTATGTAGGCTGAGGAGAACTAGTAAGTAGAACATTGACAGATGGTGTCACTGTCAGAGGTAACATTATCCTGCAGTTAGTCTGACAAGAGACGTAGCAGCATATACAGCGGGTGAAATAAGTGTTGAACACGTTTTCTAAGTAACTATTTCTCTAAAGGTGCTATTGACATGAATTTCTCATCAGATGTGAATAAAAACCCATCTAATACACACAGGAAAAGAAATCAAACTGTAGATGTCCATACATTTAGTGATGTGTAATATTGAGAAATGACACAGGAAAAAGTATTGAATACACTTACTGAAATTTATTTACTACTTCTTGCAAAAGCTTTTGTTAGTGATGACATCTTCAAGACGCCTCCTGTATGGAGAAACTAGTCGCATGCATTGCTCAGATGTGATTTTGGCCCATCCTTCCACACAAACACTCTTCAAATCCTGAAGTCCCGTAGGCTTCTTTTATGAACTCTGAGCTTTAGTTCTTTCCATAGATTTTCTATTGGATTCAGGGGAGGTGATCGGCTCAGCCATTCTAGTAGCTTAATTTTCTTTCTCTGAAACTAAATGAGTTTCCTTGTCTATGTGTTTGGGATCATTGTCTTGCTGAAATGTCTACGCTCGTTTCATCTTCATCATCCTGGTGGAGATTTTTATCAAGAATGTTTCACCACATTTGTTCATTCATCCTTCCTTCACTTAAATTAGGTTTACTACTAGTGCTGTATGCTGAAAAACAGCCCCACATCATGATGTTCCCACCTCTAAACATCACTGTTGGTATGGTGTTTTTCGTGATTTGCCTTTTGGCCTCTAAACAAGCGGTATATTATGGCATCCAAGGAGTTCAATTTCGGTCTCATCTGACCAGACTATATTCTCCCAGTATTTCACAAACTTGTTTAAATGTTGTTGAGTAAACTTTAAATGTGCTTGAACATGCTTTTTGTTCAGTAATGGAGTTTTGCGTGGTGATAGTGCGTACAGGCCACGGAGGTTGAGTGCATTACTTATAGTTTTTGGGTTTTTTTAAACAATTGTACCTGCTGACTCCAGGTCTTCTTATAGCTCTCAATAGGTGGTCTTTGGCGTTTGCACAACTCTTATGATAAATTCTTTCACTCCTATGTCTTAAATCTTACAAGGTGTATCTGATCATGTCCACTTTATAGTAACATGATATTCTTTCCACTTCCGGATTATGACCCCCAACAGCGCTCACTGGAACCTTCAGTAGTTTAGAAATTCTTCTGTAGCCAATGCCATCACTATGTTTTGCAACAATAAGATTGCAAAGGTTTTGAGACAGCTCACTGTTTTTACCCATCATGAAATGTTTCTTGTGTGGTACCTTGGTAATGAGACAGTTTTTTATGGGCCATCAATTGAACCAGTTGATATTATTTTTCACATTTATGGACATCAATGGTTTGATTTCTTTCCTGTGCGAATTAGATGGGTTGTTATCGACCTCTGTTGAGAAATATATTTACTGAGAAAATTGATGATGTGTATGATGTGTTCAATACTTAGTCCACTGAATTTCATAACACTCTCCACTTCCTTCGCACGAATACACTTTCCCACTAGCAAAGAAATCCCCAATTGTTACCTGTGCTTGCTGTCAGCGTCTCACATATTCTTAGTCAAGGAGTGTTATTTTTACTGCTGTTGCCACTTTTTTTTTTTACTATACATTTCTGACAACACTATAATTAAAGGGGTTATCTGGGCCTTTTTGTAATGTGCCTACACCAGACCTGGGCAAGGGGTGGCCCGCGGGCCGGATGCGGCCCGCCTACTGTCTGTGACCGGCCTGCCCATCTTAGCTCAGAGTTGGAGGTGTGGCCTGATCTATGCCTCAGCCCCACTCTCACTGCCGGGAGCTATGTATCCCGCAGTGCAGTGATAAGCAGCTGCCACGCCCCCACTCTGCCGGTCACGCCCCCTCTTGCTGCCAGTTATGCCCCTCTGGATGCTGGTCACAGTCTCTGGATGCCTTCCATGGTGTCTATGCTGCTAGGCACATCCCTTTTTCTGTCGTCCACGCCCCCTCAATGCTGGACACACACACTCCTCGGATGCCTTCCTTGTCCCCTCCTGCTGCTGTTGATGCTGGCCACGCCCTCTTTGCCTGCCCCTTCTACCCAGGATGCTCACATGTGACCGGCTCATCTGCACAGCGGCCACTTCAAAAATGTCTGTTCTGCAACTGAGGTAAGTGCACCAGTAGCAACAGGGAGAGAGCAGAGTGTCTGCAGGAGGGGGAGCAGGGGAGCAGCACTTGTGTCTTCTCAGGTCCCCCTGTGCCTGCAATAGAAGAAGCAGACACACAGGGGACACAGAGAAGGCAGCCAGAGGAGCCCTCATTCTCTGCTGCTGCAGTGCTGCCTGCCTGTGCCTTCAGCATCCCCAGGGCCAGTATGTATGCTCTCCACTGGCCACCAGGGCCAGTATGTATGCTCTCCACTGGCCACCAGGGCCAGTATGTATGCTCTCCACTGGCCACCAGGGCCAGTATGTATGCTCTCCACTGGCCACCAGGGCCAGTATGTATGCTCTCCAGTGGCCACCAGGGCCAGTATGTATGCTTTCCACTGGCCACCAGGGCCAGTATGTATGCTTTCCACTGGCCACCAGGGCCAGTATGTATGCTTTCCACTGGCCACCAGGGCCAGTATGTATGCTCTCCACTGGCCACCAGGGCCAGTATGTATGCTCCCCACTGGCCACCAGGACCAGTATGTATGCTTTCCACTGGCCACCAGGGCCAGTATGTATGCTCTCCACTGGCCACCAGGGCCAGTATGTATGTTCTCCACTGGCCACCAGGGCCAGTATGTATGCTCTCCACTGGCCACCAGGGCCAGTATGTATGCTCTCCACTGGCCACCAGGGCCAGTATGTATGCTCTCCACTGGCCACCAGGGCCAGTATGTATGCTCTCCACTGGCCACCAGAGCCAGTATGTATGCTCTGCACTGGCCACCAGGGCCAGTATGTATGCTTTCCACTGGCAACCAGGGCCAGTATGTATGCTCTCCACTGGCAACCAGGGCCAGTATGTATGCTCTCCACTGGCCACCAGGGCCAGTATGTATGCTCTCCACTGGCCACCAGGGCCAGTATGTATGCTCTCCACTGGCCACCAGGGCCAGTATGTATGCTCTCCACTGGCCACCAGGGCCAGTATGTATGCTCTCCACTGGCAACCAGGGCCAGTATGTATGCTCTCCACTGGCCACCAGGGCCAGTATGTATGCTCCCCACTCGCCACCAGGGCCAGTATGTATGCTCCCACTGACCTCCATATTTTCATTGAATCTTAGTATTGTTTAACTTACTGTTTGTTTATGGAGGGTTAGTGTATATACTATATACAGTATTGGGTAGAACTGAGTTCATTATATTAGTCTGGCCCTCTAAAACCATCCCAATTTCTCATGCGGCCCAATGTGAAAATTAATTGCCCACCCCTGGCCTACACACTTAAAGAAAGGTAGATGCTAACGATTTGCCTATTGTACCCGGCGCCTATCTCTGCGGGAAGAGAGCTGTCACTGAATACTTCTGCCATCAAATTAAACAGTCTGTAATTTTAAGGGTAGATTAGTTTTAACAGTGAGAGATAGAATATCCAAAATAATATCCAGAAAATCACATTGTATAAATTTATATACATTTATTTGCATTTTGCAGAGAGAAATAAGTATTTGATCCCTCTGGCAAACAAGACTTAATGCTTGGTGTCTGTTCCCTTGTTGGCAAGCACAGTAGTCAGACTTTTTTGTAGTTGATGATAAGGTTTGCGCACATGTCAGGAGGAATTGTGCTCCACTCTTTGCAGATCATCTCTAAATCATTAAGATTTTGAGGCTGTTGCTTGGCAACTCGGAGCTTTAGCTCCTCCATACGTTTTCTATGGGATTTAGGTCTGGAGACTGGCTAGGCCACTCCATGACCTTAATGTGCTTCTTTTTGAGCCACTCCTTTGTTGCTTTGGCTGTATGTTTTAGGTCATTGTCGTGCTTTAAAATCCAGCCACGACTCATTTTTAATGTCCTGACGGAGGGAAGGAGGTTGTCACTCAGGATTTTACAGTACATGGCTCCATCCATTGTCCCATTGATGCTGTGTTGTGGTCCTGTGCCCTTAAGCAGAGAAACACCCTCAAAACATAATGTTTCCACCTCCATGCTTGACAGTGGGGATGGTGTTCTTTGGGTCATAGGCTTCATTTCTCTTCCTCCAAATACGGCGAGTTGAGTTAATGCCAAAGAGCTCAAGTTTTATCTTATCTGACCACAGCACCTTCTCCCAATCACTCTCAGAATCATTCAGGTGTCCATTGGCTAACTTCAGACGTTCCGGCTGCACATGTGCCTTCTTGAGCAGTGGGACTTTGTGGGCACTGCAGGATTTTAAGCCATTACGGCGTAATGTGTTACCAATGGTTTTCTTGGTGACATAGGTCCCGGCTGCCTTGAAATCATTAACAAGTTCCCCGTGTGTAGTTTTAGGCTGATCTCTCACCTTCCTCTTGATCCTGGAGACCCCACGAGGTGAGATTTTGCATGGACTCCAGATTGATGTCGATTGACACTCATTTTGTATTTCTTCCATTTTCTTACTATTGCACCAACAGTGGTCTCCTTCTCACCCAGCGTCTTACTTATGGTTTTGTAGCCCATGCCAGCCTTGTGCAGGTCTATGATCTTGGCCCTGACATCCTTAGAAAGCTCTTTGGTCTTGCCCATGTTGTAGAGGTTAGAGTCTGACTAATTAATGGAGTCTGTGGACAGGAGTCTTTTATACAGGTGACAATTTATCACAGGTGTCTGTAATGCAGGTAACGAGTTGATTATTAGCATCTAAGTGTCTGTAGGAGCCAGAACTCTTAAGGCTATGTCCGCACGTTGCTTTTTACCTGCTTTTTTGCTGCTTTTTCAACTGCAGCGTTTAATGCCAAAATGGATGTGTTCTGCTTTTCAAGCTTAGTCTATGGGAATTTGGGTTTCTAGACCGCACTATGCAGTTCAACATGCTGCCTTTTTGTGGCAGAAATTTGGGCAAAAACTCTGCTTTGCAGTTCTAAACGCAAATGGCAAAACAATTGACATTGTATCGATATCACTAGCATGCGTACCCGCCCCCATCGGTTGTGCGTCATGGGTAAATCGCTGCCCGTGGTGCACAACAACGCCCGGACCCATCACACTACTTACCTGCCTAGCGACGTCGCTGTGACCGGCGAACCGCCTCCTTTCTAAGGGGGCGGTTCGTTTGGCGTCACAGTGGCGTCACTAAGTGACCGCCCAATAGAAGCGGAGGGGCGGAGATGAGCGGGACGTAACATCCCGCCCACCTCCTTCCTTCCTCATTGCCGGCGGGACGCAGGTAAGGTGAGATTCCTCGTTCCTGCGGTGTCACACATTGCGATGTGTGCTGCCGCAGGAACGACGAACAACATCGCTACTCACCTGTCAACGATTTTTGGTGTTGGAGTGACCTCTCCAATACCAACGATTTTTACCTCTTTTGCGATCGTTTTAGGTCGCTCAGAGGTGTTACATGCTGCGATGTTGCTAACGACGCCGGATGTGCGTCTCAAACACTGTGACCCCGACGATATATTGTTAGCAATGTTGCTGCGTGTAAAGCACCCTTTAGACTACAAGTCTGAAGTCACTCTCTGTGACCTTAGGCTTGTGAATCATCACAGGGCGCACACTGTACACTGTGAGGATTCTTCAGGCGCGTGACCACAAGTATGCGATTTGCATACATTCAGCCACATGCTAACTAGACGTGAGCATTCTCACTCAATGTATTGAGCAAGGCTGGACAAGTCTAGTTGAAATGTGGCAGACGTATGCAAATTGCATATATAGAGTGACTGCAGACCAAACTTGGGGTTATCCAGTCTTAGGGATACTTTGCACGCTGCAACATCGCTAGCCGATGCTTGCGATGCCGAGCGCGATAGTCCCCGCCCCTGTCGCACATGCGATATTTTGTGATAGCAGCCGTAGTGAACATTATCGCTGCGGCAGCTTCACATGCACTTACCTGCCCTGCGATGTCGCTCTGGCCGGCGACCCGCCTCCTTCCTAAGGGGGCGTGTCGTTCGGCATCACAGCGACGTCACACGGCAGGCGGCCAATAGAAGCGGAGGGGCGGAGATGAGCGGGACGTAAACATCCCGCCCACCTCCTTCCTTCCTCATTGCAGGCGGGACGCAGGTAAGGAGATGTTCCTCGCTCCTGCGGTTTCATACACAGCGATGTTTGCTGCCGCAGGAACGAGGAACAACATCGTACCTGTCGCTGCAGCGACATTATGGAAATGCCCGACACTACACACATCATACAATTTCGACACTTTTGCGCTTGTTAATCGTATTAAAAACGATTCACATACTCCGATGTTGACAACGACGCCGGATGTGCGTCACTTTCGATTTGACCCCACCGACATCGCAGCTGCGATGTCGTAGTGCGAAAAGTACCCCTTAGACTACAAGTCTGCAGTCACTCTCTGTGACCTCAGACTTATGAATCATCACAGGGCACGCACAGTAAGCCGGTGCAAATGGCTGGCGCATGACCACAAGTATGCGATTTGCATACATTCGGTCACATGCCAACTAGACGTGCACATTCTCACTCAATGTACTGAGCAAGGCTGCACAAGTCTAGTTGAAATGTGGCGGACGTATGCAAATTACATACTGTATATAGAATGACTGCAAACCAAACTTTCTTCTGCTTAAAAAGTTTGTCCAGTCTTAAGCCCCCGTCACATTTAACGACTTTCCAGTGATCCCAAAAACGATACGACCTGATAAGGATTGCTGGTAAGCCACTACGTGGTCACTGGTGAGATGTCAAACAGTCAGATCTTCACCACGACGTAGCAACGATACAGCGACCATACCGACCTGTATAACGATCTCGGTGGTATATATCTGAGCTCTGAGTCATCAACGAGGTCATTGGTAAGGCGTCAAATATACCGATGCATCCTGCCCAACAGGACCTCGATGATCAAAATATGGTCCAGGCCATTCCGACAGGACCAGTGATCTCACAGCAGAGGCCTGGTCGCTGCTATGTGTCAAACGTAGTGAGATCGTTGGCGAGGTCGTTGTTGCATCACAGAATCTGTGACTCAGTAGCTGCAATCTCGCTAGTGATCTCGCTATGTGGGAAGGTACCTTTAGACTACAGGTCTGTAGTCACTCTCTGTGACTTCAGACTTATGAATCATCACAGACGCGTACTGTAAGCTGTGAGGATTCTCCGGTGCCAATGGCAGGTGCATGACAACAAGTATGCAATTTGCATACATGCGGTCACATGCCAACTAGACGTGTGTGGTCTTAATATAGTAAGCAAAGCCGGACAAGTCTTGTTGAAATGTGGTGGAAGTATTCAAGTTGCATACATTGAGTGACTGCAGACCAGTCCCACAAGGCTAGACAACCCCTTTAAGGCCTAGGACACACTTCCGCAAAAAAAAGTACGTGTCTTACGGTCCGTTTTTTCGGGGCCGTGTTCCGTTTTTTAGGGGCGTTTCTCCGGTACGTATGGCATCCGTGTGATGGCGCATGCGAGCCGTGTGTGCGTGTTGAATGTCCGTATTGACATAAAATACGTACGTGTGCTGTCCGTGTGCTGTCCGTTTTTAAAGGCCCGCATTCTTACCCAATTAACGATTATAATCATTCATCATGAGATCCTGGTGTTGTTGTTTGCCTTCAATTGTCCTGATACATTGGAAACAAGTGTTTCAGATTTTGTGATGGAAAACGGACACGGACGATACGTGCTGAACACGGACATACTCACTGTGCGGTCGGTGCAGGCACGGACCCATAGACTAAAGCGGGTCTGTGCCTGCGTGCTGCCGGCCAAAAACGGACATGTCGTCCGTGTAGAAAACCGCACACACGTACTTACCACACGGACACACGTTCCGTGTGATTTTAAGTGTGTGTGCCATCTACCATTGAATAACATGGGTCTCTGTGTCTACGTGTCTCCGATACGTGCAAATACGTACCGCACACGTACAAAAAAAATGGATGTGTGTTGCGGGTCTAAATGAGATTTATGAAATTCCATTTTTAACGCTACTCGTATAATTCATATCAGACTTTCCACATGTGGACCTGCAGTGGAAAATACACTGCATATTTGGAACGTGGGAATATACTCTAAGTTAGCCATCTGTTCTAGGGACTCGACCTCTCCGGTCTATATGCAAATAGGGCACGTTCACTGGATAACAATAGATAACGTCCTAAGTATGTGAGCACTGATCTATGAAGATTGCGTTTAAACCGGCTAAAGTCCAAAGAGCAAGGAATCCTAGTAATCTGCAATGGTTGAATAAAGTCATATCACACATCCACTAATTAAAACTAGAATAGAGGGAAGGGTCAATAAATAATCTTATTCATCTTTGTAATACATGTGTATGGCATCAAGAAAGTATCAAAACTCCTCTTTCAGTGAGCTACATACTCTTCTTCAAAAAGTTTCTGATATTACCTAGGATAAAAACAATGAGCCCTGCAGTACATAAATAGTAATAATATATGTAAATAATATAGGGCACTTACCGTGGTTGATACTATTTTGATCAAAAAGCATAAGTACCCTAAGTTATTTAAATGTACTATTACTATTCACTCATTTACTGCAGGGTATTTGCGTTTTTTGACTGTTAGTGGCCACAGTGTGAATGTGCACCTAGGCATTGCAGTTATACGAACAGGTGTGCGGACCTATTTCTTTGCTTTTACTTTAGTTTGTATACATACAGGGACATGGCTTCCCTTTTTTGGGCTGTACATCTGGTATATAAAACTTTCGATGGACAGGTGCAAACCAGTCAGGAATGAATCCTGTTCTAACTCTGCCTATTGAGGTCTGCTGGCACATTGAGAGGTAAATATCACGCCAAGGAGAGGGAACGCCTGGCATGCGGTGCAACACAGAGGGAAAGCCGGGGAATATGTAAAAGAAGGCCCTGGCATTAGGGAGAGGGAAAAAGGGTCCCCACACCTGTCGCTCCCTAACGTCCCTAAACGAGTCCTTCCCCCTATGTGCCATCACGTGCCCTCTCTAACTCTGAACTTACCCTGACTAGTGAGTAGATCAGCGAGACACTAGTCCCACTACTATAATAACACAACACAAGGAAGATAAGACAAATGGGTGGAGAAAGAGACAACAAAAAGCACTCAAGTACTCCTTGGTTTCTTCAGCAGGAAACTACACAGCTGCAACTGAAACACCTCAGCTTTTGCAGGGATAGGCTCCTTCAAAGGGATCAGTATAGAAAATCTATCACCGGCATGGAGTAAAACCAGGAGTGGGTAAATATAGCATATGGGTGTGATGACATGATACAGCAGCTGTAGTTAAGGCTATAAGTAATATCAGCCAGAAAGGAAAGAGTCCTTAACCCATTTAGCATCAAATGAAAGTAAATCCATTCCACCACAAGTTCTAACCTGCGGATGCTACACACCTGTGACAGTAAAATACTAGAGCTGGTACCTTCCTAACTGGGTAGACCTTCTCATGGGACTATATTTGTGACAATGAAAACGTGTACTCAACTTCTAGTTCGTAAGTAGTTACAAAAGAGATGTATTGTTATGCTGTTAAAAGATAAAGACAAAATAAGATATTATTCCTGGATAAGGTGGGTCCTGATGAGATAAAAAGACTCATGTTAAGAGATGTAATTGGAGTGTAATGTGAGAATGAAAAAGAGAGAACAAAGATGTGATGGTGTGATATTGTGGGTTGTATATCATTTTGTGTAGGTTCGTATTTTAGGCGTGGTATTCTGTCCATTCTATGTATTATTTGTCCTGTCTGCAGGTTTATAACCCCCTGCAGTGCTTCTGTCTCTAGGTCTGGGGGAGAGTGCCTGGATCCCCCCAAACTCTCTGCTTACCTGTCTGTCTGAGAACTACCAGAGACAAGCAGTAAAGGGGGCTTTACACGCTACGATATCGCTAATGTTTGGTCGCCGGGGTCAAGTTGTTAGTGACGCACATCCGGCGTCATTAACGATATCGCAGCGTGTGACACTGACCAGCGACCTTAGGCGACCTCATAAATGGTGAAAATCGTTCACCATGGAGAGGTCGTCCCAAAGTCAAAAATCGGTAAGGGTTGTTTAGCGTCGTGGTTCATCGCTCATGCGGCAGCACACATCGCTATGTGTGACACCGCATGAGCGAGGAACGTCTCCTTACCTGCCGCCGGCCGCAATGAGGAAGGAAGGAGGTGGGCGGGATGTTACGTCCCGCTCATCTCCGCCCCTCTGCTTTGATTGGCCGGCCGCTAAGTGACGTTGCGGTGACGTCGCTGTGATGCCGAACGTCCCTCCCCCTTGAAGGAGGGATTGTTCGGCAGTCACAGCGACGCCGCCGACCAAGTAAGTATGTGTGACGCTGCGTAGCGATAATGTTCGCTACGGCAGCGATCACAAACAATCGCATGCGCGACGGGGGCGGGTACTTACATGGTCGCTATCGCTAGAAATTGCTAGCGATATCGCTACCGTGTAAAGCCCCCTTAAGATTCATCCTCTGAGGTAGAAGCTGAGGCTCCACAGAGAGACTCGGACATTTATCTCTTACTGGACTATTTCCATGTTTCTGGACTATATTACCCTCTGTGTGGTGAATTATTTTTATGGACCTTCTGATTTGCTTGGAATAAATGTTCTTTAGATTGCCCACTGATCTCTCGCTCTGTTGATTGCGTGATATCAGAGAAGGACCCCGTGATCACACCATCACAAAAGGAAATGTTAATTGCTTATTTGCTATCGCAGTAGAGTAACCCCCCCATACATTTTAGATAGCTGAGTATCAGTCCGAAATTGGTCTTGTCAAATGCTTATTTCCAACTATACACATTAGGTCTAGGACACACAGCGACTAAACTCAGACGAGTGGAATGCGATAAAAAATTGTATTCCACTCGGACCAATATTACTTTATCAAGGAGTTCCCATCTGCTATTTTTTTCTCAGGCGGAATCGCACACATAAAGCAATTGCAACATGCTGTGAATGTATGCTGAGTCGTATTCATTCGCACCCATGTTTCCTTTCTGATGAGGCTTCATTTGAGTACCCAAGTGAATGTTGGGATTATCAAAGCCTTAGGCTAGATTCACACTTGCGTTGTGCAGCATCCGTCGCATTGCGTTGTGTGACGGATGTAACGGATGCGTTGCATAAAGTGGCACAACTGATGAGACAGATGCTGCAAAACAACGGAATCCATTGTAGCTTTTTTTTCAGCATTTTACTCAACTGAGCATGTGCAGTTGTGTAAAGACGGATCCGTCACAGGAATCCGTAAAATGACCGATTCCGCCACCATAGGCTTCCATTATAAAAATGACGGATGTTGACGGGATCCAGCACCTTGCGTTTTTTTTTACGCTCTGGGAACTGCAGAAAAACGCTACATGCTGCGTTCTTTCCGCCAGGCAGATGCAACGCAGCGTCGGACGGCGGATTCAACGCAGAACCATCAGTCGCAATGCGTCATCCATACAAGTCTATGGGCAGCAGCGGAATCTGTTAATGGATTGCGCTGTTCTCCAATACGGCGGATTGCGACTGAAGGAAAAAACCGCAAGTATGAAAGTACCCTTAGGGGACAGAGGCTGCGATCACTGTCACAGAGCCTCTGCCCCTCCCTAAAAAGAGCGTCATCAGTAGAGATGAGTGGTGTTCGAATCGAACTGTTCGCCAATCTCAAATTCAACCTGTTTTAGGCGATGTTCGAGTCGTTCGACGAACGCGGACAATTAGCTTCAAGTTCGACAGTTCGAGGTTATGTTCGATAACTGTTCAATCACCAAAGGCGTAACTGGCTTTTCACAGTAATACTGTCATTCAATGTTAATACAGTAGAACCTTAGTTAACGAGAACAATCCGTTCTGGGACTGTGCTTGTTAACCAAGTTACTCATTTAGCAAAGCAAGATTTCCCATAGGAAATTATTGCAATGCAGACAATTCCTTCCACAACTTGTTAAATGTCCCATCCTGGTGCCCTATTGTGCCATTCCACACACACAAACACACACAAACATACACAAACATACACGCACACAAACATACACGCACCTTACCTTCCGTTCCATCGCCAGCCTCCTGGGACTTGCAGTTCACTGGTACAAGATGTGTATCGGGTAACCATCGTGACCGATGCCAGAACGTCCACTGCCAGAGGGCTGACGTCAAAGGCAGGAGCCGCTTGCCTCTGATTGGCCAGCACGCTGCCTTTGAGTAGCGTCTCACAGAGGAAGTTCCTCCCTCGTTGCGATGGTTACCCGATACACGTAGTTCGCCGGTACAGGATGTGTATTGGGTAACCATCACGACGAGGGAGGAACTTCCTCTGTCAGACGCTACTCAAAGGCAGCGTGCTGACCTATCAGAGGCAAGCGGCTCCTGCCTTTGAAGTCAGCGCGCTGGCAGCGGAAGTTCCGGCTTCGGTCACGATGGTTACCCGATACACATCTTGTACTGGCGAACTGCAAGTCCCAGGAGGCCAGCGATGGAACGGACGGTAAGGTGAGCATAATATGTGTGTGTGCGTTTGCATTTGTGCATGTTTGTATGTGTTTGTGTTTGCCTGCCATTGTTTTCAATGGTGTTCGAAGCTGTTCAAAAGTGTTCGACGAACTGCACAAGAAAGACGGGGGGGAGGGGGTGATGGGGAGATAGTGTATGGAGGGAGGTGGAAAGATTCAGTAACTGCACTAAGATGACGCTCAGGGACACAGCAGTCACAGCATCGCCCCTGTAACTAATGACACTCCTTTTCAGGGAGGGGCAGACGCAGTGACAGAGACCACAACCTGTGCCCTCTGATGGCGCTTTGAATATTCCGGCATGCTCTGGAGTACTCAAACAAATTGTCATCAGAAAAGAAATAGGGGGAAAAAAACACAAGTTTTAGCATAGTTAGGGGAATGGTATGGAATCTTTAAAGCAAATATCAGAAAGTAGCTTAGATTATGAGACTACAGTAAATAGGAAGTTAGAAGAAAAATGTTTTGCTTTCGGACCACTTATTTAATGTTTTGTGCATGTCATGTTATGCTAAATGGATTATTATATGACTAGATAGTAGATAAAAGGTCAGTGGGAAGGGGTATGTTCACACAGGCGTATAAGATATCGTTCAGAGTTTTATCCTGAAATCTTGGATGAATTTTTTTCTCACTTGTCACCAGTGCAATCCATATACAACTAGTATCTGCACTGTCCCAGTGAACAACATTGGCCCGAGTGCGGTCCAATTTCTTTCACAGATAGCCAAAAATACAATGGTGTTTTTAGGAGCCCTAGAGCCTCCTTCACACATTCATGTCTCCGATTTTCACTCGTACCAGAAATACATTTAGACCCATTAAAATCTAAAGGTCTGCGCACACATCCGTGTTTTGATGTGTCCGTGTGGAGCACACGACTGTCCATGTGTGCCACATGACAATATGTCCATTTTCTGCAGGTAGCAGGTATGTCACATGGACCACCACTGATGTGATCCGTGTGACATCAGTGTGAATTTTTATACTTACCTGTCTCCGCTGCTGCTGTTACTTCGGGGCTGCTCATTGCATATTGACTGCACTCACTGCAGACTTGGAAGTAACAGCAGCACGGGAGAGAAAAGGGCCAGTGACAGGTCTAAACCATGTGGCCCAGTGGCCTAATGGATAAGGCGCCAGCCTCCGGAGCTGGAGATTGTGGGTTCAAGTCCCATCTGGGTCGAACATTTTTGGAACATGTAATGTTTCTGAATAATTTCAGCTACTGACTTTAAAATAGGTTATATATTTGTTCCTTGTTGTTTTTGTCTGTAAATATTTAGAAAGCTTTCACTACTCCCCAAAATAAGCCCCGCCCTAATGAGGAAGATTCATTGGAAATTTTATACCATTTCAGAAAGTATAAAATTCTCAATAGGAAATGTAAAAAAGAAATCAAGCTAACAAAATTAGCTAGTGAAACAAAAATTGCCAAAGACATTAAAATAAAGTCCCAATTTTTTTTTATAAATGCGTCAATGCCAAAAGGAAAAAAAAAAGATGGTATTGGCCCTGTAAAAGATTATAACAGGATAATGATAGAGGACAAACAAAAGGCTGAGATATTAAACAATCACTTTTCATCTGTATTCACCAAGGAACTGACTGTTCCAGGGATCATTCAACAAGGCAAAAATCAAAGACCCCCATGATATAACCACCTGGGCCAGATGGCATTCTGTCATGGATATTGAGGGAATATAGCACAACCACACAAAGAGGAATAACATTTTCCCCATGTGGTGTACTTAGATTAGGCGGGCTGCCCATCACTATATAACAGTATGGGCATCATTAATAGGCTGTGAGCCAGACACTGTGCACCAGCATGTGTGAATGGCGCTCTTTACAAGCCATTTGTGTGCAATTTTAATACTGAGCAATCACCCCCTCCATGGATTGGTAATGAGTGGTTGCTTCATCAGTGTTTTGCACTGGTGTTGCCTCCATCTTTATTAGTGGGTTTCGCTGCATCCTGTTAGTGCATTGGATTTTTTGGCCTTGGAAGGTAAACATTGTTGCCCTTTGTTGGTGTTAATTTTTGGTGGGAATTGAGCTCAGTAATTGACAGACCGCTGTATCTTATCTTGTTAGGGGCACTTTGCACACTAAGACATCGCAGGTGCGATGTTGGTGGGGTCAAATCGAAAGTGATGCACATCCGGTGTAGCTGTCAACATCGTAGTGTGTAAAGCATTTTTAATACGATTAACGAGCACAAAAGCGTCGTAATCCTATCATCGGAGTAGCGTCGGAAATTCCCATGATTTGGGATAGACCGATGTTATGATGTTGTTCCTCGTTCCTGCGGCAGCACACATCGCTGTGTGTGAAGCCGCAGGAGCGAGGAGCATCTCCTACCTGCGTCCCGGCCGGCTATGCAGAAGGAAGGAGGCGGGCGGGATGTTTACGTCCCGCTCATCTCCCCCCCTCCGCTTCTATTGGCCGCCTGCCGTGTGACGCTATGACGCCGCACGACCGCCCCCTTTGGAAGGAGGTGGGTCGCCGGCCAGAGCGACGTCGCAGGGCAGGTAAGTGTGAAGCTTGCCTGAAAATGTTCGCTACGGCAGCTATTACCATGATATCGCAGCTGCGACGGGGCATTTTAAGAGATAGCATGCAACAATATATTAGAGAGAATAATATAATAACTGACAGACAGCATGGATTTATGAAAGATAAGTCATGTCTGACCAACCTTTTGGGGTTCTATGAGGAGATAAGTGCAAATCTGGATATTGGTAATGCAGCTGATGTGATTTATTTGGACTTTGCAAAGGCATTTGATACTGTACCACATAATAGCCTTATACTAAAGCTCCAGAATCAAGGACTAGGGGAAACTATATGCAACTGGGTAAGGAATTTGATAAAAGATAGGAAACAAAGAGTAGTCATAAATGGTACATTCTCTAAATGGGCTATAGTCAGCAGTGGGGTGCCGCAGGGATCTGTGCTAGGACCGATTCTTTTTAATCTCTTTATTAATGACCTTGTGGATGGGATAGATAGTAAAGTGTCAGTCTTTGCTGATGACACCAAACTATGTAGGATATGAAAAAGGGACCTTGATAGTATAATATTACAAAAAGATCTGGATAAGATGTCAGAATGGGCAGATACTTGGCAAATGAGATTTAATGTTGATAAATGTAAAGTAATGCACATAGGATGGAGTAATCCTATAGCTGCATATACGTTAAATGGAAGTAAACTCGGGACTACAGAACAGGAGAAGGACTTGGGTATTCTCATTACAAATAAGCTGAGCAGCAGCACTCAATGTCAGGCAGCAGCTGCTGATCCCAACGTAATGTTACCCCTTGTATAAATCATTTGAAAGGCCACATCTGGAATATGGGATCCAGTTTTGGGCTCCACATTTTAAAAAGGACATTCTGAAGTTAGAGTCAGTTCAAAGGCGGGCAACTAGTCTACTACAAGTAATGGAAGCCTCCCATATGATGACAGGTTGGAAAAGTTAGATATGTTTAGCTTAGAACACAGACGTTTTAGACTGGATTTCATTTAGATGTATAAATACATGTGTGGTCAATACAAAGGACTAGCACATGCCTAAAGGGGGCTTTACACGCTGCAACATCGCTAATGTGGAGTCGTTGGGGTCACGGAATTTGTGACGCACATCCGGCCTCATTAGAGATACCGTTGCGTGTGACACCTGTGAGCGGTTTTGCATTGTTGCAAAAACGTGCAAAATCGCTAATCGGCGACATGGGGGTCCATTCTTAAAAATCGTTACTGCAGCAGTAACGAAGTTGTTCCTCGTTCCTGCGGCAGCACACATCGCTCCGTGTGACACCGCAGGAACAAGGAAGCTCTCCTTACCTGCCTCCTGGCCGCTATGCGGAAGGAAGGAGGTGGGCGGGATGTTACGTCTCGCTCATCTCCGCTCCTCCGCTGCTATTGGGCGGCGGTTCAGTGACGCTTCAGTGACGTCGCTGTGACGCCGCACGGACCGCCCCCTTAGAAAGGCGGTTCGCCGGTCACAGCAACGTTGCCGGACAGGTAAGTATGTGTGACGGCTCTGGGCGATGTTGTGCGGCACGGGCAGCGATATGCCCGTGTCGCGCAACAGATGGGGGCGGGTACCCACACTAGCGATATCGGGACCGATATCGCAGTGTGTAAAGTAGCCTTAAGACCATACTATGAACCAGCTGGCAGTCATTATGGGTATAAGAAAGGTGATTCCGACAGCTAAATAGGAAAGGGTTCTTTACAGTTAGAGCAGTCAGACTGTGGAATGCCCTACCACAAGAGGTAGTAATGGCAGACACTATAACAGCTTTTAAAAAAGGGCTGTATGATTTCCTCAGTACACACAACATTGTCGGATGTAAGTGACTTTAATGTCAAAATGTAGAATTGGTGGAGGAAGGGGGAACTAGATGAACCTAGGGCTTTTTTCAACCAAAGTAACTATGTAATATTGGCCCAAGTGCGGTTCCTTTTTTTATCACAGATAGCACTTGGACCAAAAATACAGTCGTATAAAGGAGGAGTGAGTGCACAAAAGCTTCATGAAGTGTATAAATGGAATGAATATTTGCCTTTCTTCTGGCTTCAGTATTTGTGTCTGGAAAACTAATTGCTGAGATACGTTTTCTTCCACAGTTCTGGACAAGGACATAAGTATCCCTGCTATTTACTTTATCCCTAATGTTTAACTAGATAGACAATGCAACTAATCATCTGTCTATTTGCAGGACTGAAGAAAAGACCCCAAACTATGTGACCTTGTAGAGTAGATGGGCAGTTGCTTCAGTACTGACAATTTGGAAAAGAAAATACACAAAGTGAGATACAGATCTGATTATAAACAATGCAAATACAAGTTTTCAATTTTTTTTTTTTTTATAGAGCGAAGTGTTTCGTGGGTTTTTTTTTTTTTTTGTTTTTTTTGTCCCAATCTCTGGCATATAGCCTTCAATTTGTGAATGGAAACCAATTTGTTAGTCTGCTATATGTGCATAATGGGCCCCCTGAAGGGAATTTGTTGCCACAAAAAATCTATATATATAATTGCCTTATTCTGTCTGTCTGTCTGTCTTGCTCCAAAATTGTGTCCTTACGGTGACAAACAGCGGATTGGCCGCTGGGCTCGCCATGGCCCCGCCCCCCGCACGGATTGGCCGCTCGCCTCGGCTCCGCCCCCTCGCACGGATTGGCCTCTCGTCCAGGCCCCCTGCACGTATTGGCAACTCGGCCACGCCCCGCCCCCTCACGCATTGCCCGCTCGCTCTGGCCCCACCCCCCGCACGCATTCCCCGAACCGACTCCCAGGTGAGTGCTGTACCCCCGGGAGCCCACATCAGCATACGCCGGCGTACGCTGGTGTGGGCTCCCGTGCAAGCGGGGGGCGGGGTACGCTGGTAACCATGTAATATTGTAGCATGGTTACCAGCGTACACCGGCTCCCAGGTGAGCGCATCAAGGTCCTGCAGCAACGGAACACACACGCACATAAGAACAGACACACACACACACACACACACACACACACCAGATCACACTCACTCTCAAGGCCACTTTACACACAGAGATAAATCTTTGGCAGATCTGTGGTTGCAGTGAAATCATGGACATATTGTTCCATTTGTTCACAGCCACAAACCTGGCACTGATTGTCCACAATTTCACTGCAACCACAGATCTGCCACAGATTTATCTCTGTGTGTAAAGTGGCCTTTACACACACATCAGATCGCATCCACATACTCACAACATCCCGTGATATCACTTGCTTCTCGGCAGCGATCCTGTGCGTGCAGTGATCTGACTCGCCCACCCCAGGGCCCACCCCGGGCCGGACTAGTCCGGGGGTCGTCAGTGGTGGCGGGGCCCGACTCCGTGGCCCTGGTGGGTGTCAGTTTAATATGGCTGGTGACTTGGGAGTAATTAAAGTTTTTATTTCGTGACGCCACCTGTGGTTTGCGGCTATTAAGCCGCCGCTGCTGTGTGAGGCCTCCGGGGTGATGTTATGGCAGCAATGGTGGTACTGCTCCCCACAGGCGGAGCGGTGCCCCGGGGACACTGTTGGTGCTCGTGAGAGTCTATGGTGTTGTGTGGATAACACGGTGCAGGGCCGACAGGCAATGAAAGAACCAGGCACAAACAACAGTCTCTTTACCTTTTCCTCTTTTACTTCACAAACGGTTAGTCCTGGGAGACCGTCACAGGTGGTAGAGGGCTCCGGCCGGCCTGGAAGTAACTGAGATGTCGTTTTGGCCAGATGAGTATGAGGCCTACTCCTGTTCTTTCCTTACTGTGATAGGACCCTGCTCTGTGAATTTAGCAATGGCCCTCTTGCTGCTGGGACCGGTGGTACGTCCCTTTCCCTCTATGGTAGGCTGCACAGGCCCTCTCTGGTGCTTCTCTGCTGGAGTCCACACCGGGCCCTGTTGATGCAGCTGTACCTTCGGGCTGTTTATGGGCCAGGTGCTTGCAGCTCTCCTGCCCTTCGGATTCGGCTACCAGGGAGTATTTTAGGCCCTGGTGGCCACAGACTCCGATGTACGAGTCTCTTCTGTGCCTCTCTGCTCCTCCTGCTTCACTGGGCCAAGCTGCTCCAGCTCTAGGCCCCAGTTCCACAGGACAGCACTACTCTGCGTCTGCTTGCTATGACTTCTCTCTACAGACTGACCACTAACCCCTCCCTCAGGTCAGGCTTAAGGAATGCTCCCTGTAATTCCAGGTTCAGAGCTCCCCCTGCTGGCCCGAGGGAGGAACTGCGTTGGATGTTAAACTTACTGGCCAATAGAACTCCCAATTACCTCCAGGCTCAGCATTAACCCTTTGGAGGGGCAATGCTGTTGTGGCGACCAGGTCCTGGGGCGCCACAGATCTTCCAGGACCTGACGGAGGATCACATGGCCGGAAGCATGTGGTATCTCCGGATGTTGTGATTGTGTGAGCGCTGTGCGATATCGTCAGTGTGTGTGTGCGTGTATGCGATCGGATGTGTGTGAGTGTGTTCTGATGTGTGAGTGTGTGTGTGTGAGTGTATGCGATCGGATCTGTGAGTGTCGGCAGAGGAGCACGGCGTGCAGCACAGCTGCTGGGACCGCCCACCGGTGGGCACAGGGAGAAGTGGGGTGTGTGTGTGAGTGTATGCGATCAGATGTGTGCGTGTATACTGTCTGATGTGTGACTGTGGAGCACGATGGGGGGTGCACAGCATGGGGGATGGAGCACGATGGGGAGTGCGCAGCATGGGGGATGGAGCACGATGGGGAGTGCGCAGCATGGGGGATGGAGCACGAAGGGGGGTGCGCAGCATGGGGGATGGAGCACGAAGGGGGGTGCGCAGCATGGGGGATGGAGCACGATGGAGAGTGCGAAGCATGGGCGATAGAGCACGATGGGGAGTGCGCAGCATGGAGCACGATGGGGAGTGCGCAGCATGGGGAATGGAACACGATGGGGAGTGCGCAGCATGGGGGATGGAACACGATGGGGAGTGCGCAGCATGGGGGATGGAGCACGATGGGGAGTGCGCAACATGGGGGATGGAGCACGATGGGGGCTGCGCAGCATGGGGGATGGAGCACGATGGGGAGTGCGCAGCATGGGGGATGGAGCACGATGGGGAATGCGCAGCATGGGGGATGGAGCACGATGGGGAATGCGCAGCATGGGGGATGGAGCACGATGGGGAGTGAGCAGCATAGGGGATGGAGCACGATGGGGAGTGCGCAGCATGGGGGATGGAGCACGATGGGGGGTGCGCAGCATGGAGCACGATGGGGAGTGCGCAGCATGGGGAATGGAACACGATGGGGAGTGCGCAGCATGGGGGATGGAACACGATGGGGAGTGCGCAGCATGGGGGATGGAGCACGATGGGGAGTGCGCAACATGGGGGATGGAGCACGATGGGGGCTGCGCAGCATGGGGGATGGAGCACGATGGGGAGTGCGCAGCATGGGGGATGGAGCACGATGGGGAATGCGCAGCATGGGGGATGGAGCACGATGGGGAATGCGCAGCATGGGGGATGGAGCACGATGGGGAGTGAGCAGCATAGGGGATGGAGCACGATGGGGAGTGCGCAGCATGGGGGATGGAGCACGATGGGGGGTGCGCAGCATGGAGCACGATGGGGAGTGCGCAGCATGGGGGATGGAGCACGATGGGGAGTGCGCAGCATGGGGAATGGAACACGATGGGGAGTGCGCAGCATGGGGGATGGAACACGATGGGGAGTGCGCAGCATGGGGGATGGAGCACGATGGGGAGTGCGCAACATGGGGGATGGAGCACGATGGGGGCTGCGCAGCATGGGGGATGGAGCACGATGGGGAGTGCGCAGCATGGGGGATGGAGCACGATGGGGAGTGCGCAGCATAGGGGATGGAGCACGATGGGGAGTGCGCAGCATGGGGGATGGAGCACGATGGGGGGTGCGCAGCATGGGGGATGGAGCACGAAGGGGGGTGCGCAGCATGGGGGATGGAGCACGATGCGGGGTGCACACCTCCCCCCAAAACACACACACACTGCCACACACGCACTGGGAACCACAAACACTGCCCTACACAGACACCCACACACACAGACAACGCCGCACACACACAACACCCAACACACAAACACCGCGGCACACACAAATATACGCACATACCGCACAACACACACATTGCACAAAACATACCTCCCCCAAAACACACAGACACACACCACACCCACACAAACCGTGCAACACACACACACAACGCTACAGACACACAGCGCTCCACAAACAACGCAACACACAAACAACACCGCTCTCACCCCCCATCACACCCAGACAACACCCAGAACATGTACAGCGCCCTACACAAGCACTTGCTAACTACACACAACATCTATATATATATATATATATATATATATATATATATATATATATATATATATATATATATCACAAAAATCATACATGAAGTACACAATACGTAAATTCTAGAATACCCGATGCGTAGAATCGGGCCACCTTCTAGTAAATAAATAAATAAATAAATACAGTAAATACAAAATCAATGTTCTCTGGAGCAATTTTATGAGTGTTATTTTTTGGGGAGTGTTTTCTTTCTTTTTTCATTGTTGAAAATATGAAATCTTTTCATATTTTCTACTGTTGGACACTAGAGGGAGCTCCTGTTCATCTTTACCATCAAAGGTAATTCTTACACTTAAAGGGGTTGTCTGACATAACAAAAATTTTTGAGTTTAAGCTAATCTGTGCTGTATTGTCATATAAAACACCCCTACATTGTTATTTTTTGTTTTCTAACTTTTGTTCCTCTTGAATTATCCCTTTATTCTCTGCAGCTCCTTGTTTACATTCATCTCCAGCAAACTGAACACTTCCTGTGCTAAACCTCCCAGTCAGAGCTGTCACCGCCCGACCTCCGTGTCCAGCCCCTCCCCAGTGTCCAACCTCGCCCCCTGCACACACAGTCCCTGTCAGTATATTCTGCCCCAGCACTGACCTGTTATCACTACAGCATTGCAAATAACAGCCCCACATCGGGCTCTGCACCGCATACACACATCGGGCTCTGCACCGCATACACACATCGGGCTCTGCACCGCATACACACATCGGGCTCTGCACCGCATACACACATCGGGCTCTGCACCGCATACACACATCGGGCTCTGCACCGCATACACACATCGGGCTCTGCACCGCATACACATCGGGCTCTGCACCGCATACACATCGGGCTCTGCACTGCATACACACATCAGGCTCTGCACCGCATACACGCATCAGGCTCTGCACTGCATACACACATCGCTCTGCACCGCATACACTCATCAGGCTCTGCACCGCATACACTCATCAGGCTCTGCACCGCATACACACATCAGGCGCTGCACCGCATACACATAGGGCTCTGCACCGCATACACACTTCAGGCTCTGCACCGCATACACACATCAGGCTCTGCACTGTACACACACATCAGGCTCTGCACCGCATACACATAGGGCTGTGCACCGCATACACACATCAGGCTCTACACCGCATACACACATCAGGCTCTGCACTGTACACACACAACAGGCTCTGCACCGCATACACACATCAGACTCTGCACCGCATACACACATCAGGCTCTGCACTGCATACACACATCAGGCTCTGCACTGCATACACACATCAGGCTCTGCACTGCATACACACATCGGACTCTGCACCGCATACACACATCGGGCCTGCACCGCATACACACATCGGGCCTGCACCGCATACACACATCGGGCTCTGCACTGCATACACAAATCAGGCTCTGCACCGCATACACACATCAGGCTCTGCACCGCATACACACATCAGGCTCTGCACCGCATACACATATCAGGCTCTGCACCGCATACACATAGGGCTGTGCACCGCATACACACATCAGGCTCTGCACCGCATACACACATCAGGCTCTGCACTGTACACACACATCAGGCTCTGCACCGCATACACACATCAGGCTCTGCACTGCATACACACATCAGGCTCTGCACTGCATACACACATCAGGCTCTGCACTGCATACACACATCAGGCTCTGCACTGCATACACACATCAGGCTCTGCACTGCATACACACATCAGGCTCTGCACTGCACACACACATCAGGCTCTGCACCGCATACACACATCAGGCTCTGCACCGCATACACACATCAGGCTCTGCACCGCATACACACATCGGACTCTGCACCGCATACACACATCGGGCTCTGCACCGCATACACACATCGGACTCTGCACCGCATACACACATCGGGCTCTGCACCGCATACACAAATCGGGCTCTGCACCGCATACACACATCAGGCTCTGCACCGCATACACACATCGGGCTCTGCACCGCATACACATCGGGCTCTGCACCGCATACACATCGGGCTCTGCACCGCATACACATCGGGCTCTGCACTGCATACACACATCAGGCTCTGCACCGCATACACGCATCAGGCTCTGCACTGCATACACACATCGCTCTGCACCGCATACACTCATCAGGCTCTGCACCGCATACACTCATCAGGCTCTGCACCGCATACACACATCAGGCGCTGCACCGCATACACTTCAGGCTCTGCACCGCATACACACTTCAGGCTCTGCACCGCATACACACTTCAGGCTCTGCACCGCATACACACATCAGGCTCTGCACTGTACACACACATCAGGCTCTGCACCGCATACACATAGGGCTGTGCACCGCATACACACATCAGGCTCTACACCGCATACACACATCAGGCTCTGCACTGTACACACACAACAGGCTCTGCACCGCGTACACACATCAGACTCTGCACCGCATACACACATCAGGCTCTGCACTGCATACACACATCAGGCTCTGCACTGCATACACACATCAGGCTCTGCACTGCATACACACATCGGACTCTGCACCGCATACACACATTGGGCCTGCACCGCATACACACATCGGGCTCTGCACTGCATACACACATCAGGCTCTGCACCGCATACACACATCAGACTCTACACCACATACACACATCAGGCTCTGCACTGTACACACACAACAGGCTCTGCACCGCATACACACATCAGACTCTGCACTGCATACACACATCAGGCTCTGCACTGCATACACACATCAGGCTCTGCACCGCATACACACATCAGGCTCTGCACCGCATACACACATCAGGCTCTGCACCGCATACACATATCAGGCTCTGCACCGCATACACATAGGGCTGTGCACCGCATACACACATCAGGCTCTGCACCGCATACACACATCAGGCTCTGCACTGTACACACACATCAGGCTCTGCACCGCATACACACATCAGGCTCTGCACCGCATACACACATCAGGCTCTGCACCGCATACACACATCAGGCTCTGCACCGCATACACACATCAGGCTCTGCACTGCATACACACATCAGGCTCTGCACTGCATACACACATCAGGCTCTGCACTGCACACACACATCAGGCTCTGCACCGCATACACACATCAGGCTCTGCACCGCATACACACATCAGGCTCTGCACCGCATACACACATCGGACTCTGCACCGCATACACACATCGGGCTCTGCACCGCATACACAAATCGGGCTCTGCACCGCATACACACATCAGGCTCTGCGCCGCATACACACATCAGGCTCTGCGCCGCATACACAAATCAGGCTCTGCACCGCATACACACATCAGGCTCTGCACCGCATACACACATCAGGCTCTGCACCGCATACACACATCAGGCTCTGCACCGCATACACACATCAGGCTCTGCACCGCATACACACATCAGGCTCTGCACCGCATACACACATCAGGCTCTGCACCGTATACACACATCAGGCTGTGTACTGCATACACACATGGCGCTCTGCACCGACCCCCCCCCAAAGGGAACACATGTAGGGAATACATACTCACCCCTCCTCGGTCCCCACCGCTCTTGCACGTTCGCGCGCTGTCTGTGCTCTGGCCATATCAGCACAGTAGTGACGTCACCACTGTGCTGAAGAGAGCACAGACAGCGGGACAGTGATGAGAAGCAGCGCTGCTTCTCATTAGCGCTTTCAAATATACCGGCATCTGTGATCTGTGATGCCGGTATATTTGAATGTGTGATCCTGAGCAGGGGGCCCGGTGCTGGAGCTGACACCACGGCAGCCGCTGCCAAGCCCCTCCCCAGGTCACGGACCCCATAGTAGTGACGGGGGAGGTTGTGGGCAGAGTACGGGGTGCGGGGGAATGTGTGGGAGGGTGCAGGGAAGGGGGGTGGGGACTCCACGCACTGTACAGCCCAGCACGCCGGCGACATGCTGTTTCCAGATTTGCATGTCAACATGGCCCTGCCCATGTTGACATGAAATGACTGGAAGCAGCAAAATCGCTGCAGGAGCAGTCACATGACCACTCTGAGCCGGGGGAGTGGGGCTTACAGCAGGGCAGGTAAGTGGTCACTATCTACTTACCTGTCCCAATGTAGCCCAATAGGGTAATAATGAAAAAAACTCAAAATAAGCCGGATAACCCATTTAAGGGGGCTTTACAAGCAGCGATATTGCTAGCGAGCGCACCCGCCCCCGTCGTTTGTGCATCACGGGCAAATCGCTGCCCATGGCGCACAATATTGTTTGGAGCCGTCACACCGACTTACCTGACTAGTGACGTCGCTGTGACCGGCGAACTGCCTCCTTTCTAAGGGGGTGGTTCGTTCGGCGTCACTAAGCGGTGTCACTAAGCGGCCTCCCAATAGAAGCGGAGGTGCGGAGATGAGCGGCCGTAACATCCTGCCCACCTCCTTCCTTCCTCATTGCTGGCGGCCGCAGGTAAACTGTAGTTCGTCATTCCCGAGGTGTCACATGTAGCGATGTGTGCTGCCTCGGGAACGACGAACAACCTGCGTGCTCAACAATCAATGAATTTTTGAAAATGAACGACATGTCAACGATTGACGATTTGGTGAGTATTTTCCATCGCTAACGGCCGCTCGTTGGTGTCACACGCAACAACCTCGCTAACGACGCCGGATGTGCGTCACAGAATCCGTGACCCCGGCGATATATCGTTAGATACTTCATTGCGTGTAACGGGGCCTTTAGGGTATGTGCCTATGATAAGGACCCACCACGTCCTGGACGCAGCGGGTCCTGACCCGCAGGCCCACGAGCCTCTCCTGCAGGAGACCACAGTGGCCTGTGCCCATGATCAGGGTTCGGGGTACTGCGGTCTCTAGCTTCTGTTCTCCCTACGGACAACACTTGCGGCTCCGCAGCAAAGAATTGAAGTGCTTGTGGCTCGTGAAGATGTACCACAGGTCAGTTTTCACTGTGGGCCACACACAGGATTTCTAGAAATCTCATCCACTATCCTTGTATTGTACAACCAGTGTTTTGGACGCAGCGAAAACACGCTGCGTCCAGAACGCTGCAAGCACTGATCGTAGGCACGCACCCTTAGGTAGGCTTGTGATTGCTGCAATGGTGGGCTGGCACTTTTCCCCCTACCCTTTGAGTGTTGGCAAAAAGAGATTGGAGAATAACGTTTTTGAATCACTGTTTCCTTGCTGAGTGCATTGTGATTTTCATCCGTGTAATCTCACTTGTGGTTCTAACACACAGAGCGGCGCAGTAACTAGTCACATGATAAAAGATCTGCGATATGTATAATTGCGGTTACGTGCACCTAGTCTCACAGAGATTCTCTCCTTAGAACATAAATAAGAACAGTGCAGAAGTCTAGTCTGCATGTGATCGTAAGTATGCAGATTGCCTACATGTGGTCATGTGAACAACCACCTACACATTGATTGCATAGGAACCATAACAGCACCACACATTGTCATAATTCAGCAGTCTAAAATAACAGAGTGCCTGCAGGCTTTTGGTGGCATATATTGTCCAACAACAAGACAATAGTCACAGGTTTGCCATTTCAGAAAGGCCTTGTAGCTCTCTTGACTGAGGGTGGACCTAAAAAGATTATTTTTTATTGTTGTTCCTTGTTTTAAGGGAACCTGTCACCAGGTTTTTGCTCCCCCATCTGAGAGCAGCATAATATAGAGACAGAAACTCTGATTCCAGCGATGTGTCACTTACTGAGCTGTTTGCTGTCATTTTGATACGATCAATGTTTTCTCTGCTGCAGATCTAGCAGATATACAGAGCTCATGAATATGCTGCATTACCTGCAGCACGCAAAGTAGTCTTGTAATGATAAGCTACTGCTGATTAATCAGTGATTGTATCAAAGCTACAATAAGCAGCCCAGTAAGTGACACATCACTGGAATCAGGATCTCTGCCCCTACTTTAAACTGCTCTCAGCTTAGGTGGCAAAAACCTGGTGAGAGATTCCCTTTAAGCCCAGTTATGACCAAATATGAATGGGGAGCAGGATGTTGCATTTGGTGTTATCGCTCACACACTCTCTCATACTGGTCACTGGTAGTTCAGCATGGCTCCTCATGGCAAAGAATTCTCTGAGGATCTGAAAAAAAGAATTGTTGCGCTACATAAAAATTGGCCGAGTCTCTAAGAAGATTGACAATAACCGGAAACTGAGCTGTAGCACGGTGGCCAAGACCATACAGCGGTTTAACAAGACAGGTTCCACTCAGAACTGTCACAATGTGACTGTCAGATAGCAAGAGACAGGGGCTCCTATATTGGTCCCCAAACTAGGGGACCTCTAGACTATCCCTCACATCTGGATTACCCCCGACGGTGGAGATGCAGGAGTACTGTGCCTTACTATGCTCCTGAGTAATGCTGATCTGTTCCCCCCCTTCCCCCTGGGAAGAAAGGGAAGGAGTGCGATGGAAATACAAGAGACACACAGGGATCATAGAAATTCAGTCACACTGCACACTTACAGGAACAGACAGTAAGAAACTAAAGTGAAAAGTAAGGGAAGTAATACAGTAACAAAAGGAGAGCAAGGGTTAACACCACAACCACACACAACAATAAAGTACTTCCACCACCAGTAAGTTTGGATCACAACATCTCACCAGACCAGTTTAGAGAAGCTATAGCTGGCATTAAAGGAAGCGTCCAGCCAGTATATATAGGAGGGGACCGAACGTGACTGGTTCTCCCATAGCATGTGATCATGGAGACTAACAAGCAGCCCAGAGATTAACTCTTGTGAGCCTGCCCATAAACCATAGGTCTGTGAGTCGATACCCGAGTCTGCCTGTGCTGATCACAGACATCAGAGAAGTTAGCAAGCAGAGAGCCAGAATCTGAAGTCTCCCCAGATGACAGTTGGTGATGCCTGCATAAACCTTCTTGTGACAAGAACAGGCCTCGCCATGCTCGACCAAAGAAGTTAGTGCATGTGCTCAGCGTCTCATCCAGAGGTCGTCTTTTCAAAATAGGCGTATGAGTGCTGCCAGCATTGCTACAGAGGTTACAGGGGTGCGGGGTCCGGCTATCAGTGCTCAGAGCATACGCTACACACTGCATCAAATTGGTCTGCATGGCTGTCGTCCCAGAAGGAAGCCTCTTCTAAAGATGATGCACAAGAGAGATTATACTTAATAGTACAGAAATTAGAGAGACTTTATACTTAGTGAAAAAATAATCTATGTAAAATATGTGCCACAACAAAAAATAAAGGGTAAATAAATATATGGATACATTTATATAGCCATAGTCACATATATTGGTTCTATAGCAAGGACCAAGATGGTCATATCCTATACAAGGTCAGAAGATTAGTGAGGATAACACAGACAAAGTAAATAGTATTAAAAGTTAATACCACATTGTTAATACAGACCCCACAGCATGTATATTATGCCCAACGCGCTTTCAGCTCTGCCTTTGACGAGGTACTTGTATGTCTGGGGGGAGTGTAGTTCCCCTTATACAACTACAATTGATGCCGATGCAGCAGGGTCTTAGCTGTAACATACAGCTGACGCTCTCTGCTGATGGAATGGCGCTACTACTACTGAGTGTAGTACGGTGGCTCAGTGGTTAGCACTGTATACCTGCAGCGCTTGGGTCCTGGATTCAAATCCCATCAAGTTGAAGATCTGCAAGGAGTTTGTATGTTCTCCCCGTGTTTGCGTGGTTTTCCTCTGTGTTCTCCAGTTTCCTCCCATACTCCAAAGACATACTAATAGGGAATTTAGATTGTGAGCCTCAATGGGGACAGTGTTGCTGATGTATGTAAAGTGCTGCGCTGCAGAATATGTTAGCGCTATATCAAAAATATAAAAATAAAGACTATTATAATTACTACTGATACATACCTCTGCAAATGTGAGATTGGTATCAAAATATGTTGGATGCTGAGATTTTTTGGTAGTGGTAAAAACAATGATTTTTCTTCAAGAAAAGGTCCTTTTTTGAGGAGTCTTTTTAGGAGTTTCTCTTTTTTGAAGAAGTTTTTCAGGGTATGGGCACACAGTTTTTTTATGAAGCTTTTTGGAGGTGAAAATAATCAGAAATTCATTTTTCCCAAAAAAGCAAAATTCCTCAAAAATTTGGAGTATCTGCTCAGTTTCCTCTCCAGAAACTCAGCAGAAAAGACTCCTAGGTGAACATGGCCATAGGATTTTCAAACTTGAGGTGGTTAAAGGAAGTGACATAAGATAGAAACTGTGCACAGCAATGTCGATTTAATATTGCTGTGCATTCTGATCGTTTTATGGGGAGCTTTAGTGGCCCGAAATCTGCCTTAAAAAAACACAGTGTGGACATACTCCAAATCCTCCTCAAATAACCTCTGAAATTTGGAGATTATTATTTATTATTAAAGCACCATTTATTCCATGGCACTTTACATGTGAAAAAGGGGCATACATAAACAAGTACAATAATTGTGAACAATTCAAGGCACACACTGGTACAGGAAAAGACAGGACTCTGCCAATGAGGGCTCACAGTCTACAGGAGGAGAGAGGACCCTGCCAACGAGGGCTCACAGTCTACAGGAGGAGAAAAGACCCTGCCTGCAAGAGCTCACGGTCTACAGGAGGAGAGAGAACCCTGCCCATGAGGGGTCACAGGCTACAGGAGAGAGCACCTTGCCCACGAGGGTTCACAGTCTACAGGAGGAGAGAGGACCCTGCCCACGAGAGTTCACAGTCTACAGGAGGAGAGTGGACCCTGCCCGCAAGGGCTCACAGTCTACAGGAGGAGAGAGCACCCTGCCCACGAGGGCTCTTAGTCTACAGGAGGAGAGAGAGGAACTTGCCCGCGAGGGCTCATAGTCTATAGGGGATGGATGAGGATACAGGGTAGGTTAGGGTAGAGATGGTTGTGTGGTGGTACAGTGGACTGAGGATTACTGCAGGATGTAGGCTTGTTGGAAGAGGTGGGCCTTGAGGTTCCTTTTGAAAGTTTCCATGGTAGGTGTGAGTCTGATATGTTGGGGTAGAGGGTTCTAGAGTATGGGGGAAGCATGGAAGAAAATCTTGTATCTGATTGTGGGAAGAAGAAATAAGAGGGGAGTAGAGAAGGAGATCTTGTGAAGATCGGAAGTTGCATGTGTCGCAGGCGGAGGGGACGCGCTTGCCAAGCTCGGGTCCGGAGCTTCTGCTGCTGCTGCTCGGTGGCTCGAGCGGTGGACCGGACCCGGGGACTCGAGCAGCGCTCCTCACCCGTGAGTGAAAAAGGGGTGGTATGTTTAGGGAGATTGTTCGTGACGCCACCCACAGGACGTGGTGATGATGGCACCATTGCTGCTGGTAACGGGGATCCCGGGAGAGATGGTAGGGTGCAGCTGGGATATTGTCCCCTCCGTGGGTAGGGGGGTTGGTGATCCTGGGGCCCGGTGGTGTAACGGGGAGGCTGGATGGCTGGGGTGCAAGGACTGCGCGGCGCGGTGCCGGACGGCACTGGTGTACTCACTCAGACAATCACTGACAGTCTCTGGTAAACCAAAACGGCCGGATGGACGGGTCCCGCAGCCGGCTGCAGCATTGTTGTTGTGCTCTTCCCGGACGGCTGATGGTGGCTGTCTTTCCCTGCACCTTTTAGAATGTTCTGACTCCTGTGGTTGCCCACCGGTAGTCCGCTCCCCGGCGTATAGGTGCCGTAGGAGCCCGTTTTGCCCGCAGGCGCTGGCCCTTGGATCTCTAGCCTGTGGCAGTGGCTATATATCCTCTCTGGGTGGACTGTTGCCTTCAATCGGGACTTGGTTGTTAGGAAACCCCTTGGGTTCCTGTCACATTCGGATTTGACTATTGACGGCGGCTCCATGCCTGGTCGGGGTCCGATGGCCCTGCCTGTGTGCTTAGCTTCACTCCGTTCCCTGGTCCGGTACCGGCGGGCCGACGCCCGACCCCGGTCCTTACGGCTCTGCGGAGTTCCACCAACTCCAGACGGCCACCACCGTCTGCCAACCTTTCTGTCAGTGCCTGGGCTCCTACCCATACACCTGAGGTGTTTACTCCTCTCACTTTCACCTCAAAGACTGATCTGACACTTTTCCCGCCTCCAGGCCTGTGAACTCCTCGGTGGGTGGGGCCAACCGCCTGGCTTCGCCCCACCTGGTGTGGACATCAGACCCTGGAGGGAGGCCACAAGGGTTTTTGATTGACTGTTGTTGCTGCCTAGGGTGGGGGGTGTGTATGTTGGTATGTATGTGACTACCTGGCTAGTCCAGGGTGTCACACTCCCCCTTGGTAAAATGCAGACCTTCCGCAGGCTGCCCGTCCATCACCGGTTTTATTTTTCAAACTGTAAAAAAATAATTTAACATATTAAACATTCAACATAAGCATGTGTAGAAATCTTCCCTTATGGGAGGCACGGTACTTTAACGTTACAACTATTGAACATTTTTATTAAACGGACGGGTTCATGGTCATCCACTCCCCCACCCAAATAACCTAAACCTTGGTGCTGCCCCTAAGAAATGGGCAGCACCCCTCTTCCCCAGTTCAGGTCCAGGTTACTCGAGCGGGAACGGGTACGGTGTCTCGCACCCGGCTGTCACTTCAGGGGACCCCACGTCCAGGGGGACCCCTGACCCCCGGAGGATGGCCACCGGTCCAGGTGGTGGCCGGGCCCCAGCCTGCTCTGCTGCAGGCCCTTCCTCCTATCTGCCTCTCCGGAGGCGGCACGGACGGAAACCAGCCCACCAAACTATTTACAAACCCACAAGTTCGTGGGTGGCCTGCCAGTTCTCGGCCATGTTCGTGAGCAGTTTCTCATGTGGGCGGTAACACACATAGGATCCCTCCGGGGACAACTTGCCGGCCACGGCCGGGATAATCACTGTAGACAATCAGATGAAAACTCAGGTTGATTTGTGTTCATTCAAGCTGCTGAGGGTCCCAACGGGGACAACTTGGTTGCAACGGAGGACCGCTGCCACTATTGCTCACTTTGTACTCCTCACCCGTTTCCAGGTGAAGAAACACGGGTTCCAGCCCCTCAAGCGCACGGCAGGCGCAACGGGGAAGGGCTGCCCGGCATCCATTATTTCCGCTCCGAGGTATGTAAGTGGCCTCCATGTCATACAAGCCGAAGATTCCCTCCTCCTCCGAGACAGGCTCCGTTTCAGCCCCCGAGCCGCTGTCATCTGACTCCAGGGGGCTAATGATGGGACCCGGCAGGACAGCAGCGGTTTCTAGCTGAGCCCAGACTTGTGGTTCCTCAGTGGCAAGCGATCCGTCATCGGTCGGTGTACGGAGGCCCGCCATCGGTTCTTCTAAGTCAACCGCTCCAGCTATTGGTTGGCTGGCATCCTCTCAGGCATCCGGGCCCTGGCGGGGCAGCACGGACTCCGTCACCTCCATTGGGGACGGCGGCCTGAGCGGGGCCGTACAGGCGGCCAGCACGGGCGATGGAGCGGGCTTTGCTGGGGCCAGAGGTAGACCGAGTCCTTCAGCCGCAGCGGCCGGTCCCTCAGGGACACAAGGGCGTGGGTCACTCACCAGCTCCTCTAGCATGGCCTCTATTTCATGCGCCCGCACGACCGCAGCCAGCTCTTCCATCTCAGCGGTCCAGCGATCCAGCAGGTTCCGTACCAGGACCCGGTTACGACAGCACAGCAGCATCACTTGGGTTTTCAGCCACGCCGCTGTCCCGGGGGCAGACTCTGGAGACTCAGGCCTCTCAGGTGGTGCGGACATGTTGCAAGCTGCTTCCAGGAACCGGATATGTTGCAGAGTCCTGGCATCCCCGCTTTTCATGCCCTCGGCTACATTAGGCAGGCTTTCACCCGCCCCCCATTGGTTCTTTCTAGCACTTCCGCTTGTTGGGGGCGTGGCTTCGCTTTCGCGCCTTCTCCGCTCGGGGAAGACGCTCGAGCGGGAAATCTTCGCGCCAAATATGGCGGCGCTTCAAATTTTTTGGCCGGACGCCGCCGTTGGAGACTGCAAGGCGCACCTATACCGGTAGGTAGATCGGTTCTATCCTGTTCATGACGCCAAGTTGTCGTTGGCGGAGGGGACGCGCTCGCCACGCTCGGATCCGGGGCTTCTGCTGCTGCTGCTCGGTGGCTCGAGCGGGGGACCGGACCCGGCTACTCGAGCAGCGCTCCGCACCTGTGAGTGAAAAGGGGGTGGTATGTTTAGGGAGATTGTTCGTGACGCCACCGACGGGACATGGTGATGATGGCACCACCGCTGCTGGTAACGAGGATCCCGGGAGAGATGGTAGGGTGCAGCTGGGATGTTGTCCCCTCCATGGGTAGGGGGGTTGGTGATCCCGGGGCCCGGTGGTGTAACGGGGAGGCTGGATGGCTGGGGTGCAGGGACTGCGCGGCGCGGTGCCGGACGGCACTGGTGTACTCACTCAGACAATCACTGACAGAGTCTCTGGTAAACCAAAGCGGCCGGATGGACGGGTCCCGCAGCCGGCTGCAGCGTTGTTGTTGTGCTCACCCCGGACGGCTGATGGTGGCTGTCTTTCCCTGCACCTTTTAGAATCTTTTGACTCCTGTGGTTGCCCACCGGTAGTCCGTTCCCCGGCGTATAGGTGCCGTAGGAGCCGTTTTGCCCGCAGGCGCTGGCCCTTGGATCTCTAGCCTGTGGCGGTGGCTGTATATCCTCTCTGGGTGGACTGTTGCCTTCAATCGGGACTTGGTTGTTAGGAAACCCCTTGGGTTCCTGTCACATTCGGATTTGACTATTGACGGCGGCTCCATGCCTGGTCGGGGTCCGATGGCCCTGCCTGTGTGCTTAGCTTCACTCCGTTCCCCGATCTGGTACCGGCGGGCCGACGCCCGACCCCGGTCCTTACGGCTCTGCGGAGTTCCACCAACTCCTGCAGACGGCCACCAATGTCTGCCAACCTTGCTGTCAGTGCCTGGGCTCCTACCCAGACACCTGAAGTGTTTACTCCTCTCACTTTCACCTCCAAGACTGATCTGACACTTTTCCCGCCTCCAGGCCTGTGAACTCCTCGGTGTGTGGGGACAACCGCCTGGCTCCGCCCCACCTGGTGTGGACATCAGACCCTGGAGGGAGGCAACAAGGGTTTTTGATTGACTGTTGTTGCTGCCTAGGGTGGGGGGTGTGTATGTTGGTATGTATGTGACTACCTGGCTAGTCCAGGGCGTCACACATGCAGGTAAGAACCGGGAGACTAGGTCACAGATGTATGGAGGAGACAGATTGTGAATAGCTTTTTATGTCATGGTTAGGGTTTTTTGAGACTGTCTTTGGGCAATGGTAAGCCAGTGAAGACATTGGCAGACAGGAGAGGCCGGGGAATAGTGGGAGGACAGGTGGATTTGTGACACCCTGGCAAAACCAGGTAGTCACAAAAGTGTCCATCCTCCTTATCACCACCAGAAACTCACACTCAGGTACAACACACAGCCATTAAAGCCTAGCCACCCTCTCATGATAATAAGGAGACACCAGTGGGCAGGATCAGGCAGATGAGAACGCTCACCTAGGGGTCCTGAGGTGTCAGGGGCGGGAACACGTCAGTCTAGTTGAAGGGTGGAGTTGAGGAGTAGTGGAGTAGTCAAGTGCTGACAGAGAAGTGGAGTCAGGGGTAGGGGCCCCTGGACTACCTGACTAGGTGGCAGACAGTAAGCAGGGCCACAGGCGACGGAGATCCGGTCGCTGGAGACCTAAAGTGGACCGGGGCAGGGTCGTAGCCCGCCGGTGCCGACAGCGGGAATCCGGTCTGGAGGCCGTGCACAGTTGGGGTGCCAGGACCCTAGGACGAGGAAGGTTGCAAGCCCCTTGTTAATTCACCAGCAGAGGACGAGGTTTCAGGCCTTGTTCTCCCGAAGCCCAGAGAGCGAAACGGAAGCCCAACGCGGGGGATATGGTGTCCGTCAGAATCCACAGAGATCTCAAGGGTCAGATTTCGCGGGCCACATCTCCTAAATACATACAGAACCGGCAGTGGACTTCTCCGTTCCATGCGTAGTCGTCCAAAAGGAGAAACAAACACAGCATGCAGGAGGAAGGGACACCTGTTCACTAACCTGGGTGTGGAACCCAAATACACCCTCCAACGGCAGCTGGTCACTGGCAACTTGGTTTACTACTGGACTTGTGTGCAATTACTGAATCGTGAGTACACCATTGACCCCCGGTCCAATCCGGCGTGCCACTTCCAGCAGCCATCACTCCCGTGTACCGACACAGGGCCCCGGGACTACACCTCCCCTACCCATGAAGGGGATCCCATCTAGCTGCCCCGTTCCACCAGCCCCAAGCACCCCATCACCAGGCAGCGGCGATGTCACCATCCCTCACCGCAACCCATGGGTGGCGTCACAGACAAAATCCCCTGTAAATACCCCCTTTACGACGGGCGAGCCCGGGTCCGGTCACCACTCGAGACGCAGCAGTAACCCGGATCCGAGCAGCCCCAGAAGTGGCAGCGGCCCTCGCCCGCAACAGATTAGTCAGGCAGCAGAGTTTTAGGCCTGTTTCACACGTCAGTGATTCTGGGACGTTTGTGCTTTTTTTTTTAAACGTACCAGAATCACTGACATACGCAGACACATTATAATCAATGGGTCTGCTCACACATCAGTGATTTTTCACTGACCATGTCTCCGTGCAGCGTTCACGCGTGTCCGTGATTGCCGCACAGAGACATGTCCATTTTTTTCTGGCATCACTGATGTCCCACAGACCACGCAGTGGTGTGATCCGTGAAACACGTGCCAGAAAAAAACGTGCTTTTAAAATAAAAATCATTTTTACTCACCCGGCTCCAGCGATGTCCTCTGCAGCCCGTGCAGCTAGCTGCTTCTGAGCCGGCTCATTACTGTCGCGCATATTCATGATGCATGACACAGCCGACCCTGAAGCAGCTGCTGCGGGGGTCAGCGCCGGCCGGATGTTGCACCGCGGGAGCGATCAGTACCATGGAGAGCGGGAGCGCGCACAGGTGAGTTAATCTCTAAGTGCAATCACGGGCCATGGAGAGCGGAGCCCGGATTGCACTTAGACAACCCACGTGTGCCGAGATTCACGGCACACGGAGGGACATGTGCGTGTTTTACACGCCAGTGAAAAACGTCAGTGTTTTTTACTGACGTGTGAAACGGGCCTAAGATAGATTGTACGGGTACAAGAGTGTTAGAGGGGAGGCCACAGAGCAGGGGGTTGCAGTAGTCCAGGTGGGAGATAACAAGTTTATGCACTAGTTTGTTTGCAGATTTTTGGTAAAGAGTCTTCTGTTTCTGCTCCAAAAACTCTGCAAACAGACTCCGTGTACTCATATCTTAGGGCTCTTGCACACCTCTGTGCAATTCAGTTCAGTGTTGGTTGCTGTCCCAACCCGAGCATGACAGCTTCATATATTTCTATTTTAAGACGCTCAAAGCATGAGCATATGAACAGCAAGTCGTTCTTACATGGAAATTAATACATTCATTATTTTTTACTGTATTTAACATTTATTGATGCATTTGTCTGCTCAAAATAATATGGGAAAAAACACTGTGAACACACAGTTTGCCTATACCCTTTAACATGTTTATTTTGCATGACATTTTTTACTTTTATTTGCTTTGCCATGTTTTCCCTTTTTAGTTTTCATTCGCCAATTTCTTTTTGGCTTCCTTTCAGACCAGAATATGATGACTCATCCTGTATTTTTCGGTGATTTACCCCTCTGCTGCTTGAATTAGGAGGTCAAAAATATAAATCAAAGATGAAGTGGTTAACAAAGCATTTCGAACAAGAAAATAAGGAATCGGAGGGAGGTGTGTGCACTTGTTTTTCAACCGTAAAGTGGTTTCGAATTAAGTTGAGGCGTCAGAAAAAGATTGACAAATCCAGAGTTCAGCCTCCTGGAAGCAATCCAAGAGAACTTTGATATTCCTTGCACAATCTCAATGTGAAAGTCACTGCCAAGCTTCAGAAACACTGTGCACAGCATGCCTCATCAGCTTCTCTCCCGAGCTCTGGTCTCCATAAACTGGCTCTCTGAGGCCTTGAAAACCTGCAAGCCTGGTGCAGCCCTACGTGTGCTGGATGCCTCCTTCTACTACCCACCTATCCGAGATGGACGCAAGGAATATGAAGAAAAACATATACCAGGCGCTTTATATTTTGATATCGATGAATGCAAAGACCTGACATCTCCATATGAAACGATGTTACCCAGCGAATCCTACTTTTCTAAGTACGTGGGCAATCTTGGCATAAACAACGACACCCACGTTGTCATTTATGATGCCGATCAACTGGGTATTTACTACTCTGCAAGAGCCTGGTTTATGTTTCGAGCTTTTGGGCACAGTAAGGTGTCTGTTCTGAATGGGGGCTTCAGAAATTGGGAAAATCAAGGCCTCCCTGTGACTTCTGAAGTGGAGAAGCCAAAAGCTGAGTCTTTTCGAGCAGTGCTGAACCCTTCTTTGGTGAAGTCATATGAGGATATTCAGAGGAACAGGAACACGAAGGAATTCCAGTTGGTAGATTCACGTCCTGAGGGACGTTACCTGGGTATAGACCCAGAACCTGGAGAAGGTGAGACTTCAACTTTTTTTTTTTTTTTTAAAGGACGTAATGAGCCGGTAAAGAAAAGAAACATTAACTGGTGGGGTTATTCCGGGACAAGAGAGATCTGCATAGTTAGCTGTGTTTGCTCAATTGATAGAAACTTTAGAATTTGTAGTTCCTAAGCTGTATATCAATGATAACTATGTATAGAGGTACAGTTCAGGTTTAAACCCTAAGGCTGTGTTCACACAGGGCTTTTTTGGTGCGTTTTTTTTTTTTTTCTGCTGCAAAAACTTATCTTGTGGCAGGAAGTCTCCTGGTGGTTCTTGGTGCAGTTTTGATGTGTTTTCTTTTTGCACTTCACCATGGCAAACACGCTGACAGAATAGACATGCTTAGGCTATATGCGCACGCTGCAGTTTTTGTTGTGTTTTTTGGTGCAGTTTTGTTGTCAAAAAGTTCTCACTTTTGACTTCCCACCAAAGTTTATAAGAATTCAGGTTTGCTGTGCGCACGTTGCAGTTTTTTTGTCTGCAGTATTTGCCACAAACTTCTGACAAACTGCAGCATGTTCTATGTTCTTGCATTTTTGGCTTGCTTCTATTGAAAAACGGACCAAAATGCACCATCATTACACGCGTTTTTTTGGGGGGGAGGGTTTAGGCTACATGCGCACGCTGCGTTTTTTTGCTGCGTTTTTGGCTGCAGTTTTGTCAGAACTTTCTGACATTTGACTTCCCAGCAAAACCTATGAGAAGTCAGATTTGCTATGCGCACATTGCAGTTTATTTGTCAAAAGTTTGTGACAAAAAAAATGCAGCATGGTCATTCTTCCTGCGTTTTTTTTTTCTCAACATTTGTCACATAAACGCATCAAAAACACATGTTGTGAAAAACGCACCAAAAATGCAGCAAAAACGCATCTACAATTACAAGCATTTCCAGGCTCTCTCTGACAAGGTGCAGTTTTGGCTGCAATTTGTGATTACAAAAAGATGCAGCGTGCGCATGTAGCCTTATTACATTTCCATGCTCTCTGGGACAAGGTGCAGTAAG
The DNA here is from genome assembly GCF_048569485.1 of Anomaloglossus baeobatrachus. Lineage (NCBI taxonomy): Eukaryota > Metazoa > Chordata > Amphibia > Anura > Aromobatidae > Anomaloglossus > Anomaloglossus baeobatrachus. Next base: position 66,943,140 of record NC_134360.1, read on the forward strand.
GCTATGTGCGCACGTTGCGTCGGAGTACCTGCAGTTTATTCTGCATGTTTTCCGTCCCTTGGTTTTTGACCAAATGGCTTTTGGCCATTTTTCTGCGCTAAAAACGCATGCGTTTTTAACCGCGTTTTTAGTGCGTTTTTAGCACTTTTTACCTGCGTTTTCACCTGCGTTTCTGCAGATGCGTTTTTGAGATCAAGACACTGAGAAATAAAGTTGAAATAGTCAAAAAGAATGAAAAAAGAGGAAAAAAGGATAAAATTAACTTTTATTAAAACAATATGGGAAATTATCAATTTTAATTTAATAATAGTGGTTATGCACATTTTAACAGAAAAATAGGTAAAGTTTATTATTTTTTTACATTTAAATTTTCGGTTATTGTGTGTGTGTAAAGGAACATTAGAACCCATTAATTTTTGCCCAGAAAAGCATGCGTTTTTGGAGCCAAAAACGCAGTGGAAAAGCAGGTAAAAAGCATGAAAAACGCAGGAATTGTGGTTTTGGTTGCGTTTTGCCATTTCTCATTGACTCCAATGTTAAGGAAACGCTGCAGAAATGGCAAAAACAACTGACATGCTGCTTCTTTTTCAGCATGGTTTTTGACCACAAATATGCAAATTAAACGCTGCTGAAAAAAAAGCAAAGTGCAGACAGGATTTCTGCTTTTCCCATAGACTTTGCTGGCAATCAAAAACGCATGCGTTTTAGCGCAAAAACGCTGCCGCCAAAAACGCTGCAGAAACGCGATAAAAAACGCAACGTGCGAACATAGCCTTATTGTGACAACAAAACTGAAGCGTGCGCATATAGCCTTAGCTTATGTTCACATAGCATTTTTTAGCATGTTTTTTTTTTTTTTGCAAATCCATGCTAATAAAACGCTGCCTTTCTCAGTCCCAGCAAAGTCTATGAGATTTCAGAAATTTCATATACTGTACTACAGTTCAAAAGTTTAGGGTCATTTAGATATTTCCATATTTTTGAAAGAAAGGCACATTTTTGTTCAATGAAGCTAACATTAAACAGAAATACACTCTGCACATTGTTAATGTAGTAAATGACTATTCTAGCTGCAAATGTCTGGTTTTTAATGAAATATCTACATAGGTGTATAGAGGCCCATTTCCAATAACCACCATTCCAGTGTTCTAATGGTACACTGTTTGCTAACTGTGTTAGAAGGCTAATGGATGTTTAGAAATCCCTTGTGCAAGTATGTTAGCACAGCTGAAAACAGTTTTGCTGATTAGAGAAGCTATAAAATTGACCTTCCTTTGAGCTAGTTGAGAATCTGGAGCATTACATTTGTTGGTTCCATTAAACTCACAAAATGGCCAGAAAAGAGAACTTTCATGTGAAACTCGACAGTCTATTCTTGTTCTTAGAAATAAAGGATATTCCATGCGAGAAATTGTCAAGAAACTGAAGATGTCCTACAACGTTGTGTACCACTCCCTTCAGAGGAGAGGAATAACAGACTCTAACCAGAATAGAAAGAGAAGTGGGAGGCCGCGCTGCACAACTGAGCTACAAGACCAGTACATTAGAGTCTCTAGTTTGAGAAATCGACACCTCACAGGTCCTCAACTGGCAGCTTCATTAAATAGTACCAGTAAAACGCCAGTGTCAACGTCTACAGTGAAGAGGCGACTCTGGGATGCTGGCCTTCAGGGCAGAGAGAGAGGGGAGCCAGCACGATCTGAAAATGGCATGCATCATATAAAAAGTGCAAATTCACAGATTTATTCCAACTGTACTGTAATATAAATGAGATTTTTAGCAAGTAATTGATCAATTCTTTGGGCTACCCCTGCCAACATCACGGCAAATCTCAATAGGGGGGTCCTACTCTATATTCTGTATTTCATGTGCCATGCGGCCTCCTAGATAACGTTAAAAGCAGAACCATAATGGAGCACACATACCTGTAACCTGTATATATAACCGCTTCTATGTTGCAAAAGAGGCAATTGTGGATAGAGGCCAGCCCAGGTCCCAGCATGTGGAGCAAGCTCTACACATACCAGGACTATATCAGAACTGACCCTCCCAGTGCCAGAGAGCAACCAGAGTGGAAAAGCAAAAGCCATATCTGAAACTGGCTAATAAAAGGAAAAGATTAATATGGGCAAAAGAACACCGACATTGGACAGAAGATTGGAAAAAAGGGTTATGGACAGACAAATCAAAGTTTGAGGTGTTTGGATCACACAGAAGAACATTTGTGAGACGCAGAACAATTGAAAAGATGCTGGAAGAGTGCCTGACGCCATCTGTCAAGCATGGTGGAGGTAATGTGATGGTCTTGGGTTGCTTTGGTGCTGGTAAAGTGGGAGATTTGTACAAGGTAAAAGGGATTTTGAATAAGGAAGGCTCACTCCATTTTGCAACGCCATGCCATACCCTGTGGACAGTGATTGATTTTGTATTTATTTTCTGAAAATGAGAAATGGTCAAAATAACAAAACAATGCATTGCTTTCAGACCTCAAACAATGCAAATAAACCAAGATCATAATCATTTAGAAACAACAATACTAATAATGTTTTACTTCAGGAAGAGTTCAGAAATCAATATTTTATGGAATAACCATGATTTTTAATCAGTTTTCATGCATCTTGGCATGCTTTCCACCAGTCTTTCACACTGCTTTTGGGTGACCTTATGACACTCCTGGTGCAAAAATGTAAGCAGTTCTTCTTTGTTTGATGGCTTATGACTATCCATCTTTCTCTTGATTACATTCCAGAGGTTTTCAATGCGGTTCAGGCCTGAAGATTGGGCTGGCCATGACAGGGTTTTGATGTGATGGACCTTCATCAACACATTGATTGACCTAGCTGTGTGGCATGGTGCATTGTCCTGCTGGAAAAAAACAGTCCTCAGAGTTGGGGAACATTGCCTGAGCAGAAGGAAGCAACTGTTCTTCCAGAATAACCTTGTATGCGGCTTGATTCATATGTACTTCACAAAGTTTAACCTGCTCAATTCCAGCCTTACTGAAGCTTCTCCAGATCATCACCGATCCTCCACCAAATTTTACAGTGGTTGCAAGACACTGTGGCTTGTACGCCTCTCCAGGTCTCCGTCTAACAATTAGACGACCAGGTGTTGGGCAAAGCTGAAAATTAGACTCATTAGAGAAGATTACCTTACTCCAGTCCTCTATGGTCCAATCCTTATGGTCTTTGGCAAACTTCAGTCTGGCTCTCCTTTGCTTCACCCTCCTTGGTTTTTGCAGCATTTTTCAAAGAATGAGCATGGCAATTCTTTGCAGCATTTTTGCCATGGTTTGGCACTAAAAACCACCCATAGTATAGAAAAACTGCTGCAAAAACACCATAAGAACCGCACCGAAACCGCAGATGACTCCCAGGAGACATCCTGCCATAAGATCAAGTTTTGGTCAGGAAAAAACGCTCCAAAAATGCCCTGTGTGAACATCGTCTTATTCTTTCAAAAACGCAGTAGGTTAACAAAACAGTCACAAAAAAACCTCAGGTGCTTTGTCTGTTTGTGCATTAGATTTCTGGAATCTCATAGGCTTTGCTGGGACTGTGAAGGCAGCATTTTATTAGCATAGATTTGCATAAAACCAAGGCAAAAACCATGTTAAAAACGCCCTGTGTGAACATAGCCTAAGGATATGTTCACACTGAGGTTTTTTTAACGTGTTTTTGTAACCTGATGTACCTCCAAAATCCACATAAAAAGTCTTTAAGGGTATATGCATGTAAGGAGATGGACATATTGCCAACGTTCCTGCTTGAAGACACTAATATTATTGTTGTGATGTCTAAGGTGATAAGTGTTGGTAGCGTTCAATGTGAACTGTGATGTGGTAGTGTAATGTTGAATTGTGTTATGCCGACAGTAGGGCAAGGACATGTCTGGGACTAAAGGGCCGTGAGTGCAAGGACAGAGGACAGTTTCCAGTGAGAACATCAGATAGAGCCCAGCGTGTCACAGAGACAGACCTAAGGCCTTGTTATTGATAAGACCACATGACGTGGGTGTCCCTAGGGTGAGAGGAGACCAAGGCAAATGATAGCAAGTTCCTAGAAACAAAGAGACAGAGTGATCTGGTGGACTGTGATCTGGTGGACTAAAGTGTCTGAATGGATTTGAGTCCTGATTGAGGATGCCTAGCAGTTTTGCCCCAGAATTTACAGCTCAGACAAGGAAATGGGCCAAGACAGAACTGAAACGTGAGACGTCATGAGTAGAGATGAGCGAACTTCGAAGGTTCAGTTAGCTGGCAGCAAACGAGTTTAGCTCCACAGGCTCGAGCTTGACCCGAACTCTGGATCAAGTCACTGATTGGCAGTTTGGTTCCCCTCCCACATACAGCCAGCCATAAGTAGATCACTACCATGGAAGAGTGAGCAGGCTTTTCCCTCAAAAATGTTTGAGTTGCACACTACATGTGATCACGCTGTTGTTACCCCCAGTGTGTACCGCTCAAACACTGAAAGCAACTTGCACTGGGCTGAGCACCAAGCGTACCTGAGCATAGCGTTGCTTGCTCGAGTTTTGTTTGCACGTAATCCAGCCGAACCCCGAACCCAAACCTTGATTTTTAAATGTGGTGATCGGTTCGAAAACCGAACCTCAGATTCGCTTATCTCTAGTCATGAGTGTCCCAGGCAGGAGTTCTTTAGGCATCAGGAAGTTTGAAGCTAAGTCAAGCCAAATTAGCAAATCAGTCCTCTAAGGGGTACTTTGCACGCTGCGACATCGCTACTGCGATATCGTCAGGGTCAAATCGAAAGTGACGCACATCCGGCGCCAGTAACGATGTCGCAACGTGTAAAGCCTAGATGCGCCGATAAACGATCGCAAAAGCGTCAAAAATCGGTGATCTGTGTAGCGTCGGTCATTTTCATAATGTCGCACCAATAGGAGATACGATGTTGTTCCTCGTTCCTGCGGCAGCACACATCGCTGTGTGTGAAGCCGCAGGAGCGAGGAACATCTACCTGCGTCCACCGGCTATGCGGAAGGAAGGAGGTGGGCGGGATGTTTACGTCCCGCTCATCTCCGCCCCTCCGCTTCTATTGGCCGCCTGCCGTGTGACGCTGTGACGCCGCACGGCCCGCCCCCTTAGGAAGGAGGCGGGTCGCCGGCCAGAGCGACGTCGCAGGGCAGGTAAGTCCGTGTGAAGCTGCCGTAGCGATAATGTTCGCTACGGCAGCTATCACAAGATATCGCATGTGTGACGGGGGTGGGTACTATCGCGCTCGGCATCATTAGCATCGTCTAGCGATGTCGCAGCGTGCAAAGTATTCTTAAGAGGCAGATAAGATGACGAACCACTGGTGGAAAAGTGACTTTCATGGACTGTACCTAACACCTAAGCTGGGTGTTGGTGAAACAAGAGAAGTTATTGCAGGGTGAAACAAATGAGGTGGAAGATGTAATGAGACGATGTGTGGAGATGCTCTGTATTCGTGAAGAAATGTATGACAAGTTGTGTACCCGCTGTCTGTTATATAGTTGCCATCAAGTGGTTATGAAGTAAAATCACATTTTTAAAGAGCTGATGCTCTCCCTCAATGACATATTTAACATCTAGTCCTGGCCATCCGAAGCCATCATCATCATGGATCCTGAAAAGGTGTATCAACTCTTTAACATGAGTCCACACACCCAGCGAGGACCCCCAACTTCATGTAATGTGGTGGGACTACATCACCAACGGCTACCACCCCGCACCACGCTGCACATAACACTGTTCTGTTAACACAATTTTCTTGTCCTTTTGGAAAAATGTATTGTTTGCTTTTTTTTTTAACATGGTAGTGTCGCGGGCGGAGGAGGGGACGCCGCGCTCTCCCACTGCTCGGGTCCGGCCGCCGCTGCGGCTGCTGCGGCCTGCTGCTGCCGCTCGGTGGCTCGAGCGATGGGCCGGATCCCGGGGACTCGAGCGGCACTCCTCGCCCGTGAGTGAAAGGGGATTGGTTTTTGGGATAGTTTATTGTCCGTGACGCCACCCACGGTTGTGTGATTTGTTGACACCACCGCTGCTATGTATGGGGATCCCGGAAACTGATGACAGGGAGCAGCAAAGTTGTTGGTTCTCCCCTCCGTGGGTAGGGGGTTGTTGTCCCGGGGCCCAGTGATGAGGTGGGTGATGCAGGGCTTGGTGGGGTGCGTGGTCGTGGGGCAGCGCTGTGCCTTGCGGCACTGTGGTACTCACTCAGCCTGAGACGATGACACAGTTCTCGGTAAAACACATGGCTGGAAAGACGGTTCCCACGGACGGCTGCACTTGCTTTCCCCAGTAGGTGACGGTCCCTCTGTCCTGCACCTATGATGATAATGGTTGCGATGGGTTCCCACCGGTAACCCGCTCCCCGGCTTGGATATGGGCCGGAGGAGCCCTACTTTGCCCGCAGGCGCTGGCCCTGAGAAACTGGTGCCCTGGCGGTGGCGGTGTCTCTCTGTTACGGTTGGACGGTTGCCTTCAATCGGGACTTGGTTGTTAGGAGACAGACGTCCCCTTCACTGACGGATTTGGCAAATTATGGCGACTCCTAGCCTTGCTGGGATCCGAAAGGCCCCTGCCCTGGTGCTGACTGTTCTTCGTATTCTGCTCCAGACCGCCGGGCCACCACCCGTCCGCAGTCCTTCCAGCAACCTCCGAGCAGTCCCCCTGCAGACTATCACCGCCGTCTGCTGACCTTGCTGTCACTGTCCGGGGCACACACCCGGACCAACTTCAGGCTTTACAACTGTCACCTTTACTCCTTTTCTCAAGCTCCTCTACCACTTCACTTGACTCAAGCTCTGCCTGAGCTAAACTGTTCTTTCCACTTCTCCCTCCAAACTCTATCTGCCTGGTTCTCCCGACTCCAGGGCTGTGAACTCCTCGGTGGGCGGAGCCAACCGCCTGGCCCACCCCCTGGTGTGAACATCAGCCCCTGGAGGAAGGCAACAAGGATTTTGGTAGCCTTGGTGTTCCTAACTGGGGTGTAGGGTGTGGTGGTGTGATGACCTGTGACCCCTGGCTTGCCCAGGGCGTCACAGTAGACTAGGGAGGACAGATCTAATAACGGATTGCTATTTAGCCATCTGTTTTTCATTCATTTGTTTTTTTCATACTGCATCCGTTTTAAATGGAAGATAAATAGCAATCAGTTAATAGATTTGTTTTCCATAGACTCCCATATTAGAAAAAACATCTTTCCAAATCAATTTTTTCCAAACGGAAAAGAAAGTTGTGTTTGAACGACTTTTTTGTCATTGGATTGCCGCTAGATCCGTTCTAATGGATGATTACTGTGTTACGCTATGTGCCCACGGGAGATTAAACCTGCGGATTTATCTGTGGAAAATCTGCGGATTTTCTAGATAAATCCGCAGGTTTCAGCAAGTGCAGACACTCCTCATGTTATCTTATGGGACATAGGGAGTGTCTGTATCCATGCTGCGGATACGTGCGGCTGCGGAACATGCTGTGGATGTCCCGCAGCCACACCTAATTGCATGTCAATTATTCCTGCGGAATTACCTGCGCAAATCCCGGCCCTCCACTATGGAGATAGAGGCCGGGACTTCCGTAGGTAAGTCACACGAATGTCCGCAGGTTTACTGCAGCTATTTCCCTGTACTACCGCAACTAAAAATAGCTGCGGGAAACCTGCGGCCATACCTGCGGATATATCAGCAGGTACAAACTACCGTGGGCACATAGCCTCAGGGTGAACTCTTAACCAGGGTTCACTTGTTGCCTACTTCCTGACGTAATTGGTGTGGATCAAGTGCATGCTTAAAAGAATTTACACCAGACAAAGGGTCAGATGTGAACTCTCTTCTTGATTAGAGCAAAATGGCACCGAAAGAGACAGAATCATGCTCCTTCTTATATAGGCTAGGGGCGTGGATATGTTGGGATATGTCCATTTAGTGGGACAGTTCATGGGTTAACCAATGGGCGGATCTGCGGTGATGCTGATGGGCAGGATTATGATGTCATCTGGGCGGATCTGCAGTGATGCTGATGGGCAGGTCTGGGATGTCATCTGGGCGGATCTGCGGTGATGCTGATGGGCAGGATTATGATGTCATCTGGGCGGATCTGCAGTGATGCTGATGGGCAGGATTATGATATCATCTGGGCGGATCTGCGGTGATACTGATGGGCAGGTCTGGGATGTCATCTGGGCGGATCTGCGGTGATCCTCATGGGCAGGTCTGGGATGTCATCTGGGCGGATCTGCGGTGATGCTGATGGGCAGGTCTGGGATGTCATCTGGGGGCATCTGCGGTGATGCTGATGGGCAATGATTTCATTGAACACACTTCCCACAGTCCTATATGTCCAGAAGTTAAGTACTTGATCCAATGGCTCTCCTCAACAACTGGACATGGGAACTTATCCTAAGTAGAGATGAGTGGACCCCTTGAAGTTCAGGTTCACTGGGTTCAGCTCGGAACCCAGATTTGACCTGAACTTGATCCCAGAGCCCCAACCTCGTTGGAAGTCAATGATTGGGGCAGTTCGGTTCTTCGCAAGTTTTTTTTTTTATTTTTGTACACACTACATCTGAAAACATTTTTACCCCCAGAGGGTGCCGATCAGAGACAACAAGTGGCTCGCACTGAGCACAGCAACACTTGATCGAGTGGTTCGCTTACATACAAGTCTCGAATGTTGAACTGGACACTGAGCTTTTTAGGCTATGTTTACACAGTGCATGTTTTCTAACCACAAAGATGCAGCGTTTTTGGCACTAAAATCTTACAAAAAACTAACCTGCTGCAGATACGCCTAAAAAAAACGCATGCGTTTTTGCCGAGTTTTTACCGCATTTTCCCAATGCGTTTTTTAAGTCAAATCTATTGACTGGAAGGGCTCAAAAATGCAAAAACAATTGACATTCTGCATCTTCAAAAACCTAGCCAATATGCAGACAAAAAAAAAGATGCCCAGTGTGTACAGCAAAATAGAAATCTCATGGACTTTGCTGGGGGAAGGAAATGCATGCATTTAGATGCATCTTTGTGACCTCAAAAAATGACCAAAAATGCAGTAAAGATGCAGTGTGTGAACATAGCTTGTAAAGCGGCCTTAAGGCTATGATTTATCTGACAATATGTCGTTGGGGTCACGGTTTTCGTGACGCACTTCCGGCATCGTCAGTGACGTCGTTGCGTGTGACACCTACGTGTGACTCTGACTGATCGCAAATAGGTTGAAAATCGTTGATCGTTAACACGTCATTCAGTTTCAAAATATTGTTGGTCGTTTGGAACGCAGCAGACATATTGGTACGTTTAACACCCTGCAAGCGACGAACAACATCCACACGACCGCCTTGGTCAAACAATATATCGTTGAACAATGTAGTGTCGTTTGTGAGATGTGTACGTTTGACCGCTACAAAACGACCTATGAGCGATCTCGGCAAACCGTAGCAATGATCTGGGCGTGTCACATCGCTAACCAGATCGCTAGCGATATCATGTATAAAGCAGCCTTTAAACATCCATATTCGGTACAAACCCTTAACTTTACAGTTTGGATCCGCTTACCCTAAATTGTGCATTTGCTTTGCAAAATCCACAAAAATACCATATAATGCAAGGCAATGGAGGTTAGAAAGTCTATTACAGCGTGTATACAAGTGTGGTTTTTAGCCTGAAAACTAAAGTGTTAGTATCTGTGGTGGATGTTGACATTTATTGACTTCCTCATACAAAGAATTCACTGATGCAAATGTTTATTAGATGGTACTTTTGCAACCTACAGGCTTGTTCCCACATTTGTAGGTGTGGATTTAACGCGCCCTCAAATTTTTGCTTGTGCAATTTTGATTAATTGTTTTTAGTCAGTTAGAATCATTTTTTTTATTAACTCTTTATGAAAACTGGGGTATGTAAACTAAAATAATCTTCAAATTAGAATATCATGTATTACTCATACTGTTTTGCAATCTTCAGTGTTCAGTAGGAGCAAACAGTCTATGCATGCTGATCAGTGTATGGATTCCCACACATGCTTTATTACAGTAGACTTGTCGATACTAGTAAACATGTCATCATGACTTTAAAAAGTGCTGAGTGATCATTGTGCATTTAGATGGCTGTAATATGCCCTTGTGACGCCCCTGGACTATCAGGTCATCACAGGGTATTGTACAATCTGCCCTTCCGTGCAATATCCAACTCTTTCTTGGTTATGGGTCCCCAACTACATGGTGTTGCCTACAACAGCTAGTTAAAATCCTAGGTACACTCTGCACCACACCCACCAGACACACCAGTGGACGGCCTGAGTGGAATAGGGTTGCCCACTTGGGGTGTTGGTTAAAGGGAGGTCAGGAGTGTCAGGAGAGTAAGTCAGTCGGAGGAAGTAGTTTTGAAGTGAAGGAAAGAGGAGGTCAGGAGCAGGGCTCCTAAGTAGTTACCTAGGTGGCTTACGGTTGTCTGGGCCTAGAGGAGTTGGACCCCCGGTCGCAGGGGATCGTGGAAAGGGGCACGGAACTGTCGAGGAGGACAGCCGGCGGCCTTGCATCCCCGAGCTGTGACCTGGGTACGTGGACCCTAGGTCAGGGAGTAGCTTCAGGCAACCTGACAATTTACCCGACGAGAACGGAGCCTTCAAGATCCGCTCTCCACCTGCTCCAAAATCGGGGTACTAGAGCAACGAGGGAGATAGGACTTTTTCTACTCAAACGGTCCAGAAAATCCCAAGCATGAACCAAGCAAGCTCCCACACTTAGCCATAGTGGGGAGCGGAACCCAACTAGTTCCATACTACCGGGACCAACAGAGAAGTAAACTTAGTGCCAGGAGGAAGGTCATGGATCACCAGGCAGCACCACTGGGGACGGGACCCGAAATAGCTCCCCTCAGCGGCAGCGGTATACAGAACTTTGGTTTATCCAGTTGTCGGTGTCAGCTTAATGGACTGAGTACGCAAGTGACCCCTTCGCTCCCCACGGCACCCCCAAACACGATCACCGAGTCCCAGGGCATTCCCCCCTACCCGTGGAGGGTCCTAACACCTGGCTGCCCCACTCCATCACCCCCGGGTACTCCCAACTGCAGCGGTAGTACTCCTCATTACCACACACCACGGGTGGCGTCACGAACTCTAAACACAATCCCCTGTAAATACCACCTTCATTTGAGTGGCCGCATGACCCCTCGGGCCACCGCGGATCCGGATCCAAGCAGCCTGGCTGCTGGCACGGGGTTGGCACACCCTACTACTATATTATTCATATAGAAAGAGAGACTAGAGTATATAATATACACATGTGGTCAACATTGTTGGTACCCCTCGTTTAATGAAAGATAAATCCACAATGGTCACAGAAATAACTTGAATCTGACAAAACTAATAATAAAAAATCTATGAAAATGAACACCTGAAAGTCAGACATTGCTGCTTTTCTGCTTCCACAGAATTTAAAAAAAAAAATTAAACTCATGAACTAGGCCTGGACAGAAATGATGGCACCCTTCTCCTCCTCCTTTTCCTGCTCCGCCTCCTCCTTAATGTAATATTTTTGTTGTACAAACTTTTGAGGCAATCATTGCAATCAAACGATTCCTGTAACTGTTAATGAGACTTCTGCGCCTCTCGATATGTATTCTGGCCGCTCCTCAAGAGGAAACTGCTCCAATTGTCTGGTGTTTGAAGGTTGCCTTTTCCAGCAGTTTCAGTTCTCTCCAAAGATGCTCAATAGGATTTAGGTCAGGGCTGATAGAAGGCCACTTCACAATAGTCAAATGTTTTCCTCTTAGCAATTCTTGGGTGTTTTTAGCTGTTTGTTTTGGGTCATTATCCTGTTGCAAAGCCCATGACCTGCGACTGAGACCAAGCTGTCTGACACTGGGCAGCATATTTCTTTCTAGAATCCCTTGATAGTCTTGAGATTTCATTGTACCCTGCACAGATTCAAGACACCCTGTGGCAGATGCAGCAAAGCAGTCTCAGAGCATAACAGAGCCTCCCCCATGTTTCACAGTGGGGACAGTGTTCTTTTCTTGATATGCTTCATTTTCCATCTGTGAACATAGAGCTGATATGCCTTGCCAAAAAGTTCAATTTTTGTCACATCTGTCCATAGGAAATTCTCCCAGAAGCTTTGTGGCTTGTCAACATGTAGTTTGGCAACTTCCAGTCTGGCTTTTTTATATTTATTTTTTTTTTTTTTTCCAACAATGGTGTCCACCTCCTTGGTCATCTCCCATGAAGTCCACTTTGGCTCAAACGACGACAGACGGTGCAATCTGACACCTGATGTTCCTTGAGCTTGAAGTTCACCTTTAATCTCTTTAGGAGTTTTTCTGGGCTCTTTTGTTACCATTCGTATTATCCGTCTTTTTGATTTGTCATCAATTTTCCTCCTAAGGCCACGTCCAGGGAAGTTGGCTACAGTCCCATGGATCTTAAATTTCTGAATAATATATGTGCAACTGTAGTCAAAGGAACATCAAGCTGCTTGGAGATGGTCTTATAACCTTTACCTTTTAACATGCTTGTCAATAATTATTTTTCTGATCTCCTGAGACAACTCTTTCCTTTGCTTCCTCTGGTCCTTGTTGAGTGTGGTACTCACCATGTCACCAAACTGCACAGGAAGTATCTATAGCCCTATATACAGGCCCACTGACTTATTACAAGATTGTAGACACCTGTGATGCTAATTAATGGACACGCCTTGATTTAACATGTCCCTTTTGTCACATTATTTTCAGGGTTACCATCATTTCTGTCCAGGCCTATTTCATGAGTTTTATTTTGTAAAAATGTTTGTGGAAGCATGGTTGAAAAACAATGTCTGACTTTCATTTGTTCATATTCATAGATTTTTTTTTATTAATTATTACCTTTGTCAGATTCAAGTTATTTCTGTGACCATTGTGGGTTTTTCTTTTATTAAACGAGGGGTTCAAGCTGCATACAAGGTTATCCTGGAAAAACAGTTGCTTCCTTCTGCTCAGGCAATGTTCCCCAACTCCGAGGACTGTTTTTTTCCAGCAGGACAATGCGCCATGCCACACAGCTAGGTCAATCGATGTATGGATGAAGGACCACCACATCCAAACCCCCTGTCATGGCCAGCCCATCTACAGACCTGAACCACATTAAAAACCTCTGGAATGTAATCCAGAGGAAGATGGATAGTCACAAGCCATCAAACAAAGAAGAACTGCTTACATTTTTGCGCCAGGAGTTGCATAAGGTCACCCAAAAGCAGTGTGAAAGAATGATTCTGAACTTGTTTTCTTTGCATTATTTGAGGCCTGAAAGTAATGCATTGTTTTGTTATTTTGACCATTTCTTATTTTCAGAAAATAAATGCAAAATATGTTGCTTGGAAATTCAAAGACATTGTCAGTAGTTTATAGAATAAAAGAACAATTTACATTTTACTCAAAAATATAAAGAGAAAAATCAGAAAAATTGCAAATTTTGCAGTGGCCTCTTTCGGTAATTTTTGCCAGTGTTGTGTATATATATGGCCGCTGATGTCAGGGATATATTACATAGTTTTCCAATATAATCTCACTACTTCTTTATTCTTTACAGTGATATTCCCCGGACATATTCCTGGATCCTTGAACCTCCCATTTACAAGTTTCATGACTGAAGAAGGATTTGAGAAGTCCCCGGAAGAAATGCAAAAACTTTTTAGCGAAAAAGGAATTGATCTGACAAAACCGTTGACAATTACTTGTCGGCGTGGCGTCACTGCGTGCCAACTGGTTATGGCCTCATTTATTTTGGGCAAGGAAGATACTGCTGTGTATGATGGGTCATGGTTTGAATGGTTCCACCGGTCTAAACCAGAAGACAGAGTTACTCAATGGAAGGAAGCGAAGTGACACCATGAAGATCAAATAATCGTCGTGTACAAATCAGTAAAACTATACAAAGCAAAGGGATTGGTAAATTTTAGTATCATAAAAATGGAATCTGTGAGCAGATTTTTGCTACTGAGATCAGCATGGTGTAGGGGCTGAGGCCCTGATTCCAGTGATGTATCATTTACTAGGCTGTGTTTTCTTCTTTCAATAAAATGTGTTTTATCAACAGGAGATTATCACTACAGGACTAGGTGTCTCATGCCTCCTAGTCAACTGTGTAACTCCACCCCAACACTAATTAGCAGCTTTCTGTCAATGCACAGTGTACACAAGTAGCTGCCAATCAGTGGCGGTTACACAGGGCTCAGCATTCTGAGCTGTGCTAGATCTGCAGCATTGAAAAAATACATTGTATAAAAATGAAAGCATGTAGACACATCGCTGGAATCAGGATCTTTGCCCCAACATCATGCTGCTCTCAGAATACATAGCAAAAACCTACTGATTGATTCCCTTTAACAAAGATTTCTAACCAAATCTTTAGTGAATAGAAAGTTAGAAATGTTTGGCAAGGTCCAACCACAGGAGGTGCCACCAGGTGACTTTTGAATACCAATACTGCTAATGCCAAATTACAATTTGGGTGGAAATAGATCTTCAAATCAATACATTGGTCTGTGGGGAAAGGCTCCGTTGAAGTAATTCTCACTTCAATTAATAGTTTCTGGGGTTTATTCTATGACGCTGGTGAGAATGAAAGAAATACACAGGCATGTGATGTCCAAAACTCTCCAAAGTATTTTACTGAGAATCATATCTTTTATAGTCCTCAGAAATATGGACATACCATGCATAAGTTTAGGCATTTCTTTCATGATGGCAAATCTTAGAATACATAACTGCATAGTAAATGCAAACACTCCCAGCATCCACTCAACGTAGCCAATCCCACCAAGCAGTTCTTTGTATAAAAAATGGACTCTCACCCATTACAAACTTTTTTTTTTTGCAGATTTGAATATCTTAAATCCTTGCTTACTTTAACAGTTCATTTCTCATTTCTCTGGTACTGCAGATTTTTCAGGTGCTTTAATACATACATGTATCTGTCCTTGGATGCTTACAAGTGATATGAATAAATACTAAGAAAAAAAGCCTCAGTGTTGTCATGTATTATACAATGTGGTTGCCTTTAGCTATAATGGAAACAATATTCATATTGTACAGACATGGCACAGTAATGGGGCAGGAGGATGCTGAGTCCGAGCCAGTTGCCGTAATTAAAAGGCTGGCCTCCTGAAGATGGCCCTTTTCAACATGCCCCACGAGCATATGGCATCATAGACGGGGGTTACTTAGAGCAGAGAACCTCTAACAAAGAGTGCCTCTTCTCTGGCAGACCTGGCCTGTATTACATGGTCGACTATTTAGTTGTTGGCTCTCGTTTTAATGAAAATTAAATGGAGCATCACTTACCAAGATGTCCATTTTCTCGATACACTATGCTGCACATTCCCTATACAATCTGCGCACGTCTGCTCTATCTCCGAGGCTCCTATATTAGAAAACATTACTGTAAGTATAAAATTTTATAATTTTTTTTTATTTTCTGAAATTTCTTTGCTATTATAATGAAGACTGGATTTTTTTTTTTTTGCCCTCCGCTAATGTATCCTTACAAATGCTTTCTAGTGCTTTTAAGACATATGATATTGGCTGTATTCATTGTCATTTTATATACAAAGATACATATTGAATATAAACTTAGATATACTGTGGAATAAAAGATTACTGCCCACTATGTTCTGTAGATAACGCAATGTTATACATTATTAACAAACTATGGATATTTGTTATTATGGGAAATATTTCCTCGTTCATGAAAAGCTTCATTTACAATTTCCTTTAGACTCATTTTAATACATTATTCACAGAATTGCATTTTTTCCCAAAACATAGAAAATGCATAGTTATGGCTAATATACAGACTAAGCCCAACATATTTTTTTTGCTTGTATCTTTTGAGTAATTTTTATTTTCCCTCAGTGCATCCAGCTTCACATAGTAGAATTGGCAATCCTATTCTTGTGTTAAACGATATTTTCCTGCAGCTTTTGCTTCTTCTCAGTGCTGCGGGCCCCCTCATGTGTGCTCCTGACAAGCCCTTACTCTGAGTTATCAAGCTAATGAAAGTGCAGAATTCACCTTAGATCTTTTGTGCACTTTCTGCTCCTGTACAATATGACACGTGACCAATTATATCTACATCGGCATAGTGCCAGAGTCATTTTACATCAGTAACTGCATCTAGCAGAGCTCAACTCTCCTGCACTACTCAACAATAGCAGTAAAAGTTGTGTTTATTGCTTTTGCTGGCAGATCTATCAGGAGATAGTTCTGTCATATGCATAAGTAGAGTGACATTTGCAGTTTTTTATCACTGGTTTCTCAGCAGCAGGCCAGCTCAACTAATCTCAGCCACTGTAAACAGCACTATCCTGCAGTGTATCTCTCCTCTCAGCCCCCTGTAAACAAAGCTCTATCCTGCCCTATATTTCTCCTTTCTATTCCTTGTGTACAGCCCATCCTGCAGTGTATTTCTCCTCTCAGCCCCCTGTAAATAGATCCATATCCTGCCATATATGTCTCCTTTCTATTCCCTGTGTACAGCCCATCATGCAATGTATCTCTCCTCTCAGCCCCCTGTAAACAGAGCCCTATCCTGCCATATACAGTTAGGTCCAGAAATATTTGGACAGTGACACAATTTTCGCGAGTTGGGCTCTGCATGCCACCACATTGGATTTGAAATGAAACCTCTACAACAGAATTCAAGTGCAGATTGTAACGTTTAATTTGAAGGTTTGAACAAAAATATCTGATAGAAATTGTAGGAATTGTACACATTTCTTTACAAACACTCCACATTTTAGGAGGTCAAAAGTAATTGGACAAATAAAATATTTTTATTTTCAATATTTTGTTGCGAATCCTTTGGAGGCAATCACTGCCTTAAGTCTGGAACCCATGGACATCACCAAACGCCGGGTTCCTCCTTCTTAATGCTTTGCCAGGCCTTTACAGCCGCAGCCTTCAGGTCTTGCTTGTTTGTGGGTCTTTCCGTCTTAAGTCTGGATTTGAGCAAGTGAAATGCATGCTCAATTGGGTTAAGATCTGGTGATTGACTTGGCCATTGCAGAATGTTCCACTTTTTTGCACTCATGAACTCCTGGGTAGCTTTGGCTGTATGCTTGGGGTCATTGTCCATCTGTACTATGAAGCGCCGTCCGATCAACTTTGCGGTATTTGGCTGAATCTGGGCTGAAAGTATATCCCGGTACACTTCAGAATTCATCCGGCTACTCTTGTCTGCTGTTATGTCATCAATAAACACAAGTGACCCAGTGCCATTGAAAGCCATGCATGCCCATGCCATCACGTTGCCTCCACCATGTTTTACAGAGGATGTGGTGTGCCTTGGATCATGTGCCGTTCCCTTTCTTCTCCAAACTTTTTTCTTCCCATCATTCTGGTACAGGTTGATCTTGGTCTAATCTGTCCATAGCATACTTTTCCAGAACTGAGCTGGCTTCTTGAGGTGTTTTTCAGCAAATTTAACTCTGGCCTGTCTATTTTTGGAATTGATGAATGGTTTGCATCTAGATGTGAACCCTTTGTATTTACTTTCATGGAGTCTTCTCTTTACTGTTGACTTAGAGACAGATACACCTACTTCACTGAGAGTGTTCTGGACTTCAGTTGATGTTGTGAACGGGTTCTTCTTCACCAAAGAAAGTATGCGGCGATCATTCACCACTGTTGTCATCCGTGGACGCCCAGGCCTTTTTGAGTTCCCAAGCTCACCAGTCAATTCCTTTTTTCTCAGAATGTACCCGACTGTTGATTTTGCTACTCCAAGCATGTCTGCTATCTCTCTGATGGATTTTTTCTTTTTTCTCAGCCTCAGGATGTTCTGCTTCACCTCAATTGAGAGTTCCTTAGACCGCATGTTGTCTGGTCACAGCAACAGCTTCCAAATGCAAAACCACACACCTGTAATCAACCCCAGACCTTTTAACTACTTCATTGATTACAGGTTAACGAGGGAGACGCCTTCAGAGTTAATTGCAGCCCTTAGAGTCCCTTGTCCAATTACTTTTGGTCCCTTGAAAAAGAGGAGGCTATGCATTACAGAGCTATGATTCCTAAACCCTTTCTCCGATTTGGATGTGAAAACTCTCATATTGCAGCTGGGAGTGTGCACTTTCAGCCCATATTATATATATATATATATATATATATATATATATATATATATATATATATATATATATATATAATTGTATTTCTGAACATGTTTTTGTAAACAGCTAAAATAAAACTTGTGTCACTGTCCAAATATTTCTGGACCTAACTGTATTTCTCCTTTCTATTCCCTGTGTACAGCCCATCCTGCAGTGTATCTCTCCTCTCAGCCCCCTG
The DNA here is from genome assembly GCF_048569485.1 of Anomaloglossus baeobatrachus. Classification (NCBI taxonomy): domain Eukaryota; kingdom Metazoa; phylum Chordata; class Amphibia; order Anura; family Aromobatidae; genus Anomaloglossus; species Anomaloglossus baeobatrachus. The sequence continues at coordinate 66,961,449 of NC_134360.1, forward strand.
TAAATAGATACATATCCTGCCATATATTTCTCCTTTCTATTCCCTGTGTACAGCCCATCCTGCAGTGTATCTCTCTCTTAGGTATTGCATTATAAGGTACAAGCAAACCAGAAATCCCAGATTCAAACCCCAAGGAATCTAAACAAATGATTGTGTTTCTTCATTATTTACAAAAAAATAATTACAAAAAGAATTGAATTCCTATTTTTCCCTATTGAAAAGTCAGAAATAATTAAAAAAAAATGCATATTTGGTATTGCCACATTTATTTAACCTCTAGGAGCAATGCCAAATAAAAAATCAAAATGTCAGAAAAGCTAGGATTGGTTACCAAACTCCCCTAAAAGATGCAACATTTAGGGCCCAATTCACGAAGGTGTTTTCTAGTGTAAAATACCTTCATTTGTAGCAAACTTGTACGATTTTTGCCATTTTCATACCAGTTTCGGCCAGCATCACCAAAATAGGCAGAGCATAGACAGGACAGCAGGTGACCCTATGTCCGCTCATCTTATCCATTACCTTAGGGGTGTACATTTTGCCTATAAATTGCTACAGTCCCAATGTGCCTACTAATTCATTAATTGCTGTGTGCCTTTTAATGAATTAGGCACATCATTTTTCAGTAAGCCCATACACAAACAATGATGGAATTGTGTGATTTTTAACACTTTACCATACTTTTTATTATTTTTCCCCATTATTCAGTACAGTATTATGGTAAAATGAATGGTGTAACTTAAAACTACAACTTGTTGCCCCATCATAAGCCCTCTTACCACTATGTCAAAGGATAAATAAAAGAAAGTTATATCTTTTGGATATAATGGGCCCCACATAGCTCTCCATACAGAATAATTGGTCCCACATAGCTCTCTATACAAAATAATGGCCCCCACATAATCATCCATAGAGAATAATGTGCCCCACGTAGTCCTCCATACAGAATAATAGGCCCCACATAGCCCTCCATACAAAATGATGTGTCCCACATAGCTCTCCCTACAGTATAATGTGCCTTACATGGCTCTCAATACAGAATAATGTGCCCCAGATAGCCCTCCATAGAGATGAATAGGCCCCACATAGTCCTCCATACAAAATAATGGGCACCACATAGCCTTCCATACAAAATAATGGGCACCACATAGCCATCCATACAGAATAATTGGTCCCACATAGCTCTCCATAGGGGATAATGGGCCCCATATAGCCCACCATACACAATAATGGGCCCCACATAGTCCTCCATACAGAATAATGGGTGCCACATAGTCCTCCATACAGAATAATGGGCACCACATAGTCCTCCATACACAATAATGGGCCCCACATAGTCCTCCATACACAATAATGGGCCCCACATAGTCCTCCATACACAATAATGGGCCCCACATAGTCCTCCATACACAATAATGGGCCCCACATAGTCCTCCATACACAATAATGGGCCCCACATAGTCCTCCATACACAATAATGGGCCCCACATAGTCCTCCATACACAATAATGGGCCCCACATAGCCCTCCATACACAATAATGGGACCTACATAGCCCTCCATACACAATAATGGGCCCCACATAGTCCTCCATACACAATAATGGGACCTACATAGCCCTCCATACAGAATAATTCTTATTATTATTTATTATAGCGCCATCAATTCCATGGCGCTTTACATGAGAAAGGAGTGTACATAATAGGGACAAGTACAATAATCATAAACAATACAAGACACAGACAGGTACAGGAGGAGAGAGGTCCCTGCCCGCGAGGGCTCACAGTCTACAAGAGATAGGTGAGGATACAGTAGGTGAGGGTAGAGCTGATTGTGCGGCGCTGTATCCGACTGAGGGTTACGGCAGGTTGTAGGCTTGTCGGAAGAGGTGGGTCTTCAGGTTCCTTTTGAAGCTTGTCAAGGTAGGCGAGAGTCTGATGTGTTGTGGCAGAGCATTCCAGAGTATGGGGGAGGCACGGGAGAAATATTGGATGCGATGGTGGGAAGAGGAGATGAGAGGGGAGTAAAGAAGGAGATCTTGTGAGGATCGAAGGTTACGTGCAGGTAAGTACCGGGAGACTAGGTCACAGATGTAGGGAGGAGACAGGTTGTGGATGGCTTTGTATGTCATGGTTAGTGTTTTGAACTGCAGTTACATAGTTACATAGTTACATAGTTACTAAGGTTGAAAAAAGACCTAGGTCCATCTAGTTCAACCTTCCTCCACCAGTTCTACACCTGGTCACCAAGTCATTTATAACCAACAATGTTTTGTGTACTGAGGAAATCATCCAGCCCTTTTTTGAAAGCTGTTATAGTATCTGCCATTACTACCTCTTGTGGTAGGGTATTCCACAGTCTGACTGCTCTAACTGTAAAGAACCCTTTCCTATTTAGGTGTCGGAATCGCTTTTCTTCCACTCGCAGTGAGTGCCCCCTGGTCCTTAGTATTGTCTTCGGAAGAAATAAGTCATGTGCCAGTCCTTTATATTGACCACACATGTATTTATACATATAAATGAGATCTCCTCTGAGACGTCTTTTTTCTAAGCTAAACATATCTAACTTTTTCAACCTGTCATCATATGGGAGGCCTTCATTCCTTGTAGTAGTCTAGTTGCCGCCTTTGAACTGACTCTAACTTCTAAATGTCCTTTTTAAAATGTGGAGCCCAAAAATGAATCCCATATTCCAGATTGGGCCTTACAAGTTATTTATAGAGGGGTAACAATACGTTGGGATCACGGGATCTAATCTCTCTTTTTATACACCCTAGAATCTTGTTTGCTTTTGCAGCTGCTGCTTGACATTGAGTGCTGCTGCTCAGCTTATTTCTAATGAGAATACCCAAGTCCTTCTCCTGTTCTGTAGTCCTGAGTTTACTTCCATTTAATGTATACGCAGTTATAGGATTACTCCGTCCTAGGTGCATTACTTTACATTTATCAACATTAAATCTCATTTGCCAAGTATCTACCCATTCTGACATCTTATCCAGATCTTTTTGTAATATTGTACTATCAAGGTCAGTTTTTAATATCCTACATAGTTTGGTGTCATCAGCAAAGACTGACACTTTACTATCAATCCCATCCACAAGGTCATTAATAAAGAGATTAAAAAGAATTGGTCCTAGCACAGATCCCTGCGGCACCCCACTGCTGACTATGGCCCATATAGAGAATGTTCCATTTATGACTACTCTTTGTTTCCTATCTTTTAGCCAATTCCTTACCCAGTTGCATATAGTTTCCCCTAGTTCTTGCTTCTGGAGCTTTAGTATAAGGCTATTATGTGGTACAGTATCAAATGCCTTTGCAAAGTCCAAATAAATCACATCAGCTGCATTACCAAGATCCAGGTTTGCACTTACCCCCTCATAGAACCCCAACAGGTTGGTTAGACACGACTTATCTTTCATGAATCCATGCTGTCTGTCAGTTATTATATTATTTTCTGCAACATATTTTTGCATGTCATCCCTTAAAATGCCCTCAAAAACTTTGCATACTACTGATGTCAGGCTTACTGGACGGTAGTTGCCTGGATCTACCCTCTTACCTTTCTTAAATATCGGTACCACATCAGCAATCCTCCAATCCTGAGGCACGAACCCTGTTACAAGCGAGTCTAAAAAGATGAGATACAGCGGTCTGTCAATTACGGAGCTCAATTCCCTCAATATTCGTGGATGAATGCCATCTGGCCCTGGGGATTTGTCAATGTTTAATTTTCTCAGACGTAGGCGTACTTCTTCTTGTGTTAAATTAATTATATCGGGTGGTGAACTTTGATTTTTCACTTGTTGAATAATGCCTGGTACAGTCAGTTCCTTGGTGAACACAGATGAGAAATGCCTATTTAATATCTCAGTCTTTTGTTTGTCCTCTATAACTAACTTGTTATTATATTTTAAGGGGCCAATAATATCCTTTGTTTTCCTTTTGGCATTAATGTATTTATAAAAGATTTTGGGATTTATTTTAATGTCATTGGCGATTTTTGTTTCAGTAGCTAGTTTTGCTTGTTTGATTTCTTTTTTGCATTGCCTATTGATATCTTTATACTCCTGCATTGCTATTTCTGTATTCTCAGCCTTCAAGATTTTAAACGCCCTTTGTTTTTGTTTTATTATACTTTGTACAGTCTTATTTATCCATAGTGGTTTCTTTTTATTCCGGGACGTTTTATTACCAGAGGGTATAAGTATATAAGTTGATGGGCAATGGGAAGCCAGAGAAGGGATTGGCAGAGAGGAGAGGTCGGGGAGTAGCGGGGGGACAGGTGGATTAGCCGGGCAGCATAGTTTAGAATAGATTGTAGGGGTGTGAGACTGTTAGAAGGGAGGCCACAGAGCAGGAGATTGCAATAATCCATACAGGAGATAATAAGGGCATGTATTAGAGTTTTTTTCCTTTCAGCCAAGATGGCAGAAGAACAGGCTGTGAAGAAGGTCAGGAAGCATCATGGCAGCCGCAACCCAGTACTGGTACGCGGAATTGGGAAGTATTCTCGATCTGCAATGATTGCAAGGAAAGCACTGTACAAGCGCAAGTACAAGGCCCCTGAGACTAAGATTGAGAAGAAGCAGCGGGAGAGGCCACGTGCTACCGTGTCTAAGACAGTTGGTGGAGATAAGAATGGCGGAACACGCGTGGTTAAACTGCGCAAAATGCCCCGTTACTATCCTACCGAAGACGTTCCACGTAAGCTTCTGAACCACGGGAAGAAACCCTTCAACGAGCACAAGCTTAATCTGCACTCCATCATCACCCCTGGGACCGTGCTGATTCTCCTTCATGGACGTCACAGGGGAAAGCGTGTTGTCTTCCTGAAGCAACTTCAGACTGGCCTTCTGTTGGTATCAGGTTCTATGACCATCAACAGAGTTCCTCTCAGAAGAGCTCACCAGAAATTTGTCATTGCCACATCTACTAAAATTAATATCTCCAAAGTCAAGGTCCCAAAACACTTAACGGACTCCTACTTCAAGAAGAAGAAGCTGAGAAAACCCAAACACCAGGAGGGAGAGATCTTTGACACAGAGAAGGAAAAATACAGTTACACAACAGCGCAAAGCAGACCAGAAGTTTGTTGACTCGCAGCTCCTGTCCGTCATCAAGAAAGAGGCGATTATAATGGGACCTACATATACATAGCCCTCCATACAGAATAATGGGCACCACAAAGTCCTCCATACAGAATAATGGGCACCACATAGTCCTCCATACACAATAATGGGCCTCCCATAGCCCTCCATACAGAATAATGGGTCCCACATAGTTCTACTTACAGAATAATGGGCCCCACATAGCCCTCCATACAGAATAATAGGCCCCACATAGTCCTCCATACAGAATAGCATTGCAGGCAAAATAAAATATTTGGCACATGGGCCAGAGTTTAACACATGTGCTCTAAGTGGTTAATATTAATTGCCCATACCTTAGATAAAAGGTGAGTATTAATGTTTAGAATTGTCTTTTGCAAACTTTAACTTTCCTGTCTTTATATATATATATATATATATATATATATATATATATATATATATATATATATATATATATATATATATATATATATACATACATGGGCGGACTGGGCTGTCTGGGGCCCACCAGGGGAATTGACTCCAGGGGCCCACCCTACAGCTAAATATAAACACCCATTAGCGTTATCCCCATTATTGTGTTGCTTTGACTGTATACACAGGTGGCTCCTGCACATCTATATTGTGCACCATAACTGGGATGTACAATTATAGTCGTTTGCAGTAATGGGGTCTTTGGTGAAAACAAGTTATCACCGATCCACAGGGTAGGTTGGTGATAACTTATTGATCGGTGGAACTAGACCAGTGGAAACCGCACCGATCGGAAGATTGGGGAACTTTTTGCAGCAGCAGGTGGGGTGTGTGACAGCAGCTCCATTCATCCTCTGTGGGGTGTGTGACCGCAGCTCCATTCATCCTCTGTGGGGTGTGTGACCGCAGCTCCATTCATCCTCTGTGGAGCAGCCGGATAATAACAAGCGCAGCGCTCGCAGCCACTGAGGGAATGAATGGATCAGGGGTCGACACGAGCTCCAGTGTAATGGGGGATAAAAGTTGCACGATCGGTGCGGGTCCCAGCAATCGGTCCACACAGATGAATAAGTTATCACTTATCTTTAGGCCACGTTCACACACTTTTTCTCTGATTTTACTGCTCCTGGTTTTGGCTTCAAATACTGAGGTAAAAAAACTCACTGAATACTCAGTGTGTGCACGTGGCCTTAGTAAAGGTGATTACTTGTTTTCACTGGAGAATCTCTAAGTGCATATTTACTGCAGTGTAATAGTCACAGGACAGGGCAGGACAGGGAGGGGAGGGGTTAAATGTTTAAGTATTTAATTTCTACTGGAAAAAATCTCCCCCTTATAGAGAGAAAAAGTGACCTCCATACACAACACAATCCACTATACCAAAATCAATAATACCATATACAAGGGGGAAATACCGCCACACCGCGACCAGACAACATATTACCACCACATAGTGACCAAATACAACCACATACAAGGGATAAATACCGCCACACAGTGATCAGACCACATATTACCACCAAACAGTGAACAAATACAGCCACATACAAGGGAGAAATGCCACCACACCGTGACCAGACCACATAGTGACCGAATACAACCACATACAAGGGAGAAATACCGTGACTGACTTACCAGTGACATCTCTAGCTGACTTTATTCATCTTTGCTTTTTCTCTTCATCCGGCGCTGACTGTCATCACTTCTTCCTGCCATGACGTGACTCTGCAGAAAATAACAGTCACCTATAGCCGATCACTCCCAGAGCACATTCCTCACTATTTCCCCAATTTCTACACCATGTCAGACTCTTGTTCCCCCATTGGAGACAGTATCCTCAAAATTAACTTATATTTCATCAGTAATAATGTCCCCTACTTTGCCCCTACAGTAATTATGCCCCACGTGCCACCATAAACTAATAATGTATGTCCCTCATTCTGGCCCCATATAGTAATTATGTCCCTCATCCTGGCCCCATATAGTAATTATGTCCCTCATCCTGGCCCCATATAGTAATTATGTCCCTCATCCTGGCCCCATATAGTAATTATGTCCCTCATTCTGGCCCCATATAGTAATTATGTCCCTCATCCTGGTCCCTTTTATTTAATAATGTCTGGGGAAACAAGTGGAATCAGAAGGGGTTGTTAATTGCTTCCTGCACAAAATATCACCCCACAATCCTGCTCTCCAAAATAGCCCCACTAAGTGCCCCTTTCCAAAATGTCCCCCCAAAAATTGCCCTTTCTATAATATCTCCCCCAACTACAGCCCTGTATAAATCCCCCCCCTCCTCATTATACTATGCTGCCTTCCAAAATCTTTGATGCCTCATAATGTCCCCCATTGCCCTATAATGTTCCAATTTCTTTCACAACGTCCCCCACTGACCTATAATGCCCCAATTTGCTTCATAATGGCCCCCATTACCCTATAATGTCCTTCCACTGCCCTATAATGTCCCCCACTGCCTTATAATATCCTCCACTGCCTTATAATGTCCCCCGCTGCCCTATGATGTCCCCCACTGCCCTATAATGTCCCCCACTGCCCTATTATGTCCCCCACTGCTGTATTATGTCCCCGACTGCCCTATAATGTCCCCCACTGCCCTATAATGTCTCCCACTGCCCTATTATGTCTCCCACTGCCCTATTATGTCCCCCACTGCCCCATAATATGCTCCATAAAGTCCCCCACCGCTTCTTAATGACACTTGTAAAATAACACTGCTCCTCCCCCACCCGCAGCCCCTCATATAAAAGTACATCTTCGGCTCCTCTGGAGTGCTTACCTGTGCCTGCGCGTCCTCCTCTTCATCCCTGATGTCGGTGCAGGACTGGGGCGCGCTCCTCTGCAGCCCTGGCGATGACGGTACGTTGCGGGGCTGAGCAGAGCTGCTCTCCCTCCTGTCACCGGCCGCACTGTACAAATGTATTGCGCACCTGAAAGACGCGCATACATCTGAATACCGGCGCGGTCGGTGCAGGCCTGGGGACTCCCGCAGTGCACCGCTAGGACCTTTGGTGAGTCACATGACATATGTGATGTCACTAAAGGTCCTGCAACTGCAAAAACTTCAGTGATCATACAGAACTTGTACGATCACTGAAGTTTACGGTTGAAAGGCTGGGTGTCGGGGCCCACTCAGGCCTGTGCATGGGCGTACCCAGGATCAAAACTAGGGGGGGGCAAGCCATGGTCGTTCACGTTGTAAAATATTAGAACGGAAACGGTGACTGAAACGAAAATTTTGAGAATTAAATGTAACTATAGCTCGATTAATGACTCCGCGCCCCTCTCCACACACACACACACATACACAATACAATACATCCCCCCCATCACCCACTACATACACACACACAAATACCATGCACCCCCCATTAGCATCTCCCCACACACACAATATAATGCACCCCCCCATCACCCCCTACACACACACACACACACACAAAACAATGCACCCCCCCGTCACCCACTACGCACACACAATGCACCCCCGATCACCCCCTACACACACACACAATACAATACATCCCCCCATCACCCACTAATATACACACACACAAATACCATGCACCCCCCATTACCATCTCCCCACGCACACAATACAATGCACCCCCCCCATCACCCCCTCCAAACACACACACACAATACAATGCACCCTCCATCACCTCCTACACACAAACACACACTACAATGCACCCCCATTACCCATACACACACACACACACACACACACAATACACGGTCCATTACCCCCCCACACACAATACATCCCCCCATCACCCGCTACACACACAAATACAATGCACCCCCCATCACCCCCTACACACACACTCACAATGCAATGCACCTCCACTACTCCCTACACACACAATGCACCCCCATTACTCCCTACACACACACACACACACAATGCACCGTCCATCACCCCTTACACACACAATGCACCCCGCATCACCCCCTACACACACACACACACAATGCACCCCCCATCACCCCCTACACACACACACACAATGCACCCCTCCATCACCCCCTACACACACACACACAATACAATGCATCCCCCATCACACCCTACACACACACACAATGCACCCCTCCATCACCCCCTACACACACACACACACACACACACACAAAATACAATACATCCCCCATCACCCACACACACACACACACACAATACAATGCATCACCCCCTACACACACACAATACATCCCCCCATCACCCACTACACACACACAATACCATGCACCCCCCATTACCATCTCCCCACGCACACAGTACAATGCACCCCCCATCACCCCCTCTAAACACACACGCACACACACAATACCATGCACCCCCCATTACCATCTCCCCACACACACAGTACAATGCACCCCCCATCACCCCCTCTAAACAGACACACACACAATACAATGCACCCCCCCATCACCCCCTACACACACACACAGTACAATGCACCCCCCATCACCCCCTCTAAACAGACACACACACAATACAATGCACCCCCCCATCACCCCCTACACACACACACACACACAATGCACCCCCATAACGCCCTACACACACAATGCACCCCTCCATCACCCCCTACATACACACACACACACACACACACAATACAATGCATCCCCATCACACCCTACACACACAATACAATGCATCCCCCATCACACCCTACACACACACACACACACACACACACAATGCACCCCCCATCACCCCCTACACACACACACACACAATGCACCCCCCATCACCCCCTACACACACACACACAATGCACCCCTCCATCACCCCCTACACACACACACAATACAATGCATCCCCCATCACACCCTACACACACACACAATGCACCCCTCCATCACCCCTTACGCACACAATGCACCCCGCATCACCCCCTACACACACACACACACAGTGCTCCCCCCATCACCCCCTACACACACACATACAATGCACCCCTCCATCACCCCCTACACACACACACAATACAATGCATCCCCCATCACACCCTACACACACACACAATGCACCCCTCCATCACCCCCTACACACACACACACACACACACACACACACAAAATACAATACATCCCCCATCACCCACACACACACACACACACACACAATACAATGCATCACCCCCTACACACACACAATACATCCCCCCATCACCCACTACACACACACAATACCATGCACCCCCCATTACCATCTCCCCACGCACACAGTACAATGCACCCCCCATCACCCCCTCTAAACACACACGCACACACACAATACCATGCACCCCCCATTACCATCTCCCCACACACACAGTACAATGCACCCCCCATCACCCCCTCTAAACAGACACACACACAATACAATGCACCCCCCCATCACCCCCTACACACACACACACACACAATGCACCCCCATAACGCCCTACACACACAATGCACCCCTCCATCACCCCCTACATACACACACACACACACACACACAATACAATGCATCCCCATCACACCCTACACACACAATACAATGCATCCCCCATCACACCCTACACACACACACACACACACACACACACACACACACACAATGCACCCCCCATCACCCTCTACACACACACACACACACAATGCATCACCCCTACACACACACCCACACACACACACAATACAATGCACCCCCTACACACACACACACACACAATGCATCACCCCCTACACACACACACACACACACAATAGAATGCACCCTCCATCATCCCCTACACACACACAATGCAGCCCCCCATCACTCCCTACACACACACACAATACAGTGCACCCTCCATTACCCCTCCCCCACATACAATACAATGCACCCTCCATTACCCCCTCCCCAGACATAATACATTGCACCCCACATCACCACCCCCTGCAGACACAAATTGCACTACCCCATCACTACACACTCCTGCCTTCCCCCCTCCCTCGGAATACAGTGCTCCTCCTCTGCCTGTCACAAAGCTGTGTTCCTTCACAAATGTTCACCGTTATGTGTCCTCAGCCCCTCCCCACACATCTCCATTAATTACACCTGTCTCTTCGGCTCCTCCATGGAGCGCTTGCTTCCTGATGAATCCAGTGTTGCGCCCGCAGCACTGTGATGACATCAGCAATGTGCTGATCTCATCACGTTGCTGCACGTCGGGGGCGGGGCCCAGTCCCGGCGCACTGTTCAAATGTATTTACGTCTGAAAGACGCAAATACATTTGAATAGGAAGAAGCTGCGGTCACCGGCACCGGCGCGCTCCTCTGCACTGTGTGCATGTCGGGCACACAGCACACAGCAGGGCCGGAACAGCACAGCGCTGCCTCCTGCTCCTGCTAGTGTGCCCGGCATGCACACACTGATGAGGAACGCGTCGGTGGCTGCAGATACAGGCAGGTGACTGGTAAGAAGAAGAGCCCTCCCGCACATACCCCCGGGGCCCCTGCCCCCTTCCACGTGGCCCGCGCACAACCTCCTCCCTGGGCCCCCGCACATGCCCCTGCTTGCCCCCCTGGGCCCCCGCTCACCCCCCCGGGCCCCCGCTTTCTATACTCACGCGCTGCCAGCACCTGCACAGGAAGGAAGCAGTCATCCCTCTGAGACTGCTTCCTCCTGCAGTGTCGCTGCGCACAGGAGTCAGAGCGGCACTGACAGTGACAGCAGGCAGAGTAGGGGAGATCGCTCTCCCTGCTTGCCGCTGCAGAGGAAATGGGATTGTCACTAATCATATCGGCAATGTGCCGATATGATTAGTGAAATTACCGGCCGGGGGGGGGCCCTCTCACACATATCCAAAGGGGCCCAGGGGGGGTAGGGGGCGGGGCCTAGGGGGCGTGGCCATCAATAGCAGGGGCCCACCGGGGGTTCTCCCGACCTCCTGGTGGGCCAGTCCGCCCCTGCATATATATATATATATATATATATACTACAGTTCAAAAATTTGGGGTCACGCAGACAATTTTGTCTTTTCCATGAAAAAATACTCTTTTATTTATCGCATGGGTTGCATAATGAATGGAAAATATAGTCCAGACATTGACGAGGTTAGATATAATGACTTTTACTTGCAATAATAATTGTCTCCTTCACACTTTGCTTTCGGCACAGAATGCTCCTTTGCAGCAATTCCAGCTTTGCAGACCTTTGACATTCTAGCTGTTAATTTGATGAGGTAATCTGGAAATATTTCCCCCCCTATGCTTTCCCCCCCCCCACAAGTTGGATTGGCTTGATGGGCACTTTTTGCACCATACGGTCAAGCTGCTCCCACACCAGCTCAATAGGGTTGAGATCTGGTGACTGGGCTGCCACTCCATTACAGATAGAATACCAGCTGCCTGCTTCTTCCCTAAATAGTTCCTGCATAATTTGGAGGTGTGCTTTGGGTCATTGTCCTGTTGTAGGATGAATTGGCTCCAATCAAGCGCTGTCCACAGGGTATAGCATGGCGTTGCTAAATGGAGTGATAGCCCTCCTTATTCAAAATCCCTTTTACCTTGTACAAATCTCCCACTTTACCAGCAACAAAGCAATCCCAGACCATCACATTACCTCCACCATGCTTGACAGATGGCGCCAGGCACTCTTCCAGCATCTTTTCAGTTGGTTTGCATCTCATAAATGTTCTTCTGTGGGATCCAAACATCTCAAACTTCGATTTGTCTGCCCATAACACTTTTTTCCAATCTTCCTCTGTCCAATGTCTGTGTTTTTTTGCCTATATTAATCTTTTCCTTTTATTAGCCAGTCTCAGATATGGCTTTTTCTTTGCCACTCTGCCCTGATGGCCAGCATCCCGGCGTCACCTCTTCACAGTAGACATTGACACTAGTGTTTTGTGGGTACTTTTTAATGAAGCTGCCAGTTGAGGACCTGTGAGGCATCGATTTCTCAAACCAGAGACTCTAATGTGCTTGTCTTGTTGCTCAGTTGTGCAGTGCAGCCTCCCACTTTTCTTTCTACTCTGGTTAGAGCCTGTTTGTGCTCTCCTCTGAAGGGAGTAGTACACACCGTTGTAGGAAATCTTCAGTATCTTGGCAATCTCTCACATGGAATATCCTTCATTTTTAAGAACAAGAATAGGCTGTCGAGTTTCACAGGAAAGCTATACTTATATCAAGTACTGTCTACTACTCGCGTATTCGTTCAGAATAGCGTGTGCAATACAAGTCAATGGGGAAAAACTCACAATGTGACGAGTAACCTGAATGTCGTACTATTCGCGCGAGCAGCGAATAGTGCGGCATTCGGGTTACTCGTTACATTGCGAGTATTCCCCATTGACTTGCATTAAACACACTATTCGGAATGAGTACGCGAGTAGTAGACAGTACTTGTTATGATTATAGTGAATACGAATAGTTAGGTACTCACTCAACTCTAGTTATCACCATTAAGAACCTACAGTATATGATAAAGTGAATAGTCACTGATACAAACTAGGCATGGGACATTAGTGACAGAGAGGAGATGAAAGAAAATGTAGTTACATGGTATCGCCCAAGGGGTTCTGATTACTACTAGAAAAACTCAGTGTTTAAATATTTTGCACCTTTAGTAATTGTGAGAATTTTCACACTTCTCTCATGTTGCTAAGTGAAAATAAAGTTGTAAATTAGGTTCTATTTCAACCACATAAAGTATGTAACTGTAAAATCAACCATTCTCACAGGTTTGTATATATGGAACATGCAGTATACTAAAACCCATATCTATCCATCCATCCATGCCAAAACATTTGAAAGCATATAGGATTATTGCATTTACCGGTATGTATATGTAGCTCCCCTGAGCCACTCAGGGCACTACAGGGAACTGCTTTCTCCCGGGGATGCAGGACCTACCCCCTCGGTCCTGTAACACCAGTGCCAGCAACAGCAACACACACCTAAATTCCCAGTTCCCATACCACACCATGGGGCACTGCTAGTCAAATAGGGGGAGGGCCACCCAGTGGGCAGAGCATGACCAGGAACTCGGCAGCCTGGTGGGGGGAAGAAGAGGAGTCTATACAGAAATGTAGTGAAGGTAGCAGACGTGCCTCAAGATGGGTCTGTGTAACGGTGACCCGGGACCACGGGAGTCAGGTTGCCAGCAGAGGGCAAACGAGTACTTCTGGGCCAGAGTCAAGACCCCAGGGAAGGTACAAGGGAGCACTAGTGGAACCTGGGCACGCACGGGGCACAATGCCCTAGGTCAGGTGTCAGTTTCATACGGCCTGGCAATTACCTGCACGGTGAGGGCTCTCCAGGGGCTTCACCGACCTTACAGATCCGGGGGCATCAGCAGTAAACTAGGATCGGGGTTCAGACAGACCACTGTATCACAACTGGTGGACCCCCAAAGTTCCAGGTTTCGGGGGCTCAACTACACTGAGAGTGCCGGGGATAGAGCACCCAGGTCACCAACTGGCACTGGCAAAACTGGACCGGAACTAGCACCCGAGAGTCCACAGTGAGTAGACTGTTCAAGACAACCTGGTGTGGTCTTCGTTATTGCCCCTCACATCTCCCAGACACGGCCCTACCTGTGGAGGACCTAACATAATTGCTGCTACCACCACCAGCCCTGACCCACATTCAGCAGCGGCGGTTCTACACCTTTAACCGTAACCTGCAGATGGTGTCACGTGAACATTAACTCTTATCTCCCCTGTAAATATTCCCCTTTTACAAAAAAAGCCCCAGGGCACGGGACCGGGCAACGGCCACCAGAGTGACATTCCCATTTGCAACCGCCCGGGACCGAGTACCCCCTTCCCTGGGCGACATATATATGTTCTAATATAAGGGCTTCTAGGTACATGGAATTCAGTAAAAATGGAGCGCAGGTCTCAATATAAATCGCTAAATCAGAAGCTAAAAGTACAACCCTAATTCCAAAAAGTTGTGAATCTGTGTAAAATGTAAAAAACAATATCAAATATAAAAAGAGCATGTTAGACAGGCAGAGTCTTTCAGTAGCAAACATGGTCAGAGGTTCCCTCAATCTGTCAACTGCCGTGTCTAAAAAAATTTGGAACAATTTCAGAAAAATGTTCCTCAAGGTAAATTACAGAGAATTTAAATATCCCACCATCTACAGTATATAACATCATCAAAAAAATCACACATTCTGGAGAAATCCATGTGACAAGGCCAAAGGTCAACATTGGATTCTCGTGATCTACGTACGAGCCACTTGATGAAATGGCATTAACAACCAACATGGTGCGATCATACACATCACTTCATGGGGTCAGGAATACTTCCAGAAATGATTGTTTGTGTACATGGTTCAATCTACAAATGCAAATTAAAGCTCTACCATGAAAAGAAGAGGCCAGATATCAACACTATCCAGAAACGCTGCTATCGGCTCTGGGCTAAAGCTCATTTACAATGGACTGAGGCAAAATGGAAACCTGTTCTATGGTCAGAGGAAACCAAATGTGAAATTCTTTATGGTAAGCATGGACGCCATGTCCTGCGGATTCAAGAGGAGAGGGACCATCCAGCTTGTTATCAGCGCATAGTTCCTGCATCTTTGGTGGTATGGGGCTGCATTAGTGCCTATTGCATGGGTAGCTTACACGTTATGAGAGGCGCTATCAATGCTGAGCATTGTAAAGAGGTTTTAGAACATCTGCTATGTCCAGACAATGTCTATTTCAGGGAAGGTCTGGCATATTTCACCAAGACAATGTAAACCAAATACTGCATCCACCACAACAGCATGGCTCCACAGAAGAAGAGTTCAGGTGATGGATCGGTCACTGCCTGCAGTCCAGACCTTTCACTAATGGAAAACATTATGAAGAGAAAAATCCAGCAAAGACCTTGGAGCAGCTAGATTCCTAGCTCAGACAAGAATGGGACAACATTCCTCTCTCCAAAACTCTAGCAATCTGAGATCTATGTTCTGTTATGACTAAAATATGGTTATAAGACATTTCCAAATCCTTGCATTGTTGTTTTTTTAACATTTTACATGTGAATAGGCACTCCACTAATAGGACGTGCATTGATTAAATTGTTTGCTCTGAAGGCGGGGAGACAGAAGTCAACGCTGACCGGATGTGAGGCTTGCTAAACATCACAACCCCGCATGAGCCCCGGCACCATGAGTGTCACAATGTGACTGCAGGATAGTGAGAGACAGGGGGCTCCTAACCTATCCCTCACACTAGGGGCCACTAGGCTATCCCTAACTTCAGTGTTACTCCTAATGGGGGAGATGCCTGGGTCCTGTGCCGCACTATTCTGCTGATCAATTCCAACTCATGAATTTACGAGACAGGGAATCTTGGGAGTTCAGAGAATCTGCAGACGCCTCAGCGTTTCCTTACATCCAACTATATTCTGAGACAATACAGAAAACTAACACTTTTGAATGGATTTCCTCTGGATTAATGAATCTCAGTGTGGATCACCTACAAAGGGCCATTATGACAGCAAAGAAGAGAGCAAATGATCCGGAAACTCAACTGACCCCATACTACTGTATATCTGAATAGATAGGACATCGACAGGACGATGCCCGACACTTTTCCCCGCACCCACATGGAGCCCCGACTCCCCGGTGAGTGCTGCACCCCAGGGAGCCCGGCCGCCACATAACCACCGCTCGCCTCCACCCCCGCACACATTACCCCACTCGGCTCCACCCCCCAGCACGCCACCCTCCGCATGTATACACTGAACACACACACACACACAAATAGTCACCTGTCCCCATCCATGCAGTCCCCAGCACTGACATCCTCAGCGCCATGGCCCCGCTCGGCTCCACCCCCCGCACTCCGCCCCCTGCACACATTACTCCGCTTGGCTCCGCCCCCCACCCCCGCACTTTGCCCTCCGCATGTATGCACTGAACAAACACACACACACACACCTGGATAGTCACCTGTCCCCAGCCATGCAGTCCCCGGCACTGACGTCCTCAGCGCCATGGCCCCGCTCGGCTCCACCACACCCCGCACTCCACCCCCCGCACACATTACCCCACAGGATGGGGGCACATGTCAGGATGGTGGCTGCACCACGATGGGGGCACATACCAGCATTGGGCCACATCACAGCATCAGCATATTTTTACTTAACTTTACGCTGTTCATGGCCTTCTTTCATTACAAGCCATGGACATCATTAAACATTAGACTCATCTATTAAAACTGTTTCTTTCTGTTGTTTGTCATTTTAAAACCAATAAACAATTATAAGAATACTAAATTAAACCTAACCCATCCAGTCCATTCATTACCTAATTATTCAATCTGCTAACCTGCATACACATTCTAGACTACCCGATACGTTAGAATTGGACCACCTTCTAGTATAGTATATTTATGTAGATAGACAGTCCTGTGCAAAGGCGGCACTCTGCTCATCCGTCTTTGAAGATTTTCTGCAATTTGATTGCTTTGCTTTGTTATGTACTTATGTTCTCTCTTTGGCCCCCCAATTTTTTTCCATGTGTGTCTAATATGTACATCCAAACTTGTGTTTTATCACGCAGCCTAACGAAGGGTATAAAACCTGAAATTTTGCTATCTGTCACCCTATGTCAAGTAATTTCATTCATACGTTGTCAACTTTGGATATGGGAAAGAATAAAAAAAATTGAGGAAGCATGTTTTGTGCTTTACGGTGTGTGGCTCCTCCAAGAGACTATGAAAGGCCCCCTTCACACGTCAGTGATTCTGGTATATATGTTGCAGTTTTTATACATACCAGAATCACGGACATAGACAGACCCATTAAAATCAATGGGTCTGCGCACACATCAGTGATTTCTCGCTGACGTGTTTCCCTGCGGCGCACATGTGTGTCTGTGCGTTCTGCATGGAGACATGTCCATTTTTCTCCGTTATCACTGATGTCCCACGGACCACATAGTGGTGTGATCCATGAAACATGTACTAGAAAAAACACGTACATTTATAATAAAAAGCTTTTTAAACTCACCCTATCTCACCTCTTCAGCCGCTGCTGTCTCCTGCTTCCAGGCCGGCTAATTATGCTCATAAATATGCACTGCACAGCCGACTCGGAAGTAGCTGCAGCAAGGAGACAGCAGTGGCCGGACACAGCATCACAGGGGATATCAGCACCACGGTAGTGGTGTGGACAGGTGAGTATAAGTGCCTGATCTCCGTGTATTATCATGTAGATCACACCTGTGTCAAAATCATGGCACATGGAGTGACGTGTGTGTGTTTTTCACTGACATGTGAAGGGGTCCTAATGCAGATTTTAAAGGGAGAAAATGGGTTTGCTTTATTGAAACAAGTACCCTGTCTTGTTCCTGCAACAACTGAGGGCTGTGCAGCCCATTCCATTAATATTTGATGTTGTTTAAGGACCACTCCGGTATAGCACCCCTCTGGGTTTCATAGACAAAGGCATAACAACATCTTTCTTGGATCCTTCTCCCCTCATGTCCTTTCTGTGTAATCTTCAACTGGAATGTTCTTTTACAATGATGAAGATGTACATCAAATTTCTGGTGCTATAAGTGGTTCAAAAGACTTAATCCTCCTGACTTCTTTATCTCACAACAATAATATCAAGACTTTGGAAAACTTAAAGAAAAACAAAATCTTCGACCTGCATGCCACAATAATTGCCGAATATCGTTGGACAAATCACATTCCTATAGACCCTCAATGCAACCTGAGATCGGCTTTATTTTCTCATAATAATGAATTTGGCACTATGTTTGAAAACAAAAAATACTAAAGAAGACTTCTTTTGATATTATTTTACTTGTATTCAAGACTCAAGAGTAGAGTTGAGCCACCCCCCTAGCGTTCGAGTTCAGTTTGGTTCGTCGAACGGAGGCTCCGTTCAACGAACTCCTTCGAACCCCATTGAAAATAATGGCTTGCAAACACATAAAAACACATTATACATGTACACATACAGTTAATAAACATTGCCATTACACTTACAGGTCGCCGCGACGCGTCCTGCACTCGGTCTCCCGCCACTTTTCCTGACGATAATCGCAGCGTCCTCCCGGTAACCAGCACTGATGATAGGACCTTCCGTGATGTCAAAGTAGCATGTCACCAGTCACGTGCTAGACATCATGCTAGTGCATCTCTCCGGTACGCGTGCTCGTTCCAGCATCTCCGTGTACCGGCGAGATGCTCTGGCACATGGTCGGCTTCCCCGTTCCTGCATGTGGGCGCTCTTTACAGAGTCAGCCCACATGCAGGGATTGGCTGCCACAGCCGGTAAATAGCGGCACTGGGAATCACGTGATCGGAGATTGCTATAGTAACGGTGGCAGCGGTGACATCACCGCTTACAGCCTGCAGCCTCTGCTATCTCACTGAGTGATTAGACTGCATGGGAGCAGCAGCATCTTCCTCCCATGCAGTGCTGTCTGATGTAGCAGAGCTGCATGGGTTGAAGGAGAAAGAAGACAGAAGACCAGGATCGTGGAGGGTTGAGAGGGGTACCCACCCCCATCGGTTGTGCGACATGGACAAATCGCTGCCCGTGGCGCACAACATCGCCCAGACCCATCACACTACTTACCTACCCTGCGACGTCGCTGTGACCGGCGAAACGCCTCCTTTCTAAGGGGGCGGTTCGTTCAGCGTCACAGCGACGTCATAGGTGCGTCACTGAACCGCCGCCCAATAGAAGCGGAGGGGCGGAGATGAGCGGGACGAACATCCCACCCACCTCCTTTCTTCCGCATTGCAGGCGGAAGGCAGGTAAGGAGAGGTTCCTCGTTCTTGCGGTGTCACACATAGTGATGTGTGCTGCCGCAGGAACGAGGAACAACTTCGTTACTGCTGCAGCAACGATATTCGAGAATGGACCCCCATGTCACCGATGAGCGATTTTGCAAGTTTTTGCAATGATGCAAAATCGCTCAAAGGTGTCACACGCAACGGCATCGCTAAAGCGACCGGATGTGCGTCACAAATTCCGTGAACCCAACGAGATCGCTTGAACGATGTCGCAGCGTGTAAAGCGGTCTTAGAATCTCTGGCTTAATACTAGTTAGTAAAACAAAGCTAGTATTAACTCATTATTACCCAGCAAGCCACCTGGCTTCAGGGCTGCTGGAAGAGTTGGATACAGCGCCAGATGATGGCGCTTCTATGAATGCGCCATTTTCTGGGGCGGCTGCTAACTGCAATTCGCAGCAGAGGAGCCCAGAAAGCTCGGGCCAACCTGTGCTGCGGATTCCAATTCCCAGCTGCCTAGTTGTACCTGGCTGGACTCAAAAATTGGGCAAAGCTCTTGTCAATTTTTTTTAATTATTTCATCAAATTCGTGAAATAATTAAAAAAAAAAGGGCTTCCCTATATTTTTGGTTCCCAACCGGGTACAAATAGGCAGCTGGGGGTTGGGGGCAGCCGTACCTGCCTGCTGTACGTGGCTAGCATACAAAAATATGGCGAAGCCCACGTCATTGTTTTGGGGGGGCAAAAATGTCCTTCATACAGTCCTGGATGGAGTATGCTGAGCCTTGTCATTTTGCAGCTGCTGTCTGCTCTCCTGCATACACTAGTGAATGAAGCATGCTGAGCCTTGTAGTTCTGCTCCCCCTGTCTCTCCCTCCAGCATACAGTCCTGGATGCAGCATGCTGAGCCTTGTGGTTCTGCAGCTGCTGTCTGCTCCCCTGCATACAGACAGATAGCAGACAGCAGTTGCAGAACTACAAGGCTCAGAATACTCCATCCAGGACTGTATGCAGGAGTTTTTTGCCCCCCCCCAAAAAAAAAAATTACGTGGGCTTCGCCATGTTTTTGTATGCTAGCCAGGTACAGCAAGCAGCTATGGGCTGCCCCCAACCCCCAGCTGCCTATTTGTACTCGGCTGGGAACCAAAAATATAGGGAAGGCCCCCTTTTTTTTAATTATTTCATGAATTTCATGAAATAATTTAAAAAAAAATGATGTGGGCTTCGCCCAATTTTTGTGGCCAGCCAGGTACAACGAGACAGCTGGGGATTGGAATCCGCAGCTCAGGGTGCCCAAGCTTTCTGGGCACCCCTGCTATGAATTGCAGTTCGCAGCCGCCCCAGAAAATGGCGCTTTCATAGAAGCGCCATTTTCTGGCGCTGAATCCAACTCTTCCAGCTGCCCTGTTGACGGGTGACTCGCTGGGTAATAATGGGGTTAGGGCTAGCTGTATATTATCAACTGGCCCTAAGCCCAAAATTCATGGTGTCATGCCAATATTAGACATGGACACCATGAATTTCTAGTACAGATAAAAAAAAACACAACACAGAAAAATATTTTTATTAGAAATAAAACACAACACAATTAGTGACTACATCTTTATTGAAATAAAGAACCCCCCTCCGCAGTAATCCTGGGTCAAGGGTCCCGCGCCGTCCAATCCGGATCCAATATCATCCGATCGGTTTGCTGGAAGGCAAAGCGATCAGATGATGTGTCAGGTTCAAGGGCCTGAATCACATGACACAGCAGCTGATTGTATAAACGGCTTTTATACAATCAGCTGATGCATGAGTGCAAAAAACCCCAAAATACTACACACTTCTGTGCAGACTCCTGTCCGACAGCATCAGCTGATAGTTTAGCCGGCCAGGCAGTAAAAAGCCGGCCTCACCGCTCCACTTATAGTCTCAGTTGATTCCGTCAGGTGACCGCATCAGCTGATCATCGCCAGGTCTGAGAGAGAAAGAAGAGAGAGAGAAGATAGAGAAAAGAGAGAGAAAAGAGAGAGAGGGAGAGAGAGAGAAGAGAGAGAAAAGAGAAGAGAGAGAGGGAGAGAGAGACAGAAGAGAGAGAGAAGAGGAGAGAAGAGAGAGAGGAGAGAGAGAAGAGAGAGAATAGAGAGAGGAGAGAGAAAAGAGAGAGAGGAGAGAGAGAAGAGAGAGAGGAGAGAGAAGAGAGAGGGAGAGAGGGAGAGAGGGAGAGAGAGAAGAGAGAGAGAAGAGAGGGAAGAGAGAGAGAAGAGGAGAGAAGAGGAGAGAAGAGAGAGAGAAGAGAGAGGAGAGAGAGAGGAGAGAGAGAGGGAAAAAGAGAAAAAGAGAGACTGAGAAAAAGAGAGAGAGAGAGAAAAAGAGAGAGAGAAAAAGAGAGAGAGAGAAAAAGAGAGAGAGAGAGAAAGAGAGAAAAAGAGAGAGAGAAAGAGAGGGAAAAAGAGAGAGAGGGAGAGAGAAAGAAAAAAAGAGAAAGAGAGAGAGAGAAAGAGAGAGAAAAAGTGAGGGAGAGAGAGAGAGAGAGAGGAGAAGAGAGAGAGGAGAGAGCAATGCAGCCTCATTCCGTGAACTGCTCCGATTTTAGAGGTTTGTCCCGCGGCTCACAGCTGATGTCCGGCTCCTCCCCTCAGTGCATAATTAAATTAAATTATAATTATAAATAAATAATAATTATAATTTAAAATAAATAAAAAATTTTACCGGGACAGCCGACACTCGAACTCGTGAACTAATTCTCCTTAGGCGGGTGCTCTATCCATTGAGCCACTGCCTCTCATGAAAAGCATAGGAAGATTTGGTAATCTTGACCTCTATACTGCAGTAGAGAATCTAGAAGCAGATTGTTCAGCTGTAAGGATGGATGGAGGGATGGGCGGATGGATGGATGGAGGAATGGGCGGATGGATGGGCGGATGGATGGATGGATGGGCGAATGGGCGGATGGATGGGCAGATGGATGGATGGATGGACGGGTGGATGGACGGACGGATGTATGAGCGGATGGACGGATGGACGGGTGGAGGGATGGGCGGATGGATGGGCGGATGGATGGGCGGATGGATGGATGGGCGGATGGATGGCACTACAACTCCCATCATCACCGCACACTCAGGCACTACGGCACTCATCCTCGCACACACGCAGGCACTACAACCCCCATCATCACCGCATACGCAGGCACTAGCTGGGTGAAGTCTCCGCTGACAAAGCGGCTCACTTCAGCTGCTGCGTGGATCTGACACAGAGCGCTCGTGTTCTACTGCCGCTCCTGTCAGCTTCATGTAGCAGAGCTGAAAGCGTCGCGGAACCTCTGTGGATTACGTCAGACCTGGAGGGGTATTTGGGGATTTTAATAAAATGGTGAAAGAGAGTGCTTTTTTGTCTTTTATTCCAAATAAAGGATTTTTCGTTGTGTGTGTTTAAATACTTTCACTTACAGTTTAATCATGGAAGGTACCTCGGGGAGACACCTGCCATGATTAACTCCTTATTACCCCGATTGCCACTGCACCAGGGCAATTCAGGATGAGCTGTGTAGAGTCCCGGGACTGCCGCATCTAATGGATGCGGCAATTCCAGGCATCTGCTGGGTGATATTATTAGGGTGGTGGGTTCCCCATAACGTGGCGCTCCCCATCCTGACAATACCAGCATCGAGCCGTGTGGCTTTATCCTGGCTAGTATCAAAATTGGGGGGGACCGCATTTTTTTTTTTATTATTATTTATTTATTTTACTGCACCATATAGACCCATCCGCCGGCGGCTGTGATTGGTTGCAGTGAGACAGCTGTCACTGATTGTGGGGGCATGTCTGACTGCAGCCAATCATGGGTGCCGATGGGCGGGGAATGCAGGGATTACCTGATTGAATAATGAAGCGGAAGCCATTTTCAAAAGAGGAAAAGCCGCCGGAGATTTGTGACAGCCATGTAGCGTCGCGCCCGTGATCGGTGAGTAGGAAAGAGAGAGGGATTGTGCTGGGAGCGCAGGACGCATGCAGATACGCAACATGCGCACATAGCCTTACTGTGAAAAGCCACGCTTTTGGTGATCGAACTGTTATCGAACGTAACTCGAACTGCCGAACTTTAAGCAAATAGTTCAAGTTCGGCAAACGACTCGAACACCGCCCAAAATCACTTGAACTTGAAATTGGCGAACCGTTTGACTCCAACATCGCTCAACTCTACTCAAGAGGAACTTCTCACTTGGGTGCAATAAAAAGAGATGCTATGGATCTACAGGTTTAATGCCCTACATCTTAACGGGTTGAACAGAAACTACCACCACATGACTTAAATGGTGGGGTGACAATGGACCACTTTTGCAATTACTCTTCATTGCACTTTGACTCATTAAATGATTGACTTTTTATATGGCAAGAACAGGTTATCACCCTTGTACGATAGCCTCTCACTTGAATTTTGGTAATGATTTACTTTGGTCATCTTTCTGTTTTCTTTCTACTGTTGCCTGTTCCATCTTTTTGATTCTTGCTTGTTCCACTCCCTTCATGTTGTAATACTGTGACTATCGCTGATTGTTTGTAATTCATACCTGTTTTTCTTGCTCTTTATATACGCTCTCTGATGTTACATAATTTATATATTATCTCTCCCGTACTCTTATGTTTGCCTGGGCCATTCCAGGGGTGTCGGCACTCGCTCTTCTGGGGCTCACATGAAGTTGTTGCATCACGCGAGTCCTGCGCCCAATGAACAATGGCTTCCCTCTCCCCACCTTTGGGAGTAGGTAAAACCCAATCCAATACAGTAGATATCTAAAAAAAGAAGTGCTGATAGTGTAACACCAAAAGGACAGTCGAGTATATACAGAGAATATACACTCACCTAGTATAGTTGTGAAAGTCACAACTACTATTACGCATGAGATCCTGGCGTCTGCTGCAGCCCCACGTGGATGAACATTCAAGAGATATATAGAAGGGGTTAAAGCCGCGCATCAGCCAATAATGAAGCTGTAGAAGCATTGATGAAGTATAATATTCTTTTTAATCCATCGGTCTACGCGTTTCAAGGTCCAATGACCTCTTCCTCAGGACCAGTCCATCAACAAAAGACATCAAAAGACTGCCGGCTTTGAGCTTCAGACAGAGAATTAATGAGCCACAACGATGAGCAGTAATGTCACTCAGGTTAGTTGCGGTCACAGCTGGAGGTACCCAGGATCCTTCACCTGTAACTGCAGGTAACCTGACCTCAGAGGACCTCAGGTGACCTCATTAAACTCAGTGAACTCGCCTGCATCTGCTGTCAGAAAAGCACATTTTTTTGCTAAGAGATGCAGATTTGGGGCTGAAATTTTTACACCATATTCCTGCACCCATTCTACACCTCCTGGCAAAAAAAAAAAAATTGCATCACTACCACATCATACTGCATCCAATTTTGATGCATTTTTTTTTTTAGCCAGCAGGTATAGATTGGGTGCATGAATATAGTGTAAAACAACACCAAATCTGCGTCTCTTAGAAAACAAATGTGGTTTTCCGACAAGAGATGCAGGTGAGTTCACTGAGTTTAATGAAGTCACCTGAGGTCCTCTGAGGTCAGATGACCTGCGGTCACAGGCGAGGATCGTGGATACCTCCAGCTGTGACCGCAATTAACCTGAGTGACATCACTGTTCATTGCTGTGGCTCATTCATTCTCTGCCTGAAGCTAAAAGCAGGCGGTCATATTCCATAATAGTGCGCTGTCAGTTCAGATTTAGCGAGCAAAAATCATTGTGGGACCTCGTGTGGATTACGTTGGACCTGCAGGAGTGTTTTGGGGTTAAAAAAAAAATTAAAGAGGGTGTTTTTTGGACCAAATTTGCATCTCTTGGCCCAAAAATGCAAATATAACCCACAATACCTATATCCTGAAGAAGAAGCTGGATAACTTTGAAAGGCGTAGAATAAACCACATGTTCCCCACTCGCGTGTCCTGGAATTCTTCCTCACGAATGATCCTTCACAGCAGTGCAGAACACACATTTTTTCCTATATGATCCCTAAGGTTATGATCTAATTTCGCAGCAGAAGGTAAATATGATACTGATGGGTCTCGGATTTATGGGCCACTGTTGTGTGCTTGCCCCGCCAAGCTTGGCTTGAGGTCACTTGCGCGTCACACCACAATGATGAAGAGCCACCGATGCGGTCACGAAAGAGGCGGTTCACCCGCTTCTGTCTGGCAGTCACAGATTACTGTTGTGGCCTATGGACTGTGACATCTCTAATTATGACTGATCAGTGTTCTGGTCAAGATATAATGAATATCCAAGTTTTCTGCATGGCTATGAATCTCCACTGAAAATGGCACTAGGGTTAATTCATCTACTCTAAAAATAAAAAATATCTTTGGCCCGAGTGTTGGATTATTGCCTGATGACTCAGGATGTTCTGGCCGTAGACGACTCGCAGATTAATAAATTGCAGTATTAAATAATGGCTTCTGCCAGTAACCTCCACTTCTGTGTAAAATCAATGCCATAGTACAAAAAGTAAATGAGGCAGGTTTATCAATGTATTTACGCAGACGTAACGCGGCATATATCAAGCCCCTGCGCCACTTTTCACTACAGGTCTGGACATTTGGCAGCGGCGTGATCCCATAGTTCTCATTACGGAAAGAAAACAATCTGCGAATTGCATCTTTGCCCTGAGTGTAAAGGGTGCTTTACACGCTGCGACATCGCTACCGATATATCGTCGGGGTCACATCCGGCGCCGGTAGCGACATCGCAGCGTGTGACACCAAGGAGCGACGATCAACGATCGCAAAATCGTCCAAAAACGGTGATCGTTGACACGTCGCTCCTTTCCTTAATATCACTGCTGCCATGGGTACGATGTTGTTCGTCGTTCCTGCGGCAGCACACATCGCTATGTGTGACACCGCAGGAACGACGAACATCTCCTTACCTGCGTCCACCAGCAATGAGGAAGGAAGAAGGTGGGCGGGATGTTACTTCCCGCTCATCTCCGCTTCTATTGGGCGGCTGCTTAGTGACGTTGCGGTGACGTCGCTGTGACGCCGAACGCACCTCCCCTTTGAAGGAGGGATTGTTCGGCGGTCACAGCGACATCGCTGACCAGGTATGTGCATATGACGCTGCCGTAGCGATAATGTTCGCTACGGCAGCAATCACCAAATGTCACAGTGTGTAAAGCACCCTAAAGTCTGGCCAGGAATGGCAAAGTTGTTGTGGTCTCTGCCTGGAGTTTACCGCAATAGATCTGGACAGGACGACATTACTGAACTGCGGCGTTCATATTGGATTCAGATGTATTTCCAAACCTGTGGGGAAGTAAATATAGCTTTGGATATTTTTTTTCCCCCCACTAAAATTTCTCAACTAATCGAGAAAATGGCTACTTTTATTAAAAGCGACTTAACTTTTAATAAACTTTGGGGTTGCAATTCCCAGAACAATCTTCTGGAGCTGTAGGAAGAGTTGATGAATGACTGCGCTTTCTCCTGCTATGAAGCAGCGCCATCTACAGGCCAGAGGGAGAATTGTGCTGACTGACATTCTGGCCTCCTCTTCCCTTTTCCTTTGCCATAACGACGACAACAATATAGTTTCTTAGCAACCAGTGTAATGGGTGAAAGAGAATAAGCATTGTGCGATTCGCTTCTCTGCGGACGTCTTAAATGGAGGCTAAAAGCTCAGGTGAGATAAGACTGACGGGAACAAGCCCTTTCCTCTTGTATTTATAGCACGGCAATAAGTGCATAAAAACTATTTATTTATTTGTAAAGATTTTCCATGTAACAGATGAGCAGAACGTTCGTATTTGTCGGTCATCTATATACCATCGAGTATTTTTGTATCCTTTTTTATCCATAAGAGCCTCGTAGATGTTCCTGGAGATTATTATAGATCTCAAAGCCCCAATACACAGTCAATAAAGGTCATCCAAGATTGGCGATTTTAGCCAATTATCTAATATTTAAGGGGGCCCCCCGAATGTCTGATGACGGATTACATCGCAGGAAAGCAGCATACGGCGACTTATCTCCCCATTTCGTGGGGAGATAATCCGCTGCCGAAGGAGAGATCACCGGGTCTGCCACAGAGAACATAGGAATGCTCAGCCAAGTCCTACTTGCCATGCTGGAGTTAGGAGAGATAGCTATCTGATATATTTTGGTGGTGTTAAAGAGGTTGGCCACTACTTTTATAGATGGCCTGTCCTACGATATCTGATCATGGCAGATGCGACTCCTGTCACTGCCATCGATCAGCTGTTGCCAGCGGTGGCCCAAAGTTCTCAAAAGCTGCCAGAACACAGCAGCTCCATCAAAACTATAATGGCCACTGCCAGGGGCTACAGATACTCCCCTACATAAAAAGGGGATGGATATGGCGTACCTGGCCACAGCCACTATAGAAACGCTGTGTTCCAGCAGCATCTGAGAACTACCGGACACTACCGGGTGCAGCATGTCGCATACCCACCAATCAGATATTCATGACCTATCCTAAGGGTGGGCCATCAATAAAAAAAAGTAGTGTCCTACCCCTTTAAGGCTATGCTATTTTATAATTTGATGAAATAATTAGAAGCTCCCATAAACAGTAGACAAATGTCTTCCATAGCCATCAATATGCATGGAGAAACCTATCAATCAAGGGAAGTAGGGGGGGTAGAACTGAGGAGCCCCCTTTACAGCTCCTGTGTGGCTTGGTCCCTGACAACTTTTAGTGTTTCAAACATATATATCTGAAATTATACAGCCAGTGTCTGATACCCAGGCAGCATGCATCAGGTGTCAAGTTCTTTTTTTAAGTAGTTTTATTTACATTCTGGGGGTGGCAGACTCCTTTTTAAATGTAAATACTATAGGAAATATCCCTATTAGTGATGAGCGAGCGCTAAAATGCTTGAGCACTCATTACTTGAATCAAACAAGTTGGGTGCTCGGATGGCTCAATTCGAGAAACTTATATAATGGAAATCAATGGGGAACTCAAGCATTTTCCAGAAGACCCTAAGAGGAGTGTTTGGGGGCAGAAAAATCCTTGAAATTGATACAAACAGCTCTCAAATGGACTGGGAACTTCATAGGGAAGACACCTGGACTCCCAGGTTGCTGCTAGGAACTAAATAAATAATTATTTGTTAAAAAATAATGTAGGGTCCCCCCTATTTTTCAATAACCAGCCAAGGTAAAGCAGACAGCAAGGGGCTGATATTATCAAGCTGGTTAGGCCCATGGTTTTTTGGCCCTTTCCAGCCTAAAAATACCAACCTGCAGTTGTCCTAGAAGTGGAGCATTACATTAAATGTACCAATTCTGGCTCTTCACCCCGGCACTTCCCGAATGCCCTGGTGCAGTGGCAATTGGAGTAATATTTTTGATAGTTGATGACAGTTGTATAATGTCAGCTGGCCTCAAGCCCAAGAGTTAGTAATTAAGAGGTGTCTATCAGACATCTCCATTACTAACTCATTCTGTTTAAAGATAATAAAACACACACAAAGATATTTTATTTAAAGAAAAATACTCCCTGACTCTGGTTCACTAATTTATTAAAATTAAAAAAAAGCCATAAAGATCCGAAGTAGTCCTCCAAATCTGATGTAGTCCATAAAAGGGAACCTGAAAGACATAAAAAGAGAGAGGTAAAGAATAAAAAACAAGATACTCTCCCTCGTTTACCACTTTATTATTTAAAAAAAATCTCCGCAGCTCCAACATAGTCCATGACGTTCACACAACGTCCACCAATAATGTAGCAGAACCTATGGAGCCACATTCTCATATCTATGCTTCATATTCTGGGGCTGCTGTGGGCTGATATTTTTAGTCTGGGAAGGGCCAAATAACCATGGGCGTTCCCAGCCTGATAATACCAGCCCCCAGCTCTCTGCTTTAAAGGGAACCTGTCAGGTCAAAAAAGCATTCTGACCTACAAGCAGCAGCCTGTGTGAGCTGCTAACCCCTTCCTACCCATCCCTGTGTTGTAATATTGTGTAATATGAAAGTAATAAAAATACGTTTTATTACTTTCATATTCCCTATGTAAATAGCATAGGTCTCTAGCCCCATGGACGTCTCAATGCCCTGTGGACGTCTACATGCTTTCCATGGTATCACGCCCCTGTGGGTGTGATACCATGGATTTACATCAGCGACGTGACAGAAGCTACTTTAGAATCTCGTGTGTGTGCGCGCTTACCATTCTCGCTGCCTCATCCTGGTGTTCGCTGGTCAGCTTCTGACGCGCACTGCGCATGCACAGAAGACGCCTGCAGTTCTTGTCATGCGTAGTGCGCGTCAGAAACCGAGAAGCAAGCACCAGGATGAGGCGGCAAGAATGGTAAGCTCGCGCACGCGAGATTCTAAAGTAACGATGGTCACGTTGCTGATGTAAATCCATGGTATCATGCCCACAGGGGCGTGATACCATGGAAAGCATGTAGACGCCCACAGGGCGATAAGATGCCCATGGGGCTAGAGACCCTGCTCATTTACATAGGGAATATTAAAGTAATAAAATGTATTTTATTACTTTCATATTACACAATATAACAACACAGGGATTGGTAGGAAGGGGTTAGCAGCTCACACAGGCTCCTGCTTGTAGGTCAGAACGCTTTTTTGACCTGACAGGTTCCCTTCAACACAGCTAGTTATCAAAAATGGGTGGGGCACAAGAACGTTTTATTAAAATATTTAATAGGTTAAACAAGTCTAAAAACACCCTTTAGTGCCACGTGAAATGGACTAACGGATGCAAGTATACAAACCCTGCTCTAATCTAAACTCTCCCTCCGAGATCACCTCTCCCTGAACTGCTTCTAGAGGACAGTGTGCCAAGCATCACATCACTGGGTTCTATATAAGACCTGATGACGCTATGCAAACCGGCCAATCACAGTAATGCCACTTGCCAACATGGCTACGGCATTATGAATTGTGTATGGGAAGCAATCTCCACAAGTTTATTGGATGTCTAACAACAGCAAAACATGCGGGGCTGGGACTGGAGCATGGCGCTCGAGCACCCGCGATACTCAGCCGAGTAACGAGCATGCTGAGCACCCCAATTCTCAACCGACTATCGAGCAGCGCCGAGCACGCTCGGCCATCACTAATCCCTATCTATGGAATCAAATTGCATGCAAAATATAACCAAAATGATAACAGTGTGTAGACTATCCTCCTCCACAACACTATTTTTTGTGTCTTAGCCCCCCTCTTCCAATGTAGCCGGTAAAAATGGTAACATACGTGCAGAATCCATTAAACTACAGTAATCTCAGTACAGAATAGCATTTTATTATTCCAGACATGTTTATTATTGCTCTGCTCTCCATCAGGAAAGTTGCATCACTCACCAGAAAATGGAAAACGTGCTGCCGCAATGTACGCCATTACTCATTACATGACTTTTAGATACCGATGCTTTTAACACATTGCTTTCACAGTTTTGTTAAATGGAACAGAATTGTCATATTTCTATTGTACTTTAAGTGATACATTAGGGCCTCTTTCTTTACTTTTTTTCAGCTTTTTTTCTGCTTACATCAAATTTATGACTTTCAGGATTTTTTCATTGCGTTTTTTTCTTTTTACAGTAAGCGCAACATGCATTTTTTGCTCAAGGGAGTGAAACTGCAAGAATCAAATTTTGCATTGAGACCATCTTGAATAGCTTCTGCTTAAAAAAATGCTCAGAATGTGACTTATTAATCAAATAAAGCAGAAAAACACACCAAAAGCACACCCAAAACTGTGCTAGAACCCTCAGCCAGATAAATTCTTGTAAAAAAAAACTATTTGTAAAAAATACCATAAAGGAATTCAGCATCTCCTATTATCTTTTATCTCCAGTCACCAAGTGTGGTCCATCATTACCTCCCCCAAGATCCGCACCCTCTCGTGGAGTCCATCACTATATTAAGAAGCTTCAAGTGAGCTCAGCTAATGTTTGCCATGCAAATCAAAGGACTACAAGCAGCCAAAATGGAAATTTGGATAGAAGAAGTAATACATCTCCAGCACACATAAACAATTATCAAGAACTTACCAGGAATTTGGTCCCAGCTAACATCAGACATAAATATGGCAGCTGCGTGGTTGACCAACTTGTCTCTCCAGAGCAGGTAAGATGAATGGTGCAATTCATTTTCCAAACTTCTTCTCCATGCTCGCTCAATAAAGCCTTTCTCCTTGCCCTGCTTAGGTAAGAAGATGTTTGAGTGAGGAGAGGACACAGTGTCACCAAGATTATTATATACCCAGACTGAGAATGGAGTCCTGTTTCACGGAAGATTACCCACACAAGATCTATTATGAGTTGGGACATTGTCTTCGTAGTAATCTATTCCCAGGTCTTTATCCATCTTGTATTGCTTACCTTCTTAAATTTTCCCTACTTTCGAGCCATCTTCTAAATATTTCTTACCCTGGATTGATATTTCTTATTCTTTTGCTTGTTCAAAATAATCCATGTAGACTACAAGAGTCCTAGCTTTTGAAAACTTCAGGCTACATGTATGCAAGACTAAAGGTTTCCATAAACATTAGATGGAAGTTGTGGAAAGGTTCAATGACCATTGATCTAGAGAAGGTCATAAGCATTTGATGACTGTCGACTGGTGTGTTTGTCTGACAGCCATCTCTCCTGACTCCTTAGCAGCTTATGTCCTTAACAAACAAAAGGATCAGGCTACCGAATTCCAACTGTACCATCCTCATAGCCACCGATAGAATAGTCTAGAGCAGAGTTCCCCAAATCCAGTCCTCAAGACCCACCAATAGTGCATGTTTTCGGGATCTCCTTAGTATTGCACAGGTGATAGTTTAATCACCTACACATGTGACGATTCCAACAATTGTACAATGCTAAGGAAATCTTGAAAATGCACTGTTGGTAGGCCTTGAGGACTGGAGTTGGGGAACTCTGGTCTAGAGGCCACATACAAATGAAATTGTCAACTGATTCTGCCAAAATTGGTGGTTTTGAACTACCTCGTTCTTATATTTATGTGGGCTTTAAAGGATTCTATATTCATTGGATAAAAGTCAGTTCAACTATCCAACTTCGGCAACACCAGCCGACCATCTGATGTGTATGGGGACAGGTGAGGTTGGGAGAGAAGGACCAAGTATTGCAATTTTATTCAATGACCCTTTTATTTTCAAGGGAGATAAGCAGTTGCCAGATCTGTTCCATAGAAATCACAGTAATGCTTGGCCCAGCCAAGCGTTCTTGTGTATGGGGGAGTTGGGAGAGATGGCTATCGGCAGAATAATAGCTCTCGTGTTCAATGGGAAAAGAAGAGAACGCCAAAGCCAGACGTGTTAGCAATAATGTCTCCTCGTTCAACATTGAAAAGTCATGAGTGCTCCAGTGTATGGGAGAGAGAGGAGAGATAGTTATCTCATGTACAGCCAGCTTAACGATCGTTTTGCAGATACAGCTACATATATTTTAGTCTACATTGGCTGATATGGTCATCCAAACTGGCCATGCATGCCCAATAACAATGGATTCAGGATGAGAGATCCTTCTAGGACTATTCTTTCAGAGAAAGATTGTTCATGGATTTAAAAAAAAAATTGTCCAAAAATTGGACAAAAATTTTAAACACATTTGACTTTGATACAGCCAATGACGGTAGCCTAAAGCCATCGTTCTTGTAGACAATTGTACACTTTCATCAACTTTTGTCTGATGTATTTGGGTATCTTCGGTAATTGGGAGAATTAAAAATAGGCAAGTAAGTTCCAGTTGTCAGATACAGGTTGGGGGGACATAGACTGTGTGATTGTGTGATTGATTCTATCACCTAAACCTTTCTAAATATGTCTGTAGTGTGTAGGTGCATTAATATATTCACTGATCTTCCCTGGTTTCCAGCACTGCTTTAGTCCTCTTCTGAGTCACATGACTTTAAATCAGATTTTCCAGATCATACTGGGGTTTATGTGTTTACTGGGGTTTATGTGTTGACCAGAAATCCCTTTTTGGTCTCTCTCACATTTGTTTATAAATCGGACAAGTGCTATCTGATAGCCCTCGCTCCAATGTTACACTATGGGGCAGTGCCGATCAGTGTATTTCTATTAATACCGATTCAACTGCAGAAAACAATTTCTGTGTTTGGGAGAGTATATCGTACAAGTCTATGAGTGCCTTCGAAGCCTCAGACTGCACTGATGTCCTCCGAGGGCAGTCCGACATATGCAGAGACACATAAGGAAGACAATGAAGATGTGACGCCTCTGGACTATCAGGTCGTCACAGGGTATTGCACAATCTACCCTCCCGTGCAGTATCCACCTCCCTCTTGGTTATGGGTCCCTAACCAAATGGTGTTGCCTCCAACAGCAAATCAAATCCTAGATACACCCTGCACCACACCCACCAGACACACCAGTGGCTTGAGTGGAATAGAGTCGCCTACCTTGGGGTCAGGGAGGAGAGGTGAGGAGTGTAGTCAGTAAGAGTGTGGCAGGAGAGTTGGAGAGTAGTCCTCAAGCTGTGAGGAGCTCTGAGGAGGTCGGGAGCGGGGACTCCCATAAGGAGATTGTCTAGGTGGCAGACGGTGGTCTGGGGCTAGAAGAGCTGGAACCCTGGTCGCAGGGGATCGTGGCAAGGGGCTCGGATCTGTCGAGCAGGACAGCCGGTGGCATTGCACCATCACCGGGCTGGGACCGAGGCATGACGGGGTACGTGGACCCTAGGTCGGGGAGTAGCTGCAGGCAACCTGATAATTTACCTGTGGAGAACGGAGCCTTCAAGATTCATTCCCAATCGCTCCAGAATCGGGGCATTAGCGCAACGAGGAGGATAGTACTTTCCATCCAAAACGATCCAGAAAATCCCAAGCGTGAGCCCTGAGAGCAAGCTCCCACACTTAGCCATAGTGGGGACTGGAACCCAGCAAGTTTTACACTACCGGGACCACCAGGGAAGTAAACTTAGTGCCCGGAGGCAGTTCACGGGTCACCAGGCAGCACCATTGGGTACGGGGCCCCGAACTAGCTCCCATCAGCGGCAGCGGTGTCCAGAGACTTGATTTACCCAGTTGTCGGTGTCTGCTTAATGGACTGAGTGAGTACGAGAGTGACCCCTGCATCCCACGGCCTTACCCCCGCACCGAGTCCCGGGGCATTCCCCCCTACCCGTGGAGGGTTACAACACCTGGCTGCCCTTCATCACCCCGGGTACTCCCCAACGGCAGCGGCGGTATTCACCCCAGTTACCGCGCACCACGGGTGGCGTCACAAACTCTATAATCCCTTGTAAATACTCCCCTTTATTTGAGAGGCCGCACGACCCCCAGGTCCAAAGACCCTCGAGCCACCGAGACCCGGATCCGAGCAGCTCGGCTGCTTCCACGGGGCGGCACAAAGAAGATAGAGAAATTAAGGGAACCTGTCATCAGGATTTTTCCCTTATGAACTGCGGCCACCACCAGTGAGCTCTTATATACAGTATTCCAGAATGCTGTATATAACAGCCTAGGCCTCTCTGTATAAACTAAAAAAGACCTTTATAATACTCACCTAGGGGGCGGTCCAGTGTGATGGGTGTCGCTGCTCCCAGTCCGGCGCTTGCTCCATCTTGTGTAATTGCTGTCCTCCTGCCCAGCCCCGTGTGCATGATGTGTCCTGCATCATTCACAGAGAGGCCTCTATTGCGCTCCTGCACATGGGCACTTTGATCTGCCTGTACTGTAGTGCGCATGCGTGGGCCATCTTTGACCTTTTCTCGCGCCTGCGCATTATAGTATATTGCTCTGCCCTCAGCTTAGGTAAGGAAATACATTTAAAAATTGAGAAACATAGAGCATAAACCATGCCAGTTTTATGTCAGCCCAGCAGCCAGCGATACACCTTGACATTGGTTGTCGGGCTCACATAAAACTGGCCCCTTTATGCTCTACGTTTCTCAATTTTTACATTTATTACCTTAGCAGTAATGCATGTCCAGTGTCTCAAAGTGCAGCTGTATATTTGTTAGTGTATATTTCATGTTCAGTTTGCACCTGTTCACATTTGTCTGTTAGGAAGTGCCATCAATTTTCTCATTTTGGACTTTCTCAGGCATTAGGGCCTTGGTGCAACAGCAGGACGGGCAATCATGCTTTGTCCAATGAGTGAGTGAACGAGCAGTGAGCCTATTATGAGTTATTGCTTTCCATTGCTCGGTTATCACTTTTTTATACTGCAATGTTATTTATTTTCTCAGCCCGGTATATGAGAAGCTGTCACTTGTCAGCCGGCGTCTGAGAAGCTGCCACTTGTCAGCCAGCGTATGAGCTGTTGTCTCTTGTTTTATTTCTGCTCTCTGATATTCTAAATCAGCCTCTGTTCCCACTTTCCAATTTCCTCGCTATGAACAATCACTTCTCCGCTCTTGAAATATATCGGATCTCACAGCTTACCCGTCTTGCAGGGGTGCCTATAAAACAGAACAGCTTGGTGCAAGACTCCTATACAGCAGAAGTGAATGAAAAGGGAAGGCTGGAAAAATACAATAATCATCACTGGCATGGAAGGAAAACCGACGAGTTAGGTATTTATCATTTTATTTAATATCCTAGAGAGTTTGCGTTCATACCCAGAGGCATAGCCTGAAGCTCCTGGGCCCCCAAAAATGTCAGGGGCCATGATAGCACACAAACCCATCTGTGCATTAGACAGAATCATACCTCCCAACCGTCCCGGATACAGCGGGACAGTCCCTCTTCTGAGCCTTTGATCCCGGGTCCCGCCCGTGAGGCTGTTTGTCCCGGCTCCACCCACCCACTGTAGCCCTGCCTCGCTGTTTCTCCCTTCTATTCATTACAGAGCCGAGCGCGCACCTACTCCTGTGACTGCTGCTGAGGTATGAATCACCCCCTGCAGCAGAGCGACCCCCCTGCAGCAGAGCGACCCCACCTGCACCAGAGCCGACCCCCCCCAGTCCCGGAGCCTGCGTTTGTCTGCAGCTGTTCTCTGACTCCCCGTGTGCGGCTTCTCACTGCTGCAGACACACGGGGAGTCAGGAAGCTGAAGAGACCATGCAATCAGCACTTCTCTCTCCTGCAGATAGCAGTGACAATAACCACCTATGCAGAGTGACATCTGCAGGCTTCTATTAGCTTACCGATCAGTGGTCTCCTGCCTGTGGAGCTGCTGGGTCCTAGCTTCCCAACAGCTTCAGCTCTGCTTTATCCTGGCTGCCCTACCAGTTAAAGGGAACATGTCAGCAGAAATTTCACAATAAAAATAAAAGATTCCCCTCTGCAGCTCCTGGGCTGCTTCTAGAAAGGTTCCTGTTGTTATTGTGCCCCCTTTGAGACCTACAAAAATACTTTATGAAGTCTTACCTTTTTGTATGCAAATGTGTTTTTATGGTCACGGGGGCGGGCTGTCTGGCGTCCGTTATTCCCCCTCCTGCCGCTTTACGCAGTCCCCCATTGCTCATTTACATACACAAGGACGCCTTCCTCATGTAACTGTCCTCCCGAAGTTTTGCGCATGTGAACGCTTTTTCAGGTGATTGCGCAGGCACGAGATTATGGGCGGCGCTGTGATTGTCATCAGCAGCGTTAACCAAGTACCCGCCCATAATCTCGTGCCCGCACTTTTCCCTCTGACTCCACCGTTATGCGCAAGTGCTGGCCATATGAACCATGTTACCTATTACTGCTTGCACGAGATTATGGGCGGGTACTTGGATGACTTTGCTGATGACAATCACAGTGCCGCCCATAATCTCGCGCCCATGGTAATAGGTAACGTGGTTCATATGGCCAGTGCTTGCGCATAACGGTGGAGGCAGAGTGAGAAGCGCGGGCACGAGATTATGGGCGGGTACTTGGATGACGCTGCTGATGACAATCACAGCGCCGCCCATAATCTCGCGCCTGCGCAATCACCTCAAAAGCGTTCACACTTTGCACAGTGCTCACTCCCGCGAGAGTGGCACTGGGCATGCACAAAACTTCAGGAGGACAGTTACATGAGGAAGGCGTCCTCATGTATGGAAATGAGCAATGGGGGACGGCGTACAACGGCAGGAGGGGGAATAACGGACGCCAGGCAGCCCGCCCCCGTGACCATAAAAACAGATTTGCATACAAAAAGGTAAGACTTCATAAAGTATTATTTTAGGTCTCAAAGGGGGCACAATAGCAACAGGAACCTTTCCAGAATTCATCCCAGGAGCTGCAGAGGGGAATCTTTTATTTTTTTTGCTAAATTTCTGGTGACAGTTTCCCTTTAAAGGGAACCTATCAGGTGCAATCTGCACTCAGAGCCAGGAGCAGTTCTGGGTGTATATTGCTAATCCCTCCCTAACTGTCCCTGTATACACTAGCATAGATAAAGGCATCTATAGAAAAAGTATTTTTAAAGAGCTTATATCTTATGCTAATTAGCGCGGGGACTAGTCCCAAGGGCGTTACTTCACTTGGCTAGTCGGCTCATATAGCGTGTTAGTACTCACACAGGGGCGTAATAACATGCTAACATGCTATGCGAGCCGACTAGCCAAGTGAAGTAACGCCCTTGTGACTAGTCCCCGCGCTCATTAGCATAAGATATAAGATCTTTAAAAATATTTGTTCTTGATCTCTTTATCTATGCTAGTGTATACAGGGACGGTTAGGCAGGGATTAGCAATATACACCCAGAACTGCTCCTGGCTCTGAGTGCATATTGCACCTGACAGGTTCACTTTAAAGGGAACCTGTCACCAGATTTGGGGCCTATAAGCTGCGGCCACCACCAGCGGGATCTTATGTACACATTCTAACATGCTGCATACCTCCCAACCGTCCCGGATACAGCGGGACTTTCACGCTTTACGTTGTTTGTCCCGTTGCCACGGGCGGGACGGCCGGCTCCCGGGCTCCGCCCACCCACTCTCTCTCCGCCTCCCTGCTTTTCCCTCCTACCATCCTAGTAGACGTGGCATAGAGAGGAGCGCTGCCTGTGCTGCTGCTGGTACAGTAAACTAATCTCCCCAGCGCTGATTTCCCTCCCTCCCCCCTCACCCCCGGCCGGAGCCTGTCTGTGCGGTCGGCCGGCCGCCTGTCTGTGCGGTCGGCCGGCCGCCTGTCTGTGCGGTCGGCCGGCCGCCTGTCTGTGCGGTCGGCCGGCCGCCTGTCTGTGCGGTCGGCCGGCCGCCTGTCTGTGCGGTCGGCCGGCCGCCTGTCTGTGCGGTCGGCCGGCCGCCTGTCTGTGCGGTCGGCCGGCCGCCTGTCTGTGCGGTCGGCCGGCCGCCTGTCTGTGCGGGCGCCCCCCTGCTGCCTGTCTGTGCGGGCGCCCCCCTGCCGCCTGTCTGTGCGGGCGCCCCCCGCCGCCTGTCTGTGCGGGCGGCCCGCCGCCTCATTGTGCGGGCGGCCGGCCGCCTCTCTCTGCGGGCGGCTGGCCGCCTCTCTGTGCGGGCGGCCCGCCGCCTGTCTGTGAAGGCGGCCGGCCGCCTGTCTGTGAAGGCGACCGGCCGCCTCACTGTGGCTGCCTGCGTGTCCGTGCTGGAGGCCCGCCGGCTGCCTGCATGTCCGTGCTGGAGGCCCGCCGGCTGCCTGCGTGTCCGTGCTGGAGGCCCGCCGGCTGCCTGCGTGTCCGTGCTGGAGGCCCGCCGGCTGCCTGCGTGTCCGTGCTGGAGGCCCGCCGGCTGCCTGCGTGTCCGTGCTGGAGGCCTGCCGGCTGCCTGCGTGTCCGTGCTGGAGGCCCGCCGGCTGCCTGCGTGTTTGTGCTGAATGGGTGTGGATGGGGAGTGGATATGGGCGTGACTGTGAAATGGGTGTGGTTAGGGGGCGTGGCCTAAAAATTTGCCGCGGCGCGCTATGCGCGCCACAAACTTTGTCCCTCTTTTCCTTCTTTAAAAGTTGGGAGGTATGCAGAATTATGAGCCCTTTTAGCAGTTGCATTGCTGGAGTTCGATAGGCCCTGGTGCAAAATTTGGACCTGCATCCCCCCTTATGTTGCTCAGATGTATGTATATGTATGTATACATTTAGCTTTCTAAATCATATAAGGACATATGAATTGCCCCCCCCCATTTTGTAGTAATGTCTTCCCATCCTGTTCTAATGTCCCCCATCCTGGGCTTCTTCCTGGTAAATATGTCAACCAATCTGGTATATATGCCCCCCATCCTGATATATACAGTATGTGTCCATCTTAGTATATATGTTCCCCCTTCTAGCCCACATCCTGGTATATATATAAACCTATCCTGGCATATATGTTTCTATCCTGGTATATATGCCACCATCCTGGGCCCCTCCTGGTATCTACTGTCCCTCTCCTGGGGCCCTTCTGGTATCTACTGTCCCCCTCCTGGGGCCCTCCTGGTATCTGCGGTACCCCTCCTGGGGCTCTGCTGGTGTGTACTGTCCCCCTGCTGGGACCCTCCTGGTATATATTGTCCTACTTCTGGTATATACTGTCCCTTTCCTGGTATCTACTGCCCCCTACTGGTATATATTTCCGAATCCTGGTAAATATGTCTCCATTCTGTCTAATGCAAAAAAAAATCAACAACATTGTACTCACCCTTCTTGGCTCCCACGTCGTGCAGCGTCCTCCTGTGTAGCCAGCACACAGTGGCCGACAGCTTTCATTGGTGTCGGTGCTGTTGCAACTCATGAAATCATTGCCATGCGCCCACCTCAGTCACTGGGACACAGATGAAAGCTGCCGGCTTCTGTTTGGCTGTATCGCAGTACAGGGATCCAATGGGGCTCTGCATCGTAATGCATTTCAGCTGGATGTGCGGCCAATCCCCATTAGGTGGTCCCGTTGGAGCTTCCATCTGAACCCTCCACAAAATACGATTCAGTTATATGCGCCGACGGTGCCACTGACTATAATGGTGTATATGAAGAGGGGAGTCAGGTGATGGCCGCCAGTTTGTTCCCCTGCTTCAGATATTGTGAATGTGCGTGTGCGGCTTCCATTTGAACCGTAGGCATCAGCCATTACCTTTGGGATCGCCTCCATTTCTCCTTGATGTCTCCTCGTCTTAGACGGGGGAAGGGCGGCAATAATCACACGACAGTCTCTAGTAAAAAGCAACTGGAACTCCTTTATTGTGG
This sequence comes from Anomaloglossus baeobatrachus, assembly GCF_048569485.1. NCBI lineage: Eukaryota > Metazoa > Chordata > Amphibia > Anura > Aromobatidae > Anomaloglossus > Anomaloglossus baeobatrachus. Next base: position 67,002,335 of record NC_134360.1, read on the forward strand.
CACACTCTGACTCCGTATTTCAGGTCCCTGGGACCGCTTGTGCTGCTTCCAACTAAACTCGGGGGGAAAACTCCGCTTCAGGCCAATTTGCCCTGGGTGCTGTCCTCCAGCAGCTAAGTCCCTTTTATCTCTTCCCCCGAAATCCCTTCTGTGTGGCTACCGTGTCTCACTCGTGCCCCCGTCTGGTCGCACATCTGCTCCTGGCCAATAAAAGGTCCCGCTGGGGTCTCTGAGTCCCAACTTTCCACGGGTCCGAGGTCGACCTGACGCCCGTTCGCTGGGTGAGGTCTTGACACCTGGGGGGGTACCCCCTTGCTAGGCAGGCCCTGGCAGTGGGCCCTGCTATATCCTTAAGCTCCTGCCGCTTGACTCACTAATCACTTCCTGCACACATTTGTCGCGGGCGGAGGAGGGGACGCTGCGGTCTCCCACTGCTTGGGTCCGGCTGCCGCTACTGCTGCGGCCTCCGCTGCTCGGTGGCTCGATCGGTGGCTCGAGCGATGGACCGGATCCCGGGGACTCGAGCGGCGCTCCTCACCCGTGAGTGAAAAGGGGTTTGGTTTTGGGGATTTATTGTCCGTGACGCCACCCACGGTTGTGGTGATTGTGTGGACACCACCGCTGCTCTGTATGGGGATCCCGGGAGCGGTGACAGGGAGCAGCAGAGTTGTTAGTTCTCCCCTCCGTGGGTAGGGGTTGGTTGTCCCGGGGCCCAGTGATGGGGTGGAGGATGAGGGATGGCAGGCCGGGTGCGGGGCCTGGTGAGGTGCAGGGTCGTGGGGGCAGCGCTGTGCCTCACGGCACAGTGGTACTCACTCAGCCTGAGACGGTGACACAGTTCTCGGTAAAACACATGGCTGGAAAGACGGTTCCCACAGACGGCTGCTGTTGCTTTTCCCCGGTAGTTAACGGTGACTGTCTCTTTCCCTGCACCTTGTGTAATGTTGGTAGCGATGGGTTCCCACTGGTTACCCGCTCCCCGACTTGGATATGGGCCGGAGTAGCCCCTCTTTGCCCGCAGGCGCTGGCCCTGAGAAACTGGTGCCTTGGCGGTGGCGGTGTCTCTCTCATACGGTTGAACGGTTGCCTTCAATCGGGACTTAGTTGTTTGGAGACCCGGAGGTCCCCTTCACTGACGGATTTGGCAAATTCACGGCGACTCCTAGCATTGCCGGGATCCGAAAGGCCCCTGCCAATGGTGCTGGCTTCTCCTTGTATACCGGTCCGGTACCGCCGGGCCACCGCCCGTCCACGGTCCTTTCGGCAACCTCCGATCAGCCTCCACTGCAGACGGTCACCGCCGTCTGCTAACCTTGCTGTTTCTGTCCGGGGCACACACCCGGACCAACTTCAGGCTCTACTTCTGTCACTTTTCTCCTCTCCACTCCTTTCCTCCTTCCACTTCCTCCTCCAAACTCTATCTGCCAGTGTTTTCCCTCCTCCAGGACTGTGAACTCCTTGGTGGGCGGAGCCAACCGCCTGGCCCACCCCCTGGTGTGGACATCAGCCCTTGGAGGAAGGCAACAAGGATTTCTGGTCTAGCTTAGGTGTACCTAACCGGGGTGTAGGGTGTGGTGATGTTAGTACCTGTGACCCCTGGCTTGCCCAGGGCGTCACATTCCCCCTTAGCAAAATGCAGACCGTCCGCGGGCTGCCCGTCCAACACCGGTTTTATTTTTCTGAAAAAAGATGAAAACACATACAAGTAGAAGAACATCATCCCACAACGGGAGGCACCTTTCTTAAACGTTGCAAACGGTTTTAAACGGTTAACGGTTACGGCTTCCGCTCTCACCCACCCAAGTAACCTGGCCCTGATGCTGCCCCTAAGAAACAGGCAGCACCCCTTGACCCCAGTCCTGCACCAAGGTACCCGAGCGGGATCTGTCCTTTCCAGGGGACCCACGTCCATGGGGAGCCCCTGGAACCCCCAGAGGGTAGCCACCGGTTCCTGTGGTGGCTGGGCCCCAGCCTGCTCCACTGCGGGCCCTCCCTCCATTCTGCCTCTCCGGAGGCGGCAACGGTGGAAGCTGCAACAACATTATTATTTACATTCCACAAGTTTGTGGTTGCCCTTACTGTGCACTTTTGTCCTCCCCACCCGGCTCTGGGTGGAAGAACACGGGCACCAGCCCCTCCAGCGCATAGCAAGCGCGGCGAGGAAGGGCCACCCGATACCCGTTATTTCCACTCCGGGGGATGTATGTGGCCTCCATGCCATGCAGAGCGACGACTCCTTCATCCTCTTCCGAAACGGGCTCGGTGTCAGGCCCGGAATCACTATCGTCCATCCCTGCGCCAGGCGGGTTGCCGCCAGCTGCCGCAGCTTCCAGGCTCGCCACTCTCTCGGCCACTGTTACGAAGGGGTGTACACCCGACGGGCCAGGCGCAGTGCGGTGCACGGGCAAGGAGGACGGAGGCAGCATGGGGGCCAGAGGTAGACCGGGTCCCTCAGCCGCAACGGCCGGTCCCTCGGGGACACAGGGGCGTGGGTCACTCACTAGCTCCTCCATCATGGCCTCCATTCCATACACCCGTGCAACTGCAGCTACTTCCTCCACCTCCGCGGTCCACTGCTCCATCAGCCTGCAGATCTGTCTCCGGTAGTGTCGGCAGATCCCTGCCGTTCAGGCCCTCAGCCATGCCGCTGTCCCGGGCACCGGCTCTGTAGCCTCCGCATAGCTTGGTGGAGCGGACATTCTTTGCAGGGGTCGGCGGATCATGGGGTCTCGGCGTCCCTATCTGTATAGCCGCGAGCTACACGCGACCAGTCGCCATTTCGTCCCCCTTAGCCTCTTTCCGGCTCCTCCTCTCTCGGGGCGGGGTTTTGGCCTTCGCGCCTCCACTACTCGAGGAGACGCTCGAGCGGGAACTTTTCGCGCCAAAGATGGTGGCTTCTGAAATTTTTCGGCCGGACACCTCCGGCGGTAACAAGGCGCACCTCTACCAGACGGCAGAGCGGTAAGATCCTGTTCGTGACGCCAAGTTGTCGCGGGCGGAGGAGGGGACGCTGCGCTCTCCCACTGCTCGGGTTTGGCTGCCGCAGCTGCTGCGGCCTCCGCTGCTCGGTGGCTCGAGCGATGGGCCGGATTCCGGGGACTCGAGCGGCGCTCCTCACCCGTGAGTGAAAAGGGGTTTGGTTTTGGGGATTTATTGTCCGTGACGCCACCCACGGTTGTGGTGATTGTGTGGACACCACCGCTGCTCTGTATGGGGATCCCGGGAGCGGTGACAGGGAGCAGCAGAGTTGTTAGTTCTCCCCTCCGTGGGTAGGGGTTGGTTGTCCCGGGGCCCAGTGATGGGGTGGAGGATGAGGGATGGCAGGCCGGGTGCGGGGCCTGGTGAGGTGCAGGGTCGCGGGGACAGCGCTGTGCCTCACGGCACAGTGGTACTCACTCAGCCTGAGACGGTGACACAGTTCTCGGTAAAACACATGGCTGGAAAGACGGTTCCCACGGACGGCTGCTGTTGCTTTTCCCCGGTAGTTAACGGTGACTGTCTCTTTCCCTGCACCTTGTGTAATGTTGGTAGCGATGGGTTACCACCGGTTACCCGCTCCCCGACTTGGATATGGGCCGGAGGAGCCCCTCTTTGCCCGCAGGCGCTGGCCCTGAGAAACTGGTGCCTTGGCGATGGCGGTGTCTCTCTCATACGGTTGAACGGTTGCCTTCAATCGGGACTTAGTTGTTTGGAGACCCGGAGGTCCCCTTCACTGACGGATTTGCCAAATTCACGGCGACTCCTAGCCTTGCCGGGATCCGAAAGGCCCCTGCCAATGGTGCTGGCTTCTCCTTGTATACCGGTCCGGTACCGCCGGGCCACCGCCCGTCCACGGTCCTTTCGGCAACCTCCGATCAGCCTCCACTGCAGACGGTCACCGCCGTCTGCTAACCTTGCTGTCTCTGTCCGGGGCACACACCCGGACCAACTTCAGGCTCTACTTCTGTCACTTTTCTCCTCTCCACTCCTTTCCTCCTTCCACTTCCTCCTCCAAACTCTATCTGCCAGTGTTTTCCCTCCTCCAGGACTGTGAACTCCTCGGTGGCCGGAGCCAACCGCCTGGCCCACCCCCTGGTGTGGACATCAGCCCTTGGAGGAAGGCAACAAGGATTTCTGGTCTAGCTTAGGTGTACCTAACCGGGGTGTAGGGTGTGGTGATGTTAGTACCTGTGACCCCTGGCTTGCCCAGGGCGTCACACATTCTAATACCCTCTGCTTCTCCTCCCTCCTGTCTCATTTTCCTGGTAACCATCTGTCTGCGCTTTCCTGTGTTCCCTGTCTAACTCCTATGGCTAACTAACTACTCCTCCCATCCTCCTCCTGCTGCTTGTTTCCCTAGTTACTACTTATTCCTATCTTATTACTAATACTACACCTAGCCTTACCTTACTCCCTATTCCTAAATCTGCTTGTATAATAAGCCTGGCTTGTACCACATCCCCTGCCTAACACACAGCACGAGGTACTAGTACACTCTATACACTCTACATGGTATTTACAACACAAACAAATATATTTTCCTGCTACCTAGCCTATACCAGTGGTGACCACTGGGCGAAGCCGAATGGCGCGCCCCTTCGGCTCTGCTACATTCTCCATATATATTAGAATAGACAATATACTTTCAGGTACATACAATTTACACTAACACCAACTTCATAGGAGAGGGCGCTTTTCGCCCCCCTCTTACACATACGGAGTCACCGTGTGCTCTGTCTTGCAATATTTTCGGTGGTATACACCTATTGGAGGCGCGCACACACACACACATAGTAGACTGCAAGTGAATACAGTGCTCAACAAAGATGTCTGGTCTCGCTGATCACAGTGTTGATCCGCCAGCCCTGATGATGAGCGTTGTAGTCACCCAGTGTGTGTGATTAGCTGTATTTTACTGCTACTCATATTTGCCTGAGTTGGAATCCAGGATCATGGAGCTTTTAGGAACATTTTTTTAATATATTGGTGAACGAGGGACAATGTGAGGGAATCTTTATTCATATAAAGTATTTTTTCCTGTATGTGTTTTTTTTTTAACTTTACACTTACTTTTTTAGCAATGGGGGTGTCTAGAGGCCTCTACATTAACAGCCCCTGGGCTTGATGCCAGCTGACATTACACAGCTGACATCAACCCCATTAACTGATCACTTTGATTACCAACACACCAGGCCAATCAAAAAGAGCAGAGATTAAGCAACAGAATTGGTGCATTTAATGTGAAATGCCACTTCTGGGGCTGCTATTTTTAGGCTGGGAAAGCCCAAATAACCATGGACCTTCCCTGCCTGATAATATCAGCTCCCACCTACCTGCTTTACCTTGGTTGGTGAATAAAAATTGGGGAGACCCAATGCCATTTTTTAAATGATTTATTTATTAAATTAAACCAGCCTAAAAATAACCTTTAACACATGAATGGCACTAAAGGGTGCAAGTGTAAAACCCTACTCTCATCTAAGCTGTTAGTATTTCAATTAATAAGAGTTGATGTAAGACAATGTCCCAAGAATGGCAAAAGTATATTAGGAGTGATACCTTTATAGGCTAACCAGAAAAATTATTGAAATGCACTGTGCCGAGCATCGTGCCTCTGGCCAGTCACAGTAATTCCAGTAGCAAAAATGGCTACGGCATTACCATGATTGGCTGTCAATCCTTGCATGTTTAGGGGCTGAAAAATAGTTGTAAAACATCTGGCGCGGGGACTTGAGCTAGCGCTCAACCACCCCCGATACTCGACCGAGTATTGAGCGTGCCAATCCCCCTTATGCTGGATCAAGTAATGAGCAGTGCCGAGCACACTCACTCATCACTAATAAATACTGCATGTAGCAAACATTTACTTTATCTAGAATTAAAGGGAATCTGCCACCAGGTTTTGCTATGTAATCTAATATCACCATCAGGTAGGGACAGAGTCTCTAATTCCAGCAATGTGTCACTTTGTTTACTGGGTGCAACAATAATGATAGAGTCACAATTTTCTCTATTGCAGAGCTAACTTTAAGGGATTATCCAACTTTTTAAAACCAACTAGGAGTGTAATTAAAAAAGCAAAAGGCAGGGTAATTACTTACTTTTTTTCCCGACGAACAAGCCCTGATCCTGCAGACGTGCTTCTTGTCTTTATTTACTTGTGGCCAGCTTGTGATCGCTATAGCCAGTCGTTAGTCGATACAATCATGAGCCTTTCTACTGGCATCATGGCTCCTATGGCTCAGTGATAATGCTGTAATACTACACATGACGCATCTATCATGGATAAACGGGTCTCCAATGTAAAACTCCCTTTCCCAATCTATACTTAAAATAATGACACAACAACGACTTTATTGCTCGAATGGCCACAGCTTTTATTGAATCATATATATATGTACCCAAAACTCATGGCTCAACATGCCACCCATTGTTAACACATAACCTGTACATATATATATATATATATATATATAACCAACACACCTGATAGATCCGTCCGAGAGGCCAACCATCCTTCCTATCCACCGTCCGTAACCTCCAACCAGCCCAGAGGACCACCTCGGCCGTGACCAACCGACCCGAGGTGTGGGGTAACAACGTTCCATCGTTAATTACCCCTCCCCAGAACCTGCAGGACCTCTGCCCGCAAATTCCAAACCAATCCGAAGCCACTCCCCCTGAGTGACTTCATACCAACCAACCGACTGTCGGTACTCCCAACCTCTCTGAACAGACCTATCACCCCAGCTGTGACAAAATTTCTTTTTTTTTTTTTTTTTTACATTATACAAATTTTTTTTTATTTTTTTTTTTTATTCTTAGGGCGGGCGGGTGGGACACACAGCTTGGGCAGCAAAGAGGAGGTCACCAGGGCACAGCCCCCTTTATACTCCTTAGTACCACCCCACCCCTTCTTTGGTTCCCCCCAATCACCTCCACCGACACTCCCACCAATCCTAAAGCCCGGTACACTGCCCCCTAGCCAAATCCCATTAACCCCTTCCTACCCTGACCCTTCCGCTCGTCATGGGGCCTATTCACCCCTATGGGGCTCACTGCCCATCTTGACAGCAGCTGTTTTTAAATAATATTCTTAAGTTGGATCTTCATGGAGAACCAAAACAAAGCCAACCTGACATTGCATTCTCTACAAAATCTCAGATATCACAACTGTTTCTGCATAGATCTTAAATAAATTGTAAATACTGTACAGCAGGGGTGCGGAACCTTTTTACTGCCAAGGTCCATTTGGATATTTATAACATCATTCGCGGGTCATACCAGAACTGGTGTATATACATCACATAGAAGACACCAAGGCTGAAGGATATACATCACATAAGAGACATTGGTTGGAGCATATACAGCACATAGGAGACACTAGGGCTAGAGCATATACAGCACATGGGAAACCCGAGCTGGAGCATTTACAGCACATAGAAGATATTGGGACTAGAGCATAAACATCACATGGGAAACATTGTGTCTGCAGGATATAAATCACATAGGAGACAATAGAGCTGAAGCATATACAGCACATAGGAGACATTCGGGCTCAAACATGCAGCACCTAGGAGACACTGAGGCTGGAGCATATACTACACATAGGATACACTGAGATTGGATCATATACATCATATAGGATACAATGTGGCTGGAGCATACTGTATATATCACATAGGAGACATTGGGGCTGGAGGATATACATCACAGAGGAGACACTGGGGCTGGACCATATACATTACATAGGAGACACTAGGGCTAGAGCATATATATCACATAGGAGACAATGGAGCTGGAGGATATACATCACAAAGGAGACACTGGGGCTGGACTATATACATTACATAGGAGACACTAGGGCTAGAGCATATATATCACATAGCAGACATTGGAGCTGGGGCATACAAAGCACATAGGAGACACATAGGCTGGAGCATATACAGCACATAGGAGACATTGGGTCTGGAGCATATAGAGCACATAGGAGACAGTGAAGCTGGATCATATACAGCACATAGGTGACATTAGGGCTGGAGAATATACATCACATAGGAGACACTGGAGCTGGATCATATATATCTCATAGGAGACATTAGGGCTGGAGCATATATAACTCATAGAAGACATTGAGGCTGGAGCATATACATCATATAGGAGATACTGGGGTTGGAGCATATACATCACATAGGAGACATTGGGGCTGGAGCATATACATCACATAAGAGACATTAGGGCTGGAGCATATACATCATATAGGAGACACTGGGGTTACCGCATATACATCACATACGATACAGTAGGACTGAATCATTTACATCACATGGGCTGCAGCTGCTGTCTTTCAAGATGGGATAGGAGAGCATCAAGCACTAACTCTGCCCACAAAGAATGTCTTGGCACTGGGAGGCGTCAGGACATAATCCTTCATTGTATGCACCAGTGTGTTCAGTAGTGAATGCTGCATGCTTGCTTGTGCCCTTAGGGTAAGGAGGAATTAAATGGCCAGCGGCCGGCATTGCAGTCCCCAGATATCTACCCGGGTGCCAGAGAAAATGTCATCACATACCTTAAACACCCCACCCCTGCCCTACAGTATAGAGACCACACAAGGCTAGTGTAGCCGGGTGACGGCATAACACAATTCTGCATTCGGCAGTGAAGCTGAGGCTGACCAGTGTCCTCTATTTTTCAGGCAGGTGGCATGAGAAGAACTTTACTTATCTGAACATAAAGAAAGATGTAGAACAAAGAACCAGGGAATCTCAGAAGTGATAAATAACAATAAAACTGATTTCCTCGCAGCCTGGCTCTTCTGTTTCTTATATATTGTCCTGAAAGTCTAGGAAATTTCTTTGTCTTTAAAGTTTTGATTTTCATGTTTTGGTTTGTGTGATGTTAAAGTATATGTGTGCCACCCTAATGGGTCTCTTACAAAATAGCTTTTTGGGTATTTTGGATTCTTTGATCGGGGTAATAGCACTGATGGAGGTTTTTAGCATCAGCTTATTGACTCCTCCTTATAGCAGTATATCAGCAGGATTCATACATTTGGCGATAGCTGTATAAACTATTCATATTTTTTTAAATTTTTATGAAATGTATACAAAGTATACAAGGAGGGACCACAACATAATAGTGTGGCTAGGTTCAGACAGCCATATTTCATGGCCTGTATATGGAGCACAATGCAAGGACTGACCACTTGTCTCCTAACCTTAACTTAAGCCTGCTTTACACCTTTCAATTTCGCATACGATATCGTATGCGATGTGACCCGCCCCCATCGTATGTGTGGCACGTTAAATTTTTTGACCGTGTCGCACAATCGATTAAAGGCTGTCACACGTACTTACCCGTCCATACGACCTCGCTGTGGGCGGTGAACATCCTCTTCCTGGAGTGGGAGGGACGTTCGGCGTCACAGCAACGTCACGTGGCAGCCGGCCAATAGAAGCGGAGGGGCGGAGATGAGCGGGACGTAAACATCCCGCCCACCTCCTTCCTTCCGCATTGTCGGCGGGAGCCGCGGACGGAGGTTAGCTGTCGTTCAATGTTCCCGGGGTGTCACACACTGCGATGTGTGCTGCCTCGGGAACATTGCACAATCGCACGTTCAATCTTTGAGAAATTAACAACATGCATGCAATGAATGTATTTTCGTTCAATCGCAATTGCACGGAGGTTTTACACGCTACAATCATCCTTACGATGCCAGTTGTGCATCACTTACGACGTGACCCCGCCGACACATCGTAAGATTTATTGTAGCGTGTAAAGTGCCCTTTACAACCTCTTATATGCCCATCAGGCTGTAATTTCGGTTCAGGAGTCCCTAGGTCAGTCCAGGATTTGCAGCATATATATATATACAGTGCCTACAAGTAGTATTCAACCCCCTGCAGATTTAGCAGGTTTGATAAGATGCAAATAAGTAAGAGCCTGCAAACTTCAAACAAGAGCAGGATTTATTAACAGATGCATAAATCTTACAAACCAACAAGTTTTGTTGCTCAGTTAAATTTAAATACATTTTCAACATAAAAGTGTGGGTCAATTATTATTCAACCCCTAGGTTTATTATTTTGAGGAATAACCCTTGTTTGCAATTACAGCTAATAATCGTCTTTTATAAGACCTGATCAGGCCGGCACAGGTCTCTGGAGTTATCTTGGCCCACTCCTCCATGCAGATCTTCTCCAAGTTATCTAGGTTCTTTGGGTGTCTCATGTAGACATTAATCTTGAGCTCCTTCCACTAGTTTTCAATTGGGTTAAGGTCAGGAGACTGACTAGGCCACTGCAACACCTTGATTTTTTCCCTCTTGAACCAGGCCTTGGTTTTCTTGGCTGTGTGCTTTGGGTCGTTGTCTTGTTGTAAGATGAAATGACGACCCATCTTAAGATCCTTGATGGAGGAGCGGAGGTTCTTGGCCAAAATCTCCAGGTAGGCCGTGCTATCCATCTTCCCATGGATGCGGACCAGATAGCCAGGCCCCTTGGCTGAGAAACAGGCCCACAGCATGATGCTGCCACCACCATGCTTGACTGTAGGGATGGTATTCTTGGGGTCGTATGCAGTGCCATCCAGTCTCCAAACGTCACGTGTGTGGTTGGCTCCAAAGATCTCGATCTTGGTCTCATCAGACCAGAGAACCTTGATCCAGTCTGTCTCAGAGTCCTCCATGTGATCATGAGCAAACTGTAGATGAGCCTTGACATGACGCTTTGAAAGTAAAGGTACCTTACGGGCTCGTCTGGAACGGAGACCATTGCGGTGGAGTACGTTACTTATGGTATTGACTGAAACCAATGTCCCCATTTCCATGAGATCTTCCCGGAGCTCCTTCCTTGTTGTCCTTGGGTTAGCCTTGACTCTTCGGACAAGCCTGGCCTCGGCACGGGTGGAAAGTTTCAAAGGCTGTCCAGGCCGTGGAAGGCTAACAGTAGTTCCATAAGCCTTCCACTTCCGGATGATGCTCCCAACAGTGGAGACAGGTAGGCCCAACTCCTTGGAAAGGGTTTTGTACCCCTTGCCAGCCTTGTGACCCTCCACGATCTTGTCTCTGATGGCCTTGGAATGCTCCTTTGTCTTTCCCATGTTGACCAAGTATGAGTGCTGTTCACAAGTTTGGGGAGGGTCTTAATTAGACAGAAAAGGCTGGAAAAAGAGATAATTAATCCAAACATGTGAAGCTTATTGTTCTTTGTGCCTGAAATACTTCTTAATACTTTAGGGGAACCAAACAGAATTCTGGTGGTTTGAGGGGTTGAATAATAAATGACCCTCTGAATAAACTTTTCACAATTTAAAAAAAAAAAAAAAAAAAAAAAAAAGAAATAACATTCTTTTTTGCTGCAGTGCATTTCACACTTCCAGGCTGATCTACAGTCCAAATGTCACAGTGCCAAGTTAATTCCGAATGTGTAAACCTGCTAAATCTGCAGGGGGTTGTAGGCACTGTATGCTTGAATATCAGCCTTTGGGTGCCATGAATATACAATGTGTTTTTTCAGCAGGAGATTATCACTACAGGACTAGGTGTCTCGTGCCTCCTAGTCCAACCCTGTCCCCACCATTGATTAGCAGCTCTCTGAAAACATACAGTGTGCACAGAAAGCTGCTGATCAGTGGTGTGGGCGGAGTTATACACAGCTCAACATTCCAAGCTGTGCTAGATCTGCAGCAGAGAAAATTGTGATTGTATCAAAATAACAGAATGTAAACCATCAAGTGATGCATCTCTGGAATAAGGGTCATTGCCCCTTTACCATGTTGTTCTCAGATAGTGATTTAATGACAGATTTTGTCTCAATGGAAGTTTTGCCAAATCTTTTGTATACATGATAGCAGCTGATGACTTTTGTCAATACATTTTTAATGAAGATTTAATCAGTCTATGTGTAGCGCCCATGAAGCCCTCAGGGTGCTACAAGGTTCTGCATCCCCCCCAGGATGCAGGGCCTACCCCCTTAGGGACACAGAGCCCCAGTGCCGGTAACACCAAGACCCCAGGTAATACCAGTTTTCCCCAAAAATTCCCCCATACAATGGTACTTAGCTAGGGTGGGACCAATGGATGGCCGCCTAGAGGTGGAGCCACTCCAGTCCACTAGTTGACCAGGTGGGAGGGGCATACTGTGGAGAGTAGTCAGTGTGTGAGTTGACAGTGGAATTTTGAAGTTGTGACTGAGCAACGTCCTGACTCGGGTTGACGGTGACCTGGTACCCAGGAGAAGTGGTTGCCGGTGGAATACTCCCGGAACTACGCACCGACGAGGTACAGGATCCTAGGACAGGAAAGAGCTTCAAGCCGACCTGTTAACACCTACACAGCAAAGGGAACTATCAAGGACCTTGCTGACCCTAAAGAATCTGAAGTCTCAGTAGGAAAGGGAGAACCAGGGACAGGACCAGAGACTCCAACCCCACAGGTTTCATGCTACCGTCAGCGGACAGAAGTGGACAAACCACAGACCGGAGACCCCCAGTGTTCCATACCATGGGGACCCACTTACCAGAGACAGGTGCAGGGGAAAAAAGTACCAGAGAACCAGACTGGCACAGGGGCAAAGGGGACCTGGAGGCGAAACCAGCCGACCTCGGGCCCCAGTTATCAACTCAAGTGAGTAAACCAGTTGCACTGAATACCTGTCTGGACTCCTTCTTCTGACGCCCAATGCACCATACACCCGCTGGGGCAAAACCCTACTTGCGGAAGGGACTACCATACTAGCTGCTAATACCACCAGCCCCAGTGCAGACATTCTGCAGCGGCGGCTCCCTACACTTAACCGCAGCACCGCAAGTGGCGTCACAAATAAACTTTATTCACCAATCCCCTGTAAATATCTCCATTACAAAAAGGGCCCAGGGCACGGAACCGGGTAACGGCCACCACCGTGACATTCCCAAGATGTACACTGCCCAGAACCATGTACCCCATATCCCTGGGTGCTACACAATGCATTCAAAGTTCACCAGTGTCTTCAGAAATCGTGAAGCACTCTCAGAAATTTAGGCAAGTTATAGCACTTCTCCAGTTATTGTCACGCTAGGTATGGAGAAGAACCAAGCAAACGGCAAAAGAGAAGGAAAACTCTTGTGTTTAGTGGTAAGGGGGAGATGGTGACCCCATGACCCAAGTTACCGCTGGGCCCTGGCTTTCCTCTCCGCCTTAGATAGATTCCGCACCTATGTGCCAAGCAGGATACCTGTCACGCTCCCCGGGTCCTCACCCCCGTTCCCCGGCTCACCTGCCACGCTCTCCGCTCCCCAGTCACCGGATTCCGTCCGTCCCAGGGCTCCGGGCCCCCGATCCCGGCGCCCGACAGCTTCCCTGGACCTGGCCGGCTCCCCTGCGTCCTCCTCGCAGCCTCCTTCCCTGGCTTCTGGCACCCGGGCGGCGCGCATGCGCATTAGGGCGCGCGCGCGGTCACTGACCCTTTCTTAAAGGGCCAGCGTCCATTAACAGGAAATGAGGTTGCACAGGTACAGGGTATATAAGGGGTCATTGTCCAAGGGGGCGGGGCCTGATCTTCGTGTTCCCTGAGCTAGGAGTCAGGTCTCCTGGTGTTACTGTGCTCGTACTCACCTATCTCTCTTTGTAGAGCCGTGCCTGCTTCGCCATCCAGTCTGCCGTGTCCTGATCCCCGCACGCTGTCCGTCTGCCATCTGACAGTCCGTACCATCCCGGATCCCTGCGGTGACCCGTCATCTTGCTCCAGAGGTTCCGGACCCCGCCTGATATCACCTCGGCCTCCGAACCTGAGCTACGTCACCAAGACCACCTTCTGTGACTCCGTGGTCCCTGGGACTCCTCCGCTGCCTTCACTTACACGGACTGTTCTACGGCCCATCAGTGCTTCAGCTGCCGGACTCCCTACCACCATCTCAGAGAGTTCGGTCCAGTGGATCCACCTCCTGGGTCTGCCCGACCGCCCGGCCGTGACAGTAAGATCAGGCCATGGATCCCGCTGCAGCACTATTGGCCCTGCAAGAGGAACTCCAACGCCAGCGTGAAGTCCAGACCCGCATGCTGCAATTTATGACCTCCGTGGACACCCGCCTGTACACGTTACAAGCATCCATGACGCCTGCGGCACCCAGGTCCTCCAATGGACAATCCACGGCTCCCGCACCAGTGGCAGCCTCGTCGGGTGCTTCCCAGCTCCGGTTGGCTTCACCACCTCGTTATTCTGGAGATCCCAAGACCTGCAGGGGCTTCATCAACCAATGTTCCCTTCATTTCACGCAGCTGCCACATCTATTCGCCTCCGACCAAGCCAAGGTCGCCTTTATAATGTCCCACCTAGAGGGCGAGGCACTGGCGTGGATGAACCCCTTGTGGGAGAAGGAGGACCCTGTGACCAAGAACCTTCGAGAGTTCCTGCAGGCCTTTCGCAGTACCTTTGACGAGCCGGGACGCGCCTCTGCGTCTGCTTCATCACTTCTCCGCCTACGTCAAGGAACACTGACGGTGGGCCAATACGCCATCCGTTTCCGCACTTTGGCTTCTGAACTCGGGTGGAATAATGAGGCCCTGACAGCCGCCTTCTGGGAGGGACTCTCGAGTCGCATCAAAGATGAGTTGGCGGGTCGTGACTTGCCCTCCACCCTAGATGCCCTGATTGCCCTGGCTACTCGAGTGGACATTCGTTTTCAGGAGCGCTCTAAAGAGCTGTCTCGTGAGAGACGACCGGTACGGCATTCCTCACCTCCCCAGAAGCCCTCCGCACCTCAGTCATCAACAGCTGGGATTCCCGTCCACGAGCCCATGCAGATTGACCGAGTACGACAGTCTGAACAGCGTCGAGCAGAGCGGCTCGCCAAGGGCCTCTGCTTTTACTGCGGAGAGGGCACACACCTGCTACGCGCCTGTCCAGAGAGGCCGGGAAACTCCAAAGCCTAGGGTTGGTAGGAGAGGCCACCCTAGGTGCTGGGACTCTCTCAGACCCGGTTATGTGGACTGTGCAAGTGTCAACGGGAGAGACACGGTTCACGGCTGAGGCATACCTCGATTCCGGGGCAGCAGGCAATTTCATTCAGCAGGCCACGGTGGACAAGTACCAGCTGCCTGTTACTCCACTTGACAAACCCCTCGTGATAGCCTCTGTGGATGGGAGACCCCTCTCTGATACCATCTCCTGGGTCACCAGACCGGTCGAACTACGTATCGGTGCCCTGCACACCGAGAACATCTCTCTCTACGTCCTTCCACACATGTCCCATCAAATCCTGCTGGGACTTCCCTGGTTGCGGACACACGAACCCTCAGTCAGCTGGGGTACTGGCGAAATCACCCGATGGGGCCCTTCTTGTCATGAGAAGTGTCTGAAGTCCATACCACACATCCGACGACCTCCGGTTCCAGAGAACCTACCGGAACTGCCCTCGGCCTATTGGTCCTTCGCAGACGTTTTCGACAAGAAGGAGTCTGAGGTACTTCCGCCACACCGTCCCTACGATTGTGCCATCGACCTGCTCCCAGGAACAACACCACCTCGAGGACGGATATATCCGTTGTCCCCAGCCGAAACCAGGGCCATGTCTACCTACATCACAGAGAGCCTGGCTAAGGGATTCATCCGGAGATCCTCCTCTCCTGCGGGAGCGGGCTTCTTCTTCGTTAAGAAGAAAGAGGGTGACCTACGCCCCTGCATCGACTACCGGGGTCTGAATCAGATCACCGTAAAGAACAAGTACCCTCTGCCGCTCATCCCCGAATTGTTCGACCGGCTCAGAGGAGCCCGTGTGTTCACCAAACTGGATCTTCGGGGTGCTTACAACCTAGTTCGTATCCGCTCTGGGGACGAATGGAAGACCGCGTTTAATACTCGCGATGGGCACTATGAATACTGCGTGATGCCCTTCGGCCTATGTAATGCACCAGCAGTCTTCCAAGAATTGGTGAACGACATCTTCCGGGACCTCCTCTACGTCTGTGTAGTAGTGTATCTGGATGACATCCTTATCTACTCTCCGGACCTCCAGACCCACAGAGAGAACGTGCAGCTGGTCCTACAACGACTGAGAGAGAATCGTCTATACGCCAAATATGAGAAGTGTGTCTTTGAGCAGTCTTCTCTCCCTTTCCTGGGATACATCATCTCGGGTACTGGACTGCAAATGGATCCTAAGAAGGTGTCCTCCATACTCAACTGGCCTCCCCCTTCTGGACTAAAGGCAATCCAACGGTTCCTGGGATTTGCCAACTACTACCGCCAGTTCATCCCTCACTTCTCTGCCCTGACTGCTCCTCTCTCCGCTTTGACCAAAAAGGAGGCTAATCCAAAGGACTGGTCACCTGCGGCCGACGCCGCGTTTTGCTCACTGAAGCGAGCATTTGCCTCCGCTCCTGTACTCCACCGTCCGGAGTTAAACCGCCAGTTCACCTTGGAGGTGGATGCCTCCTCCTCGGGAGCCGGAGCAGTGCTCATGCAAAAGTCCTCCTCCGGGAAGATGGTTACATGCGGTTTCTTCTCCAAGAGCTTCTCTGCACCTGAACGTAATTACACCATCGGTGACCGAGAACTATTGGCGGTCAAACTGGCTCTGGAGGAATGGCGCTACCTCCTGGAAGGAGCAGTGTACCCCGTGATTATCTACACGGACCACAAGAACCTGGAATACCTACGGTCCGCTCAGCGACTGAACCCACGGCAAGCCAGGTGGTCCTTATTCTTTGCCAGGTTCGACTTCCAGCTCCATTTCCGACCCGCAGACAAGAATGTACGTGCGGATGCCTTGTCTAGGTCTTTCATGCCCATGGAGCAGGAGGAAGAGACTACCCAGCCTATCATCCCTCCTAGCAAGATTATTCCGGTGGCCCCTGTCACCCTGGCCCAGATACCGCCCGGAAAGACCTATGTCTCTGAGACTGACAGGCAAAAGGTGTTACACTGGGGTCATGCCTCGAAAACAGCCGGTCATGCAGGCCAGAAGAGAACATGGGGTGCGATTGTACGCCATTATTGGTGGCCATCCCTTCGCACGGACGTCGCTGCTTTTGTCTCTGCCTGCTCCTCTTGTGCCAGGAACAAGACGCCCAAACACCTGCCCTATGGCCGTCTTCTGCCTCTGCCGATACCCACAATTCCGTGGCAACACATAGCGATGGATTTTATTACGGACTTGCCATTATCCTCTGGACACACAGTCATATGGGTCGTGGTGGACCGGTTCTCCAAAATGGCTCACTTCGTCCCTATGGCTGGACTGCCCTCTGCTCAGGAACTCGCGGAAGCCTATATACATCACATCTTCCGCTTGCATGGTTTCCCATCCCACATCGTGTCCGACCGAGGAACTCAGTTTACCTCCCGCTTCTGGAGGGCGCTCTGCAAACATCTGGGTGTGACTCTGGACTTTTCTTCTGCTTACCATCCTCAGTCTAATGGCCAAGTGGAGAGGGTCAATCAAATCTTGACCTCCTTCTTACGTCACTACGTCAACGCCCATCACGACGACTGGTCCACGCTTCTACCTTGGGCTGAATTCTCACATAACCACCACATCAGTGAGTCGTCCTCCAAATCTCCCTTCCATGTAGTTTACGGACTTCAACCCTCCGTCCCGTTGCCTATATCCCCTTCATCGGATGTTCCGGCTGCTGATTCTGCAGTTCGTGACTTTGCTACCATTTGGGACTCTGTCAAAGCGTCCCTTGGGCGCGCTTCCCAGCGGATGAAGAAACACGCTGACAAGAGACGTCTGGATCCTCCGTGTTTCTCTCCTGGTGACCTGGTCTGGCTTGCTTCCCAGTACATCCGATTGAAGATACCTTCCTACAAGCTGGGTCCTCGCTACATCGGGCCGTTTAAGGTCCTCAGCAAGATCAATGAGGTATCCTACAAGCTACAGCTCCCGGCCACGATGAGGATACCCAACTCCTTCCACGTCTCTCTGCTCAAGCCGGTTGTCCTTGGTCCCTTCTCCGCTGCTGCCAGTCCGGCCCCTCCTCCTATTGCCGATGATGACATCTATGCGGTAAGGGATATCGTGGCCATGAAGACCGTACGAGGTCGACAGTTCTTCCTGGTGGACTGGGAAGGGTATGGTCCTGAGGATAGGTCTTGGGAGCCCAGGGAGAACGTGGGCACTCCTCTTATCCGTGCCTTCATGTCCCGGTTGCGGGGAGGGGGGCGTGGGGGGGGGGGTACTGTCACGCTCCCCGGGTCCTCACCCCCGTTCCCCGGCTCACCTGCCACGCTCTCCGCTCCCCAGTCACCGGATTCCGTCCGTCCAGGGCTCCGGGCCCCCGATCCCGGCGCCCGACAGCTTCCCTGGACCTGGCCGGCTCCCCTGCGTCCTCCTCGCAGCCTCCTTCCCTGGCTTCTGGCACCCGGGCGGCGCGCATGCGCATTAGGGCGCGCGCGCGGTCACTGACCCTTTCTTAAAGGGCCAGCGTCCATTAACAGGAAATGAGGTTGCACAGGTACAGGGTATATAAGGGGTCATTGTCCAAGGGGGCGGGGGCCTGATCTTCGTGTTCCCTGAGCTAGGAGTCAGGTCTCCTGGTGTTACTGTGCTCGTACTCACCTATCTCTCTTTGTAGAGCCGTGCCTGCTTCGCCATCCAGTCTGCCGTGTCCTGATCCCCGCACGCTGTCCGTCTGCCATCTGACAGTCCGTACCATCCCGGATCCCTGCGGTGACCCGTCATCTTGCTCCAGAGGTTCCGGACCCCGCCTGATATCACCTCGGCCTCCGAACCTGAGCTACGTCACCAAGACCACCTTCTGTGACTCCGTGGTCCCTGGGACTCCTCCGCTGCCTTCACTTACACGGACTGTTCTACGGCCCATCAGTGCTTCAGCTGCCGGACTCCCTACCACCATCTCAGAGAGTTCGGTCCAGTGGATCCACCTCCTGGGTCTGCCCGACCGCCCGGCCGTGACAATACCTGACCCTGACTGACCATGAAATAAGCCCTAGGTAGGGAACGGATGGGATGAGTGCTTAGTCAACACCACTAAGCTGTAAAGAACACAAAGGGAATACAAACAAGGGAGAGGGACTGCAACAGCAAAGTTTCTCCAGATTAATCCAAGCGACTGCTTGTACTGAAGTCCTGAAAAGGGTGTTAGACCTATCACCAACACAGACCAGAAGGGAATGAGGGTTTTTAAGGACATAAAGGGAAGTGCTAATTAAAACAGCTGACAGGGTGAGGAACCCCGTAGGGTCCTAAAGGGAGAGGGATAAACCCCAAGAAGAGGAGCTATGCAAGGTACCATATACACCAAGCAGGAATAATAGAAGGTCAGGGACCAGTTTGTGCTGTCAAACGCTGGGACCTTCTATAGCCAGACACTACAGGGCTGTCAATTACCCTTGACAGTTATACTCAGAATCTGGCTTTAGGATGCTGAGTTTCTACATTGAGGAGTTAAATCAGCAAAAATTGATAAGCCAGTCAATGAGCCCTTTGCCTTCAGGTTTTAGAGGTGGTTCTGCCAGTTGAGGTTCGTTGACAGATTTATTTCTTGAAAAAATTCAACTACCTGTTTGAAACTTGATAAATGTATTATCGGCTTGGAATCCTTACTTACCGTATTTGATTTCTTCTTTTTTTTTGCTCTGGTGCTTTTTCTTTTCATTTTCTATATGATTTAATCCCATGTCACTAATTGCTCTTATTCTTATTATATAAGCCATTTGGTCTGCAATGTTAATGAACAGAGAGGCCATAGCCAAGATCCTGCAGAGTCAGTCCAAACCATTTCGTACCTTCCCACTTACCACCAGGACTAAAGCTCCCAAAGAAGTTCCTCCTCCTCCACCACCAGTACATTCACCTAAGAAGCCAAGAAAACAGAGACACCAAGCTAAGAGCGAGAATCCAGAGGTGCCGCCTCCTCCAGTGACCCCACCCAAAGAAGAAGATGACTTTTGGGACTTCTATGATAAAACTATTTAGTAAAGTCAGACAGCAAATTGTGAGCAATTATGATTAAAGGGGTTTTCAATCATACATTGCTGTAGTCGCTCTTCAGTATTTAACTGCAGATTACTGGATCCTGACCGTTTCCAATATACACACTGTCAGGATTCCACTCTTTTGCCAGTTTGAGCAATGTGCCAGCTGGTGTTGAATTACTTCTCATAGGCTTCTGTCACTATAGCAATAATATTAAAATACAACGCATTTCGGCTAAGCATCGTCAGCCTTCTTCAGGCTAGTACTCAGCCGAAACGTGTTGTTTTTTTTATATTAATGTATTTTAATGTCCATTAGACTTGATCAACAACTGATTGTATCGAGCTTTTAATAAATCCTATTGGAAAACTACATTGTTAGTTCTGAATTCAGTCCAAGAAGAGAGCTACAACTCCATAATTCATCCTGCATTACAGCTTGGCCTGTGGAGGTCCACTGGATCAGATCTCCACATCCACCGGAAGAGCAGCACTTCCAAAGTTTCAATGTGAGCATCGTTCCAAAGCTTGCTTTACCCACAGTAAAGGTGAGTGCGATCATACACTCGCCCCTATCTTTCTACAAAACACTGCACTCAGATATTGCCATTTTTTTTTAGTTTTTATAGTGCATCCAGTCTATATTTTACATGCACTAGTGATGAGTGGGCACTACCATGCTCGGATGCTTGGTGCTCGTAGTTAGTGATGAGCGGGCACTACCATGCTCGGATGCTTGGTATTCGTAATTACTAGTGATGAGCGGGCACTACCATGCTCGGATGCTTGGTACTCGTAGTTAGTGATGAGTGAGCACTACCATGCTCAGGTGCTCGGTACTCGTAACTAGTGATGAGCGGGCACTACCATGCTCAGTACTCGTAAGTTGGACGCTCGGACGGGTTCAACTCATATACCAAGTATAATGGAAGTCAATGGGGACTCAAGCATTTTTTCAGGTCTCTGATTTCCATTATACTACAGTGTTTGAGTGGAGCCAATCCAAGCATCCAACTGTTCATTACGAGCACTGAGCACCCAAACATGGTAGAGTTCACTCATCACTAGTTGTTACAACTACTGAACACCCGAGCACCTGAGCATGTTAGTGCTCGCTCATCACTAGTCGTTCCAAGTACCAAGCATCTGAACATGGTAGTGCCCACTCATCACTAGTTGTTCCGAGTACCAAGCATCTGAACATGGTAGTGCTCACTCATCACTAGTTGTTCCAAGTACCAAGCATCTGAACATGGTAGTGCTCACTCATCACTAGTTGTTCCAAGTACCAAGCATCTGAACATGGTAGTGCTCACTCATCACTAGTTGTTCCAAGTACCAAGCATCTGAACATGGTAGTGCTCACTCATCACTAGTTGTTCCGAGTACTGAGCACCCGAGCATGGTAGTGCCCGCTCATCACTAGTTACGAGTACTGAGCACCCGAGCATGGTAGTGCCCGCTCATCACTAGTTACCAGTACTGAGCACCCGAGCATGGTATTGCCCGCTCATCACTAGTTACGAGTACTGAGCACCCGAGCATGGTAGTGCCCGCTCATCACTAGTTACGAGTTCTGAGCACCCGAGCATGGTAGTGCTCGCTCATCACTAGTTAGGAGTACTGTGCACCCGAGCATGGTAGTGCTCGCTTATCAATAACAAGCACCACTTAACTGTTAACTGATCTCAGGGTGTCCCCTGTTTGGAATCCGTATGATCAATAATAGATTGTAGTCTTAATTAAGATGTGGTTTTTATTAATGCTCAATTTAATATTATGTAATTTACATAAATGTAGTTTAAAAAAAAAAAAAAAGATACTTTGAATATAGACTGATTAGTGCATGAATAATGTGAATTATTGCATTTTCCAGTACAATCTACATATAGGATATATCTCAGAGCATTTTTACTGACATGCGCTGGTTTCTCTTTCCATTATGACTCCCTTGTAGGGAGTAGTATTGGACCTTTGATATGAAGTCATTGCCTATTCCACGGCTATACTATTTCATGACATCCATTACTCATTGTTTGCTGGCTCTGAATATACGGTACGTCATATTGCCGAAACGGCCATTGCTAATTTTGTGGAAAAGCGAAGTAATCTCCTTGCATCACTTTGAATGCTTGCACAGCAGGAAGGGCGGCATCTTTCGACATCTGTGGATGCATTTTTGTATTTGCGGGTGCCATCTTCCTTTCTAAATTTTCTTGACTTCCACGAATTCCAGGGAAGAAGCAATAATCTCCCACCTGCTTTAACACAAGTGGACCAGTCCCATCAGGATTAATGATCATCAAGGGTCCTTCTTGGGAGACTTGGACATCGGCCGGTAGCGGAAGAGTAAAATAGCCACTTTTTTTAGACTCGTGTTTATTTTCGTTTTTTTTCGGAGGTATCTCCACTGGAGGTTGTGTTTCCATATTCAATACGTAACTCATTTCATTTCCAGGGGATATAGTCTGGGAAGATGGCATGAACTCTTTGGGAGGACTGAACACCTCATTCTGACATTTAGGCAGCGTAAAATAATCTGACGACTTGGATTCTTTTGCAATAAAATCTGATCTCAATTGTGCACGGGTGAAGATGAAGTATTGGCTATTGTGACCCATCCTCGAAAGATTTACAGTAGGCTGTGATATGGATGCTCCTTTTAAGACTTGAGTTTCTTCAGGGTCTGGTAAGTTGCAAGAACCTTGGTGATCCTGGACTTTCTCTGCTGAAGGTGGAGCCATAGAGTATGAACCCAGTGGAGAAGCGCTCGGCTTCAATGGTGTCTCCATTCCTAACTCTTCCGAAACACGACAAGGGGAATGTGGTGATTCAATTAGACTGTAAAAAAAGAAGTAATAGACATGTTTTTATATATTTTTACAATTGAAAATTCTCAATAATAAGTATGAAAAATTATGCACAATAATATGTAAAAAATAATGCCGTTATTAACCAAACTGTTTGATTTCCGCTACAGAAGACAACCCCCATTAATGGTTCACCACCATTATAGTCCTTTATTTGCTTCTGAAAATCTCATTCCTGTCTGCTAAGTTATATTTGTTTCAGGGCTATTCTGATGTTTTTGATCTAAAAATTACATTTCGATTATTCAAAAAAAAAAAAAAAATTATTACATGATGCATATTTAACAAAAAAAAACATTTTATCAATGTGTTTAGATCAGAAAGTTGTCGTTAAACACTTGGAAAATTAGCAAAATTTCTACGCAATGCTTAATTTTGATATTTACATGTCAGTCTTGGGTAGGGTAGATGGGAGACGGGGTTGGGATCTTGTTGTGACTATGCCTGCTGGCTAAATTCTTCAATAATAGTGGCATTTTTTATGAAATATGAAAAGAAATATTATGCCAGTCATTGACTAGAGTAACATTGCTGGCAAGGCGCAAAGAGGTGCTACTGATAAGAGGTTAGTGAATTTGGCACATTATCTTCCTGCATGTCCTTCATTAAGACTATATGAAATGCCAGTCTTACTACGGTAAATCAGTGCCGTAGGGCTCATTTTTCAATTATCTAGTAGTTATTTTTTTTTAAATCAGATACTTTTTTATTAAAACAGAATACATACAATAGAATAACAAATCGGCATCCAAATTAAGTTTATCACATCTATTACCCCTTTAACTCCCCCTCCCCCACCCCAGCAGCAACACTTCTCCCCGATACTACATCCCATTTAGCACACACTTAGAATACCCTCCAACTGCAGTATAGCAACCATCCCGTTCATCCCGACGTGCAGGAGGAACTACTAGTAACACAAATAAAACAAAACACACACATCAGAGGTCTCCGACGGCTATCCCGATCCTAGACCAGTTTAAATTATCTAGTAGTTAGGTGGCCAGCGAGACTGTCTTATGTACCCTTTGGGAAATAGAAAACACATTATGACAGCACATCCGTCTGATGATGAGACAGTGTAATGCCAACGTCCTCTGTTTTCCACGCGGCAAGGATGCTGACGCACTCTCTTCACCGGCCACCCAGCCGGTTCTGTACCAGACCCTGCCATGTCTCTCTGCTGGCAGGGCAATGTCCAGGTTTCCTGGGAGCACTCCCTTCCTCTTAATAGGCACTGCACTTAGTTTGGAAGTGCCTCCAACCTATGCCTGAGAGGTGCTAGATACTTAAGGCACCGTCCCACTTAGCGAGGTGCCTGAGCAATATGTAGTCTCAGTCAGTTGGCAAGTTTCTAGTTGTCAGGTCCCCGTTGTCCTCTGCCAGTCCTGTGTACCCAAACCTGTATTCCTGTAATCAGTACCAGTCCAGTTTTTCTGTATTGGATCCAGTACCAGTCCAGTGTGCCCACTCCTGTGTTCCAGACAGTACCTGTAATTCTGCTAGTATCTGTGGCCTTGCCAGCACCTGCCATCTGATCAGTGCCTGCTGTTCTGCCAGTTTCTAACGTCCAGTCTGTACCAGCCATCCTGCTGGCACCAGCCATTCAGTCTATTCCAGCCGCCCTGACTGTACTTAAGTCCGTACTTGCATTCTTGACCCCTATGGTCAGCTGCCACAGTATCGAGGACTACCCTGCAGTGGCATCTGGTGGTTTCCTTCCAGCACAAGCATAACCACACCATCAGTAGCTGTATTGTGGACGAGGTAGCCGCTTAGTTACGCTTAACCAAGGTAAGCCCAGTGGCACCCACCAGCGTGACAGTCAGTAAGCCACTGCATTTTGTACATGTATGCTTTATGGGAAAGGACAATCATTAGTTGGCTTATTGGGCCATTAACTAGGAGAAAATTAGATAGACCAAATATGGGTTCCAATGAGTGTTTACAGTTGGTACACAATGGCAATGTGTATAGATGGTGGTTCAAAAGCATAAAAATGACACAATAAACAATGTATAGGGTTTCGCACCTCTGGAACCCTCACCTTTCTCCAAAATAGTGGTCCCAAGACCCTATCCCAGCCGGTGTTGCAGCAGTTATTAGTGAATAGTTGGCCATGCCTGGGACACAACGACCCCATTCATTGCCTAGTGGAAGCTGCCGAGTACTGTATCTTATCTCCCACTAATCAATGCTCAGGGCTGTTGTGTTTCGTCTTGCTCATCACTAATATCCGATGGCAGCCAGAGCTGTTTTTGGCTGATCATCTAATGGACTGCACGTTGGACTTCCACCAATATTATATTTCATACATCATCAATATGTCATAGACAGTCAACCGCTTTAAGTATTTTTAGTTTATTTTTAGCAGTTTTATGGAAGTGGTTGTTTTATATACTATTTGCTTGTAAAAATATACAAACCAGAAAATGGTAGTAATAAAAGTAAACAAAACCAGAATGTGTCACTATGAGATGGTGCCCACAGAACATCATGTTGGTGATTGCTAATATCACAGCCATGATTGCCCTCTATCCATGAAATGACTGACGATTTTCATGCTTATATAATCTTGGCAGGGGTATATTGGCATTTCTGGAAGTTCCATCTGTTTACCCAAGACGCCGTGTGCCCTGTGTTTGGGTTCTATATGCAGAACATGTGTAGTTGGCATTCTTCAGTTGGGAGTTCAGCCAGCAACAGGCAATCTGCTCAACTATCTAGATAAAGTATAAAGCACCAAGGCTTCATGAAAACTGAGACCTACAACAATGGCTTAATATCCAACAGATGTTCATTAATGAACGTAGGAAGAGAGGGCATCTTTATCCAAGGATTCGTCCAAAGCTCTTAATAGCTCTTCATAGACTCATCCCACGTCTAGTCCAAAAGCCACCTGCTCAGAGAAGAGGCGAAAAAGTAGATCATTTTCCTGCAAATGACGTTTTTACACAATTCGTTTGGAAACTGTAGACTCTGAACCTACCGTATTTATATTTAGCTAGAAAAATAACCATTGTGTGGGAGCTGTATACACAAAATTGTAAGATCTTCTGACGCAAACTTAACAGATCTCATATTAGCGCTTTACGTCTGTTGTACTTCTGAGTGCTTATTTAGACGTCTTCGGATCTTGGTTCAATTTCAGACCGCAGTGTATGGAGCGGCTATGGCTTTCCCAACCGAAGCCTGACAGCTTCATACAGTATTTGTCGCCCAGGGAATGGGTCACTCGGACCCGGGCAGTGTATCACTGGGGAATGTCACTTTGGTGGCCGTTGCCCGGTCCCGTGCCCTGGGTGCTTTTTAATGGGGAGTATTTACAGGGGAGATTAAAGTCATTTGTGTGACGCCACCTGCGGGTTGCGGTTAAGATGGTGAAACCGCCGCTGCTGAGTTGACTAGGTCTGGTGGTAATGGCAGCTGTGGTGGTAGGCCCTCCGTGGGTAGGGCTGAGCCTGAGAGATGTATGATGGCGTAATAAGGGAGGCCACATCGTGGGTTGCAGTTAACAGTCTCTACTCACTCTTGACCCTTGGACGGCTGGTTCAGGTCCCTGTAGTTGCAGTGCCAGTTGATGACTCAGTTGCTCTGTCCCCGGCACCCTCAGTGTGGTTGGGTCCCCGTAGCGTGGAGCATTTGGGGCCCGACTGTCCCTTTTGTGTGGCAGTCTCCTTGTCCGTATGTCGGGCAGTGTGGACCCTGTAGAGCTGGTCTGTGTTCCGAACCCTGATCCTTGCTTTACTGCTGGTGCCCCCGGATCTGTGGGTCAGTGAGGTCCGTGGAGGTCCCCTCACTGTGCAGGTATTTTCCAGACCGTACGAAACTGGCGTCTGACCTAGGGCCCTGTGCCCCGTCGGTCCCAGAGGTACTCGGGTGTACCTACCCTGGCGACCACTCTCCTGTGCCGCCGGGTCACCGTTACACGACCCAGCTCTCAGGCACCTCTCCTCTCTACTTTCACTTCCTACTCTAACTGCCTGCTGTCCCCTCCCACCAGGTTGTCTAGTCCTTCTGGTCTGGCTCTGCCCTCTAGGTGGCCATCCCCTTGTGTCCGACTAGCCAATGACCCCTGGTGTGGAGTGGTAACTGGGATTTTGGTGTGTGTGGGTGTTGCTGGCACTGGTGTTCCAGGTCCCAGGGGGTAAGCCCTGCATCCTGGTGAGGATGCAGTTCTTAGTAGTTACTTGAGTGGCTCAGGGGCTCTACACAGATATTTCTAGTAGGCTGTCATACTTGCATCAAGAGACCTGTGGCCCGTCAGTGCATTGTGGTCTAAGAAGATCAAACCGAGATCACCTGGAGGACTGCATGAGCCCTAAGATGTATACTTTTAGCATTTGTCTTTTTGCATTGAATAATTCTACATACTTTTTCTCTACCTTTATTTAATTGCTTAATTGTTACACAGCAAAGCCACACACGTGGCCAAAAGTGTTGGCACCCTTGAAAATGTTCAATAAAATGAATTACGATAGTTCTCCCAGAAAATTATTGCAGTTACACATATTTGGTTATACACATGTTTATTTCCTTTGTTTTGTTTGTGGTGTTCTAATACACACAGAGAAAAATAGTCAAATTGGACATAATTTCACACAAAGCCTAAAAAATGGGGCTGACAAAATTGTTGGCACCCTCAACTTAATATTTGTTTGCACACCCTTTGGAATAAATAACTGCAGTCAATTGCTTCCTTTAACCATCCTCTCACCTGGAATTTTGGAGTCTTCTTTATAAACTGGTCCAAGTCTCTCATACTTGAAGACGTCTTCTTCCAACAGCAATTTTAAGATCTCTCCACAGTTGTCAATGGGATTTAGGTCCAGACTCATTGCTGCCACTTCAGAACTCTCTAGCACTTTGCTTTCACCCATTTCTGGGGGTTTCTTAAAATATGTTCGGGATTATTGTCCTGCTAGAAGAACCATGACCTAGGAAGCAAACCCAGCTTTCTGACAATGGGCACTACATTGGGACCCAAAATCCCTTGGTATCTTCAGATTTCATGATGCCTTGCATACAGTCAAGGCACCCAGTGACAGAGGCAGCAAAACAACCCCAAAACAGCTTTGAGCCTCCACCATATGTGACTGTAAGTATTGTGTTCTTTTCTTAGTAGGCTTCATTGTGTTTTTGGTAAACAGTAGAATGATGTGCTTTACCAAAAAGCTCTATCTTTGTCTCATCTGTCCTCAAGACGCTTTCCCAGAGTAATTTGCTTACTCATGTACATTTTAGCACACTGTAATCTAACTTTTTTATGTCTGTGTTAGCAGTGGGGTCCTCCTGGGTTTCCTGCCATACCGTTTCATTACATTAAAATATGGATGGATAACTGGAGCTGACACTGATGCCTCATGAATCTGCAGGACAGCTTGAATTGTTTGGACCTTGATTGGGGCTGCTTATCCACCATCTGGACTATCCCGCGTTGCAAATTTTCATCAATTTTTCTCTGCCATCCACATCCAGGAAGATTAGCTACAGTTCCATGGGTTGTAAACTTCTTGATTATGTTGCGTACCATGGACAAAGGAACATCAAGATCTCTGGAGATTGGCTTATTGACGAGATATTTTTAAACAATTTTAGCTCTCAAGTGCTCAGACAGTTCTCTTTTCCTCTTTCTTTGCTTACTGTGGCACACACAGACACACAATGCAAAGATTAAGTCAACTTCTCCCCTTTTTATCAGGTTTCAGGTGTGATTTTCATATTGCCCACACATGTGACTTGCCACAGATAATTTTGGACAAGCAACAGATACTTGAAACAAAGTTAATTACTCACAATTTTGGAAAGGTGCCAACAATTTTGTCAGGCCCAATTTTGGAGTTTTATGTGAAATTAGGTCCAATTTGCAATTTTTTTTCTCTGCTTTTGGGTTATTCCAATACACACAAAGGAAATAAACATGTGTATGAGAATACATGTGTAATTACAATCATTTTGTGGTAGAAATATTTCATTTTCAGGAACAATTTTGAGGGTGCTCAATGTGAAACAGTATCCTAACCTTACCGTGTGCCACTGTATGGTGTCTCCATAATATGGCATATGAGTGAGCAGATTTCATTTTGAGGAATCTATAATGCAGGGATCTGCAGTACTATTCTGTTGCCTTTTTCAGTGCATAGAAAGTTTTACTCCAAATTTCACAAAGAGAAGAGAAGCAAATCAATGGCATTTACCCTTGAAGTATCAGAATCAGGCGAAACCACCATAGCTCTACAATTATGGCTAAATTGTAGCAAAAGGTCTACAAAATAAGATTGCTGCTGTTTTTAAGCAGTAAGTGCTGTGAACTTCCTCGTCTTCTTGTTGGTGTATACCTCATATACTCTAGTATAAGCCGAGTTTTTCAGCACATCTTTTCATGCTGAAAATGACCCCCATGGCTTATACTTGAGTGAGGGTCTCCGAAAAAATTATTCTCACCTGTCCTCTTTTCCCGCTGTGTCCTCTTACCTGCTTCTTTCGGACCACAGGCACACAGATCCCTCAGTGATTATGGCTGGTGCAGGGGCCGCCGCTGTTGTTGTCAGTGCTTACTTCACTTGAATGATTTGCGACGTCGGAAAGCATTCAACTGAAGTAAAACGCCTACAGTAAAGGAGGCCCCTGCACCGGTCACTATGACCGAGGGGGTCAGTGTGCCCCCCGCAATCCCCAAAAAGCAGGTAAGAGGACACCACGGGAATGGAGGAGAGGTGAGAATAATGTTATTTGTGTGTGTGTGTGTGTGTGTGTGTGTGTGTGTGTGTATCTGTACAATGACAGAATAGGGGATAAGAAGAGTACTGGAATGAGTGCATTACTAAAAGATGGGCACATCACTAGAGGGCTCATTATTACAGAGGACAATATGGACACATTACTACAGTGGACAATATGGGCACATTACTACAGTGGACAATATGGGCACATTACTACAGGGGACAATATGGACACATTACTACAGGGGACAATATGGACACATTACTACAGGGGACAATATGGGCACATTACTACAGGAGACAACATGGATACATTACTACAGGAGACAATATGGAGACATTACTACAGGGGACAATATGGGCACATTACTACAGGAAACAATATGGGCTCATTACTACAGGAGACAATATGGACACATTACTACAGGAGACAATATGGGCTCATTACTACAGGGGACAAAGATGGGGCACATTACTACAGAGGACAAAGATGGGGCACATTACTACAGAGGACAATATGGGCACATTACTACAGGGGAGAATATGGACACATTACTACAGGGGACAATATGGGCACACTACTGTAAGGGGTGGGCAGACCCCTTACAAGGAGGTGCAGTTTCCCCCTGAAGATACCTCACTCTGGGGTAGTTACTGTTGATGTTATCAATAAACATGTTTTTACTGTGCAGTGGGTTTTCCCCTAGAGCCCGGGTGGGACGGCTGTCCCCATAGAAACAGGGCAGGAGAGAGGAGGAGCCGGCAGCTTAGAGAGAGAAGTGTGTGTGTGTTGAAGTCAGTTGATTCCAGGACGGGGGAGAAGGAACAGCCAGGGGCAGAGTGTGGAGCTGAGTGGGCAGAAAGAAAGAAAGAAAGAAGGGAAGAAGAGAAGAAGTGTCCTCAAGGGTGAAGCAGAATTGGTGTGGGTCCAGTCTGTGTTAGCCGGAGTGGGAGCCTAGGTGAAGTGGGGTAGCCGGGCACATCCCCACTAGAGGAGACAACAAGGAAAGATTTCCCCGGACAGGAATTGTGACCGTGCGCTACAAAATCCGTGCATTGAGCTGTCTGTGAAACTCTGTGCAATAAAGATGTCGTCTGGTTTATCTGATCCCTGCCTGAAGAGTCTTCCTGCGGCTGAAAGTATGCTCTTTTACACCACACTCTGCCCCACAGAACAATCCCCTGTCCCAGTAGTGACGGCGGAGCCGGGGGTTGGCCTGAGAGAAAAGGGGGCCACGACTACAAGCCCCGAGGCACCCCTGGCACCCCGTTACATGTGGCGTATTCGGCAGGATCCGGATTATATGCAAGGGGTCCCGATCCAAGAAGATGGAGACCAAGTGGTGCCTAAGGCATTGGACCAGGCACAAGACGGCGGTAAGATGGCCGCCGTCTTCACGAGTACAGCGAGCGCGCGAAGAATTGGCGCCAAACGAAAGACCCTGAGTTGGCCGGCGAAGAAAAAGAAGTACAGAGTACGCCGTCCAAAGAGGGGAGGTGCTGGCCCTAAGATGTTACTGAAAACATGTGGAGAGGGTGGCAGTACAGAGAAAAAGAAGAGTCGCCTATGCTGGGTCGATTTAATGTGTGAGACTGGGGGTGGAGCGTATACAAGAGCGGGAAAAGAAGGCCCGCCTCCACCTTCCCCAGCATCTCCACCGTTCCCGGCGCCATTACAGGAAGGTCTGCAAGAGATCGGATGGGAGGAGTGTCAGTACCGGAGACGTACACAGCAGAGACCGGTGCTGGCTGAGATTTCCCGGCCGAGAAACACGCTGGCGGTGTCGCCAGAAGTCATGACAGGACTGAGTGCTGACCAAGACAAGGGGACACCGGCGGTGTTAGCGATCCACCAGAGTATGGTCACACACCCGGTGATCGTCGTGGGTAGTCCCCGTCCGTCCCGTTCAGCGACCCCGTCACCCCCGTCGGGGGTTGAAGAGGCAAAACCGGAGACAGAGGCGCCAGAACCACCAGTCAACTACGAACCGTTCCGGAGGCGGCGCCGCTTGCCAGGTCAGTCCCTTTCCGATTATGTGAGGGCTCAGCGGGCTGAATGGCAGCGCGCTTACCATCCCGAGTGACCCGTAACGACCGGAGGTGATGGACATGTTCGTGTTGAAGACCGGTGTTGTTAAAGAGCCGGAAAAGTTCCACAGTTTGCAACCATGTTTAAGTTACCGAGCCCGGAAGGAGCCTGATGCTGGACTGAGCCAGGGGCTCCCTCCGTGATGTTAAGGAAGACTTTATTGTTTGTCCTCCTATCTACTAAGACCGGGAGTGCTGTAAAAGCCTCCGGGCAGAAGACCAGCAAAGACCGGGAGTGCCTGCTGAAGGCCTCCGGGCACACTGCCTACAAAGACCGGGAGCTCCCAGGAGGGACTCCGGGCGCAGAACTTGGGCGCTCAGTGGTTGACTTTGTTTATGAAGGTTTTAAAGTTTTATCCAAAGTTTGCCTTGCTGCTAAATTGTGTTTTACAGGTTCGAGCCTTGCCGGGAGGCTTAGGCTTAAAGAGGGGAGGAATGTAAGGGGTGGGCAGACCCCTTACAAGGAGGTGCAGTTTCCCCCTGAAGATACCTCACTCTGGGGTAGTTACTGTTGATGTTATTAATAAACATGTTTTTACTGTGCAGTGGGTTTTCCCCTAGAGCCCGGGTGGGACGGCTGTCCCCATAGAAACAGGGCAGGAGAGAGGAGGAGCCGGCAGCTTAGAGAGAGAAGTGTGTGTGTGTTGAAGTCAGTTGATTCCGGGACGGGGGAGAAGGAACAGCCAGGGGCAGAGTGTGGAGCTGAGTGGGCAGAAAGAAAGAAAGAAAGAAGGGAAGAAGAGAAGTGTCCTCAAGGGTGAAGCAGAATTGGTGTGGGTCCAGTCTGTGTTAGCCGGAGTGGGAGCCTAGGTGAAGTGGAGTAGCCGGGCACATCCCCACTAGAGGAGACAACAAGGAAAGATTTCCCCGGACAGGAATTCTGACCGTGCGCTACAAAATCCATGCATTGAGCTGTCTGTGAAACTCTGTGCAATAAAGATGTCGTCTGGTTTATCTGATCCCTGCCTGAAGAGTCTTCCTGCGGCTGAAAGTATGCTCTTTTACACCACACTCTGCCCCACAGAACAATCCCCTGTCACAGTAGTGACGGCGGAGTCGGGGGTTGGCCTGAGAGAAAAGGGGGCCACGACTACAAGCCCCGAGGCACCCCTGGCACCCCGTTACACTACTACAGGAGACAATATGGACACATTACTACAGGAGACAATATGGACACATTACTACAGGAGACAATATGGACACATTACTACAGGGGACAATATGGGCACATTACTACAGGAAACAATATGGGCTCATTACTACAGGGGACAAAGATGGGGCACATTACTACAGGGGACAATATGGGCACATTACTAGAAAAGACAATATGGGCAAAATACTACAGAGGACAAAGATGGGGCACATTCCTACAGGGGACAATATGGGCACATTACTACAGGGGAGAATATGGACACATTACTACAGGGGACAATATGGGCACACTTATACAGGAAATAATATGGGCACATTACTACAGAGGACAAAGATGGGGCACATTACAGGGGACAATATGGGTACATTACTACAGGGGACAATATGGGCACATTACTACAGGGGACAATATGGGCTCATTACTACCAGTAGCTGTTCCATTTCCCGCCCTAGGCTTATACTCGAGTCAATAAGTCTTCCCAGTTTTTTGTGGTAAAATTAGGAGCCTCGGCTTATACTCGAGTATATACGGGCACTAGAATTTACTTACAGGTTTCATGAAAAAAGTGAAGACCTGTAAAATTCCTGCCAGTATTGGAATTGTATCCGGTATTCAGCCTGTATTCATCCGCACTGCACCATAGGGCATTTAGGTGTTCATGTAATAGAGCCGTATGACAAGCCCAGTTCTGCATATTATGTAACAGAACATTTTTCTAAATTACTCAGTTTGTAATAGGCCATGCACTGCTGAGTATGAGCTTTCATTTGAGAATAGCAAAAAAAAAGTACAAAATGTCACACAAAGAATAAATTTAGGATCCCCCCCCAAAAAAAAGGGAACTTTTATACATTTCTTAAAATGAACTGAGCTTAACAAGTCCCTAATGAAATGAATGTCAAGTTCCTGCCAAGTCAAGTTTTCCTTTCTTTATTACATTATTACCCAGGAAGGGAAACATCGAAAATTTTGAAAACAGGAGCAGATGAGATGTTTTCTATTTTCATTAAAAAAAATATCCAAGTTCAATGTGACGCTCCACTTACCCCCTATGTGATTATATATCAAGCTATTATCTTCATAACTAGCTTAAATATATTAATATTAGCAACTCTTGACAATATATCCAATTTCAAAATTAGTTTGTGGTCTGGACTCCATTGATGGTAGACAACTGGGCTGAAACCTAACGGAATCTACAATTCTCCACCATTTGTAGGTTACTATTGGAACACCCTCCTGCTATTGTGACGTCCTGGCAAAACCAGGTAGTCACAGATGACTGTACCCCCCACAGAGGGTACAGGAATCGCCTCCTCCTTGGGAATTTACACCACACACCTCACACACAGGAACACCAGCCACAAAACCTAGTCGCCCCCACACGACACACAGGACACACCAGTGGGCGGGACCAAGCAGATGGGAACGCCCACCTAGGGGTCTTGAGGTGATAAGGGGCAGGAACCAGTCAGTTTCAGTTTGAGTTTGGAGTTGAGAGGAGTCGGAGTGCAGTATGGTCAGGGTTGGAGCCCTGGGACCACGGGAGGACCGACTAGGTAGCAGACGGCTCTGTAGGGCCATAGGAGATGGCGACTCGGTCGCGGGAGACCCGAAGTGGACCGGGGCGGGGTCGTAGCCCGCCGGTACCGACGGAGGGATTCCGGTCCAGAGGCCATGCACGGGCGGGGTACCTGGACCCTAGGACGAGGCAAGCTTCAAGACCCTTGTTAATTGACCAGCGGGACAAGGTACCAGGCCTTGTTCGCGAAGAGAGAAGCCCAGATAGAGCAGACCGGCAGCCCAACGCGGGGGACAGGGTGTCTGCCACGAACCCATTGAAGTCCCATGGGTCAGCGTCAGTGGGCAACGGCTCCCTCTGCGTCCAAAACTGCAGGGGTGCGGATTTCTCCCGTTCCACGCGGGGGTTAATCCATACACCACAAAAACACGAGTGCAGGAGGAAGGGCCCCTACACTGCCAACCCGTGTGCGGGACCAGCACACCCCTCCAGAGGCAACCGGCATCTGGCCTTGGTTTACAATACGGACTTAGTGTGATTTCTTCCTAATTGTGAGTACACCAGTGCCATCCGGTCCAACCTGCTGACAGCTCCCTCAGCCCTGCTCCTTGCCTACATCTGGGCCCCGGGACTACACCTCCCCTACCTGTGTAGGGGATACCACCTTTGCTGCCCAACACCATCGGTCCCGGACACTGGCCCCGAGAGGCAGCGGCGGTGCCACCATCCCATCACCGCAACCCACGGGTGGCATCACAAACAAAAGACAATCTCCCATGTAAATAAACCCCCCTCTTTCACTGTATGCATGGACGGGCGCTTGCGCGAGCCCTGGGTCCGGTCACCACTCGAGCCCCAGACACGATCCGGGACCCGAGCGTCACTCGAGCAGCCCCGGCTGCCGAAGCGGAGGTGGCACCCGTCCGCGAGCGACACACTATCATGTGCTATCCGGATCCACAGCAATGGCATCAGACCCTGTTCACATTGTAGAGTTCGCGATCTGGCGAGGGCAGGGAGAATGAGTTCAGCATAGCTGTCAACACATTGTAGAGTCCGACAGGTAACCTGGGTTCTCTTTTATGCTCAGCTCTGCCGGGTGTTAGTTGAGTTCTGTCCACTGCTCCCAAGCCATGTAGGAGTTAAGGGGGCTTTACACGCTACGATATCGTTAATGTTTTATTGTCGGGGTCACGTCGTTAGTGACGCACATCCGGCGTCATTAACGATATCGCAGCGTGTGATACTTACCAGCGACCTTAAGCGACCTCAAAAATCGTGAAAATCGTTCACCATGGAGAGGTCGTCCCAAACTCAAAAATCAGTAATGGTTGTTTATCCATGTTGTTCATCGCTCATGCGGCAGCACACATCGCTATGTGTGACACCGCAGGAGCGAGGACCGTCTCCTTACCTGCCGCCAGCCACAATGCGGAAGGAAGGAGGTGGGTGGGATGTTACGTCCCACTCATCTCCGCC
The DNA here is from genome assembly GCF_048569485.1 of Anomaloglossus baeobatrachus. NCBI lineage: Eukaryota > Metazoa > Chordata > Amphibia > Anura > Aromobatidae > Anomaloglossus > Anomaloglossus baeobatrachus. The sequence continues at coordinate 67,038,070 of NC_134360.1, forward strand.
CCTCCGCTTTGATTGGCCGGCCGCTTAGTGACGTCGCGATGACGCTGAATGTCCCTCCCCCTTGAGGGAGGGATTGTTCGGCAGTCACAGCGACGCTGCCGACCAGGTAAGTGCGTGTGACGCTGCCGCAGCAATAATGTTCGCTTCGGCAGCGATCACACGATATAGCATGTGCGACGGGGGCGGGTACTTACACGCTCGATATTGCTAGAAATTGCTAGCGATATCGCTACCGTGTAAAGCCCCCTTTACTCCTTCTCTGAGAATCAGGTTGCTGATTACCATCTACAGCTGGTCTCTCCCTATTTAATGCTTGGGAGTTTGTTGGGAAATCGTCAAAGATAGCATCTGATTTTGCTCTTGCGAATATCCGGTGTCCTTGGTGATCCCCTTTGGTGACCTACAATCTGTTGCTAGTGTGGTGTGGACGTGTCCTCTGATGAGCGTTACTTCCTTCCTTAGATTTTATTTCCCCCTGTGTCTTTATTATCTTACCTTCATAGTTGTTTGCAGTGTTTATGAGCTGCAGATCGTTCCCCTGTCCGTGTATTTTTGGGAAGGGGTGTATCTTGGTTTCTCCTGCCCACCTCGGGGGTGGGGGAGCTGTGGGGGGTTAGGTCAGGGTGTGAATAGGAGACAGGGACACGCTGGGGGTCGAGACCTGGCTACCATCAAGCCTACCTCTGGGTTGAGGGTCAGTGTAGCGATCCCAGTCTTAGGGCCAGTTCAGGTCTCCCACTTGTGATACCTGCCTAACGATCAGTGAGTCTGCAATTTGTGGTCATTGGACAGGAGTCATGAGAACCGCCCCTAGCTGGCGACATCCGAGGCTCTTTTGATTAGCTGAAGTTATTGTTGTAGTGAAATGCACATGTGATGTCACGCCAGGCCAGCTAGTCAAAAGAAGAGTTGTGAATGCTCTCATGTAAGAGGCGGTACCCCTGACTCCCTTGTAGCAGCCAGAATTTATTGATATGGCCGCTAGACCGGGATGTGCAAATCGATTTGCTTCAAGTTCCTACTGTAAACACCAGAGAAATCCATTGTTCACTTTGCAATCTTGATAAAGATGATTTCCTACCTGATTTGAAGAGATACCAAGGGACGTTCCACTTCTTCATAGAAATCAGAACTTATGAACTGAGGACAATGTGGACCTTTGTATCCCTAGAAATGTAGAAAGAACTGTTACCAGATGTGTAGTTGTCATGAATGTGTCCCGCTCTGAGGAGACCTCTGAAAACTCTGGTGACAAGAAGGTCACAACACCGTATTATGAGCAGGTCTAAAACTTGTATTTCTTTTAGTGCTGTACAGGGTTAAAAACTATTTCCTAGATCGCTGTCCTTTGTAGCCTCAGTCTCAGGTGCAGCTCTTTTGTGACCACCCCCATTTGCTATAAAAACTCAAGTGTCTTACCATCTGATGCCGGTTATAGATTCTCATTCTATTGTTGACCACTTTGGAAGAAGCCAGTCTTTGGAAGAAGCTGAGGAGTCGTGACTATTGCAGCTGGGGTGTTTAACTACATTGGAGCTTGGAGTGTTTACCTTTTTTGTATCTATTTGTCCTCTGTGTCTCCCTTACCTTAGCTGTATTATTGCAGTGGCGAGACTAGTTTTCTTGCTGGCCTTCTCACTAGCCAGAGTGAGTTCAGGGCAAGCAAGGTCCGAGGCTCGTGACTGTGATGGTGGGAAGGACTTGGGTAGGAATATTAAGGAGCTTAGGCTACAGATGAGTTGCAGGAGGTGTCCCCTCTCCCTAACGCCAGGATCTACTTTCTATATCATTCCTGTTGTTACCCTAGTGTTGCACTGCACGCTGAGTGCATATACGCTCTGGCGTGAATGTAGTCCACTTTAAAGGAGTGTATCTGTGCAAAATTGGGTCCTTCAAGCAGTGATTGGACAGTTTCAGACTTGTATGGAGACACCCCCAACTAGTAACACCTAGTTGTCACTTTCACTTTAGTAGGGAATTTGTCTTCACTGTTGTAAAAATTGCATGGATTTGGCTTCAAAACTCCTTATAGTCTCCAGATTGCTTCTAGCTGCATTGATATCAGAACATACTCATTTGGAGTACAGATGATGGCAGTGAAAGGATCAGATCAGAACCTGTGTCTCACTAAGGCTAGGGTAACATGACCATATATTCTCCATCCAAGAAAAATGATCCAATTATGCTAATTAGACTATGATCAGACTATAATCTGAGTTTCATCAGCGCTCTATCAGAGTTGGACCTGCTTTTCTCAGATGTGGAGTTTTGTTTTTTTTTAAAGTTCTATCTTCTCCATTTTCTCAGTCCAATTTTTTACACAGAGCAATAATCTTAAGCGGGCTTTACACGCTACGATTTCACTACAGCGATCTCGTTGGGGTCACGGATTTTGTGACGCACATCCGACCACTGTAGCGATGTCGTAGCGTGTGACTTCTAGGAGCGATTTTGGATCGTTGCAAAAACGTCCAAAATCGCTCCTCGCTGACATGAGGGTCCGCTGCCAGTTATCGCTGCTGTCGCTGGGGCGAAGTTGATCCTCGTCCCTCCGGCAGTGCACATCGCTACGTGTGACGCCGCAGGAACGAGGACCATCTCCTTACCTGCCCCCGGCCACAATGCGGAAGGAAGGAGGTGGGCGGGATGTTTTGTCCTGCTCATCTCCGCCACTCCGCTTTCATTGGGCGGCCGATTAGTGACGTCGCTGTGACGCCGAACGGACCGCCCCCTTAGAAAGGAGGCGGTTCGCCGGTCACAGTGATGTCAAAGGGCAGGTAAGGACGTGTGACGGGGGTGCGCGACGGGCAGCGATATGCCCATTGCGCACAAACGATGGGGGCGGGTCTCATGCTTGCAATATCGGGCCGGATATAGCAGCATGTAAAGCCACCCTTAAAAGTCCAAGAGCAATCCAATTTATGGACGCAAATCGTGAATGCCGCAAATTGTTTTCTCGGACCCCTCACTACACTGCCTCATTGAATAACATTGGTTCGAGTGCGATCTGATCTATTTATTATGAACAGTAGTGAACAATTCCTCCTTTCAAATGAGCTCCTTCTCTCACTATCTTCGTACACTTACCAGTGGTGATTTGCCAAGTTTACTTTTCCTGGGATCAGGGATAGAATTCTCCCAGTCCTGCTTCAATCTAAGGAAAAGAAAACACAGTTAAGTCTGGAATACTGTAAATTACCACCCCTATAGGAAAACAGTGTCATATGGTGCCACGACAGTGCAGCACAATGCTACTGTGTGCATTCCTCAAAACAATAAAAAAATTCAAATGCATGGCCCCAGGCTTATACAAAAAATATAAAACAGATTGGTCAATCCTTAAACACACAGGTGTAGCAGAAATATAAAATATGACAAATAGATAATAAAAAAAGACAATTGAGAAAAATCAGGCCCTTCCGCCTACCTCCGGTTTTTGAATCATTTGCCTCCTCTGAAATCTCAGCAGAGACTTGTCATTACAGATCAGAGGCAGCAGAAGGGCCGAGGAATCATAGAGAGGGAGGAGAAGATCCAGTGTACAGTCCGGCCCCTGTGCACCCAAATCTAATGATTGGAAAACTTCAAATAGTGATCAATGAAGAACCACAATGCGGATTTCTTCCCCGAAGGCATCAATTTAGTCAATATTATAGCGCTATTACAGCCATGCCTTTACATTATAAAGTTGTGTTGTGCATATTCTCTTAAAATTAGATTTTTTTAAACTCAGATTTCTACAATTTGATGTATATACTATACTGATATTGTAGCACCTAAGTCTTTTGGCGTGTTCCCTTTCGGACTTTCCTTGGGTTCTCATGACATCTTTTAAATTTTTCAGTTTTCACTTCATTGATGAAGAAATCAGTTTGTATTTTGCAACGACTTTTCTTTGCTTCTCCAAATTTCATATGGTAGTCATGTTGTTTTGACCAAGTTGCCACAATGTTAAATAGGTTGTCCACTACTTTAACATAGATGACCCATCCTTAGGATAGGTCATCAATGTGTGATTGGCTGGTGTCCGACACTTCGCACCCCCCCATACCTGCTGTTCTTGGTCCCGGCGGCTCCAGCAAGTGGCCGGAAAAGCTCAGTTCCGGAGCTGCTCCGTCTGATAGTGGCTGTGGCTGTGTAATACACAACCACTTCCTATTGATTAGAATGGGAGGCGGATGTGCAGTACCCAGCCGCTGCCACTATCAGAAGATGGAGCAGCTCCAGAACTGAGCATTTCCAGCTGCCTGTTGCCGCCGCCGAGATCAAGAATGGCAAGGGTGCGGGTGTCTGACCCCGGCTGATGAGACATTGATGACCTATCCTAAGGATAGGCCATCAATGTAAAAATAGTGGACAACCCCTTTTTAAGGTGCATTAAATTGTCAGTTTTTTTCTCGTACGAGTCCGTGATTTTTGTTAGTGTACTGCCCCAGCAGCGGTCGAACCGCTCGGATCCGGATGTCGCAACTCGTAGCTCGAGGGTCTCCGGACCCGGGGTCTCGTGGTCACTCTAAAACGTGATGGGGGGTTATTTACAGGGGAATTAGATAGTTTTTGACGCCACCCGTGCTCCTTACTATGGGTAGTATAGGAGCTTGGGATTTCAGTGGGCTGCTTTGGTTGGAAATCCCTATCCCCCTCATTGCGCTAGTGCCCCCGATCTCTGAGCTTCATGGGAACAGTCCATAAAGGCCCTGTCGTCCGCAGGTTAATTGCAGTGTTGATTGAAGCCTCTCCCCGACCTAGGGTCCAGTACCCCGACGTGCCTTCGGTCCCAGACCGGCTATTGTACTGCTGCTGACCGTCCTCCTAGACTTAGCCAGGCACCCAGTCCCAATATCCCATGACCGGGTCTCTGATTCCTCCGGGTCCAGACCACCGTCTGCAACCCAATCTACTCTCCCCTGGGAGCTCCAACTCCCAGCTTATCCAAGCTCCTCACTGCTCGAGGGCTACCACTTCACTGACTTGTCACCTCCCATCTCCCTGCCTGACCCCTAGGTGGGCGGCCTTATTCCAGCTTAGCAGCCCACTGGTGTGCCTGACAGGGTGTGGTGCGAGGTGTGATTGGGATTTTGGATGCTGATGGAGGCAGTACTGCAAGTTGGGAACCCAGAACCAAGAGGGGTTGAGTCCTGCACCAGAGATAAAGAGCGTGCAGTACCCTGTGACACCCTGACTAGTCCAGGGGTGTCACATTAGAGTTTCATAAGGATTTGGTCGAAGTTTCTTTTTCACCTCCTCCTAAAAGGCCGGGAAAACCGGAACATGCTTGGATGTCATCCAAGTGCTGTCCAATTTTTCCACGGACCCATTGACGTGCATTGCCGATTTTGATGTAAAACTTGGATCAATATTGAAGATGTCTCCACAATTTTCCGTGGACTGCTCAGCCCGTGAAAAATCACAGTCATGTGAACAGCCTCGGCTACTATTCTAGGCACAGTACAAGTGATTTCCAGGAGCACAACGGATAGCGCTTATACTGAAGAAACGCATGTCTCGAATGAGCCCTACAAGAAAATGAATTGATGCAGTGAACACACTAGGGATTATCCTACAGACAAGTAAATCACATGTGTATACAAATTCATTATAGTAAGCTGATTTCCTTTTTGGTTTGTTTTTCTCAGAAGAACAGATACTGTATACAGTGCCTACAAGTAGTATTCAACCCCCTGCATATTTAGCAGGTTTGATAAGATGCAAATAAGTTAGAGCCTGCAAACTTCAAACAAGAGCAGGATTTATTAACAGATGCATAAATCTTACAAACCAACAAGTTATTTTGCTCAGTTAAATTTTAATACATTTTCAACATAAAAGTGTGGGTCAATTATTATTCAACCCCTAGGTTTAATACTTTGTGGAATAACCCTTGTTTTCAATTACAGCTAATAATCGTCTTTTATAAGACCTGATCAGGCCGGCACAGGTCTCTGGAGTTATCTTGGCCCACTCCTCCATGGAAATCTTCTCCAAGTTATCTATGTTCTTTGGGTGTCTCATGTGGACTTTAATATTGAGCTCCTTCCACAAGTTTTCAATTGGGTTAAGGTCAGGATACTGACTAGGCCACTGCAACACCTTGATTTTTTCCCTCTTGAACCAGGCCTTGGTTTTCTTGGCTGTGTGCTTTGGGTCATTGTCTTGTTGGAAGATGAAATGACGACCCATCTTAAGATCCTTGATGGAGGAGCGGAGGTTCTTGGCCAAAATCTCCAGGTAGGCCGTGCTATCCATCTTCCCATGGATGCGGACCAGATGGCCAGGCCCCTTGGCTGAGAAACAGCCCCACAGCATGATGCTGCCACCACCATGCTTGACTGTAGGGATGGTATTCTTGGGGTCGTGTGCAGTGCCATCCAGTCTCCAAACGTCACGTGTGTGGTTGGCACCAAAGATCTCGATCTTGGTCTCATCAGACCAGAGAACCTTGAACCAGTCTGTCTCAGAGTCCTCCAAGTGATCATGAGCAAACTGTAGATGAGCCTTGACATGACGGTTTGAAAGTAAAGGTACCTTACGGGCTCGTCTGGAACGGAGACCATTGCGGTGGAGTACGTTACTTATGGTATTGACTGAAACCAATGTCCCCACTGCCATGAGAACTTCCCGGAGCTCCTTCCTTGTTGTCCTTGGGTTAGCCTTGACTCTTCGGACAAGCCTGGCCTCGGCACGGGTGGAAACTTTCAAAGGCTGTCCAGGCCGTGGAAGGCTAACAGTAGTTCCATAAGCCTTCCACTTCCGGATGATGCTCCCAACAGTGGAGACAGGTAGGCCCAACTCCTTGGAAAGGGTTTTGTACCCCTTGCCAGCCTTTTGACCCTCCACGATCTTGTCTCTGATGGCCTTGGAATGCTCCTTTGTCTTTCCCATGTTGACCAAGTGTGAGTGCTGTTCACAACTTTGGGGAGGGTCTTAATTAGCCAGAAAAGGCTGGAAAAAGAGATAATTAATCCAAACATGTGAAGCTCATTGTTCTTTGTGCCTGAAATACTTCTTAATACTTTAGGGGAACCAAACAGAATTCTTGTGGTTTGAGGGGTTGAATAATAAATGACCCTCTGAATAAACTTTTCACAATTTAAAAAAAAAATAAAAAAAGAAATAACATTCTTTTTTGCTGCAGTGCATTTCACACTTCCAGGCTGATCTACAGTCCAAATGTCACAATGCCAAGTTAATTCCGAATGTGTAAACCTGCTAAATCTGCAGGGGGTTGAATACTACTTGTAGGCACTGTATATTCCAGTTTACTGAAGACTTCAGCCTTTTCAATTTAAAAATATTTAAACATCCTTTTTTGCCACGAACGAGAAAAACAGACTAATTTTTTTTCGATCAGACTTTGACCAGAGTGTGGTCAAATTGTCATCAGTTTTTAGCTTATATGAAGAAAAAACATTCTCCACCGCCTCCCTTCTAAAGGCCCCGTTACACGCAACGACGTATCTAACGATATATCGCCGGGGTTACAGATTCCTTGACGCACATCCGGCATCGTTAACGACGTCGTTGCGTGTGACAGCAACAAGCGAGTGTTAATGATGGAACATACCAAATCGTCCATCGTTGACATGTCTTTCCTTTTAAAAAAAATAGTTGATTGTTTAGCACGCAGGTTGTTCGTCGTTCCCGAGGCAGCACACATCGCTACGTGTGACACCCCGGGAACGACAAACAACAGATTACCTGCGGCCACCGGCAATGCGGAAGGAAGGAGGTGGGTGGGATGTTACATCCCGCTCATCTCCGCCCCTCTGCTTCTAGTGGGCGGCCGCTTAGTGACGCCGCTGTGACGCCGAACAAACCGCCCCCTTAGAAAGGTAAGTATAGTGTGACGGCTCCTAACGATATTGTGCGCCACGGGCAGCGATTTGCCCGTGATGCACAACCGACGGGGGAGAGTGCTTTCACCAGCGATATCGCTCCGTGTAAAGCCCCCTTTACCGTCCGTGATTTCATCTGAGTGCGGTCCAATTTTGTATGGACCAATAGACTTACATTGCCGATTATGATCCACCCCTCAGTTTTATTTTCTCATGCTACAGTGCTGCTCCGTGGCTAAGTAAGCAGATCAGTTCTGCTTCTGATGCTGCTCCTCAGCCTTTCAAACGAGACACATATCTTGAGTAGTGTTTCTTCAGGCTGCAACCTGTTCTGACACATGAGTAGTATGGATTGCTGATTGAAATATGTAATGACAGCCATTTTTTAGCATATTTAGAGCCTGTTCTAAGGTATTGTGGGGGCGTATTATTTTTCTCAAAATGTGATGATGCCTGCTTATCATTGGTCATCATCAGAAAGAGGAAGCAGTACACGCCCCCAGTGACATCTCCAGTAATATCCACATAGACTTAAAAGAAATGAACTGCTTAGGTGCAAACTCTTTAATTCTTAATATATCCACAATGGAGAGGTGAAATTAAAAAACAAAAATGTTTTATTTTGGTCTGTAGGCATTATTACATTGTGTGTCAAGTTCAACATGGAAAATTTGGTGAAAGTCCTCTTTAATAAATTTGAGTCTTCAACTAATATTGGTGTAAATTTACTTAAGTTGTTACCCAGTTTTCCAACTTTGGGAGTCGGGGAGGAATGTGAATCTGAATTTACTAGAAGAGTTTCTACCCAATTTATACAGTGATTAACTCAATGATAATTTTTCTGACCCAATACTAGTCTTATCTATGGATGTTTAATTTCTTGCATCCATAAAGATTGGATACCACATGTGAAAGTGTAGCACCCCTGAAGCCATCAGGGTGCTACAAGGTTCTGCATTCCCACAAGGATGCAGGGCCTACCCCGTTAGGGACCCAGAACCCCAGTGCCGGTACCAACAAAAACCCAGGTAATCCCAGTTTTCAACAACAATCCCCCAAACAATGGTACAGGGCTAGGGTGGTACCAATGGATGGACGCCTAGAGGTGGAGCCAATCCAGTACACTAGCTGACCAGGTGGGAGGGGCAGACTGTGGACAGAGTAGAGAGTGACTGTCAGACAGGCAAGAGGTGAAGGTGGAAGCAAAGTGACGTCCTGACTTGGGTTAACGGTGACCTGGTACCCAGGAGAAGTGGTTGCCGATGGAGTACTCCCGGAACTACGCACCGACGGGGTACAGGACCCTAGGACAGGAAAGAGCTTCACGCCGACCTGTTAACACCTGCACAGCAAGGGGACCATCAGGGACCTTGCTGACCCTAAAGAATCTGAAGACTCAGTAGCAAAGGGAGAACCGGGGACAGGACCAGAGACACCATCCCCACAGGGCTCACGCTACCGTCAGGCGGACAGAAGTGGACAAACCACAGAATGGGGACCATACCACGGGGACCCACTTACCAGAGACAGGTGCAGGGGAAGAAAGTACCAGAGAACCAAACTGGCACTGGGACAAAGGGGACCTGGAGGCGAAACCAGCTGGCCCCGGGCAACCAGTCAACATCTACCAGCAGTGGGTAAACCAGTTGCACTGAACACCTGTGTGGACTACCTTCTTCTGACCCCTACTTCACCATACACTCTCTGGGGCAAAACCCTACTTGCGGAGGGTCTACCATTCTAGCTGCCAATACCACCAGCCCCAGTAGAGACATTGTGTAGCGGCGGCTCCCTACACTTGGCTGCAAAACCGCAAGTGTCGTCACAAGTGAACATTATTCTATTTCACCTGTAAATATCCCCAATAGAGACTACCATCGTGACATTCCCAATAGAGACAGTGCCCGGAACCGAGTATCCCATATCCCTGGGTGCTACAAAAGTACGAATATCTAGAATAGTAACACACAACTTACCTTTTCATATGAATAATGCAAAGATATGCACAAAGCAAAAGTCCCACCGATACAAAAAACGTAGAAACAATTATGGTCACTGTATCCATAGCTGGAAGAAAAGACAAATCATGTCAGAGTGCATTCATAACTTTTAATTCTCCACTTTTCTGGTGTAATTTGCTTTTTGTAGTGACTTTGGTTTGTGTTCCTCCTTTTTTATATTGTTTACACCAATTTTTAAGTTCTCTCTTTTCAAATCGTTTTTTTATTCTTCCTTGACAACGTTGCTTATTTAGATGTTTCAGACAGATTTATGAAATGTGATTTTTCACTTCAGTCTTTTCCTGGACCCAGGTTTCAGGAAGAAATTTCAATCTGGTGTATTTTTGCGACTTTTCAAAGGATTTGCTACTTTTGGTGCTATTTGCAATATTTGCTGGCAATTTCTGACAATTTTTAAAAAAATTAAGATGTGGGGAACAGAGAGCACAATAAGGTGATACCCTGTGGAGGGAGAGCGGGTAAGTGGTTAGTTAAAGAGGTGGTCTGCTACAAAGCATAGTGGCCACATCGGTGTAAAGTTGTGACAGAAGGCATTAACTAACTACCTTCTGTTATCCATTCTGCCTATGAGCGGTGCTATCACTGTCCGCTCATCTCGATCGTGTGACCTCTGATGTCCGGTGATATCACATCAACTTCCGGAATTGTAAGTAGACTTGACATCACCGAGGCTCTCAGTCTCCGTGAGTGATTGGGCTGTGGATGGAGTTTCATCACACGTCACAGCCCATCATCTCGCGAGCTCTCACCTTCACCACAGAGCGACGCAAACACGAGTAATGCTGGGCTGTGATGTGCGGTGAAACTCCACTCACAGCTCAGTCACTCACGGAGACTGGGTCCCGCCTCAGTGATGCCGGGTCACCTTCCAATTCCCGCAAGTTGACATGACATCACCGGACATCAGAGGTCACTGCAGCCCGGGTCATGTGATGGGGGATGAACAGACTGTAATAGCGCCACTCAGAGTCAGATTGGACAAGAGAAAGTATTTAGAAAAAGCCTTCTGTTACAGCTTTACACCAATTGTGGCCACTATACATTGTAGTGGACCATCTCTTTAATGCTTACCTGGTAGAGATGTGACCGGCACAACTCCTATGTAGCACCGAAGAAAAACAGCTGCTGCCAGCTCATGGCTGGTGGATGGATCCTTCAGGAAATATTGAACACAGTTGGATAAAAACATGCTAGATGGGCTGGAGTAACCCAATTCTTCAACAATGTATATAATAAGGTTTTTTCTTTACAATGTGTTTCAACGCCATACTGGCGTCTTTATCTAGTAAAAAAAATAAATGTGCAATACAGGATGCCGGTACATATCATTGTTGAACAATTGGTTTACTCCAGCAACATAGCCCATCTAATGTGTTTTATCCAACTGCATCTGTGCCTCTCCTGAAGCTCCGGTCGCCACAGGGTACTGGACCTCAATTAAGGTGCGGTATCCATCTCAGGTAAGGGGTGGTTAATCACCGGTGTTCCACATTCACACTACGTACATCTCAGGAGCCTTCTCACAGGGTGGGATGGCTCAGGGTAGGCAGGGAGGTGGCCACCACGATACATGGGACTTCCCCGGTCACTGAAGCCAGCCACCTGGAGTAGATAAAGGTTCAACACACTCTCACAACAGAGATCCGTCGGAACCATAGTTCTGACAAGACACTGCAGAAATTCTTGGAACTTTTAATAGGCTCGGGGCCTGGAGCGAGTGCTCGGCCGGGGAACCTAACAGCGCAGGGGAACATCCTAGACCAGGGATATTCTCCTCTTTCTCTTCGAACACCGGTGGTGACCCGTTTTCTTGCCTGGGATTGACCAGAGCCCACGACGGCAGAGACCAGCACCTGGGTGCAGATTTGAACCAGTGAGTAAAAGCATCGGGAACTGCAGTTGCCGACTCAGACTCTGATTAGCGATGCCGTTGCCCCGCGCTCCAGCGCTCCCAAGGGACCGCCATCCCACCGACATCCACCCGGGGCCTGCTCTGCCTGGGGGAGCAATACCGTCCCGGCTGCCATAACACCTGCCCCGGTGAGGAACCCTGCAGCGGCGGCTGCTCTTTGGCTGCGCACCACAGGTTGCATCACAACAAACTTTCCCCAATCACCCTGCTTTCCTCACCGTTTACTGTACCCTTCGGGGCAGCGGAATCGGGCAAGGCCACCTGTGACAACGCCTGACCCTACCTGATAAGGCCCAGCGACGAGTAGGTTAACCACCTGCCCCATGGGGCGCTGCACATCCAAATTCTTCAAAATGTGTTTCATCAATTCCATGTGAAATAAAAAACACTCTTTATTTTTGTTTTTGCGACTTTTCAGCATCAAAAGTCACAAATCCTTTGAAAAAAATCTCTAAAATGCACCAAATTAAAACCTTACTCCAGGCAGAGACTAAAGTGGGTTGTACCAAAAAATGTGATATTTGGTAAAAGTCACATTTCATGAATATGTCTGGATAAGCAAAGTTGTTGAAGAAAAGAAAAATAATACTTAAAAATGACAGCCTAAAAAGTGGTGCACACAATATAAAGAATAAGAAAGATAAAGCCACTAAAAAGGAGCAACTTACTCAAGACAGTGGAGAAACAACAATGATGTTATTTACTAGCTGTAGTACCTGGCGATAGTAACTAAATGTCTCTCTTTCTCTCTCCCACTTTCTTATTCTCGCTCTCTGTCTCTCACCCTGTATGTCTCTCTGTCTCTGTTTCTCTCCCTGTCTGTCTATCTCTCTGCCTGTCTCTCTTTGTCTGTTTCTACTTATGTTTGTCTCTCGCTCTCTCTTGCTCTCTCTCTCCCTGTCTGTTTTTTACTCTCTCTCTGTCTCTCTCTGTCCCTGTCTGTCTTTTTCTCTCTCTAGCTGTCTCTCTTTTTCAGTTTCTCTCTATGTCTGTATGACTGTCTCTCTCTGTCTCTGTCTGTGTCTGTCTCTCCCTGTCCGTCTCTGTCTGTCTGTGTCTGTCCCTGTCTGTCTCTCTATCTCTCTGTCTCTCTCTGTCTGTCTCTGTCTCTCACCCTATCTGTCGCTTTCTGTCTGTCTCTAGCCCTCTTTCTGTCTTTATTTCTGTCTGTCTCTCTCTGTCTCTCTCTCCCTGTCTGTCTTTTTCTCTCTTTGTCTTTCTCTCTTTCTGTTTCTCTCTCTGTCTGTCTCTAACCCTGTCTGTCTCTCTATCTCTCGCCCTGTCTGTCTCTCTCTGTTTGTCTCTATCCTTCTGTCTTTCTCTATTTCTGTCTGTGTGTCTCTCTCTATTTCTGTCTCCCTGTCTGTCTTTTTCTCTCTGTCTCTGTCTGTCTCTCTCCCTGTTTCTGTCTCTCTCTGTCTCTCTCCCTGTCTGTCTTTTTTTCTCTCTGTCTGTCTCTCTTTCTCTGTCTATCTCCCTGTCTGACTCTCCGTTTGTCTTTTTGTCTGTCTGTCTCACTTTCTCTGTCTATCTACCTGTCTGTCTGTCCCTCTCTGTCCCTGTCTGTCTCTCCCTGTCTGTCTTTTTCTCTCTCTGTCTCTTTTTCTCTGTTTCTCTCTCTGTCTGTCTGTCTCTGTCTGTCTCTCTCTCTGTCCCTGTCTGTCTCTGTCTCTCTCTGTCTCTGTCTGTCCCTGTATCTCTCTATTTGTCTCTGACCCTGTTTGTCTCTCTCTATCTCTCTCTCCCTGTCTGTCTTTTTCTCTCTCTGTCTCTCTCTCTTTCCCTGTCTGTCTCTCTCCCTGTCTGTCTCTCTCTCTCCCTGTCTGTCTCTCTCTCTCCCTGTCTGTCTGTCTGTCTCTCTCTGTCCCTGTCTGTCTGTCTCTCTCTGTCCCTGTCTGTCTGTCTCTCTCTGTCCCTGTCTGTGTCTGTCTCTCTCTCTCTCCCTCTTTGTCCCTGTAATGCCTGCCTAGAACCACAGACTCAGACGGGCTGTAATGGACAGGCTAGAGGGAAGCCACTCACCAAACAGGACCCCCAGAACCCTGAAACCCTTTAACCCCTTGTGAGGTATCAACTGGCTGTATTACAAAGGGCCGGTATGTTTTGCAGAAGCGTGGGTGCTCTGCAATGTGAAGTTGGCTGGGACCTGTGGTTCCACAGGATTGTGTGGCGCCCTGGACTAGCCAGGTCATCACAGGTACTACAACATACACCCCCACCCTGAGACAGGCACATCAGCCAGACACAAAATCCTTGTTGCCTCCTTCCAGGGGCTGATGTCCACACCAGGTGGGGTGGAGCCAGGCGGTTGGCCCCACCCACTGAGGAGTTCACAGTCCTGGAGGCGGGAGAAGGAATTCAGTGAGAGTCGAGAGTTCAGTTAGGGAAAGAGGGGAGTGAAGTGGAAGTAGAGGAGCAAACTGACCGTGTCCGGGTGTGTGGCCCGGGCACCAAGAGCAAGGTTGGCAGATGGTGGTGGCCGTCTGCAGGAGAGGCAGATCAACGCGGAACCGTAGGACCGGGGATGGGTGGGGCCCGCCGGTACCGAACCGGGGAGCGAAGTAAAGCCAGCACACACAGGCAGGGCCTACGGACCCCGACCAGGCTTGGAGTCGCCATTAGAGGTCAAATCCGTCAGTGACCGGAACCCCAGGGGTTTCCTAACAGCCAAGACCCGATTGAAGGCAACCGTCCGACCAGCAAAAGGAAATACAGCTACCGCCACAACTAGAGTTCCAAGGGCCAGAGCCTGCGGGCAAAAGGGCTCCTCCGGCACATACACACGCTGGGGAGCGGGTTACCGGTGGGAATCCATCGGGACCGAACATACACAAAAGGTGCAGGGAAAGGCAGCCACCACCAACGGTCCGGGAGAAGTCACAGCAGCCGGCTTCCGGACCCGTCCATCCAGCCGTTTGGTTACCAGAGACTTTGCGTACATTTGTGGCTGAGTGAGTACAACCGTGCCATCCGGCACCACGCTGCGCAGTCCAGGCGACCCTGCACCTTGCCAACTCGGCCTCCCCGTCACCTCACCGGGCCCCGGGACCACCAACCCCTACCCATGGAGGGGGGGAAACAACATCCCAGCTGCTCCCTACCATCGCTCCCAGGATCCCCGTCACCAGCAGTGGTGGTACCCAACTTCACCACAACCCGTGGGTGGTGTCACGGACCAAACCCCCAAACCAAACTACCCCCTTTCACTCACGGGCGAGGAGCGCCGCTCGAGTCCCCGGATCCGGCCCACCGCTCGAGCCACCGAGCAGCCATCGCAGCAGCGCTGGACCCGAGCGTTAGCGAGCGCAGCGGCGTCCCTCCCCGCCCGCGACAATTGCATTACATGGAGGGCCATGGAAGGGTGTGTGATGCTGATTACACACTCCTTACCACCTGTGGGTGTGGCTCCAGGGGTTAAAGCAATCCTGTCTCTGGACCTGGGTGGAGTGTGTCTAGGGCAGTCTAGAGAGAGAGACTGACTCTAGACTTCCAGTGTGTGTGCTGGAGACGGGAGAGCAGAAGCAGGGTGTTTTGCTCTGCTCAAGAGACCTTCTCCTGAAGGAAGGGGCTTTTAGGTCCATGTGCAAAGCCTGGCTGGAGCCAGGGGAACTTGGTAAGGGCACTCGCCGCCTTCAGAGGAAGGTAACCCGGATTGGACTTTGAGGATAAAGCCAAGTACTGACAAGGGTCAGTGACATGTGTGAGGAAGTCCAAGAGTGTGTGGACTTTATGTTATGTGTTGGACTTTGAGTATAAAGCCAAGTACTGACATCTTTCTGTTATGTGACCTAGTATGGTTTATTTGAGCTGTTAATGTGGCGCCCTGGACAAGCCAGGGGTCACAGAGCACAACACCCACACACCCCACACTCCCGGTCAGGCACACCGAAGTCAGTCACAAAACCCTTGTTGCCTTCCTCCAGGGGCTGATGTTCACACCAGGGGGTGGGCCAGGCGGTTGGCCCCACCCACCGAGGAGTACACAGTCCTGGAGGTGGGAAAAACAGTCAGTTCAGTTTGAGATAGAGTTGGAGAGTGGAAAGTGAGAGGAAGTGAAGTGGTAGTGGAGCAGACTGAAGTTGGTCCGGGTGTGTGGCCCGGACGGAGCAGCAAGGTTGGCAGACGGTGGTGACCGTCTGCAGGAGTGGCCTATCGGAGTCTACCGTAAGGACCGTGGACGGGCGGTGGCCCGGCGGTACCGGACCGGTACGCAAGGAGAAGCCAGCACCATCTGGCAGGGGCTTACGGACCCCGGCAAGGCTAGGAGTCGCCGTGAATTTGCCGAATTCGTTAGTGAAAAGAACCTCCTGGGTTTCCCAGCAGCCAAGTCCCGACAGAAGGCAACAGTCCAACCAAGAGAGGGAGACACCGCCACCACCAAGGCAACCGTTTCCCAGGGCCAGCGCCTGCGGGCAAAAGGGGCTCCTCCAGCCCATATCCAAGCTGGGGAGCGGGTTACCGGTGGGAACCCATTGGAACCATCTACCGTACATAGGTGCAGGGAAAGGCTGTCACCATCAACTTGCCGGGAGAAAGAACACCGCAGCCGTCTGTGGGACCCGTCCATCCAGCCGTGTGTTTTACCGAGAACTGTGTCCTCATCATTGGCTGAGTAAGTACCACCGTGCCGTGCGGCACAGCGCTGCCCCCGCGACCCTGCACCTCACCAGGCCCTGTAACCCGCCTGTCATCCATCTGTGACGCCCTGGGCAAGCCAGGGGTCACAGGTCACAACACCACCACACCCTACACCCCAGTTAGGAACATCTAAGCTAACCCAAAATCCTTGTTGCCTTCCTCCAGGGGCTGATGTTCACACCAGGGGGTGGGCCAGGCGGTTGGCTCCGCCCACCGAGGAGTTCACAGCCCTGGAGTCGGGAAGAACCAGGCAGTCAAGTTAGGGAAGTGAAGGAGTAAACAGTGAAGTGGTAGTGGAGCTAAAGAGTGAAGCTGAAGTGACAGTTGTAAAGCCTGAAGTTGGTCCGGGTGTGTACCCCGGACAGTGACAGCAAGGTCAGCAGACGGCGGTGATAGTCTGCAGGGGGACTGCTCGGAGGTTGCTGGAAGGACCGCGGACGGGTAGTGGCCCGGCGGTCTGGAGCAGTATACGAAGAACAGTCAGCACCAGGGCAGGGGCCTTTCGGATCCCGGCAAGGCTAGGAGTCGCCATAATTTGCCAAATCCGTCAGTGAAGGGGACGTCTGTCTCCTAACAACCAAGTCCCGATTGAAGGCAACAGTCCAACCGTAACGGAGAGACACCGCCACCGCCAGGGCACCAGTTTCTCAGGGCCAGCGCCTGCGGGCAAAGTAGGGCTCCTACGGCCCATATCCAAGCCGGGGAGCGGGTTACCGGTGGGAACCCATCGCAACCATCATCACTTTAGGTGCAGGAAAAAGGGACCGTCACAGTCACCTACTGGGGAAAGCAAGTGCAGCCGTCCGTGGGAACCGTCTTACCAGCCGTGTGTTTTACCGAGAACTGTGTCATCGTCTCAGGCTGAGTGAGTACCACAGTGCCGCAAGGCACAGCGCTGCCCCCGCGTCCCTGCGCCCACCAAGCCCTGCATCACCCACCTCACCACTGGGCCCCGGGAGCACCAACCCCTACCCACGGAGGGGCAACACAACAACTGGCTGCTCCATACCATCCTTCCCGGGATCCCCATACAGAGCAGCGGTGGTGTTAACAAATCACCACAACCGTGGGTGGCGTCACGGACAATAAACAATCCCCACACCCAAAAACCCCCTTTCACTCACGGGCGAGGAGCGCCGCTCGAGTCCCCGGGATCCGGCCCATCGCTCAAGCCACCGAGCAGCAGCAGCAGGCCGCAGTGCCAGCCGGACCCGAGCAGTGGGAGAGCGCGGCGTCCCCTCCTCCGCCCGCGACACAAGCAGAGGTCAAAACCAGATCAGGCAGCGAGGTACAAAAACAGCAGGCAGGAGGGTAGTCAGGAAACTAGCGGTAATCAGCACACGAAATCACAGAACGGGACGAAACAGGAGCCAGAATTTTCAGCACTATCTCTGGCATAGGTCAGCAGACAGGAGGGACATTAAAAAGGGTGTGGTGTCTTCCCATAAGCTGTAGCTGAATAATGGTACTTCAGCTGGGGGACACCCACCACCTACAGTCAGCCAGTGGCACTGCAGATCCCCAGGAAACCCAGACCAGTGGATGAGCGTAGCCTGCGCCCACCGGCGCCGTTGGCATCGACTCCTCTCCTATCACCAGCACTATCCACGACAGGAACACGGCGTCGTCTGGCGGTCGGAGTAGAAGTCGATGGAGCGGACTCCGGTGGTGACGTAACAGTCTTTCACTGTCTGTCTCTCTCTCTGTCTCTGTCCATCTCTATGTCCGTCTCTCCACTGATATCATCTTACCTCACACATAAGCTTCTTATACTAAGAATGTCCTTCGTTGCCTACAGCAACCAATCACAGCTCCTATTAACGACAGTAGCTCCCAGCTGCATTGACTTTATTTAATGTAAGCAGGTTTTTTGATGAATAACTAAAGCGCGGGGTTAACCTTTCCCTTCAAATCATAGTCTATGATGTTCCCAGAGTTAAATGAGACAGCTGTGCAAAATTTTGTGATTGTAGATGCTGATTCCTTTAGCGGACACACACACACACACACACACACACAGCTTTATATATTAGATATATATACCAACAGAAGGTAGCAAGTATTTGTGAAATGTAAAGGAAATGATATATGGTCTTCTACATGTATTAAAAATATAAATCTGAACATTGTAATTTGCATTTGTACTCAGCCCCCCTGAGTCAATACTTTGTAGGATCACCTTTCGCTGCAATTACTGCTGCAGATCTTTTGGGGGATGGCTCTAATACCTTCGCTCATCTAGAGGCTGAAATTTTTGCCTATTCTTGTTTGCAAATTAGCTCTCGCTCAGTAAGATTGGATGGAGACATCTGTGAGCAGTAATTTTCAAGTCTTGCACAGATTCTCAATGGATTTTATGTCTGGACTGGGACTCAGCTGTTCACACACATGACTATGTTTGGATTTAAGCCATCCATTGTAGCGCTGACAGGATCTTCAGGGTCATTATCCTGCTGTGCCCCAGGCTCTAGCATTTTTCAGCCTCTAAAAGGTTTTCCTCCAGGATTGCCCTGCTTTTAGCTCCATTCATCTTCTCATCAACTTTGGCCAGCTTTCCTGTCCCTGCTTTAGAAAAGCCTCTTCACAGCATGATGCTACCACCATCATGTGTGACTATGGGGATGGTGTTTTCAGGGTGATGTGTAGTGTATGTTTTCCACTACACATAGCATTTTGCATTTAGCCCAAAAAGTTCTACTTTGATATCATTCAATAAAAACACCTTCTTCCACATCATAGCTGTGTCTCCTACATGGCTTTTTACAAACTGCAATGAGATTTTTTTATGACTTGCTTTCTAAAATGTCTTTCTTCTTGCCATCTTCTCGTTGTTCAGTGGATAAATTCTCCTACCTGAGCTGAGGATCACTATAACTCCTCCAGAGTGAAAATAGGCCTCATGGATGGTTTTCTAATTAGTGCTCCCCTTGAGTGGACGGCCATGTCTTGGTAAGTTTCCAGTTGTGTCATACATCTTCCATTTTTGAATGATGGATTGAACAGTGCTCCGTGATATATTCAGAGTTTGTATATAAGAAAAAAACAGGTGCACTTAAGATGCTGTTTGCCAAAAGACTAGGGTGCCACATCATGCAAAGAAGAGATATGTCAAAAAAAGGGGAAAAAAAAAAGACTCTGCATATAGTGAGGTACACACCAAATGTAAAAAGATGACAACAACTTTACTGAATTCCAAGGGCAAACATTCCAAAATTCCAAATTCCAAAAATAATTAAAATGACATAAAGAGAAAACATCACTGTACAAAAAAGAAGCCAATTATACACTATACCTATAATAAGGTCCAGCCAAAAAATGCAAAAATCAGTATAAGCTAAGGGGGAAAGAAGCAAATAAATCATGTGTAGTAACATCTACAAAGAACACGCCACCTTTCATTGGGCGGGTAATTGGATAGAAAATAGACAATGAGAAATAAAGTCATATAACAACTGTGGTCCCTAAAAACAAACACTACCACAAAGGGGGGGAAGGAGGGAGGCGCTCAGTATGGTATGGTGGGATGGCAGAGGACCAAGAAACATCCTAAGCACAGTGCTAAAAGATATACCGGTAGTAAAGTCGCTATAACAAAGCACCTAATCGCTGTCCCGGGAAGGGATGAACAGCTGATGGCTGAAAGTGTAGGACGTGCTAAATCCACTTCAGATCTTGATTTAGCTCGGCCTACACTTCTAGCCATCAGCTGTTCATCCCTCCCCGGAACAGCGATTAGGTGCTTTGTTATAGCGACTTTACTACCGGTATATCTTTTAGCACTGTGCTTAGGATGTTTCTTGGTCCTCTGCCATCCCACCATACCATACGGAGCGCTCCCTCCTTCCCTCCCTTTGTGGTAAGGTTTGTTTTTAGGGACCACAGTTGTTATATGACTTTATTTCTCACTGTCTATGTTCTATCCAATTACCCGCCCAATGAAAGCTGGCGTCTTCTTTTTAGATGTTACCACACATGATTTATTTGCTTCTTTCCCCCTTAGCTTATACTGATTTCTGCATTTTTTGGCTGCACCTTTATAGGTATAATGTATAACTGACTACTTTTTTGTATAGTGGTATTTGTTTTTTATGTAATTTTAATTGTTTTTACTATGTTTTCCCTTGGAATACAATAAGGTTTTTATCTTTTTAAATTTGGTGAGCACATCATGATAAGCAGAGTCTTTTCTTCTCCCACCTTTTATGTTGAGAGCTTGGGCTATTTTTTTTATAACCTAACCCTGCTTTACTCCTCTCCAGAACTTTGTCCCTGACCTGTCTTGTGTGTTCCTTGGTTTTCATAATACTGTTTGATTCCTAATGTTCTCAAACTCAGAAAGCCTTCACAGAACAACTGAGAATAAAGTATACACAGGTGGACTCAATATACCGTATTTTTCGGACCATAAGGCACACCGGATTATAAGGCGTATTATCAATGAGCACCTACTAAGGCTCCTAGGTTCATATATAAGGTGCACCGGACGATAAGGCGCAGCGCATTAAAGGGAACTTGTCACCAGTTTTATGGCCTATAAGCTGCGGCCACTACCAGTGGGCTCTTATACAACTGGACTGGCTACTGAAGGAATCTTGTGAGCGCCGAGTGATTGATTCCCCGGCGATTGCGGTTCAGTTCATGACAGCTGCAGACAGGCCGGGCTGATCTCCGGAGTTCAGGTGACAGCTCCAGAGTGCAATACAGGTAACTGAATCCAGGCCTGGCATTACTGGAGATTCCTCCGGTAGCCAGTCCGACACTGCTCTTATATACAGCTTTCTAACATGCTGTATATAAGAGCGCAGGCCGCACTGTAGAACATAAAAAACACTTTACTCACCTAAACCGGTCGCTCCGGTGCTGGTTGGCCAAATGGGCGTCGCTGTTCTCTGGGACCGGCGCCTCTTCTTTCGGCCATCTTGCTCCTCTGTCTTCTGAAGCCTGTGTGCATGATGCGTCCTAGTCCTCCACACTCGCCTCTACTGAGGTCCTGCGCAGGCGCACTAAAATACCGTACTTTGATCTGCCCTGAGCAGGGCAGATCAAAGTGCGCCTGCACAGGACCCCAGTAGAGGCGAGTGTGGATGACGTGGATGCTGGAGAACAGCGCCGCCCATCTGGTCAACCAGCACCGGAGCAACTGGTTTAGGTGAGTAAGCATGTCTTTTAACAGGAGGCATTTATGGGGCACATTTAATCCGCGGGGCTCCTGCGCACAGAGCTGTACGTATCACCGCACTCAGTGAGGCTCCTGACTACGGTGGCCGTAATTCTCAATCAATACAGTATTCATATATAAGGCGCACCGGATTATGAGGCGCACCGGATTATAAGGCGCACCGGATTATAAGGCGCCCTTTCGATTTCTGAGAAAATCATAGGCTTTTATGTGCGCCTTATAGTCCGAAAAATACGGTACTAATTCTGTGACTACTGGAGGGAATTGATCATTCAGGATTTTATTAAGGTGTATCACACAAGGGGCTGAATATAAACGCACATCGCTATTTTGAGATTTAAATTTTTTAAATATTTAAAATCCATGTATTATTTCCTTTACATTTCACAAATACTTGCTACTTTATATTGATATATCACATACAATCCAAATAATCAATTTATTGATTCAAGTTCATCAAGTCAAGTTCATCTAATTTCCAGTAGGGATTAGCCGGATTTACCGTATATTTTTCCTGCCAAATATGACTCATTTTGTGTGAAAAACAATTACAAGTTACTATGTATATCATTATTATTATACTAGTATTATATTAATGTGCCAAGCCCAAGATGCATCATTAAAGGAGTTGTCCAGGACTGTGATATTGATCATTTTTCCTTAGAATAGGTCATAAACTTCAGAATGTTAAGGGTACTTTACACGCTGCGATCTCACTAGTGAGATCGCTAGCGAGCGTACCCGCCCCCGTTGTTTGTGCGTCACAGGCAAATCGCTGCCCGTGGCGCACAACATCGCTTACACCCATCACACGGACTTACCTGCCCTGCGACGTCGCTCTGGCCGGCGATCAACCTCCTTTCTAAGGGGGCAATTCGTGTGGCGTCACAGCGACGTCACACGGCAGCCGTCCAATAGTAGAGGAGGGGCGGAGATGCGCGGCTGGAACATGCTGCCCACCTCCTTCCTTCCACATTGCCGGTGGACGCAGTTAAGGAGATGTTCGTCGTTCCTGCGGTGTCACACATAGCGATGTGTGATGCCACAGGAACGAGGAAAAACATCGCTACTGACCAGACAACGATTTTTGGTAAATGAATGACCTCTCCTTTACCAATGATTTTTGTCTTTTTTGCAATCGTTTAAGGTCGCTCCTGCCTGTCACAAGCTGCAATGTCGCTAACGGCGCCGGATGTGCATGAACCCGACGATATATTGTTAGCGATGTCGCAGCGTGTAATTGGCCCTTTAGGGATCCAGCATCTGCACCAACCAGCTGTTGTCAGCTCTGGGTACAGCCGGATATACAGTGTACGTGTCACGCTAGGTACGGGGGAGTACTAAGCGAGCGGAGAAAGGTAAGGGAAAGAAACCCCTGTGTCTAGGGAAGGGGGAGATGGTGTCCCCTGACCAAATTTACTGCTGGTCCCTGGGGTCCCTCACCAACCTAGATAGGTTCCTCACCTATGCGCCGAGTCGGATACCTGACCCATGTATCCCTAGTGCTGAGCGCTAAATAGGGAACGGGTGGGATGAGCTCTTCATCAATCCCACTAAACACTAAAGGAAGACACAAGGACATACAGGGGAATGTGCATAAACTATTTATCCACGGATGACTCAGGCAGGAGTTCAGCAAGCTTCAGCAACACTATTACAGATGAGAGTAAGCCACCTGCTTGCAACCAGACCTAGAGTGAACTGAATAATATCAGCAGCACATGTCCATGGAAGAAGGGAGTATTTAAGCACCAAGAAACATGCTGATAATCAGCAGATGGGTGGAAGGCAAGCTCCTGCTGGGTCTGAAAGGGGGAGAGATGAAAATCCAGTAGGAAAGCTACCTATTACAATGAATACTAACAGCAGGAACAATAGAGAGTCAGGGAGTATTTTCCGCAGCCAAACACTGTGACCTTCTATTGTCAGAAACCACATGACTGTCTGTGAACCCCTGACAGTATGGAGCCAGAAGGGTCGTTTTGGAGCAATAGGAGCTGAGCTGTAGTACCCTGGAGCAGCCACTATACAATCTACAGAGTTGTGCTAGCTATATAGTCTCAACATAATATGTATCCAGGCCTGATCCTTGAGGGTGCTTGATGTGAGACTCCCCCCCAATCTAATATTGACAAGTCGACCTATCCTAATGATAGGTAATCAATATCACAGTTTTAACAGCCCCTATAAATAGAAGTAGAGGTCATGTAATATGGATATCATGTCCTCAGATAACCTCACCTTTGTCTGTTTTCCATGAATGGCTTTGACTCCAGTCACTCCATGGTCCATTGAATCCAGGCCCATCATCCGGTTTTGCTCGCACCTTTGCTGTGTAATTAGTAGAACTCAAGAGTTTGGAACTCGGGATGTAATATTCAGGCACATTACCGGATACATTAACCAGTGAGAGATCGGAACATTCTTCATCATCCTACAAAGGTAAAGACAATAGTTACCCTACAGGAATAATGACTATGACCAGAGTAATACAGATATAAAGTGTCACCCCACAGTCTACAACAGCCAACGTCACCCTACAGATATAAGAGCAATAACTAGTGTCACACTACAGATACATAGAGTCACCCGAAGGGTATAAAGACAATAACCAACGACACCTTACAGGTAAAAGAACATCAACCGGGTCAACATCACCAAGGGATAGAGAATATAATAACGATCTGTAGGATTACTTGCTTCCAGTAGCACAACTGGTATGTCAGCTTAATTGCGGGATTTGCAACCACTGGTGGACTCCATCCCAACTTGTATTTATAGTTCACCGGGTCCTTCATTTTAAGGTCTTTGGGAGGTTCAGTCTGGACTGAAATACAAGAAAATACACTGATATATTACACTAGTGATAAGGACTGAAAATTGATGCAGTACAAGACGCACAGTGCTAAATCCTGACAGCGGAGTACTAAGGTTTATTGGATTGCAACAATTCTATCACTTATTTTCAATAAAAGCCAATAATATTTTGATATAAAGCGATTTAGTTATACAGTAGCTAAAATTAGTGCAATATCTTCCTCCATACATCCATATATAATACTGTTGGTGGGCCACAAGTTCTGCCTAAGAGTACATCCACATGACCAGTTTTTGAAGCAGTGTATTTTCACTGCATCCAAAATACTGCGTTGTACAGTGGAAGCACAGTGGATGGGATTTATAGAAATCTCCTGTCTCGGCATGGACTAGGGGAAGGTCCGGTGTGAGCCCAAACACACACCAGACAATAGTAACCACAACACAAACAAGGGGTAAACCGAGGACTCTTTAACAATGGTGAGCCCTAGGGCTAGTGATTAGGAGATGGACACCTCCTCACTTACCTACCACTGTACCCTGCACTACTAGCCAGTTCTTATACAGGTTCCTCACATGTCGCCGAGCAATAACCTGAAGCCCTGAATAACCATACAATAGCCCTGGGAAGGGTGTGGGCAGGTAAGGATCACTAACCCCACAGCTGCACTAATACAACACACCAGGGAAGGAAGACAGACAGAAGTAAACACCACGACAGACTACTGCAGTCAGCACCAAGTCTGTAGACACCAAAGCAACTTCAAAAGAGGGTTCCACCAGCTCCTTCCACCTCCAGGCCAAGCTTCCAAATAAATGGGAATAACTGGCACCCTCTACTGGTAGCAGAGGGAATATAAAGGGACTGGGAGTGGTCCAAACCGAAAACACCTAAGATCGTAATGAGACTGCTTGATGGCAAGGAATACTGACATTAACCCTCTTTTCCCCAAAGGATAGAAAACATTTAATGCTGAGAGTCTAGCAAGGAAATGACTCTCAAGTCCTGCATTTGTCACTGGTCTTGTGGCGCCCTGGACAAGCCATGTCGTCACAGGTACTACACCAACACACCCTACACCTCGGCTAGGCACACCGAAGCCAAACACAAAATCCTTGTTGCCTTCCTCCAGGGGCTGATGTCCACACCAGGGGGTGGGCCAGGCGATTGGTCCCGCCCACCGAGGAGTTCACAGTCCTGGAGGCGGGAAAAGTAGACAGTTGAGTTTTGGAGAGGAAAGTGGTAGCAGAGGAGACTGACCGTGTCCGGGTGTGTGGCCCGGGCACTCAGCAAGGTTGGCAGACGGTGGTGACCGTCTGCAGGAGAGGCTAATTGGAGCAAACCGTATGGACCGTGGACGGGCGGTGGCCCGGCGGTACCGGATCGGGGAGTAAAGAGAAGCCAGCACCATCCGGCAGGGCCTACGGACCCCGACCAGGCTAGGAGTCGCCGTAAAACCAGTCAAATTTGTTAGCGAAGGGAACCTCTGGGGTTTCCCAGCAGTCAAGACCCGATTGAAGGCAACATCTCACACAGTAGAGGGAAACACAGTCACCGCCAAGGCTACAGTTCCCAGGGCCAGAGCCTGCGAGCAAAAGGGGCTCCCTCAGCATCCATCCAAGCTGGGGTTACCGGTGGGAAGCCATTGGAGCCGAAAACACAACACAGGTGCAGGGAAAGGCAGTCACCATCAACCTGCCAGGAGGAGAACAACCGCAGCCGCCTGTGGGACCCGTCCATCCAGCCGTTTGTTTGACCAGAGACTCTGTGTGGATTACTGGCTGAGTGAGTACCACCGTGCCGTGCGGCACAGCGCTGCCCCCGCGACCCTGCACCTCACCAGGAGGGGAGAACCAACATCCAAGCTGCTCCCTGTCATCCCTCCCGGGATCCCCGTCCAGAGCAGCGGTGGTGTCACAACTTCACCACAACCGTGGGTGGCGTCACGGACAATATCTCCCCAAACCACACACCAACCCCCCTTTCACTCACGGGCGAGGAACGCCGCTCGAATCCCCGGGATCCGGCCCACCGCTCGAGCCACCACCGAGCAGCA
Organism: Anomaloglossus baeobatrachus; assembly: GCF_048569485.1. Lineage (NCBI taxonomy): Eukaryota > Metazoa > Chordata > Amphibia > Anura > Aromobatidae > Anomaloglossus > Anomaloglossus baeobatrachus. The sequence continues at coordinate 67,064,529 of NC_134360.1, forward strand.
GCAGCAGCAGCCAGACCCGAGCAGTGGGTGAGCGCAGCATCCCCTCCTCCGCCCGCGACAGTCTCATAAAGCAGAAAGACAGCCATCACATCTTCTGCCTACTGTGGTTCTTTTTTCACCAGTGTGAACAGACCTGCGGTGTGGCATTCCAAGCCGCAGCATGTCAATTTATGCTTGTGGAGACACGAGTGTTCTCAGTGGGAGAACACAGTAACAGTTCCAGCACCCAGAACACTGATGGGGGGCACGGACGCCGCATTCTCCAGCAAAGAGCACTCAAGTCTCCACAGGAGGGCTGCCCCTGTGTCCAGAACGCAGTGTCATCCTGATCATGGGAACGTACCCTAAAATTGACCTCATGTGGTCATTCTCCAAGCAACACTCTCTGCCCCTGTAAATAAGAATTATTCTGAATGATCAGATGTTAACAAGCAAGAATAGAGTTTTCGGGTCACACATCAGTTTTTTGCCTTCAGGATCAATCTGGCGAATTGGGAAAAAAACGGATCTGGCGCCTGATCCGTTTTTTTTCTCATAGACTTGTATTAGCGCTTGATGTACTCGCATCTCTCTCTCTCTCAGGCTCTATTAGGGTACTGTGCACCAGGCTCTATTAGTGCACTCTGCACCAGGCACTCTGCACCAGGATCTGTTAGGGCACTGTCCACCGAGCTCTATTAGGGTATTGTGCCCCAGGCTTCTTTAGGGCACTGTGCACCAGTATCAATTAGGGTACTGTGCACCAGGCTCTATTAGGGCACCATGCACCACGCTTTGTTAGGTAACTGTGCATCAAGCTCTATTAGAGTACTGTGCACCAGGCTCTGTTAGGGCACCATGCACCAGGCTTTGTTAAGAAACTCTGCACTAGGCTCAGAATAGAATGTCGGCACAACCCGTGATCCGGCCTTTATACAAGCTGAGTCATGTGGTGCGCTGGCCAATCACAGCCATGCCAAAGCTTGGCAAGGCTGTGATAGCACCAGAAGTGCCCATAGCCAAAAAGGCTGTTGATTGGCTTCTCTGCAGCCTTTCAACAAACTTTATTCAGCATCCAAACTTGGACACAGACTTCAATGAGAAGTCATTGTTCGAGTTCGAACACCAGATAATAGGTGTCTGGTACGAACCCCGAACTTTACAGTTTTAGTTTCCTTATCACTAATTGTAGTGCCATTAACTTCCAGGGTGGTTGCACATGTGATTATTATTATTATTTAACGGCCTTCAGTTCGATCTAGAGCCAATGGCAACTTGATGGATGAATACTCTGTAGGAAGATCGATCTTGTGCAAACCTACATAGGTCTACAAGGGTATTCTCCATCGTTTTCTTGGTAGTATCATGACATCAGGGTGCTGTTCTTCCTCTTCGCCTTGTTCCTTCTATTCTTCCGACCATAATGTGCTTCTCCAGTGATTGCTTTCTTCGTATGATGTGTCCAAAGTAGCCTGGTGATCTTTGCTGCGAGTTACATGTGTGGCTTGATTTGTTCCAAAATTGGTTTGTTTGTTCTTCTTGCCATCCATTGTATTGATAACATCCATCTCCAGCGCCACAATTCAAAGACGTTGATTCTTCTGTCTTGTTTCTTTATCGTCCAGGTTTCGCAATCTATATGCTACCACAGAAAATATGTATGAGTTGTGTCTTAGTCACCAGTGAAAAGTTCCTTGATTTGAGGACCTTGTCTAGTGACTTTATTGTTGATTTGCCCATAGCTATTCTCCTATTGAGTTCCGGTGTCGTCGTTGCATCTTGAGTGGTCATTGAAGTGCCTTAAAACTTCCAGTTCGTCACCATCCATCTCAAATGTGTCCCGGTGATACTTGGCAGTAGTCAATATTTTTGACTTCTTTGTATTGAGTAGGAGTCTCATGTTCGAGCTTTCCATCTTGAAACTCCGTAATAAGTCCTTCTTTCCATTTACGCTTATAGCTATCAATGTGATATGTGATATAGAAGAGAAATACATTACATATTAATGTAGATACAATATATGACAAGAAAACAAATGGAGAGAGGATCATGCATGGAACAGCTTTCAATATTCATGAAAAAAGAAAATGAGGCAGTGTACAGAGGTTTATAGTAGGTGGTGAACTTATCTGAAAAAATAGATTGTTTTTTTCTTGTTGCGTTTGAAAATCTGAAGAGTAGAATATAGTCTAATATGTTAGGGTAGAAATCCCCAACATGAGAAAGTTTCGAAAAAAATAGAGGAGAGGAAAGGACAAAAACTAAAGGTGCCCATACTCCTTACATAGCAGTCTCTCTTTCGCTCTTTCGATCAACAGCTTTCTTTCTAGACTCCTCCATATACATGAATGCTCTGCTTGGCCGAGAGTCCATGTGTTTTCAAACGAAGAGAGAAGTAAGATGTTTATTTAATGGGAAAACAAATAGGTGGGGTCGAAATTCGACATGACCAATCCTTCCCTCCCCTGACAATGTAATGCTCGCAACCAGTGTAGGGGCCTCAAGCGGAATAATTGTATCCACTGAACTACTAGCCTTATAGGCTGAGAGGCATTTCCTGCAAATGGCACTTCGGTCCTTTAAGAGGAAGGCCAATGTGCATGCGCACGTCTTAGGTGCACTCCCGAGAATATTGTGCGGCATGTACAGGGCCTGGGAGGGGAAGGAGGTAGCAGCACATGTGAATTGCTGCGCGGTAGCAGGGGAGAATGGGACCCAGCCAGGCAGTGACTAAGTCGAGGTCCCTGCAGGGAAGCTGGCACTACAGACGTCATCTATTTTGCTGAGATACACATTAGATGGTTGTGTGGTGCACCCAAAATGGAGGACTTAAGGGTGCTTTACACGCTGCGACATCGCTAGCGATGTCGCTAGCGATCGCCCCCGTCCCCGTTGTTTGTGCGTCCCAGGCAAATTGATGCGCGTGGCGAACAATATCGCTAGGACTCGTCACACATACTTACCTTCCTAGCGACGTCACTTTGGCCGCCGAACAACCTCTTTTTTAAGGGGGTGGTTCGTTCGGCGTCACAGCGACGTCACTCAGCCGGCCACCAATAGAAGCGGAGGGGCGGAGAGCAGCCGCATTCACGTCACTCCCACCTCGTTGCCAGAGGACGCAGGTACGGTGTTGTTCGTAGTTCCCGGGGTGTCACATGTAGCGATGTGTGCTGCCTCAGGAACGACGAACAACCTGTGTCCAGAACCAGCAACGATATTATGAAAATAAATGACGTGTCAACGATCAGCGATTTGGTGAGTATTTGTAATCGTTAACGGTCGCTTGTTGGTGTCACACGCAACGACGTCGCTAACGAGGCCGGATGTGCGTCACGTATTCCGTGACCCAAGCGACATATCGATAGATACGTCGTTGCGTGTAAAGCGGCCTTTAGCCAACAATATCTTAAGGGGAAAGTTAGATGAATTAAATCTGGAGATATCCTGAAAAGCATTACAAAAGAGTTGTTTCCTGTCTTCATGGCTATTGTAAACGGTAAGGTGGGATAAAATGAGAGGTAGAAGAGTAGCAATAGGAAATTAAAGTTAAGCCTGCTTTACACGTGTCAATTAAGCATACGATATCGTATGCGATGTGACCCGCCCCCATTGTATGTGCGACACGTTCAATTTGTTGACCGTGTCGCACAAACGATTATTTGCTGTCACACGTACTTACCCTTCCATACGACCTCGCTGTGGGCGGCAAACATCCATTTCCTGGAGTGGGAGGGACGTTTGGCGTCACAGCGATGTCATGCGGCAGCCGGCCAATAGAAGCAGAGGGGCGGAGATGAGCGGGAAGTAAACATCCCGCCCACCTCCTTCCCTCCGCATTGCCGGCGGGAGCCGCGGTATGCAGGTAAGCTGCTGTTCATCGTTCACAGGGTGTCACACACTGCGATGTGTGCTGCCTTGGGAACATTGAACAACCTGACGTACAATTTTTAGGTTTTGAACGATGTGCATGCGATTAACGTTTTTTTGTTCAATCGCAATCGCACGTAGGTTTTACACGCTATAATATTACGTATGATGCCGGATGTGCGTCACTTACGACGTGACCCCGCCGACACATCGTAAGATATATTGTAGCTTGTAAAGCTCGCTTTAGACGAGAAATGGAGACAATGGTGTAGTGTGTGGATCAAACGTTGCACCTCCCACACTTTTACTGTCAAAAGATCCAGCAACAAGTATTGCTATAACTTGGAGAGACTTCTTGCATAGAGCAGCCAAGGATTAAGATTAGGGGTAGAGTTAGGGCGGCTTTGCACACTACGATATCGCAGGTGCGATGTCGGTGGGGTCAAATTGAAAGTGACGCACATCCGGCATCGCATGCGACATCGCAGTGTGTAAAGCCTAGATGATACGATTTACGAGCGCAAAATTGTCGTATTCGTATCATCGCTGCAGCGTCGGCGTAATCCATAATTAAGCTGCAGCGACGGTACGATGTTGTTCCTCGCTCCTGCGGCAGCACACATCGCTGTGTGTGAAGCCGCAGGAGCAAGGAACATCTCCTACCGGCGTCACTGCGGCTTCCGTAGGACATGCGGAAGGAAGGAGCTGGGCAGGATGTTTACATCCTGCTCATCTCCGCCCCTCCACCGCTATTGGCCGCCTGCCGTGTGACGTCGCTATGACGCCACACGACCCGCCCCCTTAGGAAGGAGGCGGGTCGCCGGCCAGAGCGACGGTCGCAGGGCGGGTGAGTGCGTGTGAAGCTGCCGTAGCGATAATTTTCGCTACGCCAGCTATCACACGATATCGTACCTGCGACGGGGGCGGGCACTATCGCATGCGACATCGCAGCATCGGCTTGCGATGTCGCAACGTGCAAAGCCCGCCTTATGGATTACGCCGACGCTGCACCGATGATACGATTACGACGATTTTGCGCTCGTAAATCGTATCATCTAGGCTTTACACACTGCAATGTCGCATGCGATGCCGGATGTGCGTCACTTTCAATTTGACCCCACCGACATCGCACCTGCGATATCGTAGTGTGCAAAGCCGCTCTTAGGGTTAGGGTTAAAAAATAATGACATAAAAATACCCCAAAAAAATGTAATAAAAAAATAAAAATAAAGCAATGTATATATTTTTATGTCAAATTTCAGCATTATACAAACACTAAAGAACTAGACAGACAAGGGGAAACTACAATTACATCAGTATTGATGGAAAATGAATGTGCTTTGGAGATAAGGGGTTCATAACTAAACTGGTGGAATTGACTAATGGTCATACGCCTTCCCTGGATTCTGGCAACCTTCTCTAGATTGAGTGGCGCAGCATGATAACATGAGAAAATCTTTAGAAAGATATGAGTAGGCTAATTTCAGAAAGTATACAAAAATATAATAATTCTGAGAATTTTTATCTCTACACTGCTATAGTAGAGTCTTGTCACTTACTGTGTTTGGAAGGTTTGAAAATTTTCATCTTTTCTTGTGGTCGGACTTGAATATGAAAAGAGCTATAGGCTTGAGAAGAAGGGACTTGAAATGTACAGCTGTACAATACATAAGGAGTCCCATATTTCATTTGTTTTGAAGGATTATTGCATAACTTCTCTCTGCAAAAGAAAATATACTTTATTAAAAGGGAACACGTCAGGTACTTTGGGGTCACCAAGCTAATACAATTGCTGAATAAGGATGTAAAAGACAATTTAAACAAACCGTCCTGCCCATGAGTCAATATTTCATCAATGAAAATCAGTTTCAGTCTTTATGTGCAATGAGTGTTACAGGCGGGACGGCAAAGACCTTTTCAGCCGGGAGAGGGATGTGGCTCTGTGACTCCCCTGGACTATCAGGTCGTCACAGGGTACTGCACAAGCTGCCCTTCCGTGCGGTATTCCACCTCCCTCTTGGTTCTGGGTCCCTATCTTAGTGGTGTTGCCTCCAACAGCAAATCAAATCCTAGATACACCCTGCACCACACCCACCAGACACACCAGTGAACGGCTTGAGTGGAATAGAGTCGCCCACCTGGGGGGTCAGGGAGGGGAGGAGTGTAGTCGGTAGTAGTAGAGTAGTAGAGGAGAGAGAGGAAGTCGGGAGTGGTGGCTCCTGGAGAAGTTATCTAGGTTTCAGATGGTGGTCTGGGCCTAGAGGAGTCGGATCCCCGGTCACAGGGGAATGTGGCAAGGTGTCTGGATCTGTCGAGGACGACGGCCGGCAGCCTAGCACTGTCACCGGTCTGGGACCAAAGGCACGACGGGGTACATGGACCTTAGGTCGGGGAGTAGCTATAGGCAACCCGACAATTCAACTAAGGAGAACGGAGCCTTTATCATCTGTTCCCACCCGCTCCAGAATCGGGGCACTAGCGCAACGAGGGGGATAGGACTTTCCAACCCAAAACGGTCCAGAAAATCCCAAGCGTGAGCCCTGAGAGCAAGCTCCCACACTAAGCCACAGTGGGGAGTGGTGCCCGGCAAGTTCCATACTACCGGGCCATCAAGTTGAAGTTAAACTTAGTGCCAGCAGGCAGGTCGCGGATCACCAGGCAACACCATAGGCGACGGGACCCTGACGAGAGCCCCTCAGCGGCAGCGTTACTCAGAGAATTGGTTTACATGGTTGTCAGCGTCTGCTTATGAACTGAGTCAGTACGAGAGTGACCCCTGCATCCCACGGCACCCCTCACACCGAGTCCCGGGGCATCCCCCCTACCCGTGGAGGGCTAAGACACCTTGCTGCCCCACTTCATCACCCCGGGTACTCCCAACAGCACCAGCGGTACTCCTAAATTACTGTACACCACGGGTGGCGTCACGAACTATACATCAACTCCCCTGTAAATACCCCTTTTCATTTGAGTGGCCGCACAACCCCGGGTCCGGAGACCCTCGAGCCACAGCGAACCCGGATCCGAGCAGCTCGGCTGCTCCCACAGGGGCGGCACAGATCCACCAGACCATGGATCACAAGCTTACCCTGGAGGGGCATAACTAATCAGCTACCTGATCTTTTCGAGAGCATCTGGTTGAGAGGCTAGGCTTGTGTGGCGCCCTGGACAAGCCAGGGGCCACAGAGAACAACACCAACACACCCCACACTCCCAGCAGGCACACCGAGGTCAGACATAAAACCCTTGTTGCCTTCCTCCAGGAGCTGATGTTCACACCAGGGGGTGGGCCAGGCGGTTGGTCCCGCCCACCGAGGAGTTCGCAGTCCTGGAGGCGGGAAAGGCAGACAGATCAGCTAGGGAAGTGAAAGTGAGAGGAAGAAAAGTAGTAGTGGAGCAACTAACTGACGGCGTCCGGGTGTGTGGCCCGGGCGGTACAGCAAGGTTGGCGGATGGTGGTGACCGTCTGCAGGAGTGGCCTATCGGAGTCTACCGTAAGGACCGTGGACGGGCGGTGGCCCGGCGGTACCGGACCGGTACGCAAAGAGAAGCCAGCACCATCTGGCAGGGGCTTACGGACCCCGGCAAGGCTAGGAGTCGCCGTGAATTTGCCGAATTCGTTAGAGAAGGGAACCTCCTGGGTTTCCCAACAGTCAAGTCCCGACAGAAGGCAACAGTCCAACCAAGAGAGGGAGACACCGCCACCGCCAAGGCAACCGTTTCCCAGGGCCAGAGCCTGCAGGCAAAAGGGGCTCCTCCAGCCCATATCCAAGCTGGGGAGCGGGTTACTGGTGGGAACCCATTGGAACCATCTACCGTACATAGGTGCAGGGAAAGGCAGTCACCATCAACCTGCCGGGAGCAGAAACAACACCGCAGCCGTCTGTGGGACCCGTCCATCCAGCCGTGTGTTTTACCGAGAACTGTGTCCTCATCATTGGCTGAGTGAGTACCACCGTGCCGTGCGGCACAGCGTTGCCCCCGCGACCCTGCACCTCACCAGGCCCCGTAACCCGCCTGCCATCCATCCCTACCCCATCACCGGGCCCCGGGACAACCAACCCCCTACCCACGGAGGGGAGAACTAACAACAAAGCTGCTCCCTGTCACTGTTCCCGGGATCCCCGTCTAGAGCAGCGGTGGTGTCACCAATATCACCACAACCGTGGGTGGCGTCACGGACAATAACCAAATCCCCCCCACCATCAACATTCCCTTTTCACTCACCGGGCGAGGAGCGCCGCTCGAGTCCCCGGGATCCGGCCCACCGCTTGAGCCACCACCGAGCAGCAGCGGCAGCCGCAGCAGCAGCGGCCGGACCCGAGCAGTGGGAGAGCGCAGCATCCCCTCCTCCGCCCGCGACACTTGAGCTGTAGGTGGCCAACAAGAACAACTCCAAGGCAGTGCCCAAATCCTCAGCAGCTGATACTAATGGAAACAGGCAAAACGAAGTTGGAGCCACTGCCGGGAGAGGTTCAGGATGACCGTCAGGGTGGAAACTGGCATTAGTACAGACGGGATATGTGGTTCAGATTCACAGACAGTAACGAATACAGGAACACAGGAAGGTATTGGGACACGGGAACGGATACAGGAACTCAGGCTAATACCGGGACACAGGAGAGAATACAGGAATTCAGGTTGGTACCCAGACACAAGAACAGACTCAGGAATTCAGGATGGTACCGGGACACAAGAACAGACTCAGGGACTCATGCTGGTACCCGGACACAGGAATGGACACAGTAACTCAGACTACTACCGACACAGGAAAGGATACAGGGATTCAGGTTGGTACCAGGACACAAGAACAGGCTTGGGAACTCAGGCTTGTACCAGGACACAGGAATGGATACAAGAACCTCAGCCTGGCTGGTACCACAAAACAGGAACGGAAACAGGAACACAGGCTGGTACCAGGACAAAGTAACAGACACAGGTACACAGGTAGGAACCAAGATACTAAACAGATTCAGGTACTCAGACAGCTTTAGGTATGGGTACAGGTTCAGGACTGGTTTAGGTATACAGGTGAGTACCCAATCTGGAAAAGGATCCAGGGACCAGACAATGAGCTCAGTGCCACAAGACACACTGGGTGCGGGAAACAACATTGCACAGGCCCCTGGTATTTCCAAGTGATAGGCTGGGAACATCTGGGGCATTACCTGGTAGTCCTCAGCAATAAGCTGGGAACACATTAGGTGTGCATGCTGCCCCTTCAAGAAGCGTGGAGAGCGTGCGTCTCCTAAGCACGCAGCCAAGAAACCAGCACAACATGTGCAGGCCCTGGAAGTTGGTGGCCACAAAAGATGAGAATTGAAAATTTTTATGTTACTTATTTTTTACGCACCTACCATATGTCATCTATAATATTGGTACTTTATGTGGCATAGGAGTCTTAAGGCACCAGATCTTCTGCACCCTCTATGGCCCTATAGCATCTTACCTATGAATAGATGACTTGGTCGTACCATTTCTAGCACCATCTTTGTAGTACATCATGTAGGACAAGGAACTCAGCTCTTCTCTCACTTCCCAGCTGCACTTCATCTGTGTCAACCCATCATATTCGCAGTGCAGATTTTGAGGGACAGCTCTGTCCACTGGGGAAGACAATGGTGACAAATCAGACAGTGAGATACTTTGACTTTTTTGAATCTTACTAAGCTCACATTTCTGTGACATTTTGCGGAGTAGAAGCAACGTTAGAAAAGAACTCACAGTATTTTCTCTCCATCTAAACCCCAAAAATAGGAATTGGGATTTTTTTCCAACTTACATTTGACAGAATGCTGAATAACTTAAAGGGGTTATCCGGCTTATTTTGCCTTTTTTTGTCATTTTACTATTGGGCTACAGTGGGGTGTGACACCCTGGCCGGGCCAGATAGTCACAGAGAGGGCGCCGCACTACACCAGTCCCCTAACAAAGTGACAGCAGCCAAACATTAAAACCCTAGTCACCCCCCTCAGTGCTTGATGGACACACCAGGTGGCGGAACCAGGCGGTTGGAAGACGCCCACCGAGGAGTTCAGAGAGCCTGAGGCGGGAAAGTTCAGATCAATTTGAGTGTTGAGCAGAAGTGGAGGTCAGGCCTGTGTGTGACAGGCCTGAAGTAAACTGAGCCGGTGCCAGGGTAGGAGCCCTGGTACTGCTGGCTAGGAGGCAGATGGAGGCTTCTGTCTGCAGAAGCCGGGAAGATGGCTCGGTGGAACCGAGGTTAACCGGGACAGGGTAGTGGCCCGCCGGTACCGACCCGGGGAACCGACTCGGAAACCGGAGCACAAAGGGGGGGTACTCAGACCCTGAAGCTAGGTCCAGAAGCTACTGGGGGCTAGCTAATTAAATGATTGCAGCCAGGACTATAGGTCCTGTCCCACCCAAAGTCCCGACTGAAGGCAACAGCCGAACGAGGGGGATAGAAAGCCACCGCCATGGCAGAGAGATCCCATGAGCCAGCGTCTGCGGGCAAAGGGCTCCTCAGGCAACCACAAGCTGGGGAGCAGACTCCTGAAATTGCAAGTGCAGGTAGTCCACCATCCTAAACAGGTGCAGGAGAAAGGCAGAGACCACCAACCGGGTGGGGGACCAGACTGCAGCCGGCTGCGGGCACCGACTACCATCACCTTGGTTTACCAGCTACTCGTGTGTTTACTAATAGTGAGTACATCAGTGGCCTCCGGCCGCCCATCTCCCTGCACCGCCAAACACCCCCAACGGGTCCCGGGGCCACCATCCCTGCCCACGGAGGGGTTAACAACTTGCTGCATAACATCTCCCCCGGGTGCCCCATAACTGCAGCGGTGGTGTCCACCTTCACCACATCCCGTGAGTGGCATCACGAACTCAAACACGGCTCCGGCCGTACACCTACGTCCCCAAACCGCCAAACCCCTTTTGATCGACGTGACTGCAGGACCCCCGGGTCCGGAGACCCTCGACCCACCCACTGAAGGTCCGGGTCCGAGCGTCCCGGCTGCTGCCGAGCATGGGGCGGCACAGGGGCAGGTAAGTAGATAGCAACTACCTACCTGCCCTGCTGTCAGCCCCTCTCCTCCAGCTCAGAGCGATCATCTGACCACTCCTGCCGTAAATTTGCTGCTTCCTGTGATGTCATATTGACAGTGGGAGGACCTTGTTGATGGATGACACAGCCGATGTCATGTTGCCGCCCTGCTGGGTGGGTACAGTGCGTGGAGTCCCTGCCCCCCTTCCCCACACCCTCCCACATATCCCGTAGTGCAGTTGTCTCAAAGACTCTGCTCATAGACTGCATGCGGCCCCTGATGCTTCTTGCGGCGCGCAGGCCTGCAGACCCCTTGCTGATCTCTGCCTGTGCTGGGGCTGCTGCTGACAGAGCTATATATCAGATGACTGATTTCCGGGCGCTGCGCAGATGCAAGCTCTCTAGACAGCTACTGCAATGATCAGCTGCCAGCCAATCAGAGGCAGCAGCGGATCACTGGAGAAGCTGCATAGAGAGTGTGGCGCCCCTGACCTGGTCAGGCACCACTGAGTACTGCACCCATGCTGGGGACAGTACAATACAGGTAATCCAGAAGGCTGACAGGGGTGTGGAACACAGGCGCATAGTGATCAGGTCTCACACATGTACCCATGAGAGGACCCCTGGGGATCCCAGGAGGGGGAAAAGCCTTGACCTTCACTGGAATAGTGGAGGGGGCCAAAAGCCTCCATCTCCTCTCAAGGGGTGTGGTGGAGAGTCTGGTTGCTAGGTGGCGTAGGCAAGAACAGGAGAGGAGGAGCAGTGAGTCAGTTAGAGCAGAGAACTCCAGAGGGCTCAGTGAGGAGCAGACCTGTGGGGCTGTTGCTGTCTAACAGCGCCCGCGCAGTGGCTACTGACGGGGGAGAACGGTCAACTAGGAGTGCTACCTGAAAGCCAGCTTCAGCTAGAGAGAAAGCACGGAGTGGGAAGTAAGGAGACTGCTAGAGAGCACCAGGCCCAACCGGGCGGCAGATCCCGAAGCGAAGATAGATCCAGCTTTCTTCTGCTAAACCTGCCGGTGTGGGGCTCTCAAAGCCCACACCACAACACCACAAAAGCCGCAGCCACGTAACCGCAGTGAGGGCCCATAGGTCACAGGAGGCAAGCAGCTGGAGTGGCCTGGTCCGGGGAACAAGCAAACGGCAAACAAAAGGGGGAGAGAGGCTGCAGCATCTTCCCTGGGTGACCCCCATAGGGACTCAAAGTCGGGGTCACCCCAAACCACCAAGGGCTAAGGAAGGCGAGTCAGTAGTCACCCTCATAAAGTCAGCCTGAAGGATACCTGGTTCCCATCTGGTTCATCCCAGCTACGCCCGGGTTACTCACCCTGCCATCAAATGTGAGTAAAAACCCTAAAAGACATCCTGCCTGTGTGGAGTCATTCTGCGACTTGTGGTACTACGCACCTACACAGGGCCCTGGGGCTTGCCTCACTCTCAGGAGGCTATTCCAACTAACTGCACTCACCATCAGCCCCAGGCGTCCCTCAACCTGCAGTGGCGGTCCCTACTGGCCGCAATACTGAGAGTGGCGTCACGACAAGAAGAAGATCTCCTACCTGTGACCAGATCCAGCTGCGTGGAGTCCCTGAAGGTAATGCACCGACACAACACCTGAGGGGCTTCACAACTTCTGGCGTCACGAACAGGATAAGGACTAGACCTGTCTAGACAGGTGACCATGTGCCTGGGCGGTCCGCTTGAAAAATTGGAAGCGCCGCCATATTGCCACCATGAAAAGCGCGCTGAAAAACAACAGCAGCCCGCGCTGGAAGAAGTTACCGCCCACGAAGAGGTGTGGCTACCCAGAGATCCCCTGCGGAGTTCTGACCTTGCCAGCTATGAGAGTGGAAGCGTCCAGAGACGGCGGGAAGGAAAGAGAGCCACAAGCCTGCTGCTAGGAGAGGAGCTGCTGAAAGAGGCAGAGCAGAAACTGAACAGCTTGCTATCAGAGGCAACGGCGAGTCCACAGCTGGAGAGTCGTGCAGAAGAGGGCGCAGAAGAAATGGCGTCTGACCGCAGAAATCCAGAACCGGGCTCCGCTGCCTGGTGGTATCGGGAGCTGGCCCAGTTCTGCGACCGACTGGAGACCCGGGTTGTGGAGCAGATCCGGGAAGAACGAATGGAAATGCTGGAGATGACCGCGGCGGTTCGGGCCTATGAAAGGAGAGCCGCGCGCCGAGTGCCAGACAGGACGGCGATGACGCAGACTCCGATGCTGCCACCGGTGGGTGAGTCGAGTGATGCCCCGGCCAGCGCAAGTGCCCCGACCCCTGCTGCCACGCCCGCGGTCCCCGAAGAGGCGTCCGGTGCGGCGACGCTGAAGCAGGCCGCAGCCACACCAGGTGCGGCCTTCCAAGCCCCAGCGGCCGCAGCGATGCCCTGCTCGGCCCACCAAGACCCGGTCCCTGCAGCAACGCCCAGTCCGGCCCGCAAAGAACCGGCTGCCACCGCGACCCTCATCCGCGCCGCAGGCGTAACGCTGACCCAGGCCGCCGCCCTGCTAGGCCCGGCCCGCCGAGACCCCACCGCCGCAGCAACGCTCGTCCGCGCCGCAAGTGAGGTGCTGAACCAGGCCGCAGCCACGCCAGGCGCGGCCCGCCAAGCCCCGGCCGCCGCAGCGATGCCCTGCTCGGCTCACCAAGACCCGGTCCCTGCAGCGACGCCCAGCCCAGCCTGCACCGATTCCATCGCGACAGCGACGCCGATCCAGGCCGCCGCCATACAGGGCGCGGCCCGCCAAGACCAGGCCGCCGCCAAACAGGGCGCGGCCCGCCAAGACCAGGCCGCCGCCATGCCGGGCGCGGCCCGCCAAGACCAGGCCGCCGCCATGCCGGGCGCGGCCCGCCAAGACCAGGCCGCCGCCATGCCAGGCGCGGCCCGCCAAGAAGAGATTACCTCATCGTTTACCCCGGCCTGCAAGGCCAGAGCAGACACCGCTCCCCAGTCCAGAGAGGTCCCTGCTAGGAAGACCCTGATAGGAGAGGACCCCGAATACTGGAAGCTGAAGGCTGACCTAGAGGCCCAGTTCCCACAAGAGATGGTGGATCGGTATCTGCTCCCTCCGCATACCCCCAAGGAGATTCAGGCAACCCCTGCAGCCGCGCCAGAGAGTCCACCGCCCAGACCAGCTGAAGAAAGCCCATCCCCAGCACTGCCACCAAAGGAGTGCCAGGAAGAACTAAGGGGGAGAGGAGGCCAGGAAGCTGAGGAGCTGACTCCGGAGCCACCAGCAGTGGATCTATACTCAGATCTATACTCCCCACTCCGTTGCTCTCTCTTTAGCCGTGGGTGGATTTCGGGCAGCACTACCAGGTGACCGTTCTCCCCCGTCGGTAGCCACTGCGCGTACGTTGTCAGAATTGTGTCGAGCTCCAGGGTCGGCTTCTGCTCTCCCTGAACTTCACTACCCAACTCCTCTCGGCTCACTCCTCACTTCTGTTCCCGCCTACGTCACCTAGCAACCAGGCTCTCTACCACACCCCTTGAGTGGAGATGGAGGCCTCGCCCCCTCCTGGGATCCCCAGGGGTCCTCCCAAAGGTACATGTGTGAGACCTGATCACTATGCGCCTGTGTAGTCACACCTCGGTCAGCCTTCTGGATTACCTGTTTTGTACTGTCCCCAGCATGGGTGCAGTACTCAGTGGTGCCTGACCAGGTCAGGGGCGCCACATTCCCCCTTAGTTATCAACAGCACGTCCTCGGGCTGCAAGACAACATTTTAAAATGCGTAAAACAGTAAAACATTTTAAAACCACCAGGTACCATACATCACCACCCTCCACCCACAAGTCCGTTAACCCACCCAAAACCCTCTCAGGAGGCAGGTCACCGGTTTCTTTTGGTAACCAGGTCTGGGCCATCCGTTTCCCCAGACCTTTCCTCCAATCTTCCTCTCCCGTTGGCCGCGCCTTCAGCCACTTCTGGCAGGATGTGGAGGCGGCTTTCATGGTCTGGTGGTTTCAGGGTATACCTGGCCTGGTGGAGCTGCGCCTTCAGCCTCTTCTCAGCAGGATGCAGAGGCGGCCTCCACAGTTGGTGCCGACCAGGTACCCTCTTTGTGGTGGAGAGCCAGGCCCCATAAACAGGCGTGCTCCCTGGTTGCAGGCGAGCCAGGCCCCTAAACAGGCTGGCTCTGGTGGTGGTACCTCTGGGGTAACTATTTACACTGCGAGAGTTTGTGGCTATAGCCAGTTCATAGCCTTAAGGTTCATGGGTTAAAGTGCAAAAAGAGGTTTCTCACATTAGTTCATGTGGGCACATTTCTTGAACTTGTAAACGTTGCAAAACTTGTCAAAACTTGTAACTTCTGTACTTTACTTGCTTTACACAGATTCCTCCTCACCAGGGCTTGGGCCTGTAGGGCTGTGGCACCTGTTGCTTTCTCCATCTCTGTCATCATCTGTAGTGGTCTCATCAATGGGTTCTTTATCTTTTCTTTCCTCTTCTTCTGTATCTGTTTCTTTTTCTCCTTCTTTATCTTGTAGTGTTGAGACAGCAGGGTTTCTGTAGGGATTTCTGGGACATGGTGTGACATCTAGTGCGTACCATCCGCGTTCTCCTTGGTGTTTGGTGAATTCTACCGGGTCTCCTATCTGTAGGTTTCTTCCTGGATGTCCTCTAGGTAAATGTGCTCTTACATCCCTTCTGTTCACAAAAATGCCCTCCTTTACACCAGGTGCTACTATAAAGCCATATCCAGACCTTAGACTGAAGTCTTCTACAACTCCTCGACAAAGTGGGCCTCTGACCTGGGATTTGGCTCTTCTCAAGGACCGCTTTTCCTCTAAGTCTCTGGCCGTGACCTCGTCCTTCTCCTCGGGAGACTGCTGTGCAGGTGGATCCCTTGTCCTACTGCGGCGCCGTGTCCTGCGGGCTGGGTCCTGCCTGACTGCCACCTCACCGCTTGCAGGCTCCCAGGTGATGTATTTGGACAGATCTTCTTCAGCGGAGGATGTCGGGCCCTCTTCATCCCAGCGGGAGTACGGCAGCATCTCTAGCTCTTGGACTGGTGCTGCATCCGCTGCTGACGGCTCTGGGGTCAGCTTCTCAGCTTTCTGGCCTCCCCTCCCCCTTAGTTCTTCTGAGCACTCCTCTTGTGGCAGCGCTAGGGATGGATATTCATCAGCAGGCCAGGGCGGTGGACTCTTTGGCGTGGATGTTGCAGGAGTCTTCCTGTGGGTGTGCGGGGGGAGCAGATACCGGTCCACCATCTCCTTTGGGAAGTGGGCCTCTAGATCAGCCTTCAGCTTCCAGTATTCGGGGTCCTCCCCCAGCATGGACTTCCCAGCAGGGACTTCCTTGGGCTGGGGAGTGATGTCTGCTCTGGCCTTGCAGGCCGGGGTAGATAATTGTACAGTCTTGCCTTGGCGGGCCGCGACTGGCAGGGCGGCGGCCTGAATCAGCGTCGCTGTTGTGGCCGGTTCTTGGCGGGCCGGGCTGGGCGTCGCTGCAGCGGTCTGGGCTTGGCGGACCGCACCTGACTTGGCGGCGGCCTGAGTCAGCGCCGCCGCGCCGGGCATCTCTCCAGGGACCGCAGGCATGGCAGCAGGGGTCGGGGCACTCGCGCTGGCAGGGGCAACACAGGACTCACCCATCGGTAGCATCATCGGGGCCTGAGTCGTCGCCGCTCGGTCTGGCACCCGTCGTGCGGTTCCCCTCTCGTAGGCCTGAACCGCCGCAGCCATCTCCTGCAGCTCCGCACATCCCTCTCGGATCTGCTGCACGATCCTCGCTTCCAGTCGGTTACTGAACTGGGCAAGCTCCCAGGACCACCAGGCAGCGGAACCCGGCTCTGGGCTCCTATCTTCAGACGCCATCTTCACCACGTCGTCGCTGCTCTGCAGATCTTTTCTCAGCAGCAGGCCTCCGACTCTTCCTTGCAGCCTCAGTGCCAGTTCCTTCACTGCCTTGAACTCTTCTCCCAACAGCAGGCTTATCAGTCTCTGCTCTGCCTTTTCCAGCAGCAGGCTTCTGGCTCCCTTTCCTTCCCGACGTCCCTGAACGCCTCCGCTCTCATCACTTGCGAGACCAGGACCCTGCAGGGGATCTCTGGGTAGCCACACCTCTTCGTGGGCGGTAACTTCTCCCAGCGCGGGCTGCTGTTGTTTTTCAGCGCGCTTTTCATGGTGGCAATATGGCGGCGCTTCCAATTTTCCAAGCGGACCGCCCAGGCACATGGTCACCTGTCTGAACAGGTCTAGTCCTTATCCTGTTCGTGACGCCAGGAATGTGGGGCCCCGAGGTGCGGTGTCGGTGCAGCTGTGCATTACCTTCAGGGACTCCACGCGGCTGGATCTTGTCACAGGTAGGAAATCCTCTATTTTGATTGTCGTGACGCCACTCTCAGAATTGCGGTCAGTGGAGACCGCCACTGCAGGTTAGGGGTGCCTGGGGCCGATAGTGGGTGCAGTCAGTTGTAATAGCCTCCTGAGAGTGAGGCATGCCCCAGGGCCCCGTGTAGATGTGTGGAACTACAAGTCGCAGAATGACTCACACGCACAAGCAGAATGTCTTTCAAGGGTTTTACTCACTGAGGGTGGCAGGGTGAGTAACCCGGGCGTAGCTGGGATGAACCAGGCTGGAACCAGGTGTCCTTCAGGCTGACTGATGAGGGTGGCTACCGACTCGCCTTCCTTAGCCCTTTGTGTTTTGGGGTAACCCCTGCTTGAAGCCCTGCTGGGGTCGCCCAGGGAAGTTGCTGGTGCCTCTCTCCCCTTCCTTTTGGCCCGTTTGCTTGTAGCCTGGACCAGGTCACTCCGGCTGCTTGCCTCCTGTGAGCTATGGGCCCTCACTTTGCTACGTGGCTGCGGACTCTGTGGTGTTGTCTTGGGGGTGTAAAGTGCCCCCTCATGCAGGTTTGGCAAAGGACAGGTGAATCTATCCCTGCACTGGGACCTGTTACCCGGTTGGGCCTGGTAACTCCCTGACAGTCTCCTTACTCCCCACTCCGTTGCTCTCTCTTTAGCCGTGGGTGGATTTCGGGCAGCACTACCAGGTGACCGTTCTCCCCCGTCGGTAGCCACTGCGCGTACGTTGTCAGAATTGTGTCGAGCTCCAGGGTCGGCTTCTGCTCTCCCTGAACTTCACTACCCAACTCCTCTCGGCTCACTCCTCACTTCTGTTCCCGCCTACGTCACCTAGCAACCAGGCTCTCTACCACACCCCTTGAGTGGAGATGGAGGCCTCGCCCCCTCCTGGGATCCCCAGGGGTCCTCCCAAAGGTACATGTGTGAGACCTGATCACTATGCGCCTGTGTAGTCACACCTCGGTCAGCCTTCTGGATTACCTGTTTTGTACTGTCCCCAGCATGGGTGCAGTACTCAGTGGTGCCTGACCAGGTCAGGGGCGCCACATATACCCCTCCTAAAGAAACTAAAGGACTTTTCAGATTGACTTTAAATTCACTTGCAAATTTTCCTTTAAATCCCAATGTCAGGTAACTGGAATTACATCAGAAAGACTTCCTCACTTTGCCGTCACCTCCGAATTCAGTTACTACTATAAACTACTCTACTGCATTCGTTGACCTGGTTTTCTTGTTCCTAGTCATCGGCATTTGCTAATGAGGCAAGTCCCTTAGAAATGTGTGCTTCTGATGAGTCCGCATCTTCAGGGACCCATCGCAGTGACTTGGCATTTCTTTATGCAGATCCGGCAGTGTCTACACGTGCAATTGTATCTACCGCCGCTTGTGGAGGGCTGTGAGGAGTAAAAGAGGGCACATATTGTACTTTGAATTTGATTTTAAGCAATTAAGGGTGTTTTGGGCTTGGTACAATACTTTTCTCTCTCAACCATGACCCCTTAACATCTAAAGACCCCGTTACACGCAACGACATCGCTAACGAGAGATCATTAGGGTCACGGAATTCGTGACGCACATCCGGCCTCGTTAGTGACGTCGTTGCGTGTGACACCTACGAGCGACTGCTAACAATCAGAAATACTCACCTAATCGTTGATCGTTGACACGTCGTTCATTTTCAAAATATTGTTGCTCGTTCTGGACGCAGGTTGTTGGTCGTTCCTGAGGCAGCACACATCGCTACGTGTGACACCCCAGGAATGACGAACAACACCTTACCTGCGTCCTCCATCAACGAGGTGGGAGTGACGTTAATGCGGCTGCTCTCTGCCCCTCCGCTTCTATTGGTGGCCCACTGATTGACATCGCTGTGACGCCGCACGAACCGCCCCCTTAAAAAAGAGGTTGTCCGCCAGCCACAGCGACGTCGTTAGGAAGGTAAGTCCGTTTGACGCGTCCGTTTGTCGATATTGTTCGCCACGGGCAGCGATTTGCCCGTGACGCACAAACGACGGGGGCGGGTGCAATCACTAGCGATGTCGCAGTGTGTAAAGTGGCCTTAACTAATTCACTGGCGGACACAGATGGAAAAGAGCCCCTGTGCAAAAACAGTAACTGGGCCCTTTGCAGTCCAATAACTCATCAGAATGTACAATTCCACTGACTTTGGAGGTAGAAATGGATTCTCTTACCTCTTGGGCCCCTGTGCGGCTGCAGAGGTGGCACCAATCATATGTCCACCCCAGAACTACTTCTAGACTAGATAATCTACATACCAAATGCTGAACTGAAGCTTAAAGGGGTATTCCCATCTCCAAGATTCTATCCCAATATGTCTTAGGTGTAATAACAATAATAATAATAATAATATTAGCATATGTAGTATAGTTCTCCTGATTAGCTATGTCACTTACCTCATCTGCAGGCATTGCAGCCTAGGTATCCACGGTAACGTCCACTCATATGGTAGTCAGTTAGTTGCTCATAGTTGCAACCATGTATACCTAAGCTGCAATGCCCTGCACATGAGGTAAGAGACATGACTATACCAGGTGAACTATACAACCTTTCTAATTGGAGGGATTTGCTAATATTATTATTATTACACCTACTACATATTGGGATATAATCTTGGAGATGGGAATACCCCTTAAATTGTAGTTTAAGGTATGTTTACAGTACACCAAATGTTTATCATCAGGAACAGAATTTTGCTATCTCTCATTCCATTTGGATAGAAAAAAAAAGTCAATTTCTCCACCACTGACATTATTAACCCCTTTCACCCCTGGGCAATTTTCGGTTTTCCATTTTTTCCTCCCCCTTCCTCTTCCGAGAACCATAACTTTTTTATTTTTCTGTCAATCTTGCCATATGAGGGCTTGTTTTTTGTGGAATGAGATGTAATTTTGAAAAAAATCATTAGTTTTACCATATAGTGTACTGGAAAACAGGAAAAAAATAAAAAAAAAGTGCAACTGCACGTTAGTTTTTGGGGTCTTTTATTCACCATGTTAAATATATGATAAAACTGATGCCTCGGTATGATGCCTCACATTATTACGACTTTTTAGATACCAAACATACGGTATATACTTTTACTTTTATCTTAGGGGGTAAAAAAAAAATTTTGTCCAAAAAAATAAGTGATTTTGTCTCAATTTTCCGAGACCCGTAGCATTGTTATTTTTTGGGATCTAGGGCTCAATGACGGCTTATTTTTTGCCTCTTGAGCTGACGTTTTTAATTATACCATTGTTGTGTGGATGCTATGTTTTCATTGCCTGTTATTGCATTTTTAAACATTTTGCGGCCACCTAAAAACATAATTGTTGTGTTTGGCATTTTTCTCTTGCCACGCCGTGTACCGATCAGATTATTTGATTTTATATTTTTATATATCCGGCATTTCTGAACACAGCGATGACAAATATGTGCATATTTTTATTTT
This sequence comes from Anomaloglossus baeobatrachus, assembly GCF_048569485.1. Taxonomy (NCBI): domain Eukaryota; kingdom Metazoa; phylum Chordata; class Amphibia; order Anura; family Aromobatidae; genus Anomaloglossus; species Anomaloglossus baeobatrachus. The sequence goes on from NC_134360.1 coordinate 67,085,143, forward strand.
TTTAACTTTTATTTTCAATGGGGCAAATGGGAAGTGATTTGAACTTTCAGGGGGTTTTTTTTATCTTTTCATATTTTTAAAAACTTTTTTTTTTTATTGATTTCACTAGTCCCCCTAGGGGACTTTTTCACTGCGCAGTCCAATCGCCTGTGCATTTCTGTTGATCAGAGCTGCACAGCTCTGATCAGCAAAAATGCAACGTTCCTGTGAGAGTCGGCGCTCTGTCGCCTTTCACAGGAAGTGAGTCATGGTAGTGTCAGGGGTAATCTGCTGCTTTTTGTGATAGTCTAATCATATGCTCCAGACTTAGAGGGTAAGTCCACATTGGTCCGATATAATAATTTAAAATAATAATAATTTATTCATTTATATAGCGCTGTTAATTCCACAGCGCTTTACATGCATTATGGGGCAAAATCTAAGATTCAGAGTTTATGTCTGCTGTTAATTTACAGCATTACTATATCTAAATCCATAGAGAAAGCCATAGGGAAATCCAAAGAGAAATCCATATGATGTGGTGCTGGTTTTTGGATCCTCTTGGTTACCATATCATTGTAGAAAAGTATACAGCATCCCAGGGGTAATCTTCAAAATTCTTTATCCATTTGGAAAACAAGCAATGTTTCACCCTACAATTGGGCTTTATCAAGCATGTAAACACACTTGATAAAGCCAAATTGTAGGGTGAAAGGTTGCTTGTTTGTCTGGATGGAATAAAGAATATTGAAGATTACCCCTGTGATGCTGTCTACTTTTCTACTATGATATTTCAGGAGGTTGTCAGCAGAGCAGCAGAGAGAAAATGTAGTTGCTGATAGATTTACATAACCGCCTTTTGCTTAGAGTCTGTGTGTATATATATATATATATATATATATATATATATGTATATGTACCGCCCTAAAAGGTGCCCGGCTGCTTCTTCGCTGCTCGGGCCGAGCCGCTCGATGACCGGGCTCGGGTTGTCGGTGGCACGAGCGCCTCCGGACCAGGGGCCACGTCGCTCTGTTAAGGGGGGGAGGCAGTAGGGTGGTGGTGTGGGACGAGGCGCGCAGCTGGGGAGGGCCGCGTTGTCGTCTAACGGGTCGTGACGCCACCCACGGGTCGTGGTGACGGGATGCATCACCGCTGCGGCTGGAGTGAAGGTGGGCTCGTCCGGGATCGGTGTTGCGGCCGCAGCTTAGATGCTAGCCCCTCCGTGGGTAGGGGCAGTGTGTCCCGGGGCCCGGTGGGGACGACTGGCGACGGTGTTGTTGTCGGGGTGCAGGGTGCCGTGCTGCGGTGCGCTATCGTACACGGATGGCACTGGTGTACTCACGATTAATTCACACTCAGAGTCACTGGTAAACCAAAGTTCGGGTCTGGTCGGGTCCCGCAGCCGGCTGCTTGTGTCCCCTTGTGAGGTTGATGGTTGCCCCTTTCCCTTGCACCTCTTGTTGTGGTTTTTGGCTCCCCTGCCTGGACAGTGGTAGCCCGCTCCCCGGCGTTGAGCTGCCGGAGGAGCCCTCGGTTGCCCGCAGGCGCTGGCCCGTCGGATGTTTGGCCCTTGGCGGTGGCTCTCACCCAGTATCGGTGGGTTTTTGCCTTCTTTCAGGACTTTGGGTGAGGATGAACCCGTGAGGTCCAGCCTGCAATCAGTTAATTTGCCTATACTCAGTGGCTTCTAAGCTAGGACGGGGTCTGAGTACCCGGATTCTGGTGCTCCGGTACACGGTTGACTCCCCGGTTCAGGGCCGGCGGGCTCCAACCCTGGCCCGGTCCCTACGGTTCCGCCGGTTGCTGTACCAGTACTCCTGCAGGCGGCCACCACCGTCTGCCTGCCTGACGGTTCAAGGGTCCCAGGCTCCTACCCGGGTCCCTGACAGCTCTACAACTCCGCTCCTCTCACTGTCACTGTACAAGCTCGACTCCTTTGTATTTCCTGCCTCAGGACAGTAGTCTCCTTGGTGCGCATGTCTTTCCACCTGACTCCGCCCACCTGGTGTGCCCTACTGGCCCTGAGGGAGGTATCAGGTCTCCCTTTTGGGTGACGGGTGTGTCCTCACAAGGGGTGCCGGTGTATGTGTAATGTGGTAGCTGTTGTTACCTGTGACCCCTGGGGTCCAGGGTGTCACATATATATACCGTATATATCTATATATCTATGTATATCTGTTACGGGGGGCTGTCTGATAATAACCGAAAGGAGTATCAGACAGTCAGGGTCCACCGTGCAAAGACTTTGCTGCAGACTATGGCAGAGTGCAATACCTCTGTTAACTCACAGAAGGATATAATAAGTAAGTAAATATAATAAGTAAGTAAAGCAATTCCTCCCTTACTTGGAGGGTGTGTGGAATGATCTCTGTTAATAATCACAGAGACAAAGGCAATGTGTGCGAAATGGCACCTACCTAGGTCCGCTCTTCTAGTGGTGCAAAAGAGACGAACAGCAGCATAAGCCGCACAAAGCTCCTACCTGCGTTCGCTCCACTAGTGTGCGAGGACACGAACCACTAGATATGGCACCTGCCTAGGTCCGCTCTTCTAGTGGTGCAAAAGAGACGAACAGCAGCGTAAGCCGCACAAAGCTCCTACCTCTGTTCGCTCCCCTAGTGTGCGAGGATACGAACAACTGCCAGACGCAGTATAAGGAACGTTACCCTAGCGGCAACGTCCACCTACGAGTAGAATCACAAGGCCCAGCCAGACCATGTGCCTCAGGCACCTGCCTATGTCCGCTCCCCTAAGAGGTAAGGATACGGACAGCAGCCGAAGCTGTAAGGTATAAGAACGCTACCCTGCCGGTAGCGCTCACCTAGCATAGACAGAGGAATGCCTAGAGGAACGCGCACAGAGCGTCTACTCATATGCATGAACCAAGAGGACTGAGCACCATGCGGCGTGTGTCAGGGTCTTATATAGACTCTGTGCCTCATCCAAGATGGAGGACACCAGAGCCAATCCGCTGCCAGAACGACAGGAGTGACGTCATGCTGGCCTATCACCGAGCAAGACGTCACAAGCACATGACCAGCGACCAATCGGCATAGAAGGTGTCAGAGACATGTGACCTCGTGTCAGCGATGATGTCACCCGCACATGTGCAATGGCTCCAAGATTGGACTTAGTCTCCGGCGCTCGCACATGTGCAGTAGCAAGAAATCTGGACTTAGTCTCCAGCGCTCGCACATGTGCAGTAGCAAGAACTCTGGACTTAGTCTCCAGCGCTCGCACATGTGCAGTAGCAAGAAATCTGGACATAGTCTCCAGTGCTCGCAGCAACCGTAACAGTACCTCCCCCTCAAGGGCCCCCCTCCCGGCGACGCAGGTAATCGGCAACTAAGTCGGGAGCATGGACAGCCTCCTCAGGCTCCCAAGAGCGATGTTCTGGGCCATAGCCCTCCCAATCTATCAAGAAGAACCTGCGCCCTCTAACCATCTTAGAACCAACTATGGCTCGGACCTCATAGCTAGAGCGAGAGGAATCAGAGGCAGGAGAGTGCACTTCACGAGCGTGAGGTAAAATAGCCGGCTTTAGCAGTGAGACATGGAATTTGTCATGAATCCTAAGATGGACAGGTAACTTCAATTGATAGACTACAGGATTTACCTGTCGAAGAACCTCATAAGGACCAAGGAAGCGAGGAGCAAATTTGACAGAGCTCACTCTAAGTCTCACGTGTTTTGCAGAGAGCCACACAAAGTCCCCTGGAGAAAAGACAGGAGCCGGGCGACGAAACCGATCGGACACCGTCTTCATACGGTCCTTAGCTGCTTGGATCGACTCTTGAGTCCGATCCCAAACCTCTCTGGCATTAGTTGCCCAGTCGGCCACAAGAGGAGGAGGTGCAGCAGCGGGAAACGGTACCGGTACCCTAGGGTGTTGCCCACTATTGAGTACGAACGGTGTCTGCCCAGTGGCCTCAGCCAGCGAATTGTTAAGGGCAAATTCTGCCCAGGGTAGGAGGGAGGACCAGTTATCGTGGTTCTCAGCAACAAAGTGTCGAAGGTATATAATCATAGATTGATTGGTACGTTCAACCAAACCATTAGTCTCCGGATGGTATGCCGAAGAGAGATTCAACTCAATTTGCAGAAGGCTACAAAGATCTCGCCAGAAACGGGAAGTAAATTGCGGGCCTCTATCACAAATGATACGATCTGGCATCCCGTGAAGCCTAAAGACATGCTTGAGGAATAGTTTGGCTAGTACCCTGGAAGATGGGATTCTCGATAACGGTACGAGATGAACCATCCGGGAGAAATGGTCCGTAATGACCCACACAAATCTATGTCCCTGTGAACATGGAAGATCACCCACAAAGTCCATGCCTACCACCTCCCATGGTCTATCTGGCACTGGTAAAGGATGCAAGAGCCCAGCCGGTCTCTGCCGTAATGGACGGTTGCGAGCACACGAGTAGCAGGAACCGACATATCTCTTGACGTGGCTGGCTAAGTGTGGCCACCAATACCACCTCTCCAGTAACTCTCGTGTCCGCCTAATACCAAAATGCCCACCCACCTTTGAGGTGTGGGCCCATGACAGTATATCATTCTGTCGATCAGGCGGAACAAAGGTCTTGCCCGGTGGGATTTGGTCTAACGTCACAGGGGAGAGCGTATGAAAAACCCTGGAGGGAAGGATAAGACGAGGTTCGTCAATCTCTTCCTGGGTAGAAAGCATAGAGCGAGACAGGGCATCTGCCTTGTTATTCTTACTCCCAGACAGATAGTTGATGGAGAAGTGAAAGCGGGAGAAAAACAAGGACCAGCGGGCTTGGCGAGGATTCAGACGCTGAGCGGTTTGTAAGTACGTCAGATTCTTATGGTCTGTATAGACCTGGAAAGGATGTTTCGCTCCTTCCAGCAAGTGACGCCACTCCTCCAAGGCTAATCTCAAGGCGAGCAGTTCCCTATCCCCAATGGTATAGTTTCTCTCTGCCGGTGAAAAGGTTTTAGCAAAGAAGAAACACGGCCTTTTTCTACCTGCACCGTTCTTTTGATACAAGACCGCACCAGCACCCACTGAAGAGGCATCAACCTCTAAGAGGAAGGGCTTATTCTCATCGGGTCTTTGAAGAACGGGAGCAGTTGAAAAGTGTCTTTTTACTGCCTCAAAAGCCTGAGATGTCTCAGTAGACCAGGCTTTGGGATTAGCACCTTTCTTAGTCAAGGCCACCAAAGGGGTTACCAAAGTAGAAAAATGGGGTATGAACTGCCTGTAATAATTTATGAATCCTAAGAAGCGTTGCACCGCCTTCAAGGAATGAGGTTCGGACCATTGCAGGACAGCAGAGAGCTTCGCAGGATCCATAGCCAGACCCTCTTGTGAGATAATGTAACCCAAAAAAGGCAATGAGGACTGCTCGAATACACATTTCTCGAGTTTAGCAAACAATGAGTGCTCCCTTAAACGGGAAAGGACACGAACGACATCCTGACGATGAGTCTCCAGATCAGGAGAAAAAATCAGGATGTCGTCTAGATACACCACTACTGAGGATAACAGTAAATCCCTGAACACATCGTTTACGAAGTCCTGAAATACTGCGGGTGCATTACATAACCCAAAAGGCATGACGAGGTATTCATAGTGACCGTCTCGGGTGTTAAAAGCGGTCTTCCATTCGTCACCCTTTCGAATTCGTACCAAGTTATACGCACCCCGCAGATCCAACTTCGTAAAAACTTGAGCTCCTCTCAGTCTGTCAAAGAGCTCCGAAATTAAAGGTAATGGGTATTTGTTCTTTATTGTGATTGCGTTGAGACCCCTGTAATCTATGCAGGGACGCAAATCACCCTCTTTCTTCCGAACAAAGAAAAACCCAGCTCCCGCGGGAGAGACAGACTTACGAATGAACCCCTTCTCTAAACTCTCTCTTATATAGGTCGACATGGCCTCCGACTCAGGTATCGACAGGGGGTAAACCCTGCCTTTAGGTGGAACCGAACCTGGGATAAGGTCTATGGCACAGTCATACGGCCTATGGGGTGGAAGAACCTCAGCACCCTGTTTGGAGAACACATCAGCGAAATCCAAATAGGGTGTAGGTATGGGAGAGAGATCAGTTGATGCAACCGCAACGACCTTAGGTGGTAAGGGAAGACATCGGGACTGACATTTCGAACCCCAACTAATAATGCTGTCAGACTCCCAGTCAATGTGAGGAGCATGAGTCCGAAGCCATGGAAGACCCAGAAGGACGTCGTCTATACCCTCAGGCAAAACAAGAAAAGAAATCTCCTCTATGTGACCCTGAGACAGGGAAAGGCGCAAGGGAACTGTCCTCAATGTAATGGAGTCAGACAACATAGTTCCATTAACAACACGGACAGGAATAGGCGCCTCTAACATGATAGAGGGAATATTGTGTCCCTTTACAAATCCTGAGGACACAAAAATCCCGTCAGCTCCGGAATCCACAAAAGCCATAATAGGCCATGTATTCTCAGATAACGAGAGCTGACCTGGGATACAACACTTAGAGGGTGCAGAAGACGTCTCTAGTAACCCCCCTCTAATGGTTACTAGGCCAGGGAGTTTCCCTGACGACTAGGACACTTGTTGGCATAGTGCCCAGCCTGACGACATACGTAACATATAGGAGGACCAGACTTGCGTAGTCTGGAGAACGTATGACCTAACTCCATAGGAGTTGGAGATGTTTCAGATGCTGAGGAAGATGGTAGTGGACCCTCAACAACTGGAATAGCCCGATGCTTAGGGCGTGAGGAAGAGACCTCGAGTCTACGTTCCTTATGGCGTACATCGATCCTCGTTGCTACTGTGATCAAGTCCTCCAGAGAAGCAGGGACCTCACGAGTAGCAAGGGCATCCTTGACATAGCCTGCCAACCCTCTCCAGAAGATAGGAATCAACACCTTCTCTGGCCAATCTAGTTCTGCCACCAGAGTTCTAAAAGCAATGGCATAAGAACTAGTGGATAACGAACCCTGAGATAGATCTAACAGTCTCAGGGCCGCATCATGGGTAACCTGCGGACCCATGAATACCGCCTTAAGAGCATCAAGAAAGTCTTGATGTCTCAGAGTAACCACATCAGAGCGCTCCCATAGGGGAGTCGCCCATTCTAAGGCTTTGTCCTGAAGTAAGGAGATGATAAAGCCTACTCTGGACCTCTCCGTAGAGAAGCGAGAAGAGTTGACCTCTAGGTGTATCTGACACTGACTAATGAAACCACGACATGATCTGGCATCGCCAGAATATCTGTTTGGCAGAGCAAGTCGAGGATCATGTGCAGATGTCACCATGGTCTGAGGTTTATCCTCTATACTCTTGAGCCGTGACTCAAGTACTTGTATGTAACGGTGTAACTGCTGATATTCTGCCATAACTGCCAGACCCTTGGCTCAGTCCTAATGTTACGGGGGGCTGTCTGATAATAACCGAAAGGAGTATCAGACAGTCAGGGTCCACCGTGCAAAGACTTTGCTGCAGACTATGGCAGAGTGCAATACCTCTGTTAACTCACAGAAGGATATAATAAGTAAGTAAATATAATAAGTAAGTAAAGCAATTCCTCCCTTACTTGGAGGGTGTGTGGAATGATCTCTGTTAATAATCACAGAGACAAAGGCAATGTGTGCGAAATGGCACCTACCTAGGTCCGCTCTTCTAGTGGTGCAAAAGAGACGAACAGCAGCATAAGCCGCACAAAGCTCCTACCTGCGTTCGCTCCACTAGTGTGCGAGGACACGAACCACTAGATATGGCACCTGCCTAGGTCCGCTCTTCTAGTGGTGCAAAAGAGACGAACAGCAGCGTAAGCCGCACAAAGCTCCTACCTCTGTTCGCTCCCCTAGTGTGCGAGGATACGAACAACTGCCAGACGCAGTATAAGGAACGTTACCCTAGCGGCAACGTCCACCTACGAGTAGAATCACAAGGCCCAGCCAGACCATGTGCCTCAGGCACCTGCCTATGTCCGCTCCCCTAAGAGGTAAGGATACGGACAGCAGCCGAAGCTGTAAGGTATAAGAACGCTACCCTGCCGGTAGCGCTCACCTAGCATAGACAGAGGAATGCCTAGAGGAACGCGCACAGAGCGTCTACTCATATGCATGAACCAAGAGGACTGAGCACCATGCGGCGTGTGTCAGGGTCTTATATAGACTCTGTGCCTCATCCAAGATGGAGGACACCAGAGCCAATCCGCTGCCAGAACGACAGGAGTGACGTCATGCTGGCCTATCACCGAGCAAGACGTCACAAGCACATGACCAGCGACCAATCGGCATAGAAGGTGTCAGAGACATGTGACCTCGTGTCAGCGATGATGTCACCCGCACATGTGCAATGGCTCCAAGATTGGACTTAGTCTCCGGCGCTCGCACATGTGCAGTAGCAAGAAATCTGGACTTAGTCTCCAGCGCTCGCACATGTGCAGTAGCAAGAACTCTGGACTTAGTCTCCAGCGCTCGCACATGTGCAGTAGCAACAAATCTGGACATAGTCTCCAGTGCTCGCAGCAACCGTAACAATATCTTTGTTTTGTCCATAAATACCTTCTTCAGGCTTCGTCCATGCTATATTGTCACTCCAGGCACTACGGTATAGTTGGTCTTTGTCTGGAACACAGCGGACTCTGAACAGGTAGGTGCTCCCTGGAACAAACTGCTCAGGATTGAAGCTGAGCTCTGTCTTTCCCATAACATTGAGTAAAACAGCATCCTGAAGGGTGAAGAGTAAAATTAATTAGCTCCAGGTTATGAGATGACTATTAAAGTGGATGTCCACTACTTGGACAACCTCTTCTCAATCAGTATTTGCCCCCCTTAAAATAACAGCACTCATACTCATCTCCAGGGCTGGTGCTGTTCCAGCGGTGTCAGCACTCGATCTCCCAGTGCTCATGTGATGTTGTTATGTCGCGCAAACCATGTGCCCAATCATCACCGGCTTCACTTCCACATATTAGGACCTATCAGAGCCGCAGATCAGTCTATCTATTGATGATCAATTCATCCAAAGTTGGGGAGAGTGAAGCCAATGCTGATTGGCTGCAGGAATCACATGTCATAACAAAGTCACATGAGAGTGAGTGACGACACTGCTGGAACAGTGCCGGCACCGGAGGGGAGTATAAGTGTTGACATTTTAACGGGAGGCAAACATGGGGAATGAGAAGGGGTTGTCCGATTAGTAAACAACTCCTAACTAAGTAGAACTGAGAAATCAAGTCGATGCTTGATTGTTATACAGTAAGCGTGTTCAATACTTTTTCCCTGTGTTATTCCTAATTATTGCATCTAACTTAATTTCTGGACATCTATGGTTTGATTTCTTTACCTATGTGGATTGGGTGGATTGTTACCGATATCTAGTGAGATATTCATGTCAATATCCCCTTTATAGTATATATGTCACGCTCCCCGGGTCCTCGGATCCCCTCCCCGGGTCCCCTGTTCTGATCCCCGGGTCCTCAGCTCCGCTCCCCGGCTCACCTGCCACGCTCCCCGCTCTCCAGCCTCCGGTGCCCGCACTTCCCAGGCCCCCTGGTCTCCGCTCCCGGCGCCCGACGGCTTCCCAGTTCCTGGCCGGCTCCCCTGCGTCCTCCCTTCAGCTTCCTGCCCTGGCTTCTGGCACCCGGGCCGCGCGCATGCGCATTAGGGCGCGCGCGCGGTCACTGAACCTTTCTTAAAGGGCCAGTGTCAATTAACAGGAAATGATGCACTCAGGTACAGGGTATATAGGGGGTTAATGTCCAAGGGAGCGGGGCCTGTTCTTCGTGTTTTCCCAAGCTAGGAGTCAGGTCTCCTTGTGTTCTATGAGATACTTACCTCTCTGTCTTCTAGAGCCGATCCTGCAACGCCATCCGGTCCTGCTGTATCTCGAACCCCGAACGCTGCCCATCTGCCATCCTGACAGTCCGTACCATCTCGGATCCCTGCGGTGACCCGTCATCTCGCTCCAACGGTTCCGGACCCTGCCTGACACCATCACGGCTTCCGAACCTTAGCTCCGTCACCCGGACCACCATCCGTGACCTCGTGGTCCCAGGGACTTCTCCATTTGCTCTCAGTGCACGGACTGTCCTGCTACCTACAGTGCTCCGGCTACCGGACTCCTTTCCCTCATCCGGGAGTTCGGCCCAGTGGATCCACCTCCAGGGTCTACCCGTCCATCTGGCCCTAACAGTAAGAACAGGCCATGGATCCCGCCGAAGCACTAGCGGCCTTGCATGAGGAACTCCAACGCCAGCGTGAAGTCCAGACCCGCATGCTGAACTTTATGACTTCCGTGGACACCCGCCTGACCACGCTACAAGCGGCAGTCACGTCTTCGACATCCCGAGCCTCCACTAGTCAAGCCACGACCCCCGCTCCCGTGGCCGCCTCTTCGGATGCTTCCAGACTGCGTTTGGCCTCACCAACCCGGTACGCCGGAGATCCCAAGACCTGCAGGGGGTTTATAAACCAATGCTCCCTCCATTTCACGCAGCTGCCACATCTGTTTGCCTCCGACCAAGCCAAGGTCGCCTTCATCATGTCTCACCTAGAGGGCGAGGCACTGGCGTGGATGAACCCCTTGTGGGAGAAGGAGGAACCTATGACCAAGAACCTCCAGGAGTTCCTGCAGGCCTTTCGCAGCACTTTTGACGAACCTGGACGCGCCTCCGCGTCTGCGTCATCACTTCTCCGGTTACGTCAGGGAACACTGACGGTGGGTCAATACGCCATCCGTTTCCGCACCTTGGCTTCAGAACTCGGGTGGAATAACGAGGCCCTAACCGCCGCCTTCTGGGAAGGACTATCGGGTCGAATCAAAGATGAGCTGGCTGGACGTGATGTACCGTCCACTCTGGACGCCATGATTACCCTAGCGACTCGAGTGGACATACGCTTTCAGGAGCGGTCCAAAGAGCTGTCCCGTGAGAGACGTCCGGTAAGGCATTCCTCTCCTCCACCGAAGCCCACCGTACTCCAGTCAACGGCCTCTGGTGTCTCCGTCCATGAGCCCATGCAGATCGACCATGTGCGACAGTCGGAACAACGTCGAGCAGAGCGGCTCGCCAAGGGTCTCTGCTTTTACTGCGGAGAGGGCACACACCTGCTACGCGCCTGTCCAGAGAGGCCGGGAAACTCCAAAGCCTAGGGTTGGTAGGAGAGGCCACCCTAGGTGCTGGGACTCTCTCAGACCCAGTTACATGGACTGTGCAAGTGACAACGGGAGAGACGCGGTTTACGGCTGAGGCGTACCTCGATTCTGGGGCAGCAGGCAATTTCATCCAGCAGACCACGGTGGACAAGTACCAGGTGCCTGTTACTCCACTCGACAAGCCCCTAGTGATTGCCTCTGTGGATGGGAGACCCCTCTCTGACACCATCTCCTGGATCACCAAGCCGCTTGAACTGCGTATCGGTGCTCTGCACACCGAGAACATCGCTCTCTACGTCCTCCCACATATGTCACATCAAATCCTGCTGGGACTTCCCTGGTTGCGGACACACGAGCCTTCAGTCAGCTGGGGCACTGGCGATATCACTTGATGGGGGTCTTCTTGCCATGAGAGATGTCTGAAGACCATACAACCCATCCGGCGACCTCCGGTTCCCGAGTCCCTACCAGGACTGCCCTCAGCCTATTGGTCCTTCGTGGACGTCTTTGATAAGAAGGAGTCCGAAGTACTCCCGCCACATCGTCCTTACGATTGTGCCATTGACCTGCTCCCGGGAACTACACCACCTCGAGGACGGATATATCCACTATCTCCAGCCGAAACAAGGGCCATGTCTACGTACATCACAGAGAGCCTGGCTAAGGGATTCATCCGGAGATCCTCCTCTCCTGCTGGAGCAGGCTTCTTCTTCGTAAAGAAGAAAGAGGGTGACCTACGCCCATGTATAGACTACCGGGGATTGAACCTAATCACCGTGAAAAACAAGTACCCCCTGCCGCTCATCCCCGAATTGTTTGATCGGCTCAGAGGAGCTCGTGTGTTCACCAAGTTGGATCTTCGGGGTGCCTACAACCTGGTCCGTATCCGCTCAGGGGATGAATGGAAGACCGCGTTCAACACTCGCGATGGGCATTATGAATACTGCGTGATGCCCTTCGGCCTGTGCAACGCACCAGCAGTCTTCCAAGAATTAGTGAACGATGTGTTTCGGGACCTTCTCTACGTCTGTGTGGTGGTATATCTGGATGACATCCTTGTCTTCTCTCCGGACCTCCAGACCCACCGAGAGAACGTGCAACTGGTTCTACAACGACTGAGAGAGAATCGTCTGTACGCCAAGTACGAGAAGTGCGTCTTCGAACAGTCTTCTATCCCCTTCCTGGGGTACCTCATCACCGATACCGGACTGCAGATGGATCCCAAGAAGGTCTCCTCCATTCTCAACTGGCCTCCTCCTTCTGGACTGAAGGCAATCCAACGTTTTCTGGGATTCGCTAACTATTACCGCCAGTTCATTCCTCACTTCTCGGCTCTGACTGCTCCTCTCTCCGCCTTGACCAAGAAGGAGGCTAATCCAAAGGACTGGTCACCTGCGGCCGACGCCGCGTTTGGCGCTCTAAAGCGAGCCTTTGCCTCCTCTCCTGTACTCCACCGTCCAGAGTTAAACCGCCAGTTCACCTTGGAGGTGAATGCCTCCTCCTCGGGAGCCGGAGCAGTACTCATGCAGAAGTCCTCCTCCGGGAAGATGGTGACGTGCGGTTTCTTCTCCAAGAGCTTCTCCGCGCCTGAACGCAATTACACCATCGGTGACCGAGAGCTATTAGCGGTCAAACTGGCTCTGGAGGAATGGCGCTATCTTCTGGAAGGAGCAGTGTACCCTGTCATTGTTTACACGGACCACAAAAACCTGGAATACCTGCGGACTGCTCAGCGACTGAACCCACGACAAGCCAGGTGGTCCTTATTCTTTGCCCGGTTCGACTTCCAGCTTCATTTCCGACCCGCGAACAAGAATGTTCGCGCTGATGCCTTGTCTAGGTCTTTCGTGCCCCTGGAACAGGAGGAGGAGACATCTCAACCCATCATCTGTCCAAGTAAGATTATTCCGGTGGCTCCTGTCACCCTGGCCCAGATACCACCTGGGAAGACTTATGTCTCTGAGGCTGACAGGCAAAAAGTGTTACACTGGGGCCATGCCTCGAAAACAGCCGGTCATGCAGGTCAGAAGAAAACATGGAGCGCTATTGTACGTCATTACTGGTGGCCATCCCTGCGCACGGACGTCGCCTCTTTTGTCTCTGCCTGCTCCTCCTGTGCCAGGAACAAGACACCCAAACACCTGCCATACGGCCGTCTTCTGCCTCTGCCCATACCCTCAGTTCCCTGGCAACACATAGCGATGGACTTTATTACAGACTTGCCATTATCCTCCGGACACACAGTCATATGGGTCGTGGTGGATCGGTTCTCTAAAATGGCCCATTTCGTTCCTATGGCTGGACTGCCCTCTGCTCAGGAACTCGCGGACGCCTATATACAGCACATCTTCCGCTTGCATGGCTTTCCATCACACATAGTGTCCGACAGAGGAACTCAGTTCACCTCCCGCTTCTGGAGGGCTCTCTGCAAACATCTGGGAGTGACTCTGGACTTCTCCTCAGCCTACCATCCTCAGTCGAATGGCCAAGTGGAACGGATCAATCAGATATTGACCTCTTTCTTGCGTCACTACGTGAACGCCCATCATGACGATTGGTCCACGCTTCTTCCTTGGGCTGAATTCTCCCACAATCACCACGTCAGTGAGTCCTCCTCCAGTTCTCCCTTCCATGTCGTCTACGGACTTCAGCCGTCTGTCCCATTGCCTGTATCCTCTTCCTCGGACATCCCTGCTGCTGATGCAGTACTCTGTGACTTTACATCCATTTGGGACTCTGTTAAGGCCTCCCTTGCACGTGCCTCCCTGCGGATGAAGAGACATGCGGACAAGAGACGTCTGGATCCTCCGTGTTTCTCTCCGGGAGATCTCGTCTGGCTTGCTTCCAAATACATCCGACTGAAGATACCATCCTACAAGCTGGGACCTCGCTACATCGGACCGTTTAAAGTCCTCGGCAAGATCAATGAGGTCTCCTACAAACTGCAGCTCCCGGCCACGATGAGATTACCCAACTCCTTTCACGTCTCTCTGCTCAAACCGGTTGTCCTTGGTCCCTTCTCCGCTGCCGCCAGTCCGGCCCCTCCTCCTATTGCTGAGGACGACATCTATGCGGTAAGAGATATCGTGGCCATGAAGACCGTACGTGGTCGACAGTTCTTCCTGGTGGACTGGGAAGGGTATGGTCCTGAGGATAGATCCTGGGAGCCCAGGGAGAACGTGGGCACTCCTCTTATCCGTGCCTTCCTGTCCCGGTTGCGGGGAGGGGGGGCGTGGGGGGGGGGGTACTGTCACGCTCCCCGGGTCCTCGGATCCCCTCCCCGGGTCCCCTGCTCTGATCCCCGGGTCCTCAGCTCCGCTCCCCGGCTCACCTGCCACGCTCCCCGCTCTCCAGCCTCCGGTGCCCGCACTTCCCAGGCCCCCTGGTCTCCGCTCCCGGCGCCCGACGGCTTCCCAGTCCCTGGCCGGCTCCCCTGTGTCCTCCCTTCAGCTTCCTGCCCTGGCTTCTGGCACCCGGGCCGCGCGCATGCGCATTAGGGCGCGCGCGCGGTCACTGAACCTTTCTTAAAGGGCCAGTGTCAATTAACAGGAAATGATGCACTCAGGTACAGGGTATATAGGGGGTTAATGTCCAAGGGAGCGGGGCCTGTTCTTCGTGTTTTCCCAAGCTAGGAGTCAGGTCTCCTTGTGTTCTATGAGATACTTACCTCTCTGTCTTCTAGAGCCGATCCTGCAACGCCATCCGGTCCTGCTGTATCTCGAACCCCGAACGCTGCCCATCTGCCATCCTGACAGTCCGTACCATCTCGGATCCCTGCGGTGACCCGTCATCTCGCTCCAACGGTTCCGGACCCTGCCTGACACCATCACGGCTTCCGAACCTTAGCTCCGTCACCCGGACCACCATCCGTGACCTCGTGGTCCCAGGGACTTCTCCATTTGCTCTCAGTGCACGGACTGTCCTGCTACCTACAGTGCTCCGGCTACCGGACTCCTTTCCCTCATCCGGGAGTTCGGCCCAGTGGATCCACCTCCAGGGTCTACCCGTCCATCTGGCCCTAACAATATATACTTACAATTGACAATTGGTGACGTGTTCGATACTTATTTCACCCGCTGTATATATTATTTCATAGCACTAAGGCTGTTACTATTAAACATGTAAATTATTACATACGTAATAGTTTAGTCTGGCGTTTTGTATGCAAGTCTTAATAGAGGGACGCGCAGGAAGAAGGTGCCCCAAATTCACTGGATAAATTTGGCACATCAGATCAGTGATCTGTGCACCTCGGCAAAAATGTTACTCCAGTCAGGGACAAGTCACATTTCCGTCTTAAGAAACGGCTGCACATAGATTGCTAGAAGCCTATCACATTTGCTGACTTCCTAAGGTGGAATCTGTCCTCTCACGCCAACTATAGCTTATTGCTGTGTTGGTTTGTGTGTTGTTGTGTCCCAGTCCTGCTGGTGATTGCATTACATTGTGCTTGGAGTTGTTGTGGAGCTGTGAGATAAAGTTTTGGTTTCCCCTGTCTGTCTATTTCTATGGGTTTAATCACACTCCTGTCTCAGCCCTCCCCTGGGGTAGGGGGTAGGGGTATAAGATCATGGCTGGGTAGGAGCAGGGAGAGGAAGGCGGCTCAGACATCCTCACCTTCAGAGGTAACTCTGAGATCAGGGATAGCTAGGACCCCCCTAGCCTTAGGGCCAGTCTAGGAGCACCTGTCCCCTGTTTTCTCGAAAATCACTGTGACAGCTATCTTTTCTTTGTGGGGACCTTTAGACAGTGTAATCGTTGACTAGTCAGCCTTAAAATATTCCTACATTTACTAAATATTGGTGCATTTAGCTTGATAAAGTAGCCCCTGTATCTGGTAATATTATCAAAACTATGATTTATGGAAGGTGCTATTATTGTATCTGTGCACTTTGCCTGGTATTATTACACAATCTGTATACTATATCTGGAGCTATTAAATTGAGTCTGGTCCTATTATTGTGTCCGTGCTTTGTACTGTGGATGTATCCTCTACGATTGATACCAATGTAGTTCTACATCATCTCCGACCCAACTCCCAGACCCTTATAGGAGCTATAATGATACCTCCCAAGACTCCCAGTCCTTTCTATAATAGGCGACTTGGTATAGTACATTTTCAGAGTAGAAATTTGCAGGCATCCTCCAGCGTAGAATTATTGATCCATTATTTGAACCAGACTTTTGGACTATTCGCCCTTTTGGTGGTGGCATCCGAACTGCGAATTAAACAAAAATCATCAATAATGGACAAAAAATAAGGTCTGTCTCCTTTTTTCTACAATGCTCATCTATCTTTTCAAGCACAAAAACAAGAGGCACAAGTCTATCAGTCTTGTTTCCAACTTGGTTCACCCTTACTTTTGAAATATCCTATAGATTGTATTCAGAAACGTCATTTAAAGGAAAGCTGTCATATTGATGCTCCCTGTTCTGCCCCTATGACTGAAAGCTGGCAGCTCCTGGGAGGAAATAATTTAATTTTCTCCCAGTAACTGCACTTTTAGTAAGGCACCTAGGCAGCATTATGATGCCATTCACCTGCCGATATGGGGGTTAATCTGCATCCAAATAGCATAACATTGCTGCCAAGACACCTTTACTAGAAGTGTGGTTACTGGGAAAAAGTGAACTTATTTCCTCCCGTGAGCTGCCAGCTTAAAGTCAAGGGGGCGGAGCAGGGAGCAACTACAGTCATCACTCACAGCACCGCTCACTTATCTCAGCAGTAGGCATGCCCCAGCATTTTGACAACTCACTCTTCATAGCCATTGCTCACAGTACAGTGAGGAGTGCTATGAGTGATGACTCTAGCCTCTATGTGCACACCTCCATGACTGAAAGCTTATGGCTCCCAGGAGGAAATAAGTGAATTTTCTCCCAGTAACTGCATTTTTAGTAGGATAGCATTGTGACGCCATTATCTGCAGATATGGGGTTAATCTGCAGGTAAATAGCATTAAAATTCTATACTGACTCCTTACTAAAAGTGCAGTTACTGGGAGAAAATAAACTTATTTCCTCCTGTGAGCTTTCAGTCATGGGGCGGAGCAGGGAGCAGCTACAGTCATTGCTCACAGCACCGCTCATTATACTGTGCAGTAGGCATGACGCAACACTTTCACTTTTCATAGCCACAGCTCATAGTATATTGAGGCATGCCATGAGAAATGACTGTAGCCTCTAGGTACGTGCCCCATGACTGAAAGCCGACGGCTCCCAGGAAGAAATAAGTTCATTTTCTCCCAGTAGCTTCACTTCCACTTAAGTGTCAGGAAGCATTGGAATGCTATTTACCTGTTTATTAACCCCGTATCAGCAGGTAAAAGTGTTTCCAAGGTGACGAGTTTCCTTTAAGCAAATGAGTTTTGAGCTTAACATTCATTAATGTATTAATTTGAAGTTATGTTCATTTCAAAGGGGTGTCACTGTACTATTATAGGGGTTGGAGCTCCATTTTGGTAATGTAAGAGAGTAGCCTATAACATACAACCCTCTGGAAACCTCATTGCTTTTATAAGAATGTATAATGTATATGTGTAGTGGCCATAAGATTTTTAAGTTCCCTATGTGTGTGTCTATGGGCGCAGTGCTAACAGCCGCCATTAGATGTCACCTTACTAGTCCTGGGTTCCCTAGTTGGATGGGAAGCTTAGGCTTAGGGGAAAAGTGACGGGGCTGAGAGGGTTAACTAAAGAAGCCGGCCCAAGGTGAAGGGGATATAATGTTGGGATTTTCCTGATTTTAGAGGTGTTAGTTAGTGTGGTGTGTAAAGTAGGTCAATGGAGAAGTAATGGGCAGGAGGAAGCAAAGGTGACCATGACCGGATTTAGGCTTAAACCCTTGGAGGCAAATTGAGGGACCAAAGAGAGCCCTCCCCATCGAACAGGCTTGTGTGAACAGTGTGGATAGTAGCGGGTCAGTTTTGGCTGATGGCCACTGACACTGAGTTGCCAACTCGAAGAGTGATCCCGAAGAAGGAGCATAGCCGTACCGGGTACTCTAATTGACTTGTGTGGTTAGATACTCAGGTTACAGCGATGCATCAAGTGCCCCCTTCCTCCTTGATAGTCGGTGTGATCTTGTCTACAACCGTAACAGAAAAGCAGATCTCTTCTCTACTAAGATGTTAATGCCTAGTGAGAAGTCCCCCATGCCTCCATGTATAATGCAGCCCCCCATGTTTCCATGTATAATGCAGCCCCCCCATGCCTCCATGTATAATGCAGCCCCCCATGCCTCCATGTATAATGCAGCCCCCCCATGCCTCCATGTATAATGCAGACCCCCATGCCTCCATGTATAATGCAGCCCCCCCATGCCTCCATGTATAATGAAGCCCCCCAGGCCTCCAGGTATAATGCAGGCCCCCAGGCCTCCATGTATAATGCAGGCCCCCAGGCCTCCATGTATAATGCAGCCCCCAGCCCTCCATGTATAATGCAGCCCCCCAGGCCTCTGGCAATCGTCTACTGACTGATTTATAAAAAAAAACAAAAAAAAAACAAAACACAACAAGTACTCACCTCTCCTTGTTTCACCGCTGCTCTGTCCTCACCTCTCTCCTCATTCCCATGCTGCTCTGGTCAGCATTGTCCTGTCCTGCGCTCTGCATGCCTCAGCACAGCAATTGCACAGGAGTGACGTCACCGCGCAGGCACAAGGGGAGATTGATGAAACATCAAGCGGCGCCGTGCCGCTGAAGCTTCATCATTGCTGTGTGTGATGACTGTTGAGGGAGGCCCAGTGCCGCCACCACTGATAACGGGCCCCCCTGACTCACAGGTCATATAGCGGACACGTAGTCTATGACAGAACAGCGCAGCTCCTCTCTCACAGAAATGAGCCGGCTGCTGATCTGCATAGCGGGCCCCTAACCTGCCGGGCCCGGTCACAATGGCGACCTCTGCAACTGCGGTCATTACGCCCCTGGTAGCTGGCTTGTGGCCGAGAAGTACCGCTGCGACAAAGTCAAACATCCACACATACTTAAACCCCCTACTCTGTAACATGCTAGGGGAATGAAGTGAAATCCTCGCCTATGACTACCGCTCCGGGCTACAATACTGTAGCACAGAACTCTCATTGTTATTGGCTTTATTCTGATATTGTATTTTTGAGATCTCCATGGATTTCTAGTCTAAGGACTTACCTTTATATTTTGGGATGACGTAAGTCTCTTTACTCACATCTCGCTTTGGTTCAAAGTGGAATGTAGTATTCATTGTGTAGATGAACATTTCATTAATTTGACAGGTTATATATACTTCTCCCTCTTTTATCTTGACAGAGTTTTCTGGTTCACACTGTCGATCCTCACCACTACAATTGTGAAAAAAATACAGACATTATAATCATCCTTTATATAACTTCTCTGCTCAGGTAGAGGCATTTAGGTAGGAAGCCAGAAAAGAGAGATACGCCTTGATGCTGGCTGCTGGGCTCACATTAAACTGGCCTATTTTATACACTAAGTGTCTCAATTTTAAAATGTTTTTTCCTTAGCAGTAATGGATGTCCAAATTCCTGTATTCAATGTTTGTTTATCTTAGCGTCTCAGAGTGCAGCTATATATTTGTTAGTTTGTTTTCGCACAGATCCTATGTCTGTGCAACAAAAACAGAGATATGTCCATTTTTTCCGGCAGCATGGCTGACAAGGGCCAATACCAGTCCATAGGTCTGGGAAAAACACGTCCAGAACATGGTTGTCATAAGTGTATAGTCCGTGTGCCATCCGTGTGCTGTATGTGTATAAACATTGCATAGTATAGGAGAATCTTTGTAATTTTTTTTCTCTCTTTGTCCATACTGGAAAAACAAGGATGAGACTGGTGACATACCAAAATACTGAGGACACACTCAATGTAAGAACGGACCTAGAGACCGTATATAGATGACATTCTGATCCAAAACACTGTAGACTCCGGTACCGTTTCATTACGTACATGTTTTATATGAACATATGAAGGAGGCCTAACACAAGAGGAGAACCTGAAATATTTATATAGTGCCTTAAAATCATATCCCCAACAGCAGATTAATAAAAAGAAGACAGCCCTTTTAACCCCAAACAACGGCTTCTTCAGCAGGTCCTTAATTAAGGACCTTCTTCTTCAGAAGGTCTTTATTTAGCTTTTTTTTGCATATTTCTATGGCCACAGTCTGAGATCTATTTTTTTCAATTTAATCATTTTTGATTCGAGTTTCATCAAAGTGTCATCCGAGATTGGTGTAAATGCCTCTTTACACGCGGCGACATCACTAAAGCGATGTCGTTAGGGTCACGGAATTCGTGACACACATCCGGCCTCGTTAGCGATGTCATTGCGTGTGACACCTACGTGCAATCAAAAAAGGTCGCAAAATCGTGCAAAATAGTTTATCGTTGACATGCTCCCCTATTACCAAATATCGTTGCAGCTGCAGGTACGATGTTGTTCGTCGTTCCTGCGGCAGCACACATCGCTATGTGTGACATCGCAGGAACGAGGGACCTCACCTTACCTGCGGCCGCTGGCAATGAGGAAGGAAGGAGGTGGGCGGGATGTTCGTACTGCTCATCTCCGCCCCACCACTTCGATTGGGTGGCCGCTTAGTGACGTCACTGTGACGCCGAACGAACCCCCCCCTTAGAAAGGAGGCGGTTCGCTGGTCACATCGACGTCACTAGGCAGGTAAGTGCGTGTGACGGGTCCGAGCGATTATGTGCGCCACGGGCAGCAATTTGCCCGTGACGCACAAATGACGGGGGCGGGTACGCTCGCTAGCGATATCGGTACCGATATTGCAGCGTGTAAAGTACCCTTAAGTTTCATCAGTTTTTCTCGGATGATAGACAAAAAAAACCCATTCCTTTATCTTCTATCTAGCAGTCCATAAAAACAGACAGAACTGGGATGGCATCAGAGTGCGGTCTGACTTTCTCATGGACAAATAGACTTGCATTGGATATCCAACACAGATCAAAATCAGACATACCTCTGAGATGTACTGGAGAATGTTGCAACGAAGAATCATTGGATATATGAACAGCCTCATAGACTATACTAGGTACGAGATCAATCTATGGATAGAACTCGTACGTGAAAACAGACGTCTGAATGAGCCCTAACTCTACTGTCGTGAGACAAGACAAATTCTATTTCTCAGGGTTTTAGACTGTTAAGTTTGTCACGGAAGTGCAGTACCTGGTCAAATCACTGCGATAAATTAGGTTCATGGGCAGAAGTTCATGAGCTTCTTCACTCAACTTCCAGTTACATTTCCAGTGCGTTTTGTAGTTGTTCACACAGGTAAGAGAATCTCGAAGTGCGGAACCTAAAAGAGTAACATAAGGTAGACAATCAAATCAGGCTTGTAGTTATCAAGCGACATGACAGACTTGGCAAAGTAGTCAAGATATTGCTTTTGGCTCAAATTTTTACTGACATCATTATTAGGTTACGTTCACACATTTGCTCTCCATGATAAATAACAGTTTTCGAACCAATTTTATTCAATAGGGCTGCTCCAAATGTCCATGTGAAAACAAATGGCAACATACTCTATTTTTGTTAGTACTTGGATGAGACTTGCTGTCACAATAACTTTGGGACACTGGGGAACTGGGGCTCCTAAGCTGTCCCTTAAGCTAGAGGGCCCTACGCTATCCCTAAGCTCAGGGATACTTCTGATGGTGGAGAGTCCAGAGTCTCCTTCCTGGCCCTACTCCTGACCATTCCTCATCTGATTCCCCCTCCACCCAGGAAAGGACAGGAGCATGTTGAAACCACAAAGAAAGACAAACAAGGGAAAAACCAAAACTCTGTCACACAGCAAGCACACACAAAGGTAAAGACAATAAGAGATTCAGGAGGAAAAACAAGAGCAGGAAGGAAGAACAAAACTACAGTGGTAAACTCTACAACCGCTCCAAGCAGTAAGCACACTAAAACACAATTTTCACCTAAAATTCTAGGACATTACACCTCACAGACCAACATAGAATAAACTATAGCTAGCTTGGGTAGAAGGATTCCACCAGAATAAATGGGAGGGGAGAAGATGTGATAGGTCTCCCCACAACATGTGATTAAAGGAGCAAGCAGACTAGCAGAGATACGGTAACTATTGCTAGTCTGCCTATGAATCAGCACACCGCAGGTTGACACCAGAGTCTGCCTGTGTTGACCGCAGACACCAGAGAAACCATTGGGTAGAGTGTCAGAATCTGCAATGTGAACAGAAACCAATGCCACCATGACAGTTTTTGCAAAACTCCATGTGACACTTGCATAGACAAGTCTAAATATTAATAACCTGGGGTTCTTTAACAAACATGAGACTAGACAAGGCATGTAAGATGTATGGTATATGGTCTACAATACGACATACAGAGATGGGAGAAAGTAATTCATGGTGGAAGGGTGAACAGACTGAATTATAATTACTAAAATCCAAAATGAATCTCCGGCACTCCAATTGGAGAAGAAAGAACACAGTCTGGGTTTCTTTGGTGCTTTTTTATTGTAAGAAAAGTAAATAAAAAAGTCTGTCTCAAAGTTTCGGTCTCGATGGGACCTTTATCGAGAGTTCTACCTGCGTCCGGTAGAGATCTTGGCAGGGCAGCCAGCCAGGATCTCTACCGGACGCAGGTCCCCCTATGCTCCCCATGGGTCCTCTGACCAGCTCACCTTAAGCATTCCTTTTGGGAAGATCCTGCAATACAGGGCCAGTCCTTATGCCAGTTAACCCCCCTCTAAGAACATATATGCTCGTCACCTAGAAGTATATGAGCTTGCAGCAAGTACAGGAGACCGCTGCTGCCCAACAGGGCATTCCCTGCTACCTCTAAACATATCCTGGCTAGGATATCAATATCAACTGTAAACCTTCTCCACTACTTTTCTGACAGAACGCCATTGCACGATTCATCTGGCAACACCCACCGGCTGACTTTGACATTTCAGTATATGGTCACAGTGTTCACACTTACTTCCTTACCCTTTTGTGATGACCCACACGGTTCCATGTTGGTGCAATTCGTATACTAACTCTAATGTCTTAGTCTGATAGAACTCTCGATAAAGGTCCCATCGAGACCGAAACGTTGAGACAGACTTTTTTATTTACTTTTCTTACAATAAAAAAGCACCTAAGAAACCCAGACTGTGTTCTTTCTTCTCCAATTGGAGTGCCGGAGATTAATTTTGGATTTTAGTTGACTGTTTTCTCCTGAGCACCCTACCACATAGTGAGCCAGGTCTATTCGATATATTGAATTATAATTACTGACTTATAACAGTGGACATTTCAGGATATCCCATCGTTTGGCCATATAATATATAATATTGTGGACAGAGTAGGGTAATCGTTAGAAGGATGTCTAGGACGTAGACCCTTGTTTAGTGTTGATGTTTGGTGGAGCACAACTGTCTCTCGAGCAAAAATCCACTATGTCCTGATTTTCTGTGTGAAGCCTAGATATTCTATACATATTAGATGGCTGTTGGCTGAACAATGCTTTGGCCATTTGTTCTGGCAACACCTATCTCAACCAACTTTCCCATACACTAGAGCACTGTTTCATCCAAATACTTATGAGTTCTCAATAAAAAAGCCATTGACTTATCTCTGGGAGAACAATGTTATTGGCAATCCGAAATTGGATATACAACATAAACATCTCTCCCAACCATCAGTCGGCCAGTGCGCCCATATATAGTGGACCGTTAGGAGAGACCGTCGATATTGGCGGGTTCAGCTGACATTAGTGTAATCTGCATGGAGGCCTTAAGAGTGATATTGGAGGTAAGTCTGAAAGACATTTTTAAACTGTTCACATGCCCATTCTTGATTAGGAGCTTTCCTCTGAATACTTGAAAAAAAATACAATTAGGATATGCTTCAAGGAGTCATTGACTTTAATGAGCCCAAATATGAAATCTTGTGCTCCTTCTCACCAATTTTCTGGTGGTATCTGTCATTTCAGTTGTAAACATGATTTGCCCGAGGGCAACTGCAGGTACCCTAACTTAAGATAAAACTTTTATTTCACAACTAATAAAAATAATAAAAAAAAAACAGAAAAAGGATAGGATATTAATAGTATTAATTCCTCATATAGATTATGATATCAGTTGGCCGCGGACCAACTAATTGTTGTATTCCTATATATTCCTATATAATGTCCCTTCCCACCCTTATATCTGCTAATTAAAATTCCCAAGTATTAACCTGCCTGACATATTTCGCCATGACTGGCTTCATCAGGGAATAAAGCTATAGCCTTAAGGCCCATTTACGCACAACAATATCACTAACAAGATATCGTCGGGGTCACGGTGTTAGTGATGCACATCCGGCCTCGTTAGCGATGTCGTTGTGTGTGACACCTTTTTACGATCAGTAATGATCGGAAAAAGGTGTCAAATCGTTTGTCGTTTACACGTCGTTCATTTTTAAAAAAAATCGTTCTTCATTTGGAACGCAGGTTGTTTGTCGTTCCTGCGGCAGCACACATCGCTATGTGTGACACCGCAGGAACGAGGAACAACATCGTACCAGCGGCCGCCAGCAATGAGGAATGAAGGAGGTGGGCAGGCTGTTCCAGCCGCTCATCTCCGCCCCTCCGCTTCTATTGGGTGGCTGCTTAGTGACGCTGCTGTGACGCCGAACGAACCTCCCCCTCAAAGGAGAGATTGTTCGGCGGCCACAGCAACGTCGGTGAACAGGTAATTGCGTGTGAGATTGTGCGATACTGTTCACTACGGCAGCAATCACCTTGTGATGCACTACCGACGTGGGCGGGTGCGATGTCGCATCGTGTAAAGCCCGCTTATGTCCCTGATGAAGCCAGTCATGGCGAAACATGAGGGCACATCGGAGTCATGAGCAGGGACACAGACATAATGTGAACCCAACCGCAGCCAAACATTTCTTTGGCTAGCAGCTATTTTCCACATCTTTTTGATGTTCATTCAGTTCCACAAAATATTTATATTAATTCCAGTTGATGGAGGAAGACAAGGCACCGTGAGACCTTCAGAAGCTCAAGATGCATTTAAACCTGTTGACCTTGGCCATTAAACAACCATTGACCGACTATATACAAACTGATCGACGATCGTTTAATGGTCTGTTTAGAGGAACCACCTACAGTTTTGTTTGCCGGTCTGCTTATACAAGCCAATCATTGGTTACATAGTTACATAGTTACATAGTTACTTAGGTTGAAAAAAGACCTAGGTCCATCTAGTTCAACCTTCCTCCACCAGTTCTACATTTAGTCACTAAGTCATTTATAACCAACAATGTTTTGTGTACTGAGGAAATCATCCAGCCCTTTTTTAAAAGCTGTTATAGTATCTGCCATTACTACCTCTTGTGGTAGGGCATTCCACAGTCTGACTGCTCTAACTGTAAAGAACCCTTTCCTATTTAGCTGTCGGAATCGCTTTTCTTCCACTCGCAGTGAGTGCCCCCTGGTCCTTAGTACTGTCTTTGGAAGAAATAAGTCATGTGCCAGTCCTTTATATTGACCACACATGTATTTATACATATAAATGAGATCTCCTCTGAGACGTCTTTTTTCTAAGCTAAACATATCTAACTTTTTCAACCTGTCATCATATGGGAGGCCTTCCATTCCTTGTAATAGTCTAGTTGCCCGCCTTTGAACTGACTCTAACTTCTGAATGTCCTTTTTAAAATGTGGAGCCCAAAACTGGATCCCGTATTCCAGATGTGGCCTTACAAGTGATTTATAGAGGGGTAACAATACGTTGGGATCACGGGATCTAATCTCTCTTTTTATACACCCTAAAATCTTGTTTGCTTTAGCAGCTGCTGCCTGACATTGAGTGCTGCTGCTCAGCTTACTTGTAATGAGAATACCCAAGTCCTTCTCCTGTTCTGTAGTCCCGAGCTTACTTCCATTTAATGTATACGCAGCTATAGGATTACTCCGTCCTAGGTGCATTACTTTACATTTATCAACATTAAATCTCATTTGCCAAGTATCTGCCCATTCTGACATCTTATCCAGATCTTTTTGTAATATTGTACTATCCAGGTCAGTTTTTAATATCCTACATAGTTTGGTGTCATCGGCAAAGACTGACACTGTACTATCAATCCCATCCACAAGGTCATTAATAAAGAGAGTAAAAAGAATCGGTCCAAGTACAGATCCCTGCGGCACCCCACTGCTGACTATAGCCCATTTAGAGAATGTACCCTTTATGACTACTCTTTGTTTCCTATCTTTTAGCCAATTCCTTACCCAGTTGCATATTGTGTCCCCCAGTCCTTGCTTCTGGAGCTTTAGTATAAGGCTATTATGTGGGACAGTATCAAATGCCTTTGCAAAGTCCAAATAAATCACATCAGCTGCATTACCAATATCCAGGTTTGAACTTACCCCCTCATAGAACCCCAACAGGTTGGTTAGACACGACTTATCTTTCATGAATCCATGCTGTTTGTCAGTTATCATATTATTTTCTGCAATATATTTTTGCATGTCATCCCTTAAAATGCCCTCAAAAACTTTGCATACTACTGATGTCAGGCTTACTCGACGGTAGTTGCCTGGATCTACCCTCTTACCTTTCTTAAATATCGGTACCACATCAGCAATCCTCCAATCCTGAGGCACCAACCCTGTTACAAGTGAGTCTAAAAAGATGAGATACAGCGGTTTGTCAATTACGGAGCTCAATTCCCTCAATATTCGTGGATGAATGCCATCTGGCCCTGGGGATTTGTCAATGTTTAATTTACTCAGACGTAGGCGTACTTCATCTTGTGTTAACTTAATTATATCAGGTGGTGGACTTTGATTTTTCACTTGTTGAATGATCCCTGGTACAGTCAGTTCCTTGGTGAATACAGATGAGAAATGCCTATTTAATATCTCAGTCTTTTGTTTGTCCTCTATAACTAACTTGTTATTATATTTTAAGGGGCCGATACTATCCTTTGTTTTCCTTTTGGCATTAATGTATTTATAAAAGATTTTGGGATTTATTTTAATGTCATTGGCGATTTTTGTTTCAGTAGCTAATTTTGCTTGTTTGATTTCTTTTTTACATTTCCTATTGATATCTTTATACTTCTGAAATGCTATTTCTGTATTCTCAGCCTTTAAAATTTTAAATGCCCTTTGTTTTTGTTTTATTTTACTTTGTACAGTCTTATTTATCCATAGTGGTTTCTTTTTATTCCTGGACATTTTATTACCAGAGGGTATACGTTTTTTACAGGACTCTAGTAGTATATCCTTAAACTTACCCCATTTATGTTCGGTATCCCCAGTTACCATGACTTTGTCCCAATCTACACATTTAAGCTCTTCCCTTAATTTGTTGAAATCAGCTTTCCTAAAATTCCAGGTTTTAGCATTCCCCCTTTGAAATGTTCTATTGAATATTACGTTGAAGCTTACCATATTATGATCGCTGGTGCCCAAGTGCTCCCGGACCTGTAGATCTGAAATTGTATCCGGTCTATTTGACAGGACCAGATCTAGCAAATTATCTCCCCTGGTCGGTTCACCTACCATCTGAGAGAGGAAATGGTCTTGAATAGTAGATAAGAACTTACAGCTTTTAGCAGAACCAGAAGATTCTATGTCCCACTGTATGTCTGGATAGTTGAAATCCCCCATAATAAGAACCCGATTATTATTATTAGCTGCCTTTTCAATTTGTTCCAGCATTTCACCCTCTATTTGTTCAGGTATGTTAGGAGGCTTATAGCAAACTCCAATTAGCATTTTTCCATTATTCCCCTCCCCATGTACATTTACCCATACTGACTCTACATTGTTGCTGTTCCCCTCAATCTCATCATACAACACAGGTTTTGGGTTAGATTTAATAAATATACACACCCCACCACCTTTTTGGCCTTTCCTGTCCTTCCTAAATGTACTATAACCCTGTATGTTTGTCACCCAGTCATGGCTTTCATCCAGCCAGGTTTCCGTAATGCCCACCACATCATAAACCATGGTTGACATAAGAGTCTCCAATTCATTCATTTTGTTTGCAAGACTTCTTGCATTTGCCAGTAGACATTTAATCCTATTAACACCTTTATTACTCCTAGCCTCCCTACTTGCCTTGTATGTCCCAGCCCCCCCTAATCCTTCATTGACCCCTAACGTCTCACTGTCTCTATCTGCTCTATCTCTCCCCTTATTTGCTCCACTACCCTCCCTCCCCCCCGATCCTAGTTTAAAAGCTCCTCCATCCGTCTGACCATTTTCTCCCCCAGCACAGCTGCACCTTCCCCATTGAGGTGCAGCCCGTCCCTACCGTAGAGCCTGTAGCCGACTGAGAAGTCGGCCCAGTTCTCCATGAACCCGAACCCTTCCTTCCTGCACCAATTTCTAAGCCACATATTTATCTCCCTAAGCTCCCGCTGTCTTTCTAGTGACGCTCGTGGCACCGGTAGTATTTCTGAAAACACCACCTTGGAGGTCCTGGACTTCAGCTTCTCTCCTAGTTCCCTGTAATCATTTTTAAGGACCTTCCACCTGCCTCTAACTTTGTCATTAGTACCAATGTGCACCATGACCGCTGGGTTTTCCCCAGCCCCACCCAGCAATATGTCTATCCGATCCACAATATGCCGAACCCGAGCACCCGGCAGACAACACACTGTTCGGCATTCACGGTCTCGGCGACAGATGACCCTGTCTGTCCGCCTAATTATAGAGTCCCCTACCACCAACATCTGTCTGGGCTTTGCTGCACTCCTATTTCCCTCCTTCCTACAGTAGTTGTTTTCCTGGTTGCTAGGAGCAACATCCTGCTGTAGTGACCCTAGTCCAGGCCCTTCATTCCTAATATCAGCCAAACAGGCATATTTACCAGGCTGTGGCAGGTCAGGACTAGGCTCCCTGACACTTTTCCCCCTACCTCTTCTTCTAACTGTTACCCAGCTACCTACCTCTGGGTCCTGATCTTCCCCACCTCCACCCTCCTCCATATCACTGGCCCTAGCCAGAGAAAGCTCAGTGAGCTCTAAACTCCTCTCCAGGTTTGCAATGCCCCTTAGTGTTGCAAGCTGCCTATTTAGATCAGTTACCTTGGCTTCCAAATACGCAACATGCTTGCATCGAGTGCAGACATATTCACCCTCGAACGGCTGCTCAAGGCATGCATACATCTGACAAGATACACACCTGGTAGCATTGTCCATGGAGCACCTATTAAATGGGGATAAACGTTAAAGTAGTAAAACAAAGAGAAAAAAAAAACAACAATGGAAAACTTATAAGGATAAATTCAAACTATGTTCTTGTGTCAAACTATGTAATTGTGTTGAAACTATGCACTTATCTTAAATTCAGCACTTTACTTCAGCTCAGCACCTCGCTTGCACTGGCTGGTTTATATAAATGTACAATGACTATCAGAAGCTGCTAGAAGCTTCTAGAAACAGGTGTGACTAATCCTACTAATTAAATCACAAGACTAACTTTTTTTTTTTTTTTCTCCTTTTCACAGAATCACAAACAGACACCCAATTCCCTAATGAAATTCAACAATTACAGTTATCACCACTATGTAATTGTGTTGAAACTATGCACTTATCTTAAATTCAGCACTTTACTTCAGCTCAGCACCTCACAAGCTCATCACCTCGCTTGCACTGGCTGGTTTATATAGATGTACAATGACTATCAGAAGCTGCTAGAAGCTTCTAGAAACAGGTGTGACTAATCCTACTAATTAAATCACAAGACTAACTTTTTTTTTTTTTTCCTTTTCACAGAATCACAAACAGACACCCACTTCCCTAATGAAATTCAACAATTACAGTTATCACCACTACGTAATTGTGTTGAAACTATGCACTTATCTTAAATTCAGCACTTTACTTCAGCTCAGCACCTCGCTTGCACTGGCTGGTTTATATAGATGTACAATGACTATCAGAAGCTGCTAGAAGCTTCTAGAAACAGGTGTGACTAATCCTACTAATTAAATCACAAGACTAACTTTTTTTTTTTTTTCCTTTTCACAGAATCACAAACAGACACCCAATTCCCTAATGAAATTCAACAATTACAGTTATCACCACTATGTAATTGTGTTGAAACTATGCACTTATCTTAAATTCAGCACTTTACTTCAGCTCAGCACCTCGCAAGCTCAGCACCTTGCTTGCACTGGCTGGTTTATATAGATGTACAATGACTATCAGAAGCTGCTAGAAGCTTCTAGAAACAGGTGTGACTAATCCTACTAATTAAATCACAAGACTAACTTTTTTTTTTTTTCCTTTTCACAGAATCACAAACAGACACCCAATTCCCTAATGAAATTCAACAATTACAGTTATCACCACTATGTAATTGTGTTGAAACTATGCACTTATCTTAAATTCAGCACTTTACTTCAGCTCAGCACCTCGAAAGCCATATTGGTGAGCCACATTCTATTGAACTCTTCTGATTATCACTTTGTCTAAATGGGCCTTATTTTATAAGCAAAATGAAATAACATGGATAGTGGAAAATCAATAAACCAATCCCTGGATAACTAATCGTTTGCCATCCTGGTACAATCGTGACCTTACACATTAGATTGTTGGAGACAGTAATTTATTGTAAGCTGTATGGCAGCTATCATCTTTGAAATAAGCTACATAATTATTCTTAATTTTGAGAAACACTGTACATACCTTGCATCGCCTGTATGTATTGTAGAGTGCAAAGGACGACGAGTAGACCTTGTGTTCCCATTTTCACCTCATCCTTGAAAGTATATAAAAGGCAAATGTCACAACAAAATCTGAACGTAATGACTTTAATTATTTCCTCCTGCCTTGTAAGTGACAGAAAATAAGAAAAAACATTCTGACACCCAAGTCATTTTTCATTGAGTCTATGTAGAGGTCAGATTTCCCTGCCCTTTGAAATGAAAACCCAGCTTAAACAATGTAGCTAGCTCTACCTCACCATAAACATTTGCTCTCCACTGAACCTTCCTGTTTTTTCAATGGAAGAAGAGACTAAAAGCCCCCCATACACTTTAGCTGTCGGACAAACTTTCAGTCGACAGTCTACTCTCTTGAATTCACCATACACAGGAGTGCTTGATTCGTCTGGCTCCAACTTCTTATCTCCAGGTGGATCAAAAGGATCGGCCATTAAAATACAACATGCCATATCCCATCTGTTGGAGAAGAGTAGGAAGGCCCCCCATACAAATTAGATTACAGGCAAATCTGAGCACTATGGGAAGGGTCAGATGTCTTTAGAAAAATGCGAATGGGGCCTTGGAAAGTGGCCAACTTTTTTCATCTGTTCTTGTTCTATTGAGAGAGTATCTTAAAACATCCTACAAATTAGATAGTGTCCAATCCTGGTATAATCTTGAGGTTTGGAAGACTTTTGTCTAATATTGTCATGCACAGAATAGAAGAGAGTCCGGCGTGAGGCCAAACACACAACCTAAACGGGAAAAACACCACAACAAGACAAGGGGTACACCTGGGACACTTTAACAACGGAGAGCCCTAGCACTAGTGAGAGGGAAGTTGAATACCTCCTCCACTTACCTGCCGCTGTACCCTGTACTCCTAGCCAGACCCTATACAGGTTCCTCAACTGTTGCCGAGCAGGAACCTGAAGCTCTAAGATGACCCTAGAATAGTCCTGGCTAAGGAGTGGGCAGGTGAGGGACGCTAGCCTCACTGCTGCACTGAAAGAACACTCCAGGAAAGGAAGACAGACGGGGAAAAACAACAACAGTCTGCTGCAGTCAGACCCAAGACTGTAGCCACCACAGCAACTACAGCAGAGGGGAACAGCAGCTCCTTCTACCTCTAGGACCAGAATCCAAATGAATAAAGAATAACCTGCACTCTCTCCTGATAGCAGAGGGTATATAAAGGGACTGGAAGTGGTTCAAACTGGAAACACCTGAGATGGTAATGAGACTGCTTGCTGTCAAGGAATACTGCCATTAACCCTACAACTGCCAAATGAAAGGAAACACATTTAAATAGCAGAGTCTCACAGGGGAAAAGTGAGACTCAGACCCAAAACATCACTAAACTTCTATAGCAGAGAAATGACCATTACAAATTTCAACCTAAGGGGTAGCTGCCATTTAGGAAAAAAAGTTAACCATGTCATAGAGACATATCAGAAGTTTTGATTATTTTGGATCTGTCTGTTTCACTGAGCATTAACCCGATTGGAGCACTGTGCCTCTTAGTTTCTGATCAGCTTTGTTTGTCCTTCAGAGCATGAGTGAAAGGTATACACAATTTACATGTATCTGAGGAGAGCTGAGCAAACACAATGAGAGATAAAAAAAAAAGCAGCACATAGCTGTCACGAGTGTGTCATGTCTGCATGTTACCTCTGGAGGACCTGGAATCAGGAGGTCTCAACACTTAATTGATCGCAGGTCCTCTGTGGAGTCTACAGTGTATTGAAGTGGATTTGCTTTCATTTGATACTGAAGGGGTTAAGGACCTTTTCCTTTCTGGCTGAGATTACTCTTAGCCTTAATCACTGCTGCATCATCTTATTATCATTCCCTTCTGCTATATTTACTCACTCCTGGCTTCACTCCATGCTGGTGATAGATCTTCTATACTGACCACTTTGAAGGAGCCTGTCTCTGGAGAAGTTGTGGTGTTGTTTCAGTTACAGCTGTGAAGTTTACTGCTGGAGAAATTCAGGAGTATTTTATGTGTTGTCTTTCCCCACCCGTTTGTCTTACCTTCCTCATGTTGTCTTATTACAGTGGCAAGACTAGTGTCTTGCTGGCCTGCACACTAGTCAGGTTGAGGTCAGGGACAGCGAGAGCCTAGGCACATAACAGGGCATGAGGGAAGGACCCGTCTAGTGAGAGATAGGAGGTGACCCTGCTTCTTTCTCCCTATTGGAAGGGCCATCTTTTACAGCTTCCCAGGTTTTCCCTTTGTGTTGTGCCACTCACTGAGGAGTCCTCTAGTGTGACAATAGCTTAACTAAGCACATTTGTAGAGGGGTTAGGGCTATGCCCACCCCTGCAGAAGTAGCCGACACATTGGTGGTCTATGTCTAATGTGATAATATGTATGTGTATTCGTAAATGGCCACCAGGTGGCAGTGTGGTAGTACGGCTGTCCTGGCACCTGGGTGAGCAGGGAAAGAGTTAAGGAAGAGGAGGAGCACAGGATATATAAAAGGGTGATATAGGAAGTAGAGAGCAGGAGTGTCCCCCAGTAGTAGTAGTGACAGAAAGAAATGCAAAATTGTGAATCTGATCCTAAGGGTCACCCCTACGATCGTGGACACGCGGGATCCTGTGATGAAAGGATTGGCTAACTGCGTCCCCAGAAGTGGGTTATAGTCCGGTCACTCGGGGGAAGGCATCTATATCTTCCTGGATCGAAAACCCGAAGATTGCCTCTGCGAGACCGAAGGTCAGTTGCGCCCTCACGGAGAAGGATATGTCTGGTTCTTGGCCTGAGCACGGTCCCTGGTGGTGGGATGGATCGGTCTAAAAGACTTTATGATCCAGTCCATGCAAGCGTGATGTTAAACAGAGGGTTGAGGGGCCTAGCGGTATCTTATGGAGTCCAGATGCCAGGAGAACGGACCACCATTAAATTTAATGCTGAGGCGGAATTGAGAGAGAACCCCTATGGGAACTTGAACGGTGCCCGTGAGATGCGATCAGAAGTTATTCCTGAGTTTAAGAACAATAAAGTCCGGTTGGTTGTAAAAAGAAGGAATCACATAGCTTCTTTTTTCTGCCATAAATCGTTTATAACAGAATAAAGAAGCTATGTGCTTCCTTCACCTCATGACTGGTTGCCTTTAGGATCAAATCTCCTTTTCCTTCTGCATATAAGACATCATCCAGATTTCCACGTCTAATGTCTTCCTGGTGCACAACAGTAATGTATATATCAAAAAGCACAAGGTATTTTAAGCTGCATTTTTATTTAAGGTTCTGGCTCCTATCTGGCTGTATAACTGATTTTCTTCGATGACCTCTAGTCATTAGACCAGTGCACGTGACCTGAGTAATGAGAAATAAAAGTGTCTTATTTCTACAAGGTCAGGTAATTGCAGGTAAGCCGCAATGCAGGTTTTGTAAGGCTGAGATGGCATCTAGGATAAGGTCATGGGGTTAAGACTCGCCTTTTCTTTCAGATGTTTTGTATGACACAGACATTATTTGAACGCATTTCTATTCCAAAATTGGAATTTAGCGAATATCTCTATCCTTTCTTTAGGCCATAACTATAGTCATATACTTTAACTTTTTACACTTTTGAGTCCCCTATCAACATTTACAGATATATTATCTTTTAAAGCTCCCAAGGAAAGTTCCCAGTATATACATAAAATCAGGGGTGGTCATAGACAGAAAAATGCCCCCCATGCAATGGCAATGGCAATATGTGGGCACTTTGCAACCCCAATAATTCTTCACAATGCAGCCTTGAACGTGTCTGTGACAGAAGGTGTCTGCTGCTTTGGAGGCAGAAATGGGCCCCCTTACCACCCGGTCCATGTGTGGCGGCACAGGTCCCAATCCCCCACCCCCCCAAAAAATCACAGAAACAGGCCACTTTACCTACCAACACCAAGTCACAATACCAATGTGTGACGCCCTGGCCTATCAGGTCGTCACAAGGGTACCGTGCAATCTGCCCTTCTGCATGGTACCCGCTCCTCCTTGGTTTCGGATCCTGTCCCTTTGGTGTTGCTAAGAACAGGTGTAAACAAATCCTGAGGAACACACTGCACCACACCCACCAGACACCCATTGGGCGGCCTGAGGGGAATAGGGCCACCCAGATGGGGGCAAGGTAGAAGGAGGGCCAGAAGTGTCAGAGTAGTCAGAGAGTGTCAGTGAGCCGTGACAGGACAAGGTCACACTTCGGAGCTGGGCTCCTGTACCCGTCCCAGATGCCAGACATTGGCCTGGCCTGGAAGAAGCTGGAACCCAGTTGCAGGGGGCACGGTACTGCCACGGAGGGCAGACCGGCGGCCTTGTGCTACAACCGGGCAGGGGCCAGGGCACGGCGGGGTACGCGGACCCTACGCTGGGAAGGAGCTTTATGCAGCCCAGTAGTTCACCCAACAAGGACAGAATCTTCACAAACCATTCTCCACCCGCTCCAAAATTGGGGTACTAGCGCAACAAGGGGGATATCCGTCCAGAAAATTCCAAGCGTGTACCCTGAGAGCAAGCTCACCCTGCTAGCCACGCAGGTCAGCGGGACCCGAGTAATTTCAGGTGAAAGGGATCCACACAGAGGAAACACAGTGCCAAGGGACAAGGCTTCAGACCAACCAGCAACGCCAAAAGGGCACGGATCCAGCGTGCTCACCCAAAGGTTGCAAGGCATTCAGGACTTTGGTTTACCCGGTGTCAGTGTCAGCATCTCTGGACTGTGTGAGTACGTTGTGCCCCTCTACTCCCAACGGGTCCCCAGCCAGCCATCACCGAGACCTGGGACACCATTCCCCAGCCCACGGAGGGGTTAACATCACAAGCTGCCATCCCATCGCTCCCGGGCGCTCTTCCCCAAATGCAGCAGCGGTGGTATCCCGCCTTACCACGACCCGTGGGTGGCATCCTTTCACCCCCTTTTGTAAATTTCTTTTCCCCCTTTTTCATTTAGAGCGGCCACACGATCCAGTCTCGGGTCCGGAGACCCCTTGAGCCACTGCGGATCCGGATCCGAGCAGCCCGACAGGGGCATAACAACCACGGTCGCAGGGGTCATGACTACGACCGGGCCCGGGGTGCAGGGGGCCCACTGGCCCCAGCACCTGTTTCACCTGGATGTGCATCCAGCTGAAATATATTGCAGCACATGGTCCTTTTGGGTCCCTGCACTGCGATGTGCCGGCCGTAGATTAAGCCTGTTAATATTCACTACTCCTCACGACCATAATCCTGGCATGGGGAGCAGAGAGTATGCCAGCACAGCTGACAGCACTGTAAGTGGGCGCGCATGATACTGACGTCATGCGCTCCACTGCTTAGAATGCTGGTCAGTTGCCAGGAAACCAGTGCCAGAGGAGGACGCCGGGAAGGGGAGTGTAATCGTTTAGTTGTTTTTTCATTTTTTTTTAAATGTGCGGAGACTGGGGGTTCATAGTTACCAGGATGGGGCCCTATATACCATGATGGGATATGATGTGGCCCTATATACTAAAATGGGGACATGATGTGGCCCTATATACCAGGATGGGGACATGATATGACCCTATATACCAGGATGGGGACATGATATGACCCTATATACCAGGATGGGGACATGATGTGGCCCTATAAACAAGGATGGGGACATGATGTTGCCCTATATACCAGGATGGGGATATGATGTGGCCCTATATACCAGGATGGGGATATGATGCAGACCTATATACCAGGATGGGGACATGATGTGGCCCTATATACAAGGATGGGGACATGATGTGGCCCCATATACCAGGATGGGCACATGATGCAGACCTATATACCAGGATGGGGACATGGTGTGGCCCTATACACCAGGATGTGACAATGATGGGGACATATGCTAGGATGGGGCTATATACCAGATTGGGACATGATGAGGCCATATAAATCAGGATGGGGACATGATGAAGCTATATATACCAGGATAGGGATATGATGAGGTCATATATACCATGATGGGACCATGTATCAGGATTGGGACATATACCAGGATGGGGCAATGGGGCAATATATACCAGGATTGGGACATGATGCAGCAATATATACCATGATGGGGACATACACAAGAATGGGGCCATGATGGGGGCATATATATATATATATATATATATATATATACAAGGATGGGCCATGATGGGGACATATATACCAGACTGGAGTCATGATGGGGACATATACCAGCATATAGTCATGATGAGGTCATACACCAGGATGGGGGACATAATTACCAGGACGTCACCCAGGATGGGGGGAGATTAGTACAGGATGGGGGGAGGGTCATTACTAGACAATTAAGGTGATGGGGGCAACTTGTATGTCTTTACAGCATTTCAAATGCTACAATGGCCCAAATGGGGGGGGCCGGATCAATCTTTGCACCTGGGCCCATCGAACTCTAGTTACGCCACTGACTACAGGATGCAGCAGACCCCCATGATAAAGGTGGGGGCAGCACAGGTGCAAATACTGATGAAGTAACCACTCACAATCTATCAATGTGTAATAGTTGTACTTGTCCCCATTCTATTTATAGCATTTTCCTGACTATAAAATATGTATTTTATACTAAGTATATTGTAGGTGTTGCTGAGTATTAACATGTGTATAATAATATGTACTGCTGCTAGCGAACTATAGGTCCCTGATGTAGCAGAGCCAGGATCATGTAGTGGCCGGAACCACTCCAAATGCTCTTTGGATTGTACAGCCATCTCTCGCTCTGTTGATTGTGTGATATGGGAGAAGGACCTCATCACATGGCCCTATATACCAGGATGGGGACATGATGTGGCGCTATATACCAGGATGGGGACATGATGTGGCCCTATATAACAGGATGGGGACATGATGTGGCCCCACATATCAGGATGGGGACATGATGCAGACCTATATACCAGGATGGGGACATGGTGTGGCCCTATATACCAGGATGTGGCAATGATGGGGACATATGCTAGGATGGGGCTATATACCAGATTGGAACATGATAAAGGTGGGGGCAGCACAGGTGCAAATACTAATGAAGTAACCACTCACAACCTATCAATGTGTAATAGTTTGACTTGTCCCCATTCTGTTTATACCATTTTCCTGACTGTAAAATATGTATTTTATACAAAGTATATTGTAGGTGTTGTTGAGTATTAAAATGTGTATAATAATATGTACTGCTGCTAGCGAACTATAGGTCCCTGATGTAGCAGAGCCAGGATCATGTAAGGGCCGGAACCACTCCAAATGCTCTTTGGATTGTACAGCCATCTCTCGCTCTGTTGATTGTGTGATATGGGAGAAGGACCTCATCACATGGCCCTATAGTGGTCAGGTAGGAGCAGCAGTAGGTTCGATGTTAGATACCATAGGGTTGAGCCAAGTAGGGGAGGAGTGTCAGATGGATGGTGGGTTGGTTGAAAAGACGGCCCTCTTGGGGTACCAGTTCTGGATAGGGTTTGAGAAAGAGAAAAAATGGCTACAGGGTCAGGGCCAGTCAGGGAACATGAAATAACCAAAAGGTCCGGAGCCTATGGCTCACTTCAGCGGGCTCGGGGAATTCATACGACTAGACAGACGTTGAGGTCCAGAAGTGGATGACGATGTGAGGAAGAGGGGGGAGCTGAGACACAGGCCCAGCAGCTTGAGGATGAGATCCAAGATAGCGGAGATAAGTTGAGAGAGAGTACCCCACAATAATTGAAACAGCAAAACGAGAAGTGAGGCCATGAATGAAAAGTGAGGCCACGTCTATAGTAGTGTTGTGAAGAATAAACTGTATGAGTTTGCCAAGAAAACTCTGGTGTCTCGTGTTTTACAACTTTGTCTATGACAGGGACTGGCAGCAGGGCAATGACGAAACCACTAACTAACTAACTGAAGTTATACACGCACATGGGGTCTCCTTGGCGAAGGAGAACGTAGCCTGTACGGCCCGGCTTCCATGCCTTCCTTCAAATTCATGGGGGGATGGCTACCTATTATTGTAGATGGCAAATCAGGTGAAAATGCACATTAAGAATAATGGAAACAGAACGATACATAACGAAAAAAAATTGAAGTTGCAAAGGACCAATATCAAATAACATCAGAAGGAAATACAGGTAGTATAGAAAAGCGCAAACATGTACCCTTGATAAACATAGTCATCAAAATTAAAGAAGGGATTTCCTTTTAGTTAATTTTAGTTTCTAAGGGCGGTTTGGTATGACAAAAATCGCACCTTACTGACCGTACCCTGGTGTCTGGTGTCTGCGGCACTCACGTCATGTCGTCAGCACAGTAGCCAATCAGTGAGCTTATTGTAGATGGGGCTCCCCATTTAGAGCCAATAAGATCACTGATTGGCTGCCACACGGTCAACGTTACGTCAGGGCCACCGCCAATGCCAGCCACCGGGAGCAGCACCATAATCTCAGGTGGACTTGGCATTAGTGGTTTTGCTGACTGTTTTACAGTCATTAAATTGTTTTTCCGTGAATACATAATGATAGAGGCAGTGGAATTAATCATAAAATGGGAGTAAAACAACTTTTATGTCTCAAATTTCTAGAGCTAGGATGTTACCGATGCTGGTTATAATGGTATGGAGCCCCTTCCCAACGTTTTGTACGTGTTACCATGTTTCCCTGTTATGTCGCTACTTCAGGTGCTCCAAAATG
The DNA here is from genome assembly GCF_048569485.1 of Anomaloglossus baeobatrachus. Lineage (NCBI taxonomy): Eukaryota > Metazoa > Chordata > Amphibia > Anura > Aromobatidae > Anomaloglossus > Anomaloglossus baeobatrachus. The sequence continues at coordinate 67,124,606 of NC_134360.1, forward strand.
AAGCTCACCATACTAATTTATACAAGTATTTCCAAATAATTTATCATCTGTGACTGACCCCACAGTATAACAACCCAAGAAAAAAAGCAAAAGACCTTGTGAAGATGCTGGCAGAAGCTGGTAAGATTGTCATTATCGACAGTGAAACTAGTAATTCATCAACATGGGCTGAAAGGCCACTCTGCCAGGAAGAAGACGTTACTTGAAAATAAACATCTCATATTTATACTGCTTTTTCCATGCATAAACTATACCTCCAACCCATGGTATACCCCCTATAGCTTCTCCAGATTTGTGATACAGACACAATGGCTGGAACATTCTATACAACCTGATACAAAGATAAGATACTCCCAGAGACGACCTCAGGTCACACACAGTTCCCAGCCCATCTGGTAGACTATGGCTTCCACGTGATCAGTTCCCAATCCTTTCTCTTACCTGTGCTCATCTCATGCTATCCCACAGTCCCGCAAATCTATACCCAAACGTGCGCCGTCCTGTGAGAACAGTCTGTGCCCAGTCGTTGTGTAGGAGACAGATGCGGTTGACTGTTTTCCTGTTTGTTGCAACCTCTTCTAGGAATAGGGAAGTGGCTTCATGTCACGGTCACAAATAGGTGGGAAGAAAACAATTCTTTGTTATTGGAAATTCCAAGTGGTACAATCCTATTTAAAGTGGTTGTCTCATGACTGTAAGAGTATTTTGGATGGGCGCTTGGGACCCCTCTATAAAGAAAAACAGAGGGCAGCTCTGTATGCTCACATCCCACTGTTGCCATACCCAGTTTCTCTATTTGCACTTAACTTTGGCCTATTAAAGATATCAAATCAGTATCGAAACACAAAGCTTGAATGTCTTACCAGTAATTGATCATGACTATATCTGCTATCCGGTGGACGGTCATTACCAGCTGCCCCCGTGTCCTGCATTTTCTTCTATATTGTTGTATACCCTGTTGTCTGTCAACCATCACTGAGGAAAGGAGCAGTCACTAACAACATAACCCTACAAGCCTTTGTAAGGGGTGGGCAGACCCCTTACAATGAGGTACAGTTTCCCCGGAATGTTGATGTTATTTAATAAAAATGTTTTATTGTTATATGCACTGTTTTTAGGGGTTCCCCTAGTGGCCGGGTGGGACGGCTGTCTCCACAGAAACAGGGCAGAGGAAAGGAGGAGCCGGCAGCAGAAAGGGGAGGGAGAAGGAGAGTTGAAAAGGAAAAAAATTAGAACCAGAAGCAGTTGAGTACGGGACGGGAGAGAAGAAGCAGAGAAGGGGCAGAGTGTGGAAGCTGGGTGAATAGGAAAGCCGGAGAGAAGAGGAGAAGGCGGAACCTCAAGTGTGAAGCAGTACTGGTGTGGGTCTGGTCTGTGATAGCCGTGGTGGGAGCCAGGTGAAGTGGATTAGCCGGGCACATCCCCACTGGAGGAGACGTCAGGAACAGGTTTTTTTCCCCTCAGCCAAAAAGTGTGAAGTCACCTGAAGTGTTGTGCCTCTGTGAAGAAAAAGTGCATAATAAAAATGCCTGCTGGTTCAATTGATCCATGTCTGCAGAGTCTCTGTACAACTGACGACGGCGTCTGCACCACCACACTCTGCCCCACCAAGTCATCTCCTGTCCCCAAAGTGACGGCGGCACCAGGGGTAAGCCTAGCAGAAGGGGCCACGACTACAATCCCCGAGGCGCCCCTGGCACCCCGTTACATGTGGCGTAGTCGGCAGGATCCGGATTATATGCAAAGGGTCCCGATCCCATGGTGGGAAGAAGTGGTGCCTAAGGCGTTGGACCAGGCACAAGATGGCGGCAAGATGGCCGTCGTCTTCAAGGACACAGTAAGAGCGCGAAGAATTGGCGCCAAAAGAAAAGCCTGGGGCTGTCCGGTGAAGAAAAAGAAGTACGGAGTACTCCGCCCAAAGAGGGGAGGTGCTAGCCCCAGGATGCTAAAGAAGACATGTGAAGTGGGCGGTGTTCCAGAAAAAAAGAAGAACCGCCGCAGAGGGGTCGATCTGATGTGTGAGACTGGGGGTGGAGTATACCCAAGAGCGGGAAAAGTAGACCCGCCTCCACTTCCTCCAGCATTTCCACTGACCCCGACGTCCTTACCAGAAACGCTGACTGCGAGCAAGATGGAGAATTCCGAAGGACAGCAAGCTGCGATGGCTGCATTGGTCGCGACTGGCCTGGGCAGGGGACACCAGAAGCAGACTGCGGCTGCGTCTGCGGAAGGACTCACCCCTCACTTACCGACTGTGCCCGGAGGACCACAGCGGCCCACGAAAGTTACCTGGGTCACAACCTGGGACGCCGCGACCAGAGAGACGACGACCGAGGTCCGAGCGACTTACACGGCACAGCTGCCGTCGGGAAACAGACTCCTGGGAACTCCCTATCGGTGCCCGGAGGTACCCCCGCCGGTCGCGGGGGGATCTTCAACCCCCGCAACAGTTCCGGCCCCGGAAGAACCACACGCCCGGGAGCTAGAAAAGGACGAGTGGGGTTTCTTCTGGGATCCAGTGCAGCCGTCGTCCCAGACTCGGCGGAAGTCCCCATCACCAGAACCCGACCCGGTACAGGAGAGGTTGCTGGCCGAGACCGTGGCCCGTGAAATGATGGCCGGTCCCCGGAGTGAGGAATTCGAACGACAGTGTACCGTCGGAACTGTGGTAAAGTTCAACCATAAAGAGGGTTATGGTTTCATCGAGGATGAAGAGACCGGTGACCATTACTTTTATAACCGGGTGAACCTGAACACTGAAGGCCTACCACAACGCCTGCATACTTTATACCCGGGAGAGAAGGTGCGGTTCATGAGAGAGGTGGGATGCAGAGGCCTTTTCGCGGTAGGAGTGACCCGGATGCCCACTACCCAAGAGGCTGCCCAATGGCAGCAAGAAATCGAGTGGGAGGAATGCCAATACCGGCGGCGTGCACAGCAAAGACCGGTACTAGCTGAGATCTCCCACCCGAGAAGCACACTGGCCGTAGCCCCGGAAGTCATGCCCGGACTGAGCGCTGACCCAGAGAAGGGGACCCCAGCGGTGCTGGCTATTCAACAGAGCCTGGTTACTCACCCGGTAATCGTCATGGGCAGCCCCCAGCCGTCCCGTGCAGCGACCCCATCACCCCCGTCGGGGGTTGAGGAGACAAGACCGGAGACCGAGATATCGGAGCCAACCGTCAATTACGAACCCTTCCGGAGGCTGCGCCGGTTGCCTGGTCAGTCTTTGTCTGACTACGTGAAGGCTCAACGGGCGGAATGGCAGCGTGCTTATCACCCCGAGTGAACCGTCATGACCAAAAGATAGTGGACCTGTTTATGTTAAATACCGGCATTGTTCAGAGCCGGAAAAGTTCTGCTGTTTGCAATCGGTTCAAGCTACTGAGCCCGGAAGGAGCCTGACGCTGGACTGAGCCAGGGGTTCCCTCCGTGTGGTTAAAGAAAACTTTGCTATTTTGTGTTCCTGCCGTCTAAGACCGGGAGTGCTGCAAAAGCCTCCGGGCAGAAGACCTGCAAAGACCGGGAGTGCTTACTAAAGGCCTCCGGGCACGTTACCTACTAAGACCGGGAGCTCCCAGGAGGGACTCCGGGCGCCGGACTGGTGCGCCCCTTGCGTGTGCCCTAAGGTGGACATATTTATAGTTTTTTTTACAACGACTTTATTATATAAATGTGGTTTTTTAGGTTTGTGCCTTGCCGGGAGGCTTAGGCTTAAAGAGGGGAGGTATGTAAGGGGTGGGCAGACCCCTTACAATGAGGTACAGTTTCCCCGGAATGTTGATGTTATTTAATAAAAATGTTTTATTGTTATATGCACTGTTTTTAGGGGTTCCCCTAGTGGCCGGGTGGGACGGCTGTCTCCACAGAAACAGGGCAGAGGAAAGGAGGAGCCGGCAGCAGAAAGGGGAGGGAGAAGGAGAGTTGAAAAGGAAAAAAATTAGAACCAGAGGCAGTTGAGTCCGGGACAGGAGAGAAGAAGCAGAGAAGGGGCAGAGTGTGGGAGCTGGGTGAATAGGAAAGCCGGAGAGAAGAGGAGAAGGCGAAACCTCAAGTGTGAAGCAGTACTGGTGTGGGTCTGGTCTGTGATAGCCGTGGTGGGAGCCAGGTGAAGTGGATTAGCCGGGCACATCCCCACTGGAGGAGACGTCAGGAACAGGTTTTTTTCCCCTCAGCCAAAAAGTGTGAAGTCACCTGAAGTGTTGTGCCTTTGTGAAGAAAAAGTGCGTAATAAAAATGCCTGCTGGTTCAATTGATCCATGTCTGCAGAGTCTCTGTACAACTGACGACGGCGTCTGCACCACCACACTCTGCCCCACCAAGTCATCTCCTGTCCCCAAAGTGACGGCGGCACCAGGGGTAAGCCTAGCAGAAGGGGCCACGATTAAAATCCCCGAGGCGCCCCTGGCACCCCGTTACACCTTCACCAGGGTCGTGCCTGTAATTTCACAATCCCAAAAGGTGAGGACATCCCTCATTAATCTCCTATATCTCCACCATATATTGGGTTTCCTTGCACCAACTATTGTCTATTTGAATGGCCATTATGTAATCAACCTCTGCAAGGAGAAATTATCACTAGTGTCTCTTACGGGTGAGAGATGTGTGACAGTTCTGTGATCTGAGCCTCACTCATTCTTGTTTGGATCAGCATATTAAACGGATATGCTTTCTGTTGGCACTTCAGGAGTTAATGTCAGTTTTTCCTGCTAGCAGCTTACCCCAGTGTTGTATTATTTGTAGTGGTGGGAGTAGCGCTCTCGCCAGCCTGCTCACTAGCCAGGGCAAGTGCAGGTCTAGCTAGGGTACAAGGTGACCTGTTCATGGACAGGTTGCAAGAAACTGTATTGGACATTAGGGAGTGCAGGGTACAGCCTCAGGTGAGGTTAGAAGGTGTTCCTGCTCCCCTTTCCCTGGAGCCAGGGCTCAACGCTATTATTGTGTCCCTGGTGCCCCCCTTGTTCGTTGTGCGTTCTGTAGTGCACCAGATGTCTGTAGATCTGAGCACAACTGTCACATGGTACATTCAGATGCTAGCAACTCCGAGCGTGACAGAAATGTATAGTGAGTTTTTGCTTCTACCACTGATAACAACTGATCATTGTGGGTTAGAGTAGGGAGTTGTCATCTGACACCACTGATCAGCTGTTATTAGCTCCTGCATCACCAAATGAAAACAGTCTATACAGCTGGAACAGCACTGCACCGTACACAGTGCAATGGCTGTATTTCTGTTCTGTGGCTCAGCCCTATTCAAGTGAATGTGAGCAAATCTGCAGTACCCAGGAACAGCCACTATATAGTGTACGGAGCTGTGCTGGTGCAGCTTAGCCCATTGTTTACATCCAGATACTGCAAGAGCTGATAACTGCTGATCAGTGAGGGTGCCAGTTGTCAGATCCCCACCAATCTGATATTAATGATCTATCCTAAAGGCCACTTTACACACAGCGACATCGCTAGCGATGTCGCTGGTGAAAGCACCCGCCGCCCCCGTCGGTTGTGCGTCATGGGTAAATCGCTGCCCGTGGCACACAACATTGCTAGGACCCATCACACTATACTTACCTGCCTAGCGACGTCGTTGTGGCCGGCGAACCGCCTCCTTTCTAAGTGATATCTATTCCATGGTCAATAAAAAGACCAACACTGGCCTTCCTGGCTTTATTTTATACCATCAGTCGAAAGTTTTGACCATATCAATTGGACTACCCCCTTCACCACCTTCCTCTAAACAGAGGTTAAAGGGTAATTTACACGCTGTGACATCGCTAGCGATTGCTAGCGATGTTGAGCGCGATAGCACCTGCCCCCGTCGTATGTGCGACATTTGGTGATCGCTGCCGTAGCGAACATTATCGCTACGGCAGCTTCACACGCACATACCTTGTCAGCGACGTCGCTGTGACCGCCGAACAATCCCTCCTTCAAGGGGGAGGTGCGTTCGGCGTCACAGTGACGTCACCGCGATGTCACTAAGCGGCCGGCCAATAGAAGCGGCGGGGCGGAGATGAGCGGGACTTAACATCCAGCCCACCGCCTTCCTTCCACATTGCCGGTGGAGGCAAGTAAGGAGATGTTTGTCGTTCCTGCGGTGTCACACATAGTGATGTGTGATGCCGCAGGAACGACGAACAACATCGTACCTGTGGCAGCAGCGATATTAATGAAAGGAGCGACGTGTCAACGATCCCCGTTTTTGAACAATTTTGCGATCGTCGCTCCTTGGTGTCACGCGCTGCGATGTCGCTACCGGCACCGGATGTGCGTCACTAACGACGTGACCCTGACGATATATCGGTAGCGATGTCGCAGCGTGTAAAGCACCCTTAAAACTATCAACTGAGGAATTTGGGTATGCTCAAAATATGGTTAGTGTTCTATTATAAAAAAAACTTTTAGTATGCCATTTTTACACACCACACTTTGACAACCAGAAAACACATCTCACTCACTCCACAGTTGTCACGATATGTCACGGCCGGTCACTGAGGTATCACGGTCGGCTGACAATCCAGTGGCAGCGAGTGCTAGAAGATTACAAAGATTGGCGGCACATGTTGTTATCTGATGGTTCTCTGTTTCCAAAACCAGTGGACTCTATTACCCTGGGAAACTGTAAGTCCTTCATAACCGTTGGTATCCTCTGACTTCCTTAATTTACCTCACCCTGGGGTGGTTTGGGTGCAGTTTATAGTTTGTTCCTGCTGAGCTCTGGAGAAGTCATCTTCTGGTGCTTCTAAGGGTACCTTCACACTTTAGCGATGCAGCAGCGATCCGACCAGCGATCTGACCTGGTCAGGATCGCTGCTGCATCGCTACATGGTCGCTGGTGAGCTGTCAAACAGGCAGATCTCACCAGCGACCAGTGACCAGCCCCCAGCCAGCAGCGACGTGCAAGCGACGCTGCGCTTGCACGGAGCCGGCGTCTGGAAGCTGCGGACACTGGTAACTAAGGTAAACATCGGGTATGGTTACCCGATGTTTACATTAGTTACCAGCGCACACCGCTTAGCTGTGTGTGCAGGGAGCAGGGAGCCGCGCACACTGCTTAGCGCTGGCTCCTTGCTCTCCTAGCTACAGTACACATCGGGTTAATTAACCCGATGTGTACTGCAGCTACATGTGCAGAGAGCCGGAGCCGGCAGCACAGGCAGCGTGAGAGCGGCGGAGGCTGGTAACTAAGGTAAATATCGGGTAACCACCTTGGTTACCCGATGTTTACCCTGGTTACAGCTTACCGCAGCTGCCAGACGCCGGCTCCTGCTCCCTGCTCGCTTCATTTGTCGCTCTCTCGCTGTCACACACAGCGATCTGTGTGTCACAGCGGGAGAGCGCCTTTGAAGAAAACGAACCAGGGCTGTGTGTAACGAGCAGTGATCTCGCAGCAGGGGCCAGATCGCTGCTCAGTGTCACACACAGCGAGATCGCTAATGAGGTCACTGCTGCGTCACAAAAAGCGTGACTCAGCAGCGATCTCGGCAGCGATCTCGCTGTGTGTGAAGCACCCCTAAGACATCTGTGGTTGCTACTGCTCAGATGTTTGTCTTTTGCTATCTACCAGGGCTCTAATGATTGCAGTCGTGTTTCCTCTGTAATGTTCTCTTGTGTCTTCCTTTAGTGGTTAGTGGGGTTGATGAAGAGCTCATCCCACCCATTCCCCATTTAGGGCCCAGCACCAGGGATACCCAAAGTCAGGTATCCAGCTCAGCACATAGGCGAGGAACCTATCTAGGGTGGTGAGGGACCCCAGGGACCGGTTGTAGGTTGGTGTCAGGGGTCGCCACTTCACCCTTTCCTTACCTATAAGGCATCTCTTCCCCTTTCCTGTGTATTGTCTTATACTGGTGGTATAGCCTCTCTCACCTGCCATGACATCAAGTAGCTTTAATGCCATATATTATGGGTTCTATCTCCAACATGATAATAGGTATCTTCAGACATCTTCTCATGGGTGTCTGTTTGCTCCTCCATCACCATTGTAAATCAACAACTGAACTAGTGTGCCACCCCTGCAGCGGTCAAACCACTCGGATCCAGGGGTTGCTGTGGCTCGAAGGTCTCCGAACCCGGAGGCTCACGGCCACTTCAAATGCAAAGGGGTATTTACAGGGGATATGAGTTTGTGACACAACCCGTGGTTCGCGGTAAGGGGAGTACCGCCGCTGACGATGGTAGTACCCGAGGGAAGATGGAGTGGGGCAGCCAGATGACGTTCCCTCCACGGGTAGGGAAGGCTCCGGGACTCTTAATGATGAAGGTGTAGGGGAGCGTGGTGCAGATTGGAAGCAGGGGAGGACAGCGTACTCACTTAGGCAGTGTTGGTAGTGATGCGACCGCAAAGCAGACTCTGACACAAAGGTAAACCAAGTCTCTGGGTGCCGCTGTCACTTCAGGGGAGCTCGTCCTCCAGGAGTCTGCTCCCTTTGGTGTTGCTGGTGATCTGTACCTTGCCTCCATGCACTGTATTTTAGATGGTCTGAGTGACCCCTATGCTTAAAGTTGCCGGGGTCCTTCTCCCCACTGTTAAGTAGGGAGCCTATGCTCTCAATGGCTGACACTTGGGATTTCAGTGGACCGCATAAGCTGGAAAGACCTATCCCCCTCGTTGTGTTGGTGCCTTCGATCTCTGAGCTCTTGGGGAAAGTTCATAAAGAGACTATCCTCCACAGGTTAATTATCAGGTTGTGTGATGCCCTGGTCTATCAGATCGTCACAGGGTATTGTGCAATCTGCCCTCCTGTGCAATATCCACCTCATCCTTGGTTATGGGTCCACAACTAAACGGTGTTGCAAACATCAGTCAATGAAAGTCCTACGTACACTCTGAACCACACCCACCAGACACACCAGAGGACGGCCTGAGTGGAATGGGGCTGCCCACTTGGGGAGGTTGGTTAAGGGGAGGTCAGTGAAGTGTAGGAAGTGAAGGAGAGAGGAGGTTAGGAGCCGGGCTCCTTGGAAGTACTAGGTAGCAGACGTTGGTCTGGACCTAGTAGGAGCTGGACCCCCGGTCACAGGGGATCATGACTAGGGGCACGGAACTGTCGAGAAGGACAGCCGGTGGCCTTGTACCATCACCGGCTGGGACCAGGGCACGACGGGGTACATGGACCCCAGGTCAGGGAGTAGCTTCAGGCAACCTGATAATTTACCCAACGAGAACGGAGCCTTCAAGATCCGCTCTCCACCCGCTCCAAAATCAGGGTACTAGCGCAACGAGAGGGATAGGACTTTCCACTATAACGGTCCAGAAAATCCCAAGCGTGAACCCTGAGAGCAAGCTCCCACAAGCTAGCCACACTGGGGAGCGGGACCCGACTAGTTTTATGCTACCGGGACCACCAGAAGAGAGAACTTAGTGCCAGGAGTAAGGTCACAGATAACCAGGCAACACCATCGGGGACGGGACCCAACCTAGCTCCCCTCAGCGGCAGTGGTGTCCAGAACTTTGGTTTATCCAGTTGTCGGTGTCAGCTCTGTGGACTGAGTGAGTATGCAAGTGACCCTCTTCACTCCCCACGGCACTCCCCAAACACCATCACTGAGTACCCGGGGCATCCCCCCTACCCATGGAGGGTTCTAACACCTGGCTGCCCCATTCCATCACCCCCGGGTACTCCCAACTGCAACGGTAGTACTCCAAATTACCACATACCACGGGTGGCGTCACAAACTTTAACACAATCCCCTTTAAATACCCCCTTCATTTGAGTGGCCGCATGACCCCCGAGTCCGGAGACCCCTCGAGACCCCTCGAGCCACCGCGGAACCGGATCTGAGCTGCTAAAACGGGGGCGGCACAGTTGCGTGAAGCTACTTCTTGATCTAGGGTCCAGTACCCCACCGTGCTCTGTACCGGTTCGGTTACTAGGTACTTCGGTGCCAGCCGTTCCCCAAAACTAAACCTGACACCATTCTCCAATACCCTGCGACCGGGTCTCCGACTCCTTCAGTCCCAGACCACCGTCTGCGACCTACCCAACGTCTCCCAGGGAGCTTCAACTCCCCCTAGCTCCTCACTCTCTGAGGGCTACCACTCTTCTGACTCTGCCCCTCCCATCAGTCTGCCTGACCCCTAGGCGGGTGGCCCTGTTCTAGCTAGACCACCCACTAGTGTGCCTGACAGGGTGTGGTGTGAAGTGTGACTAGGATTTGTATGCTGATGGAGCGATACCAAAAGTTAGGATCCCAGAACCATGGGGGGGTTGAGTCCTGCACCAGAAGTAAAGGGGTGCAGTACCCTGTGACACCCTGACTAGTTCAGGGGCATCACACTAGCACGTCAAGAATGGGTTGCTACAATGCCCAAGGGGCCTAACGGATCATATCAAGGTAGAACCTCTGGGTTGATCTAAAACTGAACATAGATTTGTGCAATGGCTATCATAGGTCATTCAAAGGAATCAACAGGACCTATACAGACAGGTATGACCCCATCACTCAGGATGAACATCGCTGTACCCATACCATGCTTGCTTCTCTTTTTTTTTCTGCGTCTTGCTATACTTTGTCCACTTACCTGTTTTTCACACAAAGAAGGTGCTCAGTTGTACACAGAGGGTGAAGTAACTATTGAACACGTCACCAATTTTCTAAGGAAATATATTTATAAAGGTGCTATTGACATGATTTACTGAGCCGCTTGCTGTGGTTTTGATAAAATCACACTTTTATCAGCAGGAGATTATCACTGGGGAACTAGTAAACCTGCTCCTCCGTAGTCCTTTATATTTAGGAGTTCTGTATGACCTCACCCCCACCACTCATAGCCGCTTTCTTTCACGGGGTGTGATGGGATTGTGGCGCCCTGGACAAGCCAGGACGTCACAGGAACTACACCAACACACCCCACACTCCCAGCAGGCACACCAAAGTCAGACAAAATCCTTGTTGCCTCCCTCCAGGGGCTGATGTCCACACCAGGGGGTGGGCCATGCGGTTGGTCCCGCCCACCGAGGAGTTCACAGTCCTGCAGGCGGGAAAAGGAAGGAGAAGAGTTTTAGAGTTTGAAGTGGAAGGAGTGAAGTGGTAGAGGAGAAGAGAGAAAGTGGTCTGGTTGTGTGGCCCGGACGGAACAGCAGGGTTGGCAGACATTGGTGACCGTCTGCTGGAGAGGCTTATCGGAGCCAGCTGTAAGGACCGTGGACGGGCGGTGGCCCGGCGGTACCGGAACGGTACGCAAAGAGAAGCCAGCACCATCCGGCAGGGGCTTACGGACCCCGACAAGGCTAGGAGTCGCCATGCAATTTGTCAAATCCTTTAGCGAAGGGAACCTCCTGGGTTTCCCAGCAGCCAAGTCCCGATAGAAGGCAACAGTCCAACCGTTAGAAGAAAACACAGTCACCGCCAAGGCTAAAGTTCCCAGGGCCAGAGCCTGCGGGCAAAAGGGGCTCCTTCAGCAACCTTCAAGCTGGGGAGCGGGTTACCGGTGGGAACCCATTGGAACCGTTTACACTACACAGGTGCAGGGAAAGGCAGTCACCATCAACCTGCCGGGAGGAGAAACACCGCAGCCGTCTGTGGGACCCGTCCATCCAGCCGTTTGCTTCACCGGAGACTCTGTGTTCATCATTGGCTGAGTGAGTACCACCGTGCCGTGCGGCACAGCGCTGCCCCCGCGACCCTGCACCTCGCCAGGCCCCGTAACCTGCCTGCCATCCATCCCTACCCCCTCATCGGGCCCCGGGACAAGCAACCCCCCTACCCACGGAGGGGAGAACTAACATCCAGGCTGCTCCCTGTCATCGCTCCTGGGATCCCCGTCCAGAGCAGCAGTGGTGTCACCAATCTCACCACAACCGTGGGTGGCGTCACGGACAATACCAAATCCCCACATTCAATTCCCCCCTTTCACTCACGGGCGAGGAACGCCGCTCGAGTCCCCGGGATCCGGCCCACTGCTCGAGCCACCACCGAGCAGCAGCAGCAGCCGGACCCGAGCAGTGGGAGAGCGCAGCGTCCCCTCCTCCGCCCGCGACAGGATCACTATGAACAGGGGAGCCTAAATTGGCCCTTAGGCTAGGGGAACCCTCACTGACACTGATCCCAAAGATACACCTGAATGTGGCGATGTTTTGGCCGCCTTCCTAACCCTAGCTCCTGAACAACCCTGGCCTAGTGGCCCCCTTCCCTCCAACCAGGAGAGAGCCAGGACAGAAGTGATTAATCCTACACAAATAAACAGACAGGGGGGAACCAAAACTCAAACTCGCAGCAATCACTCACAGAGATAGATAATATGTGATCAGGAGGAAACTAAAAGAAGTGAGGAAATAATCAGACAAGAGTATTTCCACAACACACCAAACAGCACAGAGAAGTTCACTAGCAGCTGGATATCAAAGCATAACGACTGGGATTGAAAAAGCGATCATGGGCATAGGAAAACAGGCTCCGCCATCTTAAAAGGACGGAGGTGACTGTGATAGGTCTCCTGCAACATGTGACTCAAGCAGTAATCCACAGGCTAGCAGAAATTAACTCTTTGCTAACAAGAGCACAGCTGGTCGACAGCCGAACCTGTCTGTGCAACTTAAAAAAGCAGCATTAGGCCCCCTTCACACGTCTGTGTCTCCGGTACGTGTTTAGTCCGTTTCCTCACATGCCAGAGACACGGGCACACGTATACCCATTAAAATCAATGGGTCTGCGCACACGTGCATGTTTTGCTATGGACCGTGTGTCCGTGTGGAGCATACGTGTGCCCATGTGCTCCACACGTAGACATGTCTGTTTTTCTCCGGCATCACGGGTGTCAAACGACCTGCACACAGACCGCATGGATGTGATCCGTGTGACACGCACCGGAGAAAACACACGTGTTTGTAAAAAAAAAATCTATACTCACCTTCTCCAGCCCTGCCGTCTCTGCCGCTGCTGTCACTTGCTTCTGACCCCCGCTCATTATGCTCATTGAATATTCACTCCACTGCGGGCGGAAGCAGCAGCGGGGAGTTAACAGGACCGGAGACCGAAGATCTGCACCACGGCCAGCGACGCCAGGGACAGGTGAGGAGAAAGTTCCCACACGTGTGCCATAAAAATGGCACACGGAGGACAATACGCACCTTTGACACGTCTGTGAAAAACGTGCATGATTTTCACGGCCGTGTGAAGGGGGCCTTGGAGTGCCTGACTCTGCTGTGTGAACAGCGTCAGAAGTAGTCCTGACACTCTGCAGGTTTTGAGCCAGACCCCAAGTGACACTTTCTGCCTATGCACAGTATACACAGAAGACTGCCAATCAGTGCTGTGGGCGGTGTCATACAGAGCTCAGCAGTTAGAGAACTGGGAAATCTGCAGCAGAGAAAACTGTGATTTTAAGCAATATGACAGCAAACAGCTGAGAAAGTGACACATCGCTGGAATCAGGGTCTCTGTCTCTACATGATGCCACTGTCAGATGGAGTAGCAAAAACCTGGTAACAGATTCCCTTTAAATACCCAGTACAATGCGTATAGAGATGAATGCACATACACAGCCATTTGCTGGTGGCTTATTTACTACCGTAATGTAAATTATACTGTTCTCTCGGCTGGATTCATGATGACTGGACACGGCAATTACAGGAAATGAAAGATGATATGTAGCTGTGTTTTAAGGAAGTTACTATGTGAAGAAATGAGGAATGTCTTTATATTTCATCATTATTTTGTTGCCAAATAGCAAATACATACAGATTAAAGTGATCATTGCATTTATCCTACTGTTTTATAAGGACACATCACTTTTTTCTTTTTCAAATAAAAGCTTCCATATCTTAACCTGAAACATGATATTATTAAATTATGGGTTTTTTTCCCCAATTAATGTCAATTAAGGTACAGGTAGCTGGGACACCAACACATCTAGTCTCTGGGAACGTCCTAAACTGCACAACAGCCACAGTCTTAACGATTTAATGCTGATCTGTCATAAGGTTTTTGCCATGCAATATGAGATCACCATAATGTAGAGAGAGATCCTGATTCCAGCGATGTGTCACTTACTGGTCTGCTTGCTGTAGTTTTGATAAAATCACCGTTTTATCAGCAGGAGATTATCACTAGAGGACCAGTAAACCTGCTGCCATGTAGTTCTTCATATTCATGAGCTCTGTATAACCGCACCCCACCACTGATTGACCGCTTTCTTCATATGCACAGTGTTCAAAGGAAGTTGTCAATCAGTGGTGTGGGCAGTGTTATGCAGAGCTCAGCATTCAGAGAACTGGGAAGGTTTGCAGCAGATAAAACTGTTATTTTATCAACATCATGACAGCAAGCAACCTAGTAAGTAACAAATCTCTGGAATCTGGGTCAGTGTCTCTACAAATATGATGGTCCTAGGGCGGCATCACACGGTACGATCTATCGTGCGATCGCACGAGCGATCGTGCCCGCCCCCGTCGTTTGTACGTCACGGGCAATTAGTTGCCCGTGGCGCACAAAGTCGTTAACCCCCTGACGCATGTACTTGCCTCCCGGACGACCTCGCTGTGGGCGGCGAACATTCTCTTCCTGAAGGGGGAGGGACGTTCAGTGTCACAGCAACGTGACACAGCGGCCGACCAATAGAAGCGGAGGGGCGGAGATAAGCGGGACGTAACATCCCGCCCACCTCCTTCCTTACGCATTGCCGGCGGGACGCAGGTAAGCTGTGTTCGTCGTTCCCGGGGTGTCACGCTGAGCGATGTGTGCTGTCTCGGGAACGACGAACAACCTGCGCGAACAAGGAGGAACAACTTTATGAAAAGGAGCGACGTGTCAACGAGCAATGATAAGGTGAGTATTTTTGCTCGTTCACAGTTGTTCGGAGGTGTCACACTCTACGATATGTCTAACAATGCCGGATGTGTGTCATGGAATCCGTGACCCCGACGACATATCGCCCCATATATCATAGCGTGTGACGCCGCCCTTAGATGAAGTAGTAAAAACCAGGTGACAGATTCCCTCTAATTAAAGTCTTTCCTAATTCCACTCTGCAGTCAGCCTCTCTATACCCCTTTTGCTTTGTACACTCACACTCCTGTTGCTCCAGTTTTCCAAAGTTACTGGTTGTACTGGTAATGGTGAATTCCTGAAGCTGTGCACTACAATTTCTTCAGGGGTTGTGCTTCTTCAGTGGTTATGCTTCTTGAGAAGATTGTGCTTCTTCAGTGGTTGTGCTTCTTCAGGGCGAATGCTTCTTCAGTGGTTGTGCTTCTTCAGGGCCAATGCTTCTTCAGGGGTTGTGCTTCTTCAGGGTTATGCTTCTTGAGAAGATTGTGCTTCTTCAGGGGTTGTGCTTCTTGAGGGGTTATGCTTCTTGAGGAGATTGTGCTTTTTCAGGGGTTGTGCTTCAGTGGTTGTGCTTCTTCAGGGGTTATGCTTCTTCAGTGGTTGTGCTTCTTCAGGGCTCTGATCATTTCCCCTTGCTTTTGTACACAGGCTTCACCTAGACACGTGGCTGCACAAAAGTCAGATCTATTCACCCACTGGCTGCAGTCCTGGTGTCTGGCTGCATCTGTGAAGTTGGCGTATATCCTTTTTGTCTATTCCTGTCTGTCTACTTTTCCTCGTGTTTTATTAGCGCAGTGGTGGCAGTAGCGCTCTTGACGGCAATCTTACTAGCCAATGTGAGTTCAGGGTAAGCGAGGGCCTAGGCACGTGATTGGCAACAGGGTGAAAGAATCCGTATAGACTTTAGTGAGTGCAGGGTACAGTCTCAGGTGAGCGTCGGAGGTCTACCCACTCCCTAGCATCAGGGCTCACCAATGTTAGTGTCCCCCGTGTATTTTTCTGTGCGCTGGACATACATTGGTCCATTCGCATCTGTCACACCGTGTGATCCAACATCCCCTAGTCCGAGCTTTACAACAGCGTTGGAAAGCTTCATATAGTTGAGGAGGGAGAAATGGACAAATGAACTGAGACATTCTTGATAAAAATCTGCTGCCATCTACCAGGATGATGAAGAGGAAAACAAGGGTGGACATTTTCAGAAACACAATGATCCCAAAACACAGCCAAGGAAACGTTCAATTGGTTTCAGAAAAAAAAAACTGCTAGAATTTTCCAATCCAAATTTTTGGAAGGAACTAAAGCTCAGAGTTCATAGAAGGAGAAAACAAGACCTTCAAGATTTGAGAGTGTTTGTGTGGAAGAATGGTCCAAAATCACACCTGAGCAATGCATGTGGAGCACCCCACGGGGTCGGCGTTTTACTTGTCACCGAGCCAGTGATGGAAGGGGATGTCATGGGTGGCTCTGCCCGGCTTCGTGACCCCGAGGTGTCCACGAAAGGGAGATGAAGGGAAGGAGGATGATGGTGGGCATGTTGGGGGTAGCCATTGTCTCGTGAAGCCACCTGTGGTATGCAGCGAGGAATTAGCCACCGCAGCAGGTGCTGTCCTCTTGGACGGATGGTGTCGCAGCCCGGATGGTTCGGTTCCCCACAGGTGGAGCGGACCCCAGGGAGGATGATGGTGGAGGTAGTGGCCGGTGGCACCGAAGCGCAGGGCAATGGCGCTGGCAATAAAGGGACAACACAGGGGAATGCGGTCAAAGTTCTATTTACTCAAAGTACTGTCGTCACTCTCGGAGTGCCGGTTTCCGCCGTGATAGGCCCCAGTCGATCTCGGATGTTTCATAGGCCACCACTGGTGTTGTGGAGTGTGAAACCTTCCTTCCTTATGCTTGTAATGTGGATCCCTGTGGCGTGAAGCTACTTGGGGACCCCTGCATTTGGTAATTAAGTTCCTGTCCTGTCCGCAGGCAGCGTGAATCAAATGTGGGCCTGACCGTGGTCCTGTCTCCTGACTCTGTATGCTCCTGTGTCCTGGGATCTTTGGTGGCCAGAGAGATGTGAAATCCCCCTGTCCTGCAGATTCTGGTGATGCAACTTGAAGTGTACACCACCCTAAGGCTCTGCACCCTGAACTGCGCTGGTACTGAGGGAACTATTGAGCTCAACCTCCAGCTACCATGTTGCTCCTTTGTCTCACCAACTCCACAGGTCGTCTC
The DNA here is from genome assembly GCF_048569485.1 of Anomaloglossus baeobatrachus. Taxonomy (NCBI): domain Eukaryota; kingdom Metazoa; phylum Chordata; class Amphibia; order Anura; family Aromobatidae; genus Anomaloglossus; species Anomaloglossus baeobatrachus. Next base: position 67,141,595 of record NC_134360.1, read on the forward strand.
CTGTTTCTTCCAGTTGGGCCGGTTCTAACTGGGGAAGCTCTGAAGCACGCTCCCCAGCAACCGTGTTCTTCTGTGTCCCAGACTATTCTAAAGTAAAAGTCTCTGTGTTCTCTCACTCCTCTCATGCTGCCCCCACCTTCTTGATGACTCACCAGTGGCTGAGAAAAACCCGTTGCCATGGTGACCACCTCTAGCACAGTTCCAGTGTCTGGCTGCTAAGCTGTTCTGTAACTGCTGACTCACTTCCCACTGTGCTGTGTAAGTGAAATGTGAAAACACCAGTGGTTAACCTCTTCTTTACCTGGGATGAGTAATGCATCTTAACTGAGATACAATTGTGTCGCCCAGGGATAGGGGGTACTCATATCCGAGCCAAGGGGTCACTTCAGTGGGTATCACGGTGGCGTGACCCGGTCTGTGATCCCAGGCTCCACAACAAAAGGGGGATTATGTAAGGAAAATTTGTAAGTCTATGATCTGTGACGCCACCCGTGGTGTGCGGTGAGGTAATGGAACACCGCCGCTGCCGGTCAGAGGATCCCAGGGATAGTGATGGGCAGCAAGGTGGTGATTTTCCCTCCACGGGTATTGTGTTGATGTCCCGGGACCCCGGTGTAATGGATTGGGGAGTGACGGGTGCAGTCCACGGCTTGGACTGGGGGGTGCAGGAGTACTCACAGTATAAGGCAATAACTGACACGAGTTCAGAAATTAACCAAGTTGCTGGTAACTGGTGCCCACGGATGCTGTGAGGACGGGTCCCACACTCGTGTGTGTAATTCAGGTAATTTTCTCCTGCCTGACGTCTGTATCTGCTCCGTGCACAGGTCCGGACAGGGTCCCGACAGTCGGCACCGGGGGGCCACTACCCTGTCCCGGTCCACTTTGGTTCCCAACAAGCGGCTGGCCTATTCCTGAGGCCGTTGCTGCCGCTCCTCCTAGCTCCACAATGGAGCCCCTTCCAGACTTCTCTCCTCCTGCAGACTGACTACAGCTCAAACTCTGCTCTGCCCTTCCTAAGCTCCTATTGCCCCCTCCCATTTTCCTGGGGAGGGGGTGAGTAGAGCCCGATTGGCAGGTGTGTATCTGTGTGGGAAACTCCCCAAGGGAGAGGGAGATCTGCACCAAAAAGATAGATGCAGACCTCTGTGACACCCTGGTTTTGCCAGGGTGGCACACACCCCCTTGGTTAAATACAGACCATCCGCGGGCTGTCCAGCTACCAGCATTTATTATTTAACGGGAAAAAGAAAAGTTAAACATTACAAACATGCATCTTCCCACATCGGGAGGTACGTCTGCTCAAACTGTACAATGTTAACGTTACGGTGCCCACAGCCCACCTCCCACCAGTCCACAGCAACAAGCAGGTCACCGGTCCTCATGGTGACTGGACCTCGGCCACCTTCATCACAGGCCTCTCCTCGGACAGTCCACTCCATGTTGTGCTACAGTCCTTGTGGGGCATAACAGGGCAAAAGGGGTAGCCGGGTTTCGCTACCAAAACAGTTAACTGCCCATCGTCCTCCAACTAGGGTACCAGTGACACTGACATGTCACACACCATTCACGACCCTGATGGCCCCATCTGGTTCCCACCAGAGGGGTTCAACAAGAATGACGAATGACGGGCCTCTACCACCTTCCACCTGGGGCTCCAACCCCCGATGGCCTCTCCCGAGGAACGTGGGGAGGTTCAACAAAGGTGATAGGCAGTCACTTAAACTTGAAACCTTTAAACTGTCAACTTGCGGGTAGCCGTCCATGTTCCGCTACCACTGCTGCTGCTGCCGCCACTCCCAGTATGGGGGGTTCCGTGCTCTACCTCCTGCTCAGGAGCCAGGCCCACTCGGATGCCCTCGGCGCCGGCTACGACCGGCCTCGCTATCTGCCGAGGGCCCCATCACTCAGTGGCCTGCTCCTCCTCTCTGCAGGTGCACTCCCGCTGTTCTACAGTCGGGAAGGGGTACCTGTGAGCGGCTGGCGCCGCATCTGGGGCAGACTTTTGGTCAGGTGTCGCCTCTGCTGCAGCCGGGCAGACTGCCGGAGCCGACGTCATCACCGCTATGGCCGGGCAGACTGCCGGAGCCGACGTCATTAACGTTGCAGCCAGGCGGACTCCCGGAGCCGACGTCATCTCTGTTGCGGCCGGGTGGACTGCCGGGGCCGGGGATGATGTCATCAGGGTTGCAGCCTGGTGTGACATCTTGCTGCTCTTGTGTGCGGGAACGGAATTTTGCAGAGTCCTGGCGTCCCTGCACTTTACAGCTCTGGTTACATGCCGCAGTTTCTTCACCGGCCCCCCCTTAGCCTTTTGCCAGCACTCCTTCGTGCTGCTAGTTAGTCTCTCTTTCGGCCTCAGGGTCCTCCTTCCGGCCATGTTCCAAGGGGGCGGGGCTACAGCTTTGCGCCCTTTCTCGGGGAAGACGCTGGGCTGTCGTTTTTCACGCCAAAAGATGGCAGCAAAATGGCGACCTCTGAAAATTTTGCAGTGGAGCACCACAGACAGTTCAGAATAAGGCGCACTTCCTCCAGGTAAGTGGATGGGTAAGTATCCTGTTCGTGATGCCAGATTTTGTGTCGCCCAGGGATAGGGGGTACTCAGATCCGGGCCAAGGGGTCACTTCTGTGGGTATCACGGTGGCGTGACCCGGTCTGTGATCCCAGGCTCCACAACAAAAAGGGGATTATGTAAGGAAAAGTTGTAAGTCTATGATCCGTGACGCCACCCGTGGTGTGCGGTGAGGTAATGGAACACCGCCGCTGCCGGTCAGAGGATCCCAGGGATGGTGATGGGCAGCAAGGTGGTGATTTTCCCTCCATGGGTGGGGTGTTGATGTAATGGATTGGGGAGTGACAGGTGCAGTCCATGGCTTGGACCGGGTGGTGCAGGAGTACTCACAGTATAAGGCAATAACTGATATGAGTCCAGGCGGGTCCCACACCCGTGTGTGTAATTCAGGTGTTTTTCTCCTGCCTGACGTCTGTGTCTGCTCCGTGCACAGGTCCGGACAGGGTCCCGACAGTCGGCACCGGGGGGGCCACTACCCCGTCCCGGTCCACTTCAGTTCCCTACAAGCGGCTGGCCTATTCCTGAGGCCCTTGCTGCCGCTCCTCCTAGCTCCACAATGGATACCCTTCTAGACTTCTCTCCTCCTGCAGACTGACTAAAGGTCAAACTCTGCTCTGCCCTTCCTAAGCTCCTCTCACCCCCTCCCATTTTCCTGGGGAGGGGGTGAGTAGAGCCCGATTGGCTGGTGTGTATCTGTGTGGGAAACTCCCCAAAGGAGAGTGAGATCTGCACTAAAAAAATGGATGCACATCTCTGTGACACCCTGGTTTTGCCAGGGCGGCACACAATACCCTGTGGCGACTGAGCCTCAGGGGTGCCAAACATGCAACTAGTTTCTCCATGCAGGTGGCATCTTGATACTGTCATCACCAGCAACGGATTTTGTATGAAGTATTTATTCAATTTCAGTTAACGTGTTCAAAACTTTTTCCCTGTGTCATTTCTCATTATTACACATAACTTAATTTTTTGGACATCTATGTTTTGATTTTTTTGCCTGTGTGGATCAGAAGGGTTATTTACCGTCATTTGGTGACAACATTCATATCAATAGCAGCTTTAGGCCCCCTTCACATACACATGTCGCCGGTACGTGTTAGGTCCGTTCCTTCTCGTACTGGAGACACGGGCATACGTAAACCCATTAAAATCAATGGGTCTGCGCACACATGCGTGTTTTGCAATGGAACGTGTTTACGTGTGGAGCATATGCGTGTCCGTGTATTCCACACGTAGACATGTCCACGTTTTCTCCGGCATCACGGGTGTCACACGGCCCGCATACAGACCACACGGATGTAGTGTGGATACGGTCCCGTGTGACACGCGTCAGAGAAAACTCACGTGCTAGAGAAAAAAAATAACACTCCAGCCCTCCTGTCTCTGCCGCTGCTGTCGCTTGCTGCCGACCGCGCTCATTATGCTCATTTAATATTCACTTCACTGCGGCTGGAAGCTACAGCAGCGGGGAGTCGGCAGAACTGGAGACCAAAGATCAGCACCACGGACAGCGAAACCAGGGACAGGCGAGTTTAAAGTTCTCGTTCTCCATGTGTTATCACGGATAATACACGGAGAACACACGTAGTGCCATAAACATGGCTCACGGAGGGGAAAATGCACCTTTGACACGTCCGTGAAACATGTGCGTGATTTTCACGGACGTGTGAAGGGGGCCTTAGAAATATGTTTTCTTAAAAAAATGTTGACATGTTCAATGCTTCTTTTATCTGCTGTATACATATACACAGTATAACGTAAAAGTGAGTACACCCCATCGCAGTTTTGCAAATATTTTAATATCTTTTCATGGGACAGCACTGAAGATCTGACACTTTCATACAATGTACTGTGGTCAGTGTGCAGCTTGTATCACAGTGTAAATTTGGTACCCTCTAAATAAGTCAATACACAGTCATTAATGTATAAATTGGTGGCAACAAAAGTGAGTACACCCCTACATGAAATTATGCCCAATTAGCCACTTTCCCTCCCTGGTGTCATGTGGCTCATTAGTGTTGTAACGCTTGTCAGTGATAAGGCGGCGAGCAAGAATGGACCCACTGGACCTCAGGGGGACCTGGTCTAAAGGCCCCGTTGCACGCAGCGATATTGCTAGCGAGTGTACCCGCTCCCATCGTTTGTGCGTCAAGGGCAAATCGCTGCCCGTGGCGCACAATATCGTTAGGAGCCGTCACACGGACTTACCTGCCTAGCGACGTCGCTGTGGCCGGCGAACCGCCTTCTTTCTAAGGGGGGTGGTTCATGCGGTGTCACAGCGGCGTCACTAAGCGGTCGCCCAATAGAAGCGGAAGGGCGGAGATGAGCAGGTGGAACATCCCACCCACCTCCCTCCTTCCTCATTGCCGGCGGCCGCAGGTAAGCTGATGTTCGTCGTTCTCGGGGTTTCACACGTAGCGATGTGTGCTGCCTCGGGAACGACGAACAACCTGCGTCCTACAACAATCGACGATTTTTTGAAAATGAACGACGTGTCAACGATGGACGATTTGGTGAGTATTTTCCATCGTTAACAGTCGCTCGTTGGTGTCACACGCAACGATGTCGCTAATGATGCCGGATGTGCGTGACCCCGGCGATATATCGTTAGATAGGTCGTTGCGTGTAACGAGGCTGATGTGGGAGAGGCTTGCCTACTGAGTGGATGCCAGGTGCTACTCCTAGGGTAGCACCTGGCGTCCCTGTCTTATTTTCAGGGACACATGGTATCTAGTCAAATCAAAGATGTCAGACGTGACAATACAATAGTAGTTCTTGACTCCCCTCATGGGCTGGACAGTTGACAGTGTTTTATTTAATCGATCAATGTTTGCTTTTTTTTATTATATTGTGTTTCTGCTCAAGTTATCTGTGGACGTTGCCACCCAACCTGTAAGATGAAGAATAGCTGCCTTAGAAAATATACTACATGTGCTTCCTGTGGGAACAATTCATGAATTCATAGTCTCTGGGTTGTATGGTGAGAATATATTCATATTAAATCTATTTAATTAACACTGAAATTTTGTTTCAGAATGATATCTGTTAGGTGAAAATATGTACGGAGCCCTTACTCCAGACAATAAATTGGTCATTAAAGAATAATAGTTGTGATATACTGTACATGTTTTTAATGTAGTTTATCTTTAATTTACATGTGTGTTATATGATGATTCCTCAAACTACATACTGTTATGCAGTGTGTGGCTCTAAACTTGCCAAATGTCATGTCGGCATCAGACACTGTTCAGACTACAGACTCTGACACGCCACACTATGCTTTCTCTAGTGCTACTGAGTTGCACAGGCAGGCTCGGGCATCGACCAGCTGTGTGCTCATTATTGATCAGACTAGCAGGAGTTAATTTCTGAAAGATCACTGGTTACCTTTTGGATCACATGTGAGAGACTGATCACAGGTACTCCTCGCCTTTTTAAGATGGAGGGATCTGTCTTCCCATGCCAACTATAGTTTTTGCTAACCAGATCCATGTGCTGTTGTGTTCTTGATGCTGGTGATTTACAGTGTGCTACTTGGTGTGCTCTGGAAATCCTCTCGTCATCTGGTTATTTCCTCCCTGTTCTTTATTTCCTCCTGTTCACGTATTGTCTTATATCTCCTTGTGTGCTAGCTGTGTGATCAAGTTTTGCCTTCAGATGATCCCAAAGATAAAAGTCTAAAGGCTGCTTTACACCAGACAATCTATCGTGCGATAGATCGTCGGGGTCACAGTTTTTGTGACGCACATCCGGCATCGCTGGCGATGCCGGCCTGTGTGACACCTCCTAGCGACACCGTTTCACTCACAAATCGTGAGTCGTGTACTGCTTGCTAGGTTCCATAATATCGTTTATTTTAGCTGTTCCGGGGTAGCACACGCCGCTCCGTGTGACACCCCGGGAACGATGAACAGCAGCTCACCTGCGTCACGCGGCCGCCGCTGGCTATGTGAAGGAAGGAGGTGGGCGGGATGTTTACGTCCCGCTCATCTCCGCCCCTCCGCTTCCATTGGCCGGCGGCCGTGTGACGTCGCTGTGACGCTGAACGTCCCTCCCACTCCAGGAAGTGGACGTTCGCCGCCCACAGCGAGGTCACACGAGAGGTAAGTATGTGTGACGGGGGTTACTGACTTTGTGCGACACAGGCAGCGATTTGCCCGTGACGCAAAAAGGACGGGGGCGGCTACGATCGATTGTGAAATTGCACAATCGGTCGTACCGTGTAAAGCCCCCTTAAGGAGGTCAGATTGGAAGACCTTGGTGGCTATTCAACTGGCCCGCGATGAACAATCCACTTTCCAGGACACTGTTCATGTAGGAATGCTCGGACCTGACACCCATAATGTGGTGGTGCACCGAGCATTTCTACATGAACAGTGTCCTGGAAAGTGGATTGGTCATTGTACGCAAGTTGAATGGCCACCAAGATCTCCCGATCTGACCCCCTTAGATTTTTATCTTTGGAGTCATCTGAAAGCAATTGCCTATGCTGTGAAGATACAAGATGTGCAGCATCTAAAACAACGGATACTGGAAGCCTGTGCTAGCATTTCTTCTGCGGTGTTGTTACCAGTGTGTCAAGAGTGGGTGAAGAGGGTTGCATAGACCATCCAACACAATGGGCAGCACTTTAAACACATTTTATAAATGGTCATAAACATGTAAATAACTAATGAACGAATAAAGTTATGTTAAAACTAAGCATATCATTGTTTTTCTTGTGAAATTCTCAATAAATTTGATGTGTTACATGACCCTCTTCCCATTGGAAAAAATAAAGTTAGATCCAAAATGGCCGCCATGGTCACCACCCACATTGAAAAGTTTCCCCCCTCCCAAATGCTAATGAGCCACAAACAGGAAGTTGATATCACCAACCATTCCCATTTTATTTAGGTGTATCCATGTAAATGGCCCACCCTGTATTTTGCAAGTCTTTATGAGCAACGGTATATTGCTTTCTGCTTCTTTTAGGAATAGTGCAGTGCATTTTACAATGGAGTTATCAAGCAGGTCCCCTACTAACTGTGGAGACCCCAGGAATCAGGCTATGGTACAGTATAGAAAAGTGTTGCTCATACTAGGAAACTCTTTTAAGAAAATATTACAAAATATGAAGCTGATAATATTAGTAGGACCTTATGTGTAATTTTATATATACAAAGCTGTTTAAGTTACAAAGTGTCATCCATATATCACTACTAGGGCTGAGCGGAGCCGGACTGTAAAAGTCTGGATCCGCGCCGTTTCAACGATGCCTGGGTGCCGGACCTGGGCCCGGGATTCCGGGTGTACGATCCGGATTCGGCACTGACTGGGGAAATTAAAGGCAAAATAAAGAAAACAAGAATTAAGCAAGAGATTCATACTCACGGAGACTCGGTGTCATGGCAGCAAACTGCTTCCGGGTCGCGCATTCCCTTCCTGTACTTCGCATACACACAGCTTTCCGTGCTTTCTCCAGCCACCGGCCATCCTGTCATCTGTGATTGGTTACAGTCAGATGCGCCCCCGGCCTGTGACAGTGTCTGCCTGCAGTCATCGCTCATTGCAGCTCAGTCATTGTCTGCACTCACAGCCAGCGGTCGTGTTCTATGGCCGCTCGCTGTGAAATGTAGCAGAGCTGGAAGCGGAGTGCGATCTTGTGTGGATTACGCCAGACCTGGAGGGGTGTGTTGGGGGTTAATAAAGTGGTGAAAGAGGGTGTGTTTTTGTATTTTATTCCAAATAAAGGATTTTTTCTCTGTGTTTGTAATTATTTACTTTAATTTATAGGTTAGTGATGCAGGTATTTCATAGACGTCTGTGCCATCACTAACCTGGGTTTAGTAGCTGCTGTGCGCTGTTATTAACCCCTGCTATTACCCCAATTGCCACCGCACCAGGGCAATTCACGAAGCGTCGGTAAAGCACCTGGATTGTCACATCTAATGGATCAGCAATAACAGGCAGATGCGGGTTGAGAATACCAGACCCAAGCTGGCTTTATCTTGGCTGGGTATCAAAATTGAGGGGGACCGCATTTGTTTGTTTTTTAAATTATTTATTGAAATAATAATACAAAAAAAGAAGCACGTGTGGTTTCTCTTAGGCCAGAATCACACTTGCGAGGGACTCGTGCGAGTCTCGTGTCACATCACCCAGCACAGCTGTAACCTTTCCTAAAAGGAGAGGGTCAGCCGTTGTGTTTCTATGTACCTGCACGCTCATGTTTGGAGAGTGACAGGCCATGCCAGGTGATGTCCTGCCAGACTCGCACGAATCTCGCATCGCATCACCCGACACAGCCACACACTCTTCTGACAGGATCAGGTTGGCAGCATGTGTTTCTATGTACCTGCACGCTCCTGTCAGGAGAGTGGGCAGCTTCCGGGTGATGTGATGTGAGTCCCTCGCACGTGTGACTCTGGGCTCTAGATACACAGCACAGATAAAGCTCGTCAGCTGGGGGCTGCAGCCGCGGGCTTTATCCATGGTGGCATCAGAATATGGGGGACCCTGCACCGATTGTTTTATTGATTAATTTATTTTTATACCACCATACTGACCCAAATACACTTGCACTGCTTTCCCCACCCACCGGCCGTCCTGGCGTCTGTGTTTGGTTGCAGTCAGCTGCCACTCAGGGTGGAGGCGCCTTTAACTGCAACCACTTACACGCACCAGTGGGCCGGCACAGCAGTGAATATTCAATTGTCGGCTCTGGAAGGGAAAGTGTAACCTGGAAACAGCATGCCGCCATGAATGACACAGCCTCAGTTAGTACACCGCACGCACTTTTACTCCTCTATCCCTTCCACCAACGTTTTTAATCTCCGGATTGTGGTCCCCATAGACTTATATGGGCACTGGATTCCAGAGCAGATCAGGGTTTTTGTTTTGTTTTTTAAATTTAGCAGGGACCCGCCGGTCCCGGTTTTTTGCGAGTTTGACCAGCTCTAATCACTACCATGATTGCAATAATTATAGGGTGTAGACTTATTAACTGAAAGCCGTCAGTTGCAATGTGGCTAAATCAATTGATGCTTTTAGTCATAACATTTTAAAATGTAAAACATTTTACATAATTTCATATACATTATATTTGCAAACATATTGCACATATTTAATAAACATTACACAGCTTCTGATATACTGTAGTAGGTTCCATTTTTGATCAGCTCAACAGAGTTTTTACAGTAACCTGATGAAAACCTTTTCTTTATTTATTTCTTAAAGCTGTCGGGATGTTAAATAAATAGTGTTAAAAGAACATAGCCTTATAAATTGATCAACAGTATTATTCCAAATTTAAAGGGGTTGTGCACTACTCAGACAACCCCTTCTCAATCAGTTTGCATCAAGTAAAATAGCAATATCTATACTCATCTTCAGTGCCAGCACCATTCCAATGGTGTCAGCTCTGGATCTCCCAGGGACTATGTGACATTTTTATGTCACGCAATCCCTATGTCCAATTAGTGACTGCTTCATTGTCCCCTTTCGGAAGTAATTGGCATCTGGTGGAAGTCAGAGCTGAGGCTGCTCTCTGATTTCCTCCAAATGTCCGATTTGTCTGAAACATGGGACAGTGAAATGGATGCAAGAATCTTGTTAAGTAGTAATGTCATGCAAACCCTGGGAGACCCTGAGCAGACATCTGGAATGACGCTGGCTCTCGAGGTAGGTAACGATGTTATTATTTTACTTAGAGGGGTATATAATGATTGAGAAGGGATTGTGTGAGCAGTGGACAACAAGTTTAAAGAGAACCAACCACCAGGAATTTCCTATATAAACTAAACCAGTGCTATACTAGTGCTATCATGCTTTTAGTTGTGAGATCGGATGTATACTTTCTGAAATATAGGCAAGTAAAGTTTGTGAAATGCACTGTTACTTGATTGATAGCAGCTACAGAATATCTAATAGGTGGGTCGGGGTTTGCTAGTTATTCCAGCCCCTGTCTCCTGCCTGTCCTTCCTCCCCTGTCTGTTATTACAGGGGGTGAGGGAGGGAGGAAGGACAGGAGGAGGAAGGACAGGCAGCAGATAGAGGCGGGAATAACTAGCAAACCTGACCCACCTATTAGATATACTAATACATTTGCAAGAATAACCCCTGTATTTTTTTTAATCCTTACAGACTTGGTGGTGGTTCATTTCCATGGATCCCAAACAAAGTGACTCTAGACCTTGTTGAAAACCTAACACTTTAGATCCGATAGCATTTGCATTTTTTTTTTCATTTCTTTTTATTGTCTTGTAATATTTGATAAAGTTTTGTGCTCCAGATTCTTTAAAATGCTGCACGAGACATACATTTTTTGTAGAAATCATTTCCATCTTTTACCTATTTTGTGCCGTTTTACAACCAAAAAGTCACATGTTCCGCTAAAATGTTTCAAAATTTGCACAGAAAAAAATTCTCAATTGTACATAAAATCACTCCAGAGAGACTTTTTTTACTCAAAAATGTCAAGACTTTTTTTATAAATTTTACAATAACAACTTGAATAAATTTGCTAAAAACCTTTTTGAATGTTATGAAAAAGTCTCAACAGATCAAAAAGTCGAAAGCAACTGGAAATCTCCAAATCACGCCCACAATATCTAACACATAAAACTTAAAAAAAGACAAATTAAAAGAATACATTGCAAATGGACAACAATCAATAAAATGCCAAAATGTAGCCAAAAAAAGGTGCAAATGCAATAATTAATTGGTATCTATTATAAGAGAAGAATGATTGAGGTAGAGAGAAAAAGTGACTTTTATTATTTAAACATTTGTTCTCCCAATAGTTATCAGTAAATTATATTAAATAAAATAAAACACATAAAGTACAAATAAAATGTTCTATAAAAAGATACAAAAAGTTAATTGCAGGATTGAATGTCCCTTTAAGGCGATAAGTGATTTATTGATCTCTACGAGTGCAAAATAGTGAGCGTATAATTTAATAATGTTGTTTGAGAAGAACCCCAAGAGACCATTGTTATCAAAACTCCAATGGGCAGGGTGTACCTTGCCTTACCTCATTATACAGTACCAGGAGTATTGGCTCAAATGCTTGTATTATAGGGAACCTGTCAAATTGTACTTGTCCTATTTGTGGCCGGTGGCCACCGTGCCATAGATCTGGAGGAGCTCAAAAGATTGATATATAATTTGGGGGGCAAAGGATGTTTAGACATTTTCTCATTTAGATATTTTCTTTTTTTATAGTCAGGAGTCCAGTGGGTGGTCCTACTCAGTGACTGACAGTCAATAACTGACCTCCTACTGAACTCCTAAGCCTAGGATGAGCAGGGAATAATGTTACGCTAGGTACGGGGAAGTGCCAAGTGGATGGCGAAAGGGAAGGGAAACCCTGTGTCTAGGGAAGAGGGAGATGGTGACCCCCTGACCAAACCTACTGCTGGTCCCTGGGGTCCCTCACCACCCTCTATAGGTTCCACACCTATGCGCTGAGCTGGACACCTGACCCTAGGTATCCCTAATGCTGGACCCTAAATAGGGAATGGATGGGAAGAGCTCTTCGTCAACTCCACTAAACACTATAGAAAACACAAGGTAGACACATGCGAGAAAAATCATGAACTACTAACCCTAGGTATCCCTAGTGCTGGGCCGAAAATAGGCAACAGATGGGATGAGCTCTTCGATAACCCCACTAAACACTATAGAAGACACAAGAAGGACACACAGGGGGAAAAGTACATTAACTACTCATCCACAGATGACTCAGGTAGAAGTTCAGCAAAGTAACAGCAACAACCCCACAGCTCAGTACAAGCCACCTGCTTGTAACCAGAGCTTGAATGAACTGAATAATATCACCAGCACCAGTCCAGGGAAAAAGGGAGTATTTAAGCACATGGAGAATACTGATGATCAGTATCTGGATGGAAGGAGAGCTCAGCTGGGTCCTAAAGGGGAAGAGATGAAAATCCAGCAAGAAAGCTACCTAGTACAATGAATACTAACAGCAGGAACAATAGAAAGTCAGGGAGCATTTTGCGCAGCCAAAAACTCTGACTTTCTATTGCCAGAAACCACATGACTGTCTGTCACCCGTGACACATAAATGGAATAAAATGCAAGTGATACTGAATCATTTTATACGAAACTATATATCAATCTGCTCGGCTCCATCTGCTCTATAATGTGGTGCCACATGAAGTTCAGACACCATGACAAATGGCTCAAGTTCCCTTTAAGGTGTTTCAAAAATATCACTATCTGGATTCTTTGGGCTAAACGCTGTGTAGACTTCCCACTGAGTTTGGTCTCAGTGTAATTTTCTCTTTCAGTAGAATTATTTTTGACCTTCTCATGTTCCCACCAACATCTCCACCAACTTATTTCCCTCTCATTGCACTTTTTTGTAAATGTCCAGGTCGTCCATACGTGTGATATGTAATTCCCAGGGGAAGAAGTTCTCTAGTTGTGCTTTTCTTTTTCCCTTTGTAACAAGAAGTTCCATGTCACCGTTGTCCATCAGGCGAATCAGGTCACCGTCTGGGTCCTTCATATTCAGAGCCAGGTCAATGTCCGGGAACTCATTTCTGCATTGGGTGGCAAAAAATTAATAAATACATACATTTTCAAAATAGTTACATAGTTATATGGATAAAAAAGTGTGGACACAGCCAGAAAACCATCAGTTGGTTTTAAAAAAAAACAAAAACATCTTAGGCCCCCTTCACATATCCGTGCATTAAACACACTTGGGTCTGTGGTTTAGGTCCATATGGTCGTCCATGTGTGTGTCATCGGTGTGCTGTTCGTGTGCTATACATGTGACATCCAGATAGCACACGGACAGCATGATCTTGTATACTTACCTGCCTCCGGCGCTGCTGTCACATTTGCTTCCGGGTCTGCAGTCAGTGCAGTGAATATTCATGAGGCATAATGAGCTGGACCCGGAAGTAACAGCAGAGGCAGAGACAGGTAAGTATAAAATTCCATATAATTTCGGTGAATGTGTGTCCTCCGGTACCCATCACACTGATGTTACATGGATCATATGAGTGTGTGGTCTGTGTAACATCCGTGTTGCTGGCCAAAAACAGACACATTGCCATATGGAGCACATGGATGCGCGATTCATGTGAAAACATGGACATGTGAGCAAACCCATTGATTTTAATGGGTCTACGTGTGTCCGTGTCTCTGGTATGTGTAAAAACAGACACCACACGTACCGGAAACATGGAGGTGTGAAGGAAGCCTTACTGGCGCTCATGCACAGTCGTTGTTATATGGATCTACAATATGGCCTATACTGTTCCATTGTGTGCCATCAATTGTGGTTATATCTATGTAGACAGATATCCTCCCCTTATTACACTTCGAGTCTGTCCCCTGTGGATATACATGTACAGTCATTTATTCTCCCTTTGACAGTGGTGCTATTGGTGAGTTTCGGTTGACAATCAAATACGGTTTATATTTATCTTTTTATTAGGTTTTCGTTATTATTATTATATTTACTTATATATAATCTGATGCATTCATCTTCTACTTGGACTTTTTTGTTCTAGTTGCTTTAATTGGGGTCACATCTACAGTATATCACAAACGTAAGTACACCCCTCACATTTTGGTAATTATTTTTTTATTATATCTTTTCATGGGACAACACTGAAGAGCTAACACTGATACAATGTACAGTAGTCAGTGTACAGCTTGTATAACAGTGTAAATGTGGTGCCCTCTAAATAACTCAGCACACAGCCACTAGTGTCTAAATCTCTGGCAACAAAAGTGAGTACACCCCTAAGTGAAAATGGCCAAATTGTGCCCAGTGTCAATAATTTGTGTGGTCACTATTATTTCCGAGCAGTGCCTTCCCACTCTCTTGGTCATGGAGGTCACTAGAGCTTCACAGGAGCCGCTGGATCCTCTTCCATCCTCCATGACGACATCACGGAGCTGGTGGATGTTTGAGACCTCGTGTTCCTCCACTTTCAGTTTGAGGAGGCCCCAGAGATGCTCAATAAGGTTTAGGTCTGGAAACGTTTAGCCAGTCCAGCACCTTTACCCTCAGTTTCTTTACCCCCTCAGTGAAAAAAACTGTTAACATCCGCTTGGTCTTAATCTTATTAGCACATAAGGTGACATATACATTGCTAATATCTCTGCAGCAGATAGACAAAATAAAAAAAAAAAAGTATTATTCCACTTCACAAGCACTATTACATTGTGTGTCCAGTTCAGACACTGGCAAATTCAAGGATTTAAGTATGTACGAAGTAAGGATTTCACAAAAAAATACACTTTTTTTTTCAACAATCCAAAGATGCAGATAAAAAAAGGCTAAAGACATTTTTTAAAAAACTACCTGTGGCATATCTAAGAAACACTGGGTGTAGGCATGATACATCAATCACCCAGAAGATAAGCCACTTAAAATATAAAATATATGGTACATATAGTTAGAATGTTTCGCCACAGGTATCGCCACAAACAAGTGGCTTCCTCAGGGGTTTATACTTTTCTTTACTATTATGGGTTTGCATCTATGCATTTTATTGTTGCTATTCCTATGGGATCAGTGTGTATATAATGCAATTTGTGAGCATATACTTTATATTATATCCGGCAGAGCTTCAGGGTGATAGATGGTTACACCTAGTTTCTCTTCTATATGTCTATGGGTACTATTTTTATGTTTTTAGTCTTTTTTCTTGTGTATATGGCTTCTTGTATAAAGTATAAATATTAACTGAAATCCTTACTTTTATTTTATTCCTTGACTTTGCAATTAACAGTGCAGACATTATATTTGCTAAGTATATAATGAAACATCATACTGACCTAGTTATGTAGAGCGCACGCCTGGTCCCTCATGCAGCGCTCCAAAATGACCCATCTACACAACTGGGTCAGTGCGAGGTTTCATATAAGATATGGCTCCTGAACTAATTATTTATAAGTATGAGTTCCTTGTCAATGGGGCATATGCAATAGAAATGTACAAACAAATTATACTGTTTATGGGGCTTGTGCAATAATATCATTACCTTGGTCATTGCTTCCTTAATCTCTACGTTCCTGTTTTAACGGGAACCTGTCAGCAGGTTTTTGCTCCCCCATCTGATCACAACCTGATGTAGGGGCCGAGACCCTGATTCCAGCGATGCATCACATACTGGGATGCTTGCTGCAGTTTTGATAAAAATATAGTATTTGTAGTAGCTATCAAAACACTGAGCTCCCCTCAGAAAACCATAAACCAGGAGGCCACGACAGTACATGGGGGGCAGATAGAAACGAGGTCAAGGTACAAGCCAAAGGTCAGGATTCCAGGAGAGTACATACAAAATACAGGGAGCAGGTGGGGACGTGGTCAGGAAGAAGTCCAAGGTCAGAAGCCGGGAAGTCACAACAGACACAGGGGAGGACAGGCACAGACGGGTAAACAGTCCAGAGTCGATAGACCAAGATCTGAACATTGAGCACCAAGGTGAGCCAATAGCACAACTGTAAACAGGACCTGAGCTAACACGCTCCCTAATGAAGCAAAGCAATCACCGGAAACAAGAAGCACCCGCGAGAGCACCTCCCAGGACAGCATGAAACCCAGTGCTATGAAACAACCACCAAAGCATTCATCCTGAAAACGTTCTGCACCATAAGCAGCATAATATACCGCCAGCTCTGGAGGAGAGCATGGCAGAACAATACAGAATGTTCTGCACATTGGAATCATGACAGCCTTAATTTGCTATTAGCCTCTTGTTCCATAATATATATTTTTTTTAACTTCTGAAGAAAAAAAAAAACGTTCAGACATCAGTAGTCGAAACTGCATTGGTTTGAAATGAATGGTATCAATCGATGAAATGAAAATGATATATTAATTAAACCACTAGAGGGATTGATATTAAACCAGTTTCTACAATACTTCTAGCATCGTGGCAAAAATATACTGTGAAGGGCTCGGTTTGTCTGGACAGTTTAAGTCATAGAACTAAATTGGGCTTTATTTTCTCGAGCAGCTATTGATTTTCTCCTATGCTAAAAATACCAATAGTGCACGCTGAAGCCTTTGTGAGAAATGCGGCCATTAGTGGAGTGACCTTCTTTCAACCAAGGGAAATGCCCCCTGCCAGGAATAATGTACATATTGAATAAAGCGGCCAATTAAAGCGCACAATAAACTGGACGTAGCCAATCTTTTATATAATAAGAGATCAATTGATTGGTTTCATTTCACAGTTTATTAACCGACCTCGAGTTTTATATCTGGAAAGCAGATGTTTACCTTATTAATTGTAACAGTTCGCTGTATGACGGCCGCTTCTTTACATCCTCCTCCAAGGGGATGTCTCTGCAACACAGAAGATTGTGCAGATCACAGATATGTACAATCATGATGAGCGGGACTAGCATAGCGCCCCCTATCATAAGTACCTGATCCAGCACACATCGTAATCGTGGAAATAGCATCGTAGCCAGCTGGCGGGAAACTTTTC
Organism: Anomaloglossus baeobatrachus; assembly: GCF_048569485.1. Classification (NCBI taxonomy): domain Eukaryota; kingdom Metazoa; phylum Chordata; class Amphibia; order Anura; family Aromobatidae; genus Anomaloglossus; species Anomaloglossus baeobatrachus. Next base: position 67,158,635 of record NC_134360.1, read on the forward strand.
CTCTGGAAGATCCTTGATGATTCTCACAAAGGACTGGGGGAAAATCCCTACTCCATCGGCAATAGATCCCTGCAGGACAAGCACACTGGTATGTAGTAAGAAATGTATGACTTATGATTACTTTCTTGCCATTTCCAATGACATATGCATAATATATAGGCAAATAACTGTCATGCTGGGAACGAGAGGACCCCAGCGAGCAACGCAACACAAAGGGAACACCAGGGAAACAATACAATGGCCCTGGCGCTGGGGAGAGGCTGATCCCTGTACTCCCTAACATCCCTAGACAGGTCCTTCCCCTATGCACCATCACATGTAAAGATGAGCCATCCTAAGGTTTGGTTTTCAAATTGAACACCCACTTTACAAAACAGAGTTCGGATGTTTTACGTGCAAACTCCACTCGTGTGAGCATTGCTGTGCTTAGGTACGCTGGTGCTCAGCCCTGTGTGAGCCACTTGCAGTGTTTTAACGTCTCACACTGGGGGTCCTACACTCCTCCAGAAGTGATCTGCTTATGGCTGGCTGTATGTGGACGGAGACTCGGACTGCATCAGTGATTTCGAACTGGGCTCTGGCAAGTTTGAAGAAGTGGAGGTTCGGTTCATTTACTGCTATCAAACCGAAAGTTTCACTCATCTCTAGTCACGTGCCTAGGTCCTCGCTGGCCCTGATTTCACCCTGACTAGTGTGAAGGCCAGCAGGAGACGCTAGTCTTGCCAGTACAATAAAACAACAAGAGGAATGTAAGACACAAAGGGGAAAAATACAACAAATAGCACTCCACAACTACTCCAGCAGGAAGCTTCTCAGCTGCAACAGAAATGAGATCCCAGCTTCTCCAGAGCCAGGCTCTTTCAAAGAGTATAGTACAGTGCTGGCCAAAAGTATTGGCACCCCTGCAATTCTATCAGATAATATTCAGTTTCTTCTTGAAAATGATTGCAATCACAAATTCTTTGGTATTATTATCTTCATTTAATTTGTCTTCCATGAAAAAAAAAAAAAAAATTGTCATAAAGCCAAATTGGATATAATTCCACACCAAACATAAAAAGCGCGGGTGGACAAAAGTATTGGCACTGTTTGTAAAATCATGTGATGCTTCTGTAATTTGTGTAATTAACAGCACCTGTAACTTACCTGTGGCACCTAACAGGTGTTGGCAATAACTAAATCACACTTGCAGCCAGTTGACTTGGATTAAAGTTGACTCAACCTCTGTCCTGTGTCCTTGCGTGTACCACATTGAGCATGGAGAAAAGAAAGAAGACCAAAGAACTGTCTGAGGACTTGAGAATCCAAATTGTGAGGAAGCATGAGCAATCTCAAGGCTACAAGTCCATCTCCAAAGACCTGAAAGTTCCTGTGTCTACGGTGCGCAGTGTCATCAAGAAGTGTAAAGCCCATGGCACTGTGGCTAACCTCCCTAGATGTGGAAGGAAAAGAAAATTTGACGAGAGATTTCAACGCAAGATTGTGCGGATGGTGGAAAAAGAACCTCGACTAACATCCAAACAAGTTTAAGCTGCCCTGCAGTCCGAGGGTACAACAGTGTCAACCCGTACTATCCGTCAGCGTCTGAATGAAAAGGGACTGTATGGTAGGATACCCAGGAAGACCCCACTTCTTACCCCGAGACATAAAAAGCCAGGCTGGAGTTTGCCAAAACATACCTGAGAAAGCCTAAAACATTTTGGAAGAATGTTCTCTGGTCAGATGAGACAAAAGTAGAGCTTTTTGGGAAAAGCCATCAACAAAGAGTTTACAGGAAAAAAAAGAGGCATTCAAAGAAAAGAACACGGTCCCTACAGTCAAATATGGCGGAGGTTCCCTGATGTTTTGGGGTTGCATTGCTGCCTCTGCCACTGGACTGCTTGACCGTGTGCATGGTATTATGAAGTCTGAAGACTACCAACAAATTTTGCAGCATAATGTAGGGCCCAGTGTGAGAAAGCTGGGTCTCCCTCAGAGGTCATGGGTCTTCCAGCAGGACATTGACCCAAAACACACTTCAAAAAGCACTAGAAAATGGTTTGATAGAAAGCACTGGAGACTACTAAAGTTGCCAGCAATGAGTCCAGACCTGAACCCCATAGAACACCTGTGGAGAGATCTCAAAATAGCAGTTTGGAGAAGGCCCCTTCAAATCTCAGGGACCTGGAGCAGTTTGCCAAAGAAGAATGGTCTAAAATTCCAGCAGAGCATTGTAAGAAACTCATTGATGGTTACCGGAAGCTGTTGTTCGCAGTAATTTTGGCTAAAGGTTGTGCAACCAAGTATTAGGCTAAGGGTGCCAATACTTTTGTCTGGCCCATTTTTAGAGTTTTGTGTGAAATGATCGATGATTTGATTTTTGTTTCATTCTCTTTTGTGTTTTTTCATTGCAAGCAAAATAAATGAAGATAATAATAACAAAGAATTTGTGATTGCAATCATTTTCAAGAAGAAACTGAGTATCATCTGACAGAATTGCAGGGGTGCCAATACTTTTGGCCAGCACTGTATAAATTATAGCTGGCATAGGAGAGAGTAAGGAGTGGGTTTATATAGCAGAAAGGTGTGGATGCAGCACCAAGGACAAGCACATCTCTTAATTGATGGAAAAAGACAAAAGCTCCTCTGACCATCCGGGGGCATCACAGCCCGGACCAGACTCTAATCAGAGGACAATAAAACTTTCACACTGAACTGCAGCAATATTTATGGCCACAACAGTTTGTCCTCTTGCCATACTGATAGTTCTGCTTCACATAACTTGTTTTATTTACTGTCCCATTTTATGTCCTGTGGTGTATAAATATGTGACTCTTCAGATTTTGTGTTATACCATGCCTGATGAAGAGACCTGAGTAGTCTGGAAAGCTTGCTATTATTACCATATTTTCAGTTAGCCATTAAAAGGTATCAACCACTGAGGACTTCAATTCTTTTAAACAATTTTTTATCTCTACTGGCTAACACGGTACAAAGATATATTTTACCTGTATCAAAATGGATTTTAAAACAAATTGGCAATCAACTAAAGACTGAGACTTCCTGATCCCAGATGCCCCCGACTTCTGACTGGGGTACTACACACTCATGACAGTAATATATTGTAATCTGAAAGGGAGTTTGTCTGCAAATCTGCCCCTAGAAAAAGTACTGAGAGAGCTAGATAAGAGACCTCAAAAGTGGAGCGTACTGTGCACTGAGGGGCACTGCAGCCTGTATGTGGATGCTTCCCCCTGACTGCTGCCCCCCCCCCCGTAGTACTGTACGCTTCCCCCTTAAGGGAACACCCCGACATCCATCACGCCCCGTAGGCGTCCCGTTGTTCCTCCGCCCACTCCACATATACCCCTGCATCACCAGTTTTCTGGCCTCTCTTAATCAGGACCCGGACCTGTTTGGACTGCCGGCACCTGGACCCGCTACAGGAAGCGGTAAGAGAGCGCATCGGCAGGGAGGGGAGCGACTGGCTCACAGGGCTTTTACCTGTGGGTGGCTTCCTCTCTGCCGAGGCTCAAGCGTTCAGCGCCGGCGAGCGGCGTTCTAAGAGAAATATCCGCCCGCCGGTCTGCTTGAGCCCGCCGCAAATTTCAAAAAAGAGCGCGAAAAAAAAACCTTCGCGCTCTTGTCTCCCCGCCCACCTGCTATAGCACTGCCGTCGGCGCCATCACGGGGGACGCTCCAAGGGACGGGATCACAGTGCAGGGTGAAGGAGCTCCTGCTCCGCCGGCAAGCAGCTGCAGTGTGAGAGGGGGAGCTGTGTATACTCAGTTAACAGCGTGCAGCTCTGCCCCGAACTGCCTGCCTTTAGTCCCTATGGGGGCCAATCAATCTAGCCAGGGGTCTTCTGGGTCCAGTAGTGGCTCAGCAGACCTGAGAACTTTTTCTAACTCAGTACCACCCGGGGAGGTGGAGTGGGGCCCCCTAATGTGACACCGAGTGACGGCCGGTTGGTTGTGGTGCCCCCTCATCAGATCAGACACCACCACCATCACAAATGAGCCTGCCTTTGTTTATTGCCCCATTAGGAGCCGGCATGGCTTCTCAGCTTAACCCCACCAGTGCACCCGCACCCACTCAGGTGGTACCTTACGTAAGTGGGGATGGCGCAAACTTGCCATTATTATTGCATAGTGGAGCCCAGCAGGTGATGGCGGCGATGGTTGGTGGAGCCTTTCAGAGCGTAGCGCGATCACGTGCTGGGACCCCCGGCCACAGCTATCGATGGTGGCGCAGGCAGCCACCGTGGTCTGGATTCATCATCCTCGTCCGGGGAGCAGCGCGCGCGTCGGTGCAGCAGGCGGCGTTGCAGCAGCCGTCGCCACGGTAGATCCAGGTCCAGGCGGCGTAGCAGGCGGTCTCGGTCTTCGCGCTGGCGGTCTCCCTCTTCCTCAGATGAATCTCCGGAGAGGTCCCGCAGGGGACGAAGAACACCAACTGGTATATCTGCCCAGCGAGCGGAGGTGGGTTCGGCATCCGGTGAGCAGCTCCGAGATCTGGGGATTCCTTTGCCGCACGGTGAGTACCCCTACGTGGGCGTGTGGGGTGGGGGCGGGTCCACTGGGGCAGAAGTTAGTGATCTGACTCAGGGTCACAGGGTTTTTGTTAACCCGAAAATGTTACAGCCCCTTGTCGCAACAAAACCACCTCCCCCTCCTCTCCCGCACCTTTACAAAGACGGCCTTTTCTGTGGGGTCCCTCCCCTCGGTTCCCACCTCGACGGGCAAGTAAAGGAGCAAATTTGGGCCAACAGTTACGTCGACATTTGGTCGCTAATTTCAACGGAACAGCACTAGGTAGACCGGGAGCGGCGCTTGGGCGAGAAGGCTTACGACCGTAAGCCGAAGGTTGCCAAAACCATAAATAATTGGTTGCAGGCATTTGCTGTTTTGGGGTGTGTCATGGGTCAGCGCCACCCAGAAAGGTGCTCTGAATTGTTCATTTACATGGACATCATTTACAGCTCATACAAGTTCCATGGAGGATCAGTGTGGTGGAGATATGACGAAGATTTTCGCCGGCGCCTTGATCTTCAGCCCCACCTGGGCTGGGGGGTAAAAGCCACAGACTCTTGGCTTCGCTTGATGATGGCGCAGAGGGTTATTCAGCCCTTTCCCGGTGCGGCCGCCGCATCCGGGTCTCACGCGGGTACGGCGGACGTCCGCCGGCCAGGAACATGCTGGCTTTTTAATGACTGGTACTGCAAATACCATATGCTGTGCAAGTACAAGCACGAATGCTCGTCGTGTGGGGGCTCCCACACCGCCTCCAAATGTACTAGATCTGCCCAAAAAGTCCACGCGCCCAAGCCTGGGACCCAGGAATATCGTGACCCCAGTGAACGTAACCAGGATGTCAATATGGTTAGACAATAAATCGGCGGCTGCCCAAATCAGATCGGGTTTTTTGTTTGTTTTTTTCATACCTTTTGTTTTTTCTAAGCTACCCTCGTCCTCCCCCAACCTGAAATCTGCCAGGGAGCACCCCGATGTTATTCGGGCAAAACTGGCCAAGGAAGTCGCTTTAGGGCGCTTCTGAGGCCCGTTTAAGGACCGTCCCTTTCACAACTTGCGGGTGTCCCCTTTGGGGGTTGTCCCCAAAAAGGAACACGGGCAATACCGCCTCATTCACCATTTGTCCTATCCCAAGGGCAGGTCCGTGAATGACGGAATACCTGAGGAGGACTCTGCGGTCCATTACGTGTCCTTCGATAAGGCAATAGAATTGGTCAGGCGTGCCGGTAGGGGCGCGCTCTTGGCCAAATCTGATATCGAGTCGGCTTTCCGTCTTTTGCCAGTACATCCCGATTGCCACCACCTGCTGGGGGCAATGCTCGATGGCGACTATTATTTCGACACCTGTCTCCCGATGGGTTGTTCCATCTCTTGCCAGTATTTTGAAATGTTCAGTTCATTCTTAGAATGAGTCACCCGCAAGGACACAGGTTCCGCTGGAATAACTCATTATTTGGACGATTTTTTAATCGTAGGCCCCCCCGATTCACCACTATGTCAATCGGTTTTGGGCCGTTTTCAGCTGTTGATGGGGCAGTTTTGAGTCCCGCTTTCAAAAGAAAAAACCATTGGTCCAGCCACGGAGTTGTCCTTCCTGGGGATAGTCATTGACTCTAAGGCAATGGAGTTCAGGCTCCCCCAAGAAAAAATCAGTGCTCTGCTTGACCTTATTGCTGTGGTCATTTCTGTGGGAAAAGTTACCCTAGTTCAAATGCAGTCATTACTGGGTTCCCTCAATTTTGCGTGCAAGGTCATGCCCATGGGTAGGATCTTCTCCAGGCACCTTTCCCTGGCTACACGGGGGGCACGTCTCCCTCACCATAGAATCAGGATAACAACCCCCCTGAAGAACGACTTGACGGTGTGGCAGAAATTCTTGGGAACATACAACGTCCACACCTGCTTCCAAGAGGCGGAACACACGAATTTGGAGGTAGAGCTTTTCTCTGACGCCGCGGGAGCGTTTGGATTCGGGGTCATTTTCGGGACACAGTTGTGCGCCGGAAGATGGCCGGAAGCCTGGGTACAGCGAGCTTAGACCAAGAACCTTACCCTGCTTGAACTCTTCCCCATAGAGGTTGTGGTCGAACTTTGGGGGGAGGCTTTGAGAAATAGGCGGATTATTTTCTGGTGTGACAATTCCAGCGTTGTACATGCTATCAACCACCTGTCTGCTGCTACCCTCCCAGTCATTAGCCTTATCAGGTTTTTGGTTTTAAAATGCCTGTCTGTAAATACGTGGTTTAAAGAAAAACATGTCCCTGGCTGCCGCAACATCATGGCTGACGCCCTGTCACGTTTTCACTTTCAGAAATTCAAGGAACTGCATCCGTCATCACAGGTACAAGGTTTGGAGTGTCCAGCCTGGATGTGGGATGTCCCGCTCAGCTGATCCCGATGATCCGTTCCTCGGTGGCCCCATCGACATGGCAGGCATATGGTAAGGCATGGTGCAATTGGTGTGAGTCGGTGGGGGTTTTACCCGGCGTCCCTTCAGGCGAGGCGTTACTACAGCTCACGCTGCGGTATTTGGTGTCCCTGAGTAACCGTCGGGCATCGGGGGCAGTAGCACGCAACCGGCTGTCGGGCTTGGCATTCCATTTTAAACTAAGGAACTGGCCCGATGTTACTAAGTCCTTTCTGGTGCACCAAGTCTTGAAGGGTTGGAGGAGAGGTGACATAAGCGTGGACCACAGGAGGCCCATATCATTCCAGCTGTTGGCTGATTTGATAACCAGTGCAAAGTCGTTGTGTAATTCCCCCTACGAGTCCATCCTTTTTTCTGCGGCTTTTGGAATCGCCTTCTTCGGGGCCCTCCGGGTAGGTGAACTTGTCCCCAAGGCGCGAGGATCCACGGGCGGTTTGCGATCGGACGACGTTTTGGTTTGTGGTGACGGGTTACAGATACGCTTGCGGAAGTCGAAGACGGATCAGGAGGGCAGGGGCACCTGGTTCCCCCTTTTTTCCATTTCCGTCCCGGTTTGCCCGAGAGCTCTGGTCAGGGCTTTCCTGGCTACCAGAGCCGACGACCACCAGTTTTTTATGCATGAGGACGGTTCCCCCCTTTTGGCGGGGCAGTTTTTGAACCTGATGAGGCACATTTTGGTTTTCCTTGGTTTGCCTGCGGCTGAATACGGGACACACTCTTTCAGGATTGGGGCTGCCACTGAGGCCTCACGGGCGGGCATGCAGGATTAGGAGATCCAGTGGGTGGGTAGATGGCACTCCAGGTGCTTTATGAGATACATCCGCCCCGAGCTGGTCTTAGAGACAGAGACTGCAGCGCATTCCTACAACACGGAAGGGTAGTGGGGAACATGGGCAGGTTGCGGTGGTCGCGAGCGTGCGTCAATGATGTAGCGAAATAACGATTTTGAACCTTCACAGAGTACGAGGGTAATGGTTATATTTGGTTTCTGTGGTTTGACATTGTTTTCTTTCCAGATGTAAGCCGTCCCAGTGTGTGGATCCTGGGTCATTCATACGTATACTGGGCTGCTCGGAGATCGGACTCTCGACCCGGTGGCCGGTCGTTGGGTTTCCTCGACGTCGACATCAACTGGAGAGGTATCAGGGGCCTGTCCTGGCCGCAAGTGTTACCGGAGGTGGTCAAGATAGCAAGGATGGTCTCTTCCCCAGTTGTTCTGGTTATACACGCGGGGGGTAACGACCTGGTCTATTTCCCGCTGGCTGAGCTCCTGACCCTCATGCGGTCAGATATGGACAAATTTCCCTGTTTCTTCCCCCAGGTTAAGCTGGTTTGGTCCGAGATAATACCCCGGCTCGTCTGGCATGGTTCCAGGGAAGGCTTCGCCATAGAACGGACCCGGCGAACGCTTAACCAGCGTATCTCTAAATTCATCCGATTTAAAAACGGGGTGGTGGTCCGGCACCACCAGTTGGAGGGGGATAATGCAGCTTACCTTCAGGCTGATGGCGTGCATTTGAATGATAACGGCCAGGATGTATTCATGGCAGGAATTCGTGAGGGCGTGGTGCAGGCGCTTCAGGCCCTGGGGGGGGGGTCGCAGCTCGCTGAAGTTTGCTGCTCCTTGGCGGAAAAGGTTGGAAACGAGAAAATGGAGGCGAAATACCCGCACCGGATGGCCGGATGGCGGTACTTTTACCTAAACCCCTGGTATATTGGCTGGTTAATGCCTGTTTGATAGCTGTGACCATAATTTTACCCCAAAGTTAAAAGATGAAAGCTTTTGTCTTTCTGACTCTCCAAAGCAAAAGATAAATAAAAATGTTATGTTTAAGGAAAAACTGTGTCGTGGTGTCTCTTAAGGGGCGAATAGGTGTTGGGGTCCTGGCAGTCTGCTCGATACTCGATTGAGCATCAGGGTGCTGAGTCGTTCGGTAATCGCATATCTTCTGGTTGTTCGACATGCTTGACTCCCTGCCTAGAGAAAAAGAGAGAGGGGGAGAGACTATCTGGGGAATTTTCTTGAAAAATGCTCAAGTTTCCCATTGACTTCCATTATGCTCGGTACTCGAGTCAAGCCCATCCCAGCATCCAACCGTACCAATCATTACAGCATTTTAGGGCTCAGTTATCACTACTCAAAAGCCATTTAAATATATCTTTGTGTACCAGCATAACTGATAAACAAAAGTTTCAACACAGGATGCACTGCTACCACTGAGGTCCAATTCACATGTGGCCGGACTGAAAACTCCAATCTCTTCAGTTAAACACCTTAGACGCTTTGGTCAATAGTGACCAAGGCATCTAAGTAGTTTGGCCAAGGGGAGTTCTTCTCTGTCACTTAATTGCTCATTCCCCCTGCAAAGTGACGACAGGGTGCAATGAGTTGTCAAAGCAGTTGGAGTCCCAATAAAGGAAGGGGGTTGTCTGGTCATTAAATATTAATGATCAATCTTTCTGATAGGTCATCACTATTAGCTCGGCGGGAGTCTAATACTTGACCCTCTCCCACCAATCACCTGTTATTAGCCCCAGCAGTAGCTGGATGCAAATGTAACGCCATGGCCTATCAGGTCGTCACAGGGTATTGTGCAATCTGCCCTTCTGTGCAATATCCACTTCCTCCTTTGTTATGGGTCCCTAACTATGGTGTTGCCAACAGCAGTCAATCAAAATCCTAGGAACACTCTGCACCCCACCCATCAGAAACACCAGTGGACGGCCGGAGTGGAATAGGGTCGCCCACTTGGGGGGTTGGTTAAGGGGAGGTCAGGAGTGTCCGGAGTAGGCCAGTGTAGTGTTGGAAGTGAAGGAGAGAGGAGGTCTGGAGCTGGGCTCCTTGGAAGTAACTAGGTAGCAGACGGTGGTCTGGGCCTAGTAGGAGCTGGACCCCCGGTCGCAGGGGATCGTGACAAGGGGCACGGTATTGTCAAGGAGGACAGCCGGCGGCCTTGTACCATCACTGGACTGGGACCAGGGCACGGCAGGGTACGTGGACCCTATTTTATGGAGTAGCTTCAGGCAACCTGACAATTGACCTGACGAGAATGGAGCCTTCAAGATTCGCTCTCCACCCGCTCCCAAATCGGGGTATTAGCACAACGAGGGGGATAGGACTTTACACTAAAACGGTCCAGGAAATCCCAAGCGTGAACCCTGAGAGCAAGCTCCCACAGTTAGTCACACTGGGGAGCGGGACCCGACTAGTTTCACGCTACCGGGGCCAACTAAGAAGCAGACTAAGTGCCAGGGAAAAGGTCACAGATCATCAGGCAACACGATCGGGGACGGGAGCCAAACTAGCTCCCCTCGGCGGCAGCGGTGTCCAGAACTTTGGTTTACCAAGTTGTCGGTGTCAGATTCTTGGACTGAGTGAGTACACAACTGACCCTTACACCCCTCAACGGCACTTCTCTACCTCATCACCGAGTCCCGGAGCAGCCCCCCTATCTGTGGAGGGTTGCAACACCTGGCTGCCCCTGTCATCACACCGGGTACTCCCCAACAGCAGTAGTGGTACTCCAACCTTACCACACACCACGGGTGGCATCAAGAACTGTAGATATACCATCCCTGGTAAATACCCCCTTCATTTGAGTGGCCGCACCACCCCCGGGTCCGGACGCCCCTCGAGCCACCGCGGGTCCGGATCCGAGCAGCTCGGCTGCTGATATGGGGACGGCACACCTCAAATTCCTGGCATCACGAACAGGATACGAGCAGGACCCACTTACCTGGGTGACGTGTGCCTTTAAGACCGAAAACCGCGAGTCAAGATCCCATTCCCCACCAATTCCACCATCTTCTGCCATCTTTTCACGCCAAAATGCCATCTTCCCCGCGAAAGCGCGCAAAGCAGAAGCCCCGACCTTCATCCTATGTGTGAGGCCGGAAACAAACGTTCCAAGAGGGCCACAGCATTGAGAAGAGTGCTGAGTGAAAACCGAGGGGGCGTGACGACATGTAGCAGCAGCGGAAGAGAAGCAGGGACTCCAGGACTCTGCCATAACATTTCTGGACGGCGCAGAGTCAAGATGGCAGAAAGGCGCGGTTGTTCAGCAGAGGCTCCCGGAGCAGCTCTGCGGATGGAGACGCGGAGGATGGCTGCGGCAGTGCAAACCCGTGAGACCGAAGTCCCACGAGAGGTTACCCAGTCCCAGTTGATTTCACTAATCCGGACGATGCGGCTGTGGGATCCGAGGCGCTCCCGCTCAAGGCCAGCACTCAGCCGCTATCACCTTCACCCTCCGCTACGGCTGACCCTGAGGCACTGCCCGCACCACCGGCAGCGGACCCCTCGACTTCTGATAGAGATGATTAGTCCGTGGCTTCTGACCACATTGACCGGGTTACCATGGACTCGGAACCGGAGGAGATGGAATAAGGCGATTCAGGTTCCAGTACCCAGAAGCTGCATGGGTGCCACGTTTTGGAGGAAACAGCTGTAGAATGATACTGTCGTCACAGGCACAGATGTCATTGGAGATCATGGAGATGGAAACAGAGTCCACTTCAGATGAGGAGATCTCAGTTGATACCATGGAAGTAGTGCCTATCTGCCGTCGCTGTGGTTTACCAGGGCACTTTGCAAGAGTGTGTCCAGGAGGTGCTCGACGCTAAAGGGACCGCAACCTGAATGTTTTAAAGTTTTATATGGACTGTCCCCTTTGTTGAATGTTCTCCAGTTTTCAAATGGAGGAGGCTGTCAGGGACCGGCTGAAGGGTTCCTGATGGAAGGTGACAGGAAAGTTCTGCTATAATTAGACTGTGCCCTCCTTGTTGAACCTTTTCCACCCTTTGTTATAGGGAATAGACCATCAGGGCCTTGGACGGTGCAGTGCTGGTAGATGGCACCAGGAGGCCCTGGTGTGGGTCGGTGCAAGGGGCAATGGCTACCAGGTTGCTCAGGACTTCTACAGAGTCATCTATTACAATGCCCGGAACCTTAACCTGGTCACGGGCCCACAATAGGTTTGCAGGGGGTTAGGTTGTTTGGGTGGCGGGTTAATGGGATCCGGGACATTGGGGCTAGACTGTTGCAGGAAGAGGCTGCAACGGAGCAGATTGAGCCTCCGCTACTACTGAAACCGGTAGCGTTCCACCATTGGAATGATGAACTCGCAAAGTTTCCAGTAACGTTTAAGTGCCAGCCTCCCTAATGAGGGACGTATTTGTAAATATAAATGTTTTCTTTTCTACTTTGCAGTTTGAAAAAAAAAATAATAAACCTCTGATGTCCTGTAGCTCGAGAACAAGCTACGTTTAACCAAGGGGGAATGTGACGCTCTGGACTATCAGGTCGTCACAGGGTATTGTGCAATCTGCCCTTCTGTGTAATATCCACCTCCTCCTTGGTTACGGGAACTTAACTATGGTGTTGAAAACAGCAGTCAATCAAAATCCTAGGAACACTCTGAACCACACTCACCACACCAGTGGATGGCCTGAGTGGAATAGGGTCGCCCACTTGGGGGGTTGGTTAAGGTGAGGTCAGGAGTGTCAGGAATAGGCCAGTGTAGTGTTGGAAGTGAAAGAGAGAGGAAGTCAGAAGCCGGGCTCCTTTGAAGTAACTAGGTGGCAGATGGTGGTCTGGGCCTAGTAGAAGCTGGACCCCCTGTCGCAGGGGATTGTGACAAGGGGCACGGTATTGTCAAGGAGGACAGCCGGCGGCCTTGTACCATCACCGGGCTGGGACCAGGGCACGACGGGGTACGTGGACCCTAGGTCAGGGAGTAGCTTCAGGCAACCTGACAGTTGACCCAACGAGAACGGAGCCTTCAAGATCCGCTCCCCACCCGCTCCATAATCGGGGTACTAGCGCAACGAGGGGGATAGGACTTTCCACTAAACCGGTCCAGGAAATCCCAAACATGAACCCTGAAAGCAAGCTCCCACACTTAGCCACACTGGGGAGCGGGACCCGACTAGTTTCAAGCTACCGGGGCCAACTAAGAAGCAGACTAAGTGCCAGGGAAAAGGTCACAGATCATCAGGCAACACCATCGGGGACTGGACCCAAACTAGCTCCCCTCAGTGGCAGCGGTGTCCGTATCCGAGCAGCTCGGCTGCTGACGTGGGGGCTGCACACAAACATTGAAAGGAACTGCACTAAACAGCTCAGTTCAATCTGTAGCTGCTGCTGCCAGGTGCTGTAGAACAGTTCTCATTCTTTTACTAAGTCGACTGAGCTAAACAGGTGGTACTGTATCTCCACTGCAATAAGATCAATGGTAACCCAGTTCAGAATGTAACAGTAGTGGTTTAAGTGGCATAAGCCATCAATATTTTTTAAGAAAAGTTGGCAGAAGCTGTGCAGAGTAGGCTCAAAAGCTGATCTGGCTCCATATGCAGCATATCTTGGCTGTGTTACACAGCTGATTCCTGTCTGTAATGGTGACTGCAGCATCTAAGTAGTTACAATGTTGTTGTGTCGCCCAGGGAATGGGGTACTCGGTCCCGGGCAGAACATACAGTCAGAGATGTCACTTTGGTGGCCGTTTCCCGGTTCCGTGCCCTTGGCCCCTTTTGTAATGGGGCTATTTACAGGGGTGGTAAGAGTTATTGTCATGTGACGCCACCTGCGGGTTGTGGTTAAGAATGGAGAACCCCCGCTGCTAAATATGGGTACTCCGAGAGCTGGTGGTGATGTGACTCCCTGGACCCCAGGGGTCACAGGTAATTACACCTACCACATACACACCCCCCCCTGTGAGGTCACACACATGTCACCCGAAAGGGAGACCTGATGCCTCCCTCAGGGCCAGTAGAGCACACCAGGTGGGCGGAGTCAGGCGGAAAGGCATGCCCACCGAGGAGAATACTGTCCTGGGGCAGGAAGTTCAAACAGAAGAGTTTTGAGTTGACAGTGAGTGGTAGTGGAGCAGCTGTCAGGGACCCGGGTAGGAGCCTGGGCCCCTTGGAAACGTCAGGCAGGCAGACAGTGGTGGCCGTCTGCAGGAGTACCGGTACAGCAACCGGCGGAACCGTACGGACCGGGCCTGGGTTGGAGCCCGCCGGTCCTGAACCAGGGAGTCAACCGTGTACCGGAGCACCAAAAACCGGGTACTCAGACCCCGTCCTAGCTTACAAGCCACTGAGTGTAGGCAAATTGACTGATTGCTGGCTGGACCTCACGGGTTCATCCACACCCAAAGTCCCGAAAGAAGGCAAAAGCCCACCGAGACCGGGTGAGCGCCACCGCCAAGGGCCAAACACCCGACGGGCCAGCGCCTGCGGGCAACTGAGGGCTCCTCCGGCAGCTCAACGCCGGGGAGCGGGCTACCACTGCTCAGGCAGGGGAGCCAAAACACAACGTCCAGAGGTGCACGGGAAAAGGGGCCACCATCAACCCCACAGGGGACATCAGCAGCCGGCCGCGGGAACCGACCACATCCGAACTTTGGTTTACCAGTGACTCTGAGTGTGAATCAATCGTGAGTACACCAGTGCCATCCGGGCACGACACTATACTGCGGCACCGCACCCTGCACCCGACAACAACATCAGCGCTCCAGTCCCCACCACCGGGGCCCCGGGACACACCACCCCTACCCACGGAGGGGCTGACATCTAGGCTGCGGCCGCAACACCGATCCTGGACGAGCCCGCCTTCACTCCAGCCGCAGCGGTGGTGCACCCCGTCACCACGACCCGTGGGTGGCGTCACGACCCGTGAGACGACAGCGCGGCCCTTCCCGGCTGCGGGTCCCGTCCCACCATCACCACCACCCCGCTACCTCTCCCCCCCTCTAACAGAGCGACGTGGCCCCCGGTCCGGAGGCGCTCGTGCCACCGACAACCCGAGCCCGGATTTCGAACGGCTCGGCCCGAGCAAGCAGAGGAAGCGGCTGGGCCCCTCTCAGGGCGGTACAGTGAGTGCAGCAATGGTGTTAGGCCCTCCGCAGGTAGGGCTGTGCCTGGGAGATGTAACGGGGGTAATAACGGAGACCACACCAGGTTGTCTTTAACAGTCTCTACTCACTGTAGACCCAGGGATTGCTGGTTCAGGTCCCATGGAGTATGAGTATCAGTGCCAATGTAGTGACCCAGGTTGCTCTGCCCCCGACACTCTCTGTTGGTTGGGTCCTCAACGTGGAGCTTTTGGGGCCTGACTGTCCCTTTTGGGGTACAGTCTCCTTCTCCGTACGGCAGGCAGTGCGGACCCTGTGGGGAGGTAAGTGTCCGAACCCCGATCCTAGTTTACTGCTGATGCCCCCGGATTATTTGGCTCGGTGAAGTCCGTGAAGGTGTCCTCACTGGGCAGGTATTTATCAAGCCATGTAGAACTGGCGCCTGATCTAGGGCCCTGTGCCCCGTGCGTGCTCCGATCCCAGCGGTATCTTCGGTCCCAGCGGTATCTCCGGTAGCCGACCTGGCGACCTCTCTCCTGTGCCCCCGGGGTCACCGTTGCACAGACCCAGCTCAGGCACGTCCGCACACCTCTCCTGTGTGCCACTGTTCTCTAGATTGACTGACCCCTCCCACCAGGCTAGCTAATCCCAGGGACTCGTTCCTTTCCATGGCGACCATCCCCCTACATGGTTAACCCTATATGCCCGGTGTGGAGTGGAGAACTAGGATTTTGGTTGTGCTTTGGTGGTATCGGCACTAGTACTCAGGGTCCCAGGGGGTAGGTCCTGCATCCCCAAGAGGATGCAGTTCCCTGTAGTGCCCTGAGTGTCTCAGGGGTGCTACATTGTCATTTCAACAAATTTGCATAAATCAGAAGTTCAAGCAGATATCAGAAAATTTGTAATATACTGTATGTCATCAGAGAAATAGGATTCTTTCTCCACTTATTAGCCACTTCTAACACACTCCCCCCTTTGCCTTCTCAACTAAAACTGACTTTGAAAAACTTTTAAAATCCATGATGATGAAAACAAGAGTCAGATCGATTGTCAGCTCAGTGATGGATCAGACCAAGGCTGTTTATTGAAGTCTGTGATAGAATAGGAATACGGAGGAGCAGAGCAAGAGAGAAGCACAGAAATGTAGACCACACTGCTTATTTTTAGTAAGAGTTTTATCTCACTCTAGTGCTGGAGTCACTGGTATATTGCCCAGTACTGCTGTATAATGGCCTATCACAGAGGTATGAGAGAGCAGGAATCCCTCAAATATGTGTGTGCTGTTTATGAGTCAATTCCCTGCACTCTCCAACTCAGTAGTGATTATAAGAGAATTATAATGAGGGCAATGTGGGCTACTGCCCAGGGCCCAAAGTTCCAGGGGGCCTATGGCCAGATTAAGCTCATTATAATGTTTTGTATGGCAACACATACTCACCTCACTCGTGTTGCCCCGATGCAGATCTCCGGGCAGGAAGCTTACCTGGAACTTCAGTGCTGGTGCAGCACAGAACAGCATCACAGCTTCAGGGGAGCTGCTGTTGCCAGCGCAATGAAGCCATCAGCCAATGCCAGCACCAGCATGTGCACATTGACACCAAGAAGAAGTCAAGCCTATGTGGGGGTCTTATGCTGTATATAGGAGGCTATGTGGGAGCTCATGCTATATATAGGAGGCTATGTAGGGCTCATACTGTACATCGGAGGCCATGTAGGGGCTAATGTTGCATGTAGGATGCCAAGTGGTGGCTCATACTGTATATATGAGGCTATGTGGGGGCTCATACTATACATAAGAAGCCATGTGGGCGCTCATACTGTATATTGTAGGCTATGTGGGGGTTTCTGCTGTATATAGGAGGCTATATAGGTGTTCATACTGTATATAGGAGGCTATGTGGGGGCTCATACTGTATATAGGAAGCTATGTGGGGGCTCACACTGTATATAGGAAGCTATGTGGGGGCTCATACTATATATAGGAGGCTATGTAGGGGCTCATGCTATATATAGTAGGCTATGTGGGGGCTCATACTGTATATAGGAGGCTATGTGGGGACTCCAACTGTACATAAGAAGCCATGTGGGTGCTTATACTGTATATAGGAGGCTATATGGGTGCTCCTGTTGTACATAGGAGGATGTGTCGGGGCTCATACTGCATATAGAAGGTAATAAAAAGGGTGGATGTATCCAGCATCAAGAAAACTTCCAAAAATATATAAAAACATCAAAATTGATTTACAAGCAATTAAAAACATGTACAAAATTGCATGAAAATAGTCTGCTGTACTGATGTTTATTACCACAGGACACTTTCATGGAATTTTGTACATGTTTTTAATCACTTGGAAATAAATTTTGATGTTTTTATATATTTTTGGATCTTTTTGTGTTGATAAATACATCCACCTTTTTTTGATTACCTACTAGCCACCCTTCATCTGAGCTCCGTCCAGAAATGACCTCTCCTTGTAATTGCTTCATATGATGAGCTGATCCCTTTATATATTTTTTTGTATATAGAAGGCTATGTGGGGGCTCCTGCTATATATTGGAGGATGTGTAGGCTCCTGGTATATATAGGAGGATGTGTGCAGGCTCATACTGTATATAGGAGGCTGTGCGAGGGTTCATACTGAATATAGGAGGATGTGTGAGGGCTCATACTGTATATAGGAGGATGTGTGGGGGCTTCTACTGTATATAGGAGGCTATTTGGGGGCTCATATTGTATATAGAATGCTATGTGAGGGTTCATATTGTATATAAGAGGCTATACGAGGACTCATACTATATATAGAAGACTATATGAAGGCTCATACTACATATAGGATCCTTTGTGAGGGCTCATAGTGTATATAGAATGCTATGTGAGGGCTCCTGCTGCATATAAGAGGCTATATGAAGGCTCAGTGTATATAGTGGGGCTCTGTGTGGACTCATACTGTATTTAGAGGTGCATCAGCATACTTAATTCTGCTCAATATGAAGTCATACAATATTAATATAACATAATAATTATAATTATGTTAATATTAACATTGATCAGAATTAATTTCAGCCTTTTGCTTCAGGGTAAGTTGTTTTTTATTCATTGATATGCCTGGTGTCTGTATGTATGAGTCCAGTGGGTGGGGCTACTAGTGATTGACAGCTATCTCTGACAGTCTCCCCTGTATAACTGTGCATGCAATTAATGAATAAGACCGCCCACTGGACTCATACATACAGACACCAGGGATTGCAATGAATAAAACACAAGTTTCACTTGAACTTTCTCCAAAATAGTACAGTATATCAATCTGATCAGCTCCTCCTGCTGCGTAACATCCCGCCTGCAGATCACATATTATTAGCAACATAACAGGTTACTTTACACTCAGCCCACTTGTCCCTTTCTTACCTCCAACCAGTTTTTGTTCACTCGGCTCAAAAGATAAATGAGGTCTCCACATTTAAAGTTGAGTTCTTGATCAGCATTCCCTTTAAAGTCAAAGAGAGCCTAAGAGAAGAAATAAAAACATTATGTAGATAGATAGATAGATAGATAGATAGATGGATGGATGGATGGATGGATGGATGGATAGATATAGGGATAGATAGAAGATAGATAATTGATAGATGGATGGATAGATAGAGGGAGAGATAGATAAATAAATAGAATCATAGACAGATAGATAGATAGATATAGGGATAGATAGATACATAGATAAATATAGGGATAGATAGAAGATAGATAATTGATAGATAGATGGATGGATGCATGGATGGATGGATGGATGGATGGATGCATGGATGGATAGATAGATCTAGGGATAGATAGAAGATTGATAGATAGATAGATGGATGGATAGCTAGAGGGATAGATAAATAGAATCATAGACTGTTAGACAGATAGATAGATAGATAGATAGATAGATAAGGGATAGATAGATAGATAGATAGATAGATAGATAGATAAGGGATAGATAGATAGATAGATAGATAGATAAGGGATAGATAGATAGATAGATAGATAGATAGATAGATAAGGGATAGATAGATAGATAGATAGATAGATAAGGGATAGATAGATAGATAGATAGATGGATAGATGGATAGATATAGGGATAGATAGAAGATAGATAATTGATAGATAGCTGGATGGATAGATAGAGGGATAGATAGATAAATAAATAGAATCATAGATAGATATAGGGATAGATAGATAGATAATTGATAGATAGATAGATAGAGGGATAGAGGGATAGATAGATAAAGGATGGATAGATAGATAGATAGATAGATAGATAGATAGATGGATAGATAGAGGGATAGATAGATAGATAACAGATAGATAGATAACAGATAGATAGATAATGGATAGATAGATAGATAGATAAATTGATAACAGATAGATAGATAGATTGATAGATAAATAGATAACAGATAGATAGATAGATAGATAGATAGATATAGGGATAGTTAGATAGATAGATAGATAGATCCCGCCCACCATTCCTAGGAGTAAGCAGCATCGAAGATGAGCTCCTGAGTTTTTCATCATTTATACCTTGTAATGAGCAAACAGTAAGACAAAACCTGGAAAAATTGGACTCCGTGGAAGAGGAAAGTGAGCTGGACTGAGCTGGACTAAAGATTTTTATGAAAAAAGAGGAAATAGAGGATTTAAAGGACATAAGAAAAAACCTGTTGAAGGACAGATCACATACAACAGGAGGACTCCAGACTGACTCCCAGAGATCTGCACATCCAAAAGGTAGGACCATCCTCCATCCATACCACAACCTACAGACAGTGCTGTAATTACATCTCTGATAAATAAGGATTACTATAAAAATGGAAGATATAAATGTAATACAAGTAACTGGGCAGAGAGCAGAGCTGGAGACACGGGACACCAGGGGGTCACAAACTCTGGAAATCACATACTCTGAAGGGCAGAAAAGCATTCATGCGCAAAAAGCCATAAAACATGCAAAGATTAGAGAAGATCCAGAGACCCTCTTTACTGATTTTACCTCTAAAGAGAAAGATAAAAGAAAAACCAATTTATTATTTTTCACAGACCAACCCTTAGCCTGGCACACCGCTCTGTGCAAACAATATAAGCATACATACAAGAACGGCATTAATAGGGGCCGGCAGATCAGAATTAGAAACCAAAAAGAAGACGAGACCAACTCACTGACCATAAACGTGTATAATAATGGCACAATCATGGTACAAGGGACTGAGGAAAACTTACAGAAATTTAAAGACCGCTTTTCTCAAATTAAACTCCAGGCACAAAATTGCAAAGAACAACAAACCCCAGCAGCCACCATCACCTCTACAGAGACCTCCAGAGACAGAACTGCAGCCCCCAACACTTCACACCCCTCACCCGAGACCCTCAGAGACTGTTTATCTCAACTAGAAAGAGACTTTATACAATTTAAAGAAGAACTTCAAAGAAACCTTGGTGACAGAAATGCAAATGACCAAGTAATGAAAGAGATAAACAAACTGAGATGTGAATATGCAGCAGTGAATATGCATCTGCAGGAAATAAGAAGCAAAATGTGTGAACTGCAGCAAGAAAATGCCCGACTGAGACTGGAGATAACAGAGCTGAAGACTCCTGGACGCCTGAAACAGGAGGACGCCATAGAAACACAGAGGAGTGAAGACAACATGGCCTCCACTGACCAGGAGGGAGCTATGGTAACTAACACCAGTACAGACACCATGGCCTCCACTGGCCAGGACACTGAGATACCAAATAACTCCAACAATATGAATGCTCCTGAAAATAACATAAGTGAACTACAAACCAGAAAAACAGAAAAGAGAAGAGAACCAGCCACCAGCAAAATCTCCAGCACAGACCCCCAGCTTCACCCACGTACCCCACCCGTGACCTCACAAAGTTTTGATACCATCCTAATAATGGACTCAAATGGGAAATACCTGAATACACTGCGACTATTCCCAGGCAAAAGGGTCAAACAAATCCGCTGTGCAACTATTGAGCAGGTGACAGCCGTCATCAATACCCCACGGTTTACAAGCCCAAATCATATTTTTATACACACAGGAACAAACAATCTGCCAGACCAACACCAGCAGATCGCAGGACAACTGACCCAACTAGCAAAGACGGCAAAACTAAAATTCCCGGACAGCAAAATAATTCTATCATCTCTGCTCCCAAGAAATGATGTATCAAGCCAAACTATCCAGAACATCAACACGGACCTGACCACCAGAATCAAGGCTGTGCCCGACGTGATCCTGGCACAACACCCCTCTATAAAACACCAACACCTCTATGACGACAAGCACCTAAACAAACAAGGGGTCAGCCTACTGGCCAAAGAGCTGAAGGACATTATACTAAACAGAGACCCCATGCCTGGACTCAACAACAACAACAAACCCATGGAAAGACCCCCAACAATAAAAAGACAGGAAACCCCTATTTCATCACAGGAGGCCAGAAACAAAGCCCTTCACCCAACATCGGGCCATCAGAGGAGGAGACCACCATGGAGGGGACCATCAGCCCCACACAGAGACATGCAGGGCAGAGATATGGAAGAGATTAGAACCCTGCTCAGCACATTGTGCAGGAAACTAATGTGACTGGATCTAACACACCTATAAACCAGTCGTAAATCCAGAGTGTCTTACACAGCCGCACTCATTACAAGGTATATACACATGAGGTATAATAGAAAAAAAAAAAAAAATGACCTCATTCACAATCAGCAGCTGGAACATCCAAGGCCTGAGCACCTCGGCCTTTGGATGTAAAACAAATGACCCCGACTTTATTCAAAGACTGAAAAATATAGACATTCAGATCCTCCTGGAAACATGGACCAGAGCTGAAAACGAATCTCCGGTGCCAATCGGATACAGGGAAATCTCTGTCCCTGCCCTTAAAAATAAAAACATCAAACAGGGCCGCTGCTCAGGAGGAATACTGATCTGGTATAAAGAAGAGCTCCACCAGTACATCACACCAGTGAAGAGAGGAGGCAGCCACATATGGATCAGAATCAGCAGCTCCATCCTCACCTCTCAGTCCGATGTCTACCTCTGCACCACCTATATACCACCGCCAGAGTCCCCCTACTTCAATCCAGACAGCTTTGAGATCTTACAAGAAGAAGCCACCCATTATCAGGTCCTGGGCAAAGTTCTCATCTTTGGAGACCTCAATGCAAGAACAGGGAGAGAAAAAGACTTTCTGACCACAGATGGAAACATCTACATATTTGGGGCAGAGAATGACAGTCACGACTCAGAACACTCAGAGAGAAACAGCTATGACAGTACAGTCAACAAAAGTGGCAAAAAGCTCCTGAACTTATGTAAAAGTTTAGGTCTTCATATTCTTAATGGACGTACAAAGGGAGACTCACTGGGAAGATACACACTAAACTCCCATGTAGGAAGGAGTGTAGTAGACTACGCCATTACAGATATGGACCCGGCAAATATTAGCGCCTTCATAGTCACCCCACAAACGCACCTGTCAGACCACAGCCAACTTCTCCTGTACATAAAATCTACAGAGAAACCATCCACACAAAAGCCACAGCAGAGCAGCCTCTACAAGCGACCTCCATCCTATAAATGGTCCAAGACGTCAGAAATAAAATATAAAGAGGCTCCCAACAGACCGGAATTACAGGAGATGCTCCACAACTTCTACAGCTACAAGTATAAGTCAAACCCAGAAGGAGTGAATCAAGCTGCAAAAGACCTCAACAAAATATTCCACACCATGGCCAAATTGTCCGACCTCAAACAAGTCAACTACAAGAGGCCAAAAGAAAAGCAGATCAATGGTTGGTTTGACAAAGAGTGTAAAGCCGTTCGAAAGACCCTGAGAACAGCCTCAAACAATAAACACAGAGACCCCAACAACCCAGACCTGAGGGAAGCCTATGACACCATACAAAAGCAGTACAAAACCATCCTCAGGAGGAAGAAGCAGAGCTACATCTCTACCAAACTTAGCCAACTCCAAGACGCCCTCCAAGACAACTCCTTCTGGGAAATATGGAACCACATGGACACAAAGAGCAAGAAAAAGAATGACACCCATATCCAAAATGGCAACATCTGGCTCCAGTACTTCAGAGACCTCTACAAAGACATCCCAAAAGAAGGACTAAGCCAAGAGCAGGAAAACATAACATCAAAACTAAAGGCAATGGAAGAGAAAATCAAAAACTTCCAAAACCCACTGGACACACCAATTACATTACAGGAAGTTGCAGAGAAAATCACTTCCATAAAGTGTAAAAAATCTAGTGGTCTGGATGGAATCCCCCCAGAGATGTTGAAGTACAGCCCACCAGAAATTCAAGCTGCAATGGTTAAACTGTTCAACATTGTGCTGAGTGCTGGTTACTTCCCTCGTACCTGGAACCAAGGACTCATTACACCGATCCACAAGAGTGGGGACAGGTATGACCCTGCCAACTACAGAGGCATATGTGTCAGCAGTAACTTGGGAAAACTGTTCAACAGCATCCTAAACAAAAGGATCATCAGTTTCCTTACCGAGCACAATGTCTTGAGCAAAAGCCAAGCAGGGTTCGTGCCAAACCACCGCACCACGGACCACATCTACACCCTGCACAGTCTCATTCAGAGCCACGTCCACAATACAAAGCATGGGAAGATATACGCCTGCTTTGTAGACTTTAAAAAGGCCTTTGACTCAGTGTGGCACCCGGGCTTGTTCTTAAAAATGCTGGAAAGCGGAATAGGAGGAAAGACCTATGATGTCATCAAAAGCTCCTACACCGAGAACCTCTGCAGCGTGAGTGTGAACGGTAGAAGAACGGCTTATTTCCAGCAGAGCCGAGGAGTCAGACAGGGCTGCAGCCTAAGTCCAACGCTCTTCAATATTTACATCAATGAGCTGGCTACTGCTCTAGAATCTTCACCTGCTCCAGGTCTCACACTCCATGATGCCCAGGTGAAATTCTTGCTCTATGCAGATGACCTACTGCTGGTGTCACCAACCGAGAAAGGTCTCCAAGACAACCTACAAATCTTGGAGAAATTCAGCTCCACATGGGCACTACCGATCAATCTAAAGAAAACCAACATCATGGTGTTCCAGAAGAGAAAAAGAAGATTTGACCAGCATCCTTCATTTGTCCTAAACGGCTACACTCTAACAGGAACAGACAAATACACCTACTTGGGCCTGGAAATTCACCAGTCAGGGAGCTTCAAACAAGCCATAGAGACCCTGAAAAACAAGGCCTGCAAAACCTTTTATGCCATCCGAAGGACATTGTATCATCTGAAGCCACCAGTGAGGGTCTGGCTAAAAATCTTCGATTCCATCATTGCCCCAATCCTCCTGTACGGCAGCGAAGTCTGGGGCCCTCACACTTACCCAGATTGGTCAAGGTGGGATTCCAGCCCAACAGAAATATTCCACCTGGAATTCTGTAAGCACCTTCTCCAGGTCCATCGAAGCACCTCCAACAGTGCCTGTCGAGCTGAGCTGGGCAGATTCCCTCTACACCTAGCAGCTCTGAAGAGGTCACTATCATTTCAGGCTCACCTACAGAGTAGCAATCCAAACTCCCATCACCACAAAGCTCTGATATATATACGTGGGCCAGATGAACCAGGACCCCGGGCACAGCCCTCCCAAACCCAACTGGACAAAATAACCAATCACAGCAGCCTGACAAGAACCAGAATCAGGAAGATGGTAGACGAGGGCCAGGAGAGGTATGTCAGTGACTGGAGGACCGACATCAACACCTCACAGAAACTGACCACGTACCAGAGACTACAGAGAGACTACAGACTGGCCCCGTATCTGGAGAAAATCCCGGACCCCAGAGACCGCAGGACCCTGAGCCGATATAGACTCAGTGCCCACAGTCTAGCCATCGAATCCGGACGTCACAAGCAGAGCTACAAGCCCAGGGAGGACAGACTGTGCCAACACTGTGACCTGGAGGCCGTGGAGGATGAAACCCACTTCCTGCTACACTGCACCAAGTACTCAGCAGTGAGGGACACTCACTTCAGGAGACTCTCCCATCTCTTCCCGGATTTCAGCTCCATGAAGGAGGAAGAGAAAATATATATCCTGCTGGGGGAAGAAGAGAGCGCAGTGGAGATAGCAGCGCAGTATGTGAGCGAATGCCATAGACTTCGAGAAAGAGAACTATGATAAGTCATGGACTTCCATAGCCCCCCATCCCAGATGTGGCCCCCCCAATCCCCACCCTGGATATGTCCCATCCACCGTTACCACAGTCCCACCGTGGATATGCCCCATCATAAGCCATGGACTTCCATAGCCCCCATCCTAGAAGTGCCCCCACAGTCCCCACCCTGGATGAGCCCCATCCATCCTTCCTACAGTCCCCACCCACCATCCCCACAGCCCCAGCCCCTAATGTACACTTGCTTTGGCAAAACTAATTTGTATTTGGTCCTGCCAATAAAGCTTATTTGATTTGATTTGATTTGATTTGATATAGGGATAGTTAGATAGATAGATAGATAGATAGATGGATGGATATATAGATAGATAGATAGATAGATAGATAGATAGATAGATAGATAGATAGATAGATAGATGGATGGATATATAGATAGATAGATGGATGGATATATAGATAGATAGATGGATGGATATATAGATAGCTCTAGGGAGGGGGAGGCCTAGAATAAAGGTTGTCTGGGTTTATATAGGAACATTTTAGATTTGATCATTAACATTGATATTAAAAACCATCCTTGATTAATGAGCTAAATCCAGAATACTATCAGTGGTGCACTGGCCGGTCCGCCTCAGTCCGGAGGTTTAGCTTTCACTGCATTGCAGTTCTCCGCTCCTCTCTGGATATAACCTTTGGTGAAGCCTCATTGAAGCCGTAACCCAATGTCTTTGCTCTAACTGTGCACTGGTTAAAATGCAGTGAAGAGAAAATGCAAAGCACCCGCGCACTTCCCAGGGAGAAAAAGACCAGTATATACAGAGATGAGGCAAGAAGGGCAGGGGGATATATACTGGGAGATAGCAGAACTGACATACATACTGTACCAGGAGCAATGAAGTTCTCTATATGACGAGAACATGTAATGGGCCCTATACGGGGCCAGCTATGGGGTCATGTCACACAAATCATTCATCGCCCATCACTATTAGAGGAGGACTCATGATTGAATATCGCATCACTATTGAAGATGCACTAATGCCAGGATGGCCATGTCACCAAAAGTTTACAACCCTGATGCCTTGATTGGTACTTGCACTCTGAGATGCCAAGGCTTGCAAACACTGAACACAGGAATGTGGACATGCATTACAGCTAAATAAATATATGTAAAAATTGAGACATAGAGCAAAAAATAGGCTAGTTTATGTGAGCCCAGCAGCCATTGTCAAGGTGTATCTCTAAATGCTGGGTCCCTACCTAAATGCCTCTACCTGGGATGAAAAACCTACAATTTTTGGGGCAAGCAGGAACCTGCTAACAGAAGATTAAACATCGCCTAAAGCTCATGGGATGGAGTGCTTATAAAACTGTAAGCTTTTTAGCCTGGGTAGAGTGATTTAGGAAAGGACCCAGCAAAAAGATACTCCTTGATGCTGGCTGCTGGGTTACAAAAAACTGACCTTTTTTATGCAATCTCAATTTTAAAATGTATTTCCTTAGCAGTAATGTATGTCCTAATACCTGTATTCAATTTTTGTGTGACGCCCTGGCAAAGCCAGGTTGTCACAGAAAGAGTTAATCCTCCTTGGTAACCTGATCCCACTCCAGTGCAGCAGGACAAACCACCTCCCCCAGTGTAAGAACAAAACAGAGCAGGAGGGGAGGGGCTGGAGCAGAGTGTGTGGAGAGAGAGACAGGAGAGGAGCCCGGAGTTGTAGCTCCCGGGCTGCTACAGAAGTGTGCTCCAAAAGGGCCGGGACAGGCTGTTAGTGAGGAAGGGGCCAGAGGTAGCCGGGGCAGGGTAGCGGCCCGCCGGTACCAAGGGTGACCCGGATCACTGCAGGGGAGTGGACTCCCCGTTCCCAGCTGAGGAGAAAGAGAAAGAGTGGAGAAAGAGACACCTGGCTGCAGGGAAAGAACAGGGGCTGCTGCATCGCGTGTGGGACACTAACACCCTCCGTACCGAAGGCTGCGGACTCTGGAAGTTTCTGGTTAATTCCTGACTCTGTGTGAATTTCCTTGCAAAGCGAACTGTGAGTAACAACATCCCCTGGTCCAACCGGGCGCACAGCTCTCAGACGGTCTCCATCTCCTCCCTGCACCACCTCACCGGGGTCCCGGGACACCAA
Organism: Anomaloglossus baeobatrachus; assembly: GCF_048569485.1. NCBI lineage: Eukaryota > Metazoa > Chordata > Amphibia > Anura > Aromobatidae > Anomaloglossus > Anomaloglossus baeobatrachus. The sequence continues at coordinate 67,185,761 of NC_134360.1, forward strand.
CACCCTACCCCTGGAGGGAAATCACCACCTTGCTGCCCACCACCATCCCCGGGATCCATTAACCGGCAGCGGCGGTGCTTCGTTACTTCACCGCACACCACGGGTGGCGTCACGGACAATCTCCCTTACCTAATCCCCTTCTTACTGTGGAGCCTGGGATCACAGACCGGGTCACGCCACCGTGATACCCACAGAAGTAACTCCGTGGCCCGGATCTGAGTACCCCTTGTCCCCGGGCGACACATTTGCATACCCCAGCATCTCAAAGTGCAGCTGTATATTTGTTAAAGCATGTTTTGTGTTCAGTTTGCACCTGTTCACATCTGTCTGTTAAGAAGTGCCCTCAGTTTTCTCATTTTACAGTTCTGATAATGCCTTAATTTGAACTATTGCTGCTAAACTTATCAGCTTTTCAACATTCTAAAAAACTAACTTGACATTTAAAAAAAAAAAAAACCAAAACGATAAAATTCAGGAAATAACATAAGTGCATGCAATTTTGGGTTTTCCAAAGTATGCCCACCCAAACTGTTAAATGTCAGAGGTGTGTCACGGGTGACACAGTCATGTGGTTTCTGGCCATAGTAGGTCACAGCATTTGGCTGCACAGAATGCTTCCTGACTTTCCATTGTTCCTGCTGTCAGTATTCATTGGTATAGGTAGCTTTCCTGCTGGATTCATCTCTTTCCCTTTTGGACCCAGCAGGGGCTCGCCTTCCACCCAGCTGCTGATCATCAGTATTCCCTTGGTGTTTAGAATACACCTTCCTTCCTTGGACTGGTGCTGGTGATATTTTCAGTTCCTTCAAGCCAAGGTTGCAAGCAGGTGGTTTGTTCTCCTCTGTGGTATCGTTGCTGAAAGCTCTGCTGAACGTCTACCTGAGTCCTCTAATGATAAGCAGTTAATGCATTTTCCCCCTGTGTGTCTTCCTTGTGTCTTCTATAGTTGTTTAGCAGGGTTGACGAAGAGCTCATCCCATCCGTTCCCTAGTTAGTGTCCAGCACTAGGGATACCTAGGGTCAGGTATCCAGCTCGGCGCATAGATGTGGAACCTGTCTACGGTGGTGAGGGACCAGCAGTAGGTTTGGTCAGGGGTCACCATCTTCCCTCTCCCTAGACACAGGGTTTCCCTTCCTTTTCGTTATGCGCTTGGTACTTCCCCGTACCTAGCGTGACAATTAGATGGTGTGTGTCACTGAGGCTCAAAGCCCAATTAGGCCGGTTTTGGCCCGTTAATGAACATGAATCGATTATCTATAAGTTGATCAGCGCTCGTTTACTAAACAAAACAATTATTATTCCGAACATTATGTCCCCATATTGCCGGTTTATAGGATGATCACCATCATTAAAACACAAGCCGATTACTGGCACATCTAAAGGCCCCGTTACACGCAACGACGTATCTAACGATATATCGCCGGGGTCACGGATTCCATGGCGCACATCCAGCATCGTTTGCGACGTCGTTACGTGTGACACCAACGAACGACTGTTAACGATGGAAAATACTCACCAAATCATCCATCGTTGACACGTCGTTCATTTTCAAATATTAGTTGATTGTTGAGGTTGCAGGTTGTTCGTCGTTCCCGTGGAAGCACAAATCGCTGTGTGTGACACCGCGGGTACGACGAACTACAGCTTACCTGCGGACGCCGACAATGAGGAAGGAAGGAGGTGGGTGGGATGTTCGGCCCGCTCATCTCCGCCCCTCCGCTTCTATTGGGTGGCCGCTTAGTAAAGCCGCTGTGACGCCGCACGAACCGCACCCTTAGAAAGGAGGCTGTTCGCCGGCCACAGCGACGTCGCAGGTAAGTCCGTGTGACGGCTGTGGAGACACGGGGCTCAGTGGGTGCTCTCGTCCACTAAAACCTACCGCCTTTAGAAAGACAGCGTGGCTCAGGGCTCATCCCAACTGAACGCCGGCCTCCTTAACCGTGGGCGTAACACTACTCAGACAACACAGGGTGAGGGAACTACAATAATTAGACTTTATTGGATCCCCAAACAATTAACGGCACATAACACATAACCAGCAAAACACACAAATGTAACAGGCAATAGAGTCTCACCCTTCCGCTGGCTCACCAGGGATTTAGAATGTCCATGCCTCAGAGGTTCCAGGGCCGCTTACTCCAATCCAGCAGCACCCCTCTTTTGGCGGGCACCCACCGAGAAAGGAATAATGCCAGATTTAGGAAGCTGTCTGAGGTCTGCAAAGTCTGTAACAGGTGACTGAATTGTCCCAACCTGAGTGTCCTCCTTAGGTAGTCCTGGTTTGATGTTACAATCCTGGCAGCCGGAGTCGAAATCCCTAGGCTGTGGATATGGTCTCCAACCGGAACCGGAGTCCCTAGATTGAAGCCATAAAATATCCTGATCCTCTAGTCAGCTCTGAAGAGCTTAGACTGGATCCATCAGCATCCATCAACAACAACCTGGTGGCTTAAAGAAATCCTTTTTATAGCCACAGCCTTCCAATTGGATACACTGCGTCCTCATCGATTAGTTGGACAAGAGCGCCTCTCCCATTGGATGAATCTCAAGCTGCATGGACAATGTTCATCCAAATGATGTCTACAGAAAGACTGAGGGTATACATGTAGTCTGGGAGTCACCGACTAGACAATGGCTACTAAGGTAATCACATTAGCAATACACAACTACAATACAATGATTACTGGAAAAGTCTGGAGAAACAATGCGTCTGGCTTTCAGTGGCCAACACAATTACATGAGTCCAAAAGAGTCTTGTAAAAACAATGAGGGACTTATCCCCCGTCTATAAACAATCTATCATCCTGTCTGGCTGAATGTTAAGAAACTTTAACCCATGAGAGTCCATGTCGTCACAACGGCTCCTAACGATATTGTGCATCACGCACAGCGATTTGCCCGTGATGCACAAACGACGGGGGCGGGTACGCTCGCTAGCGATATCGGTGCGTGTAAAGCCCCCTTAAGTGGTCCATTCATATTCTTCCGGACATATATTTAAAATGTTTTTATCTATATTACTCAGCACAAAAGAAACAATTTCAGTGCACTTAATGGTATTAAACATAAGGTTTAATGTCTTGTATCCATTCGGAAGAATGAACACTAATTTTACCAGGCACCACGGAAAAGTATTTGGGGCACGGAATAGCTAATTCTGACCTCTGTGAGTCGTAATGGTATGAAAAGCCCGATTTTCCATATTACCCCATCTCATTTACATACACATCTAATCAGATCTTTCACTTATGTGAATACACAGATCACAGGGACAGAACTTTATCTGCCTATTAAGCGGGAAAGAGACATCCAGCGTTGAGCTCCCCTCTATAAATACATTAGTCTGCTCATTATATTGAACGACCACAATCCCCAGCACGATGCCAAGTATGTCTGGAGCAGTTCCTGGAGATTATGGTATGTAATGCTGTTAAACGTTATACCATTAAAACTGGGTTGTTCAAAGACTATGGTAATCAGCCTTATTGAATTTCTCATATTAGGGAATGCAGCGGGGAGAGTCAGGCAAAGGGGTGACCCAAGGGGCGAACTTCTCTTTTAGGTGCAATGGTAATCCTAGACTTGATTGACATAGTTGACATCCTAATTTTATATATTGGAATATAGACTGTTATCACTATGGTCACAGATTATTTGAATGAAAATGAAATTTATTTAAAAAAAAGTTATTAAAAAGAATAAAGAACTAATAAGATATGTATACGGGGATATGAGAAAGAGATCTGATATGTTGCGAAAGGTTGCAATATTTAAAGGGAATCTGTCACCAGATTTTTACCAACTAATGTAAGAGCAGTATAATGTAGGGGCAGAGATCCTGACTCCAGCAATGTGTCACTTACTGGGCTGCTTAGTGTAGGTTTGATAAAAATGTTTTTTTCACCCATAGAAAGCAATGAGTAAGTGCAAAATGCAGCAAAAACTCAGCAATCAACGTTTATGGTAAAAAAACGCAGGTAAAACGGGATGTAAAATCCATTTTTTTTTGCGATTTTAAACCATAATAATGTCTTGGTATTCTCACACGGCCATGAATGTTTCTCCTGACTCTGTAAAGTTTAAAATAAGTGATAATTAAATTAGTGTTATGTGTTTGATTAAACAATGGTCTATCAAAAGTAAACAATGCCCTATCAATATGTGAAAGTAAACAATGTCATAACAATATGTGAAAATAAACAATTGCCTATCAATGTGTGAAAGTAAACAATATTCTATCAATGTATAAAAGTAAATGATTCCCTATCAATGTGTGAAAGTAAACAATGCCCAATCAATGTGTGAAAGTAAACAACATCCTATAAATATGTAAAAGTAAATGATTCCCTAGCAATGTCTGAAAGTAGCAATGTGATATTAATGTGTAGAAGTAAATGATTCCCTATCAATATGTCGAAGTAAACAATGCCCAATCAATGTGTGAAAGTAAAAAACATCCTATCAATGTGTAAAAGTAAATGATTCCCTATCAATGTCTGAAAGTAAACAATGTCATATTAATGTATAGAAGAAAATGATTCCCTATCAATGTGTAAAATAAACAATGCCCTATCAATGTGTGAATGTAAACAATGCCTTATCAATCTGTGAAACTAAACAATGCCCTATCAATGTAGGAAAGTAAACAATGTCCTATCAATTTGTGAAAGTAAACAATTCACTATCAATCTGTAAAGTAAACAATACCCTATCAATTCACCTTTAATAATGGCTACGCTTCATATATGAATCCAGATTTTTTTGTTCAGAATAGTCACTATTTTTTCCAAACAAAAAACTTTTTCCCCTAAACAATTTGATCTAGTTGCCCTTTTTTTACAAAAATGTTTTATGGTTTTACATACATCTTTTGTATTGGTGGTCTAACACCAATTATTCACGCTTGCAAGCAAAGTTGTCTTTGGGAGGCTGAAAAAAAACACTCCAAAAACACAACAAACCGCAGAAAGAAAAGCAGCAAAAAAGTCAGGAAAATCTGGGTTTTGGCTGCAGCTTTTTTACTGTCAAGAGATCAGGTGTCGTGTGCATAAAAAAGCAGTAAAAAAGCAACATGTGAACATAGCCTTACAGAGAGAAATGTGCAATGCAGTATGAAATATTGAAAAGAATGTAATATTGCCAGTTTATAGTTTATAATAAGTATATTGATTATATTCTTTATCGATCCTTATGACAGTATTACCTCTGCCCGGGGTCTCTCCATGTCTGAATTGGACTGAGAGTTCTTCTTTCTGTCAGAAAAAAATATATAGATCACTCTATGGCTGTGGCTTTTCACATCAGTATGGTCCTATTCTGAAAAATACTACTACCCCTAACACGTTCAGCTTCATATACTGTGCTTAGTATATATTATATATTAGAAGAAAATCATCTCATGCTCTATAGTATATCTTGGTCATATTACCAAGCTATGGCACTATATATTCAAGCTGTTCAGTACAGTTTGGCTATGTTCACAATGAGTTTTTTTAATAGTATTTTTGAACAGAGCATCACCAAATTCTTCCTCAAAAACTCTATGAAAACTCTTCCAATTATTTTTTATGGAAAATCCACTTTATTATTCATGCGAATAGTTTTTTAGCTTCTTTTTCCCAAAGAAAGTTTGAATAACACCTCATGGAGAAAAGAAATTGCATGTCACTATTTGAGAAGAGGATTCGTAAAGAAACCTCTCCAAATTAGGCACAGTCCAATAAAAACTTAAGTACACGCATAGTTTTTTTGCAGAGTTTTTTGTATTTTTCAGAAACTAAACAGAACCTCCAAGATTTTGGGGAGATTTTCATGAGTTTCCTTTCCTCTAGATTTCTGCTACAAAATCTCCTTGAAATACTCTGTGTGCACATCGTCAAAAAGCTGTCAAGAAAACCGGTCAGGAAACTGCTTCAGGAAACTAAAAACTCCTCCAAAATCTCCCCAGGATAGATGCACTCAGATTTTTTAGCAGAAACTGGCTATGCTCACATAATGTCTTTTAAGCTGAGGCAAACCTAATGAGTTTTTCAAGCAGAAGACGTTTTGGAACCTTTTTTTTTGCGTCTTTTGTGTTGTTTTTTTATTTATTTCCTGAGTATTTTGAGGACTTTTTTCAGCCAATGTTTTTTAGAGAGTTGTCTCATTGTTTTTGTGAAGTCTTTTTCCTTACGTTTTTTCACTTCATTGAAAAATGAAGAAATCACTAGTATTTTTTAAGCAAACGATGGAAAAACACTCTAAAAAACGTCCAGTCATCTTTCAGACGTTTTTTGAATTTTCCCATTGACTTGTATTCTAGAGTACAGAGCGTCTTCAGAGCTGAAAACTCCTGTAAAGTCGACAAGTCACTTCTTTTAGAAGCCTGAAGTAGTTAATAAATGTTCAAAAGTCTAAATATATGAACAGCGAGTCCTTTATATATAGAAATGCATATGCACATTCTTTTGAAAGTTTTCTGATAGGTTTTTCAGGTGGTTTTCGTAGAAGATTCCGCCTGAAAAAAGACGTGCAATGGGATAGGTTTTTCAGGTATTTTTCATGGTAGATTCCACCTGAAAAAACACATGCAATGAAATGGGTTTCTCAGGTGGTTTTTGTGGTGGATTCTGCCTGAAAAAAGACGTGCAATTGGATAGGTTTTTCAGGTGGCTTTCGTGACAGATTCCGCCTGAAAAAAAGACATCAATGGGGTAGGTTTTTCAGGTGGTTTTCGTGGCAGATTCCGCCTGAAAAAAGACGTGCAGTTGGATAGGTTTTTCAGGTGGTTTTCGTGATGGATTCAGCCTGAAAAAAGATGTGCAATGGGATAGTTTTTTCAGGTGCTTTTCATGATGGATTCCACCTGAAAAAACACGTGCAATGGGATGGGTTTTTGAGGTGATCTTCATGGTGGATTCCATCTGAAAAAAAAAGTGCAATGGGGTACATTTTTCAGGTAACTTTCGTGGCAGATTCTGCCTGAAAAAATATGTGCAATGGGATAGGATTTTCAGGTGGTTTTCGGGGAAGATTGTGCCTGAAAAAAGATGTGCAGTGGTTAAAAAAAAGACATCAGACTGAACATGTGCACAGCAATATTGTTTTGACATTGCTGCGTACTTTATTTCTTTTATGTGATGTTTTTTTAAGGTGGATTTTGGGCAGAGTCCGCTTGAAAAAAATTTGCACACCCAAAAGAGTTTACACAAGAAAATTCATCATTTTTCACTGTCTCATAAATAGTTATACACATTTGATAAAACCGGACCTGGGAATAATTGTTGATAAGTAGCCCAAAATACATGAGGACAATATTGGATTTTTTCAGCTAGTGATCGTTTCACCAAACCAGCTGATCATTTGTTATGGTCGAATGTGTCCGAATTGAATCGAAGGCCTATGGGCTCCCTTTGCCTATCTCTGTCATAGCAATTGTGAAAGACACGATGCTCTGAATATTCTAGTTTACAAATGGAAGTCGTACATTCTCCGAGTCTGAGGGCGCAACCTGCGCAGGGCTCGAGGGATTCTTTCACTGTCGTTTGTTGTTTGGTAGAAGAATAACCGAAGATCTTCATCTAATAGAATCCAGACAGGTGAGGTCAGAAGAGCCTGTAGATCAGAGGTGGAAATAACTATGCAAGGAATTTTTATTGCGGTAGTATGAACATGAAATTAAACCTTAATAACAAACCATTATTTTGTTTAAAGAAGTGGTCAGGGACTAGAAAAAGAATCTCTTTCTTTTCCTGCAGAAAATGTTGGCGGTAAGCATAAGAAAATGATAAACATTTCCAATCATTAATGCCTTTGACTAATGTGGTTCCTTAAAGAAAACAATAGACGATGTTTTATCTCTGCTTAAAATATTCTTGCAGGGGTTGTTATTGTTGTCTATGATTATAATATGGTATGTTTTGTATTTTTTTTCTCCAGTTTTAGCATGTTAAACTGGCCACATTAAATATCAATGGCTGCAAAGTGTTATGATTCTGGTTAGCGGTGCCCTGTTATCCTGCAGAGCCTATGCTGGGCCTCATATTTTCCTCTGGTTCCGGTCTAGTCCTGTATTGTGTGGGAGGGGTCTGTTAGTTGGAGCCTTGTATCGGGGTAATTAATCTGTCGTAACTGGGAGTTGTTTCATCCGGAACGCCACCAGTGATAGTTCCTGTTTGGCAGTGTACGTCTATGGTTCCCGTAAGTGACTGACCTGATGTTTTCTCGCTCCTAGTTCCTCATACCTCATCCCGTCTCCTCACCTACTCTGACCTCACTCCCTCACTCCCTGATCTTTGGCTAGTTTCCTGACCCCGGATCCTTTCACTCCCGTGTACCCAACTTGTCTTCTTGGCTCCCCGACCTTGCCTCGTTCCCTGACTCCGGCTCCACTTTCTTCCTGGTTCTTCAGGTGAATTTCTGGTTTACAGACCCTCGGCTCTCACTTAGACTTTGGCTTGTCTTTCTCCCTCCGTCACTGACGTTACCTCTCAGATTCTGACCCATGGCTTATTCGACTATCCCTCACTAGTGTGTCTAGTGACACCTAGTGTACACCCCCTGCAGATATCCTCAACTAGTGTGTCTGGTGACACCTAGTGGTGTAGTGTATCATTACACCTGGGTGTTTGGGATTGCACAAAGCTGAGTAAAATGTAGTTTGTTAAATTAATTTCTCCTCTTCATTGTGCAGATATTAGCTTATAAAGTTTAGAATATAATTTATTAAAAGCCCAACTGGGTGTTACCAGAAATTCTTATGTGGGGACATGCACTTTTTCACCTCTATGACACTGACCAATCATAAGCAGGCAGCAACATCCTGGGGGAGGAAACGAACACACCCCACAATAGGTTAGAGAATGTTTTTCCATGTGAGTCATGTAATGACAGATAGTCTGCTCCCCTTACTGTTCTCACAGCAGTTTGTAATACAAAGTGACTAAACACTTCCAAAGATACATTTTCACTTCTAATTGGCTACTCATAACGAGTGATATGACTCCAATAACTTAACACCAATGCAAGAGAATCATAAGTCATTTTCACTCAATATAGTATAAATATGATTGTATATATTTGTATATATAGAATCATATTTATATTTGGAGAGATGCAGCTACAGACTTGTTTGTAATGAGAAAAAGCTAATCTTTGCTCTACTGTCTCCCCAACCTGATTGCCATGAGATAAAAACTGAAAGGTTTTTGTAACCACACTTGTCACTGCTCTACTTCCCAGGAGATAAGATTGTCTGTCATTACACTTCTCACAGAGCAGTCCTCTCTCCTCTAGTAAAATTTCTTCAACTCCGATCTCAGAACAGTCAATGTATGGGAAGGGGAGTACAGCAGAACTGAGCTTTGTCTTATTACAAACACATCTGCAGCTCTCAACTCAGGCCACGTGCACATGTTTAGTGTTTGGTGAGTTTTTTTTATCTCAGTATTTGTAAGCCAAAATCAGGAGTGGGTGAAGAATGTAGAAGTGGTGCCCGTGTTTCGATTATACTTTTCCTCTGATTGTTCCACTTCTGGTTTTGGTTTAGAAATACGGAGATTAAAAAAAAATCACTAAACATTCAACATGTGCACGTTGCCCAACAGCTGTCAGCTTTGCTATACTGCCTCTCCCCACATACTGACTGCTGAGAAATTAAAGCTGAAGATGTGTTAGTAATTTCTGCTCTATTCAAGACACTTTGCAACCACACACATCTTTGCAGTGAGACCAGTGAGGAGAGCAGATTGTTTGTCATTACATGTCTCACGCAGAGAAAGTCTCTTTTAAGCTATTGGGGCATGGTGTTTTTTCCACTCTATGTTGCTGCCTGCTTTTAATTGGTCAACATCATACAGAGGAAGAAATTCATGGCCCCACAGAAAGAGAAAAATCTCTGGTAACGCCCCATTGATCGTACCATAGATTATAACCTAACATTCACAAGCTAAGATTTCTACATGATATTCCATGAAGTGGTCAGTTTAACAAGCTCAAACTAGTCAAATGACCTGTTTAAGTAGACATGTGAAGTCCATCTATTTTTTGCTGTAAGTAGTTATCTTAGTAAAAGGAATTAGTGAATCAAAACGTTTATTTCTTATATGGTGCCACCATATTCTTCAGTGGTTGACGGACATTTTTATGACTATCCCCACTGGAGCTCACAATCGAAATTCCTTATTAGCACATCTTTTGAGTGTGGGAGGAAACCGGAGAATCTGGAGGAAACCCACGCAAAAATGGAGAGAACATACAAACTCCTTATAGACGTTGTCCTTGGTGGGATTTGAATCCAGGACCCCATTGCTGCAAGACTGCAGTGATAACCACTGAGCCACCCTGCACTTCAGTGCTATCCATTGAGCCACCGTGCACTGCAGTGCTATCCACTGAGCCACCGTACACTGCAGTGCTATCCATTGAGCCACCGTGCACTGCAGTGCTATCCACTGAGCCACCGAGCACTGCAGTGCTATCCACTGAGTCACCGTGTGCAGTGCTATCCACTAAGCCACCGTGCACTGCGGTGCTATCCATTGAGCCACCGTGCACTGCAGTGCTATCCACTGAGCCACTGTGCGCTGCAGTGCTATCCACTGAGCCACCGTGCACTGCAGTGCTATCCACTAAGCCACTGTGCGCTGCAGTGCTATCCACTGAGCCACCGTACACTGCAGTGCTATCCATTGAGCCACCGTGCACTGCAGTGCTATCCACTGAGCCACTGTGCGCTGCAGTGCTATCCACTGAGCCACCGTGCACTGCAGTGCTATCCACTAAGCCACTGTGCGCTGCAGTGCTATCCACTGAGCCACCGTGCACTGCAGTGCTATCCATTGAGCCAGTGTGCACTGCAGTGCTATCCATTGAGCCAATGTGCACTGCAGTGTTATCCACTAAGCTACTGTGCACTGCAGTGCTAACCACAGAGACATCGTGTTGCCCAAACATCTTTTCCCCCTTTATCTCTAATGCAAAGTGTTACTTTAAGGAACCATTTTCATACTGCTCCCACTCTACTAAAATATTTATTTCATGATATTAAAAAGCCAAAATAATAACATTATGTACATACAGATTATCACTGACAGCACAGCAAACAATAAATGGAAAAATGTTCAATTTTCTACATATTTTTACAGCACGCAAACTCTTGAATGTGGTTACTATGTAACTACCGCTACCATATAATCATAAAATAATAGAAGAAATACTTTAATACCAGACTAGACAAATCAGTCAAACTAAGAACACATCATAGAAAAAAAGCACAAAAATTAAAGAGAGAGAGGGAGCGAGAGAGACAAAGTAAGAGAGAGACAGAGGGAGTGAGAGAGAAAGACAGAGATGGAGAGTGAGAGAGACAGAGAGGAAGTGAGAGAGAGAAATAGAGAAAGAGAGAGCGAAAGACAGAGAGGGAGTGAGAGAGAGAAAGAGGGAGAGAGAGAGCATGATACAGAGAGGGAGTGAGAGAGAGAGAGAGAGAAATACAGAGGGAGTGAGAGAGACAGAGACAGAGAGGGAGTGAGAGAGAGATAGACAGAGAGAAAGAGAGAGAGGGAGAGAAAGACAGAGAGGTAGTGAACGATAGAAAGAGAGGGAGTGAGAGAGAGAAGGACAGAGAGGGAGTGAGAGAGAGAAGGACACAGAGGGAGTGAGAGAGAGAAGGACAGAGAGGGAGTGAGAGAGAGAAGGACAGAGAGGGAGTGAGAGAGAGAAGGACACAGAGGGAGTGAGAGAGAGAAGGACAGAGAGGGAGTGAGAGAGAGAAGGACAGAGAGGGAGTGAGAGAGACAGAGAGTGAGAGAGAAAGAGAGAGAGGGAGAGGAAGACAGAGAGGTAGTGAACGATAGAAAGAGAGAGAAAGAGAGGGAGAGAGAGAGAGACAGAGAGGGAGTGAGAGAGAGACAGAGAGGGAGTTAGAGAGAGACAGAGAGGGAGTGAGAGAGAGACAGAGAGGGAGTGAGAGACAGACATAGAGGAAGTGTGAGAGAGAAATAGAGAAAGAGAGAGCGAAAGACAGAGAGGGAGAGAGAGAGAGAGCATGATACAGAGAGGGAGTGAGAGAGAAAGAGAGAGAGAAAGACAGAGAGGGAGTGAGACAGAGACAGAGAGGGAGAGAGAGAGATAGAGAGAGAGTGAGAGAGAGAGAAAGAGAGAGAGGGAGAGAAAGACAGAGGTAGTGAACGATAGAAAGAGACAGAGAGGGAGTGAGAGAGAGACAGAGAGGGAGTGAGAGAGAGAGAGAAGGACAGAGAGGGAGTGAGAGAGAGAAGGACAGAGAGGGAGTGAGAGAGAGATAGACAGAGAGAGAGTGAGACAGAAAAAGAGAGAGGGGGAGAAAGACAGAGAGGTAGTGAACGATAGAAAGAGAGAGAAAGAGAGGGAGAGAGAGAGAGACAGAGAGGGAGTGAGAGAGAGAGACAGAGAGGGAGTGAGAGCGAGAGAAAATGACACAGAGAGGGAGTGACCGAGACTGAGAGGGATTGAGGGAGAGCGAGAGAGAGAAAGACAGAGAGGGAGTGAACGATAGAAAGAGAGAGAAAGAGAGGGAGGGAGAGACAGAGAGGGAGTGAGAGAGAGAGAAAGACAGAGAGGGAGTGAGAGAGAGATAGAGAGAGAGTGAGACAGAAAAAGAGAGAGGGAGAGAAAGACAGAGAGGGAGTGAACGATAGAAAGAGAGAGAAAGAGAGAGAGGGAGAGACAGAGAGGGAGTGAGAGAAAGCCAGAGAGGGAGTGAAGCTGTAGTAGGAGAGAAAAGGCGCAATAGGGTCTTACCCGATTTACAGGGCAGAGGGAAAAAGGGTTAAAACACACTCACCTGGCTGGGTTGTGCCAGTCACAACCCCTTAGAGAACGTGGATGAGTGCTTTAGTGGTTCAGCAGTGGCCCCGTGTCTGAGCAAAGGATATCAAAGTGTAGACTGGAGGAAAAACGGGTTTAAAAACCGCGCTAGGAAACCACGAGCAAGGATGTAAATGAATATTTTTCTTTTATTTAGATAATTCCAACTCGTTTCGGAGACCCATCTGTCTCCTTCCTCAGGGACTTAGAGAGGGAGTGAGAGAGAGCAAGCGACAAAGAGGGAGTGAGAGAGACAAAGGGAGTAAGCGAGAGAAAGACAGAGAGGGAGTGAGAGATAGAAAGAGAGAGAAAGACAGAGAAAGAGTGAGAGAGAGACAAAGAGAGAGAGAAAATGACACAGACAGAGAGGGAGTGAGAGAGACTGAGAGGGATTGAGGGAGAGCGAGAGAGAGAAAGACAGAGAGGGAGTGAGAGAGTGAGGTGGCTATAAAGAGAAATGCAGAAAAATATACATTACCAAAAAAAAAGACTAGAAATGTTCTTCCCTTAATTCGAAGGGTTTATGAAAGGGAATCTGTCACCCCAAAATGCATATTAAACTAGCAGTATAGTAATCTAAGGGGCTTAGCCCCTAAAGGAATTAAACTATCACTGTATACATGTAAATGTATAGTGCCTGGTAAAATTACTTTTAAAGCGGTTATCCACTAGCAGGACAGCTCCTCCTCATTCCCCATGTTTGAGTAATGAACAGGAAGCGAGAGTTGCGGCTGCCGCTCATTTCCTATCGATTACTTATACGTCTGAAGGCGGAGAGAGATTCTAGCAGTGATTGGGCGCGGGGCTCGTGTGATGTCACAACCTCACGTAAGCCCTGAGAACGTGAGCGCTGACACTGATGGAACAGCACCGTTACGGGAGGCGAGTATAGGCTTTTTTATTTTAATGGGGGCCAAACATGGGGAATGAGAAGGGGTTGTCCTAGTAATGGACAACCCCTTTAATTTATAGAGGGATTCACCACTAAAAATGTTGGAAAAAGTGCTCACAAAACTTGAAAAGAAAAAAAATGTTCAGGTAAAAAACTCAGCAAAAATGCTTAAAAAACCTCTTGTGCACATGATGTCGTTTTCAGGCAAATTTACAGGCAGTGGGAACTAAATTATTTGATTGGCAGTGCTAAACCACGACTCTACAAATGCTCTGCCCAGTTTCCAAAAAGATGGCAGAGCAGATGTAAAAAGTTTTGCGCAATTATGTATTCCACTCAAATTTTCTGACCATTACAGAGGAGCGTCTAACAAACAGGACAGCAGAGTATTTTACAATAGAAGCTTAGTTTTGTTGCTCTATAGACTTAAGAGGGTTTTACACGCAGCGACATCGCTAGCGATGTCGCTTGTGAAAGAACCCGTCCCCGTCGTTTGTGCGTCACGGGAAAATCGCTGCCCGAGGCGCACAATATCGCTAGTACCCGTCACACATACTTACCTTCCTAGCGACATCGCTGTGGTCGGCAAACAGCCTCTTTTCTAAGGGGGCGGTTCGTGCGGCGTCACAGCGACGTCACATGGTAGGCTTCCAATAGAAGCGGAGGTGCGGAGAGCAGGCGCATGAAAGACACGCCCACCTCATTGCCGGAGGACGCAGGTACGGTGTTGTTCGTCGTTTCTGGGGTGTCACACGTAGTGATGTGTGCTGCCTCAGGAACGACCAACAACCTGCGTCCTGAACCAGCAACGACATTTGGGAAATGAACGACGTGTCAACGATCAATGATTAGGTGAGTAATTCTGATCGTTATCACTCGCTCATAGGTGTTACACGCAATGACGTCGCTAACGAGGCCGGATGTGCGTCATGAATTTCTTGCCCCAATGACATCTCGTTAGCGATGTCGTTGCGTGTAAAGCCCCCTTTACTGTCACCCCAGATATGTGGGAATACCAGACGAACGGTGAAAGGGGGGAGAAAGGGAAACCCTGTCTCTAGAGAAGGAGGAAGATGGTAATAACCTACCTCTGGCCCCTGGCTCCCCTGGCATTCATAGATAGGTTCCGTACCTATACGCCTATCAAGATACCTAGGCCCTGGATAATGCTCAAATAGGTCCTAGGTAGTGACCGGATGGAATGAGCACTAGTCAACCCCACTAAGATGTAAAGAACCCATAGGGAAAACAAACAGGAGAACGCGAAGGGATAACTTATTTGTAAGATGACTCTGGGAGAATGATGGCAACATACATGTTACGAGAGGAGATTTCAATCCAACTGCTTGCAATCTGGACAATATAGGAGTAAACTCTATCACCGGCAACAAAGCAAGGGGAAATGCAGGTTTATATAGTATATGGTATATAGACACAGGGGGTGGAGATAAGGATTTGCAGATGAACTGCCAAGATATCTGCAGGGTCCAAAACAAGAGGCTTTATGTATAGCCACTGTTCACGCTCGCTAATACCTAAGGGTCACTATATTAATAGAGAATACTAAAGTATTTTCCAAAGAAATTAGGTTTTCTAAACAAAACAACCCCTTTAAAAATTGGTTATTTTTTGTAAGGGGGATGGTATTGGCGGGTAATGGATTGCAGCCATGATACCTTCATATAGGCATCCAAGAGCGGAATGCGACTCTCAGCAATTTCCTTCTTGTTCCCAACATAAATCTTCCCTGCAAGACAAGGTTATTAGATACATTACACTGGGCACACAGCAGCTCACACATCAAATAAATGTTAAATTAGGCTACAAAGGAATGCAGGTCCCAAGACAATGGTCATTGACAAAAGGCACAGCCGGCACTGACTAAAGCCCATTGCTAGAAAACAAAGAACTGCTCGGTCAGTCCTCAAGAGATCCAGTAATTCAATTAGTCATTCTCTACATGATCTGAACCAACTGGAAATATTATGGCCACTTACCGGGTAATGGTGGGAGGGTGCAGATATAAGGTGCCGTGCCGTTCTCAGGACCATAATTGTTTTCAAGCTTGGAGTGCAGAGTAAAGAACTGGCTGTATCTTCTATAGATGAAATACTTAGATGCGCCTTTTGTTTTGACCTCGATCACAAATGTCTGTAATGACAATGGAAATAAATAACGAAGGCGATAAATTTAACCCACGGATCGGGATTGATACTGTGATGGTGAATTGGTTTCAATTCATGTTGGAATTCCTTGGATTATTAGATATGAGTTACCAGAAGTGCGATGTACAAAGACAGTGGACACTTAGGCCTAAAGGGGGCTTTACACGCTACGACATCGCTAATGCGGAGTCGTTGGGGTCACGGAATTTGTGACGCACATCCGGCCGCATTAGCGATGTTGTTCCGTGTGACACCGATGAGCGATTTTGCATCGTCGCAAAAATGTTCAAAATTGCTCATCGGTGACATGGGGGTCCATTCTCAATTATCGTTACTGCAGCAGTAACGAAGTTGTTCCTCGGTCCTGCGGCAGCACACATCGCTCCGTGTGACGCCGCAGGAACGAGGAAGCTCCCCTTACCTGCCTCCTGGCCACAATGCGGCAGAAAGGAGGTGGGCGGGATGTTACGTCCCGCTCATCTCCGCCCCTCCGCTTCTATTGGGCGGCGGTTCAGTGACGCTTAGTGACGTCGCTGTGACGCTGAACGAACCGCCCCCTTAGAAAGGAGGCGGTTCGCCGCTCACAGCGACGTCGCCGGGCAGGTAAGTACGTGTGACGGGTCTGGGGGATGTTGTGCGCCACGGGCAGCGATTTGCCCATGTCGCACAACAGATGGGGGCGGGTACGCACACTGGCGTTATCAGTACCGATATCGCAGTGTGTAAAGCGGCCTTAAGATCAAATTTGAGTCAGAACTCAGCAACAAAGACCTTTAGTCACAGAGCATCCTTGGGGGCCATAGTGATGAGATTCTAATCAATGTGCTTTCCATATTTCCATATTACCCCATCATTTTCAGTAGCAACTGTAGTTTTTCCCTGACATAGGCCTCATGATTATGGTCTCCAGGTTCCACTGCTTAGGTCTCCTTAAAGGGTTATTCCCATCTCCAAAATCCTATCCCAATATGTAGTAGGTGTAATAATAATAATAATAATAATAATAATAATAATAATATTAGCAAATACCTCTTTAGAAATATAGTATAGTTCTCCTGATATAGCCATATCAACCTTAGGTATCCATGGTTACGACCACGAGGCTCTAACTAACTAACTCCCTATATGCGTTGTCGTAACCATGGATTCCTAAGGTCCCTTAATGCCCTGAACATGAGGTAAGCAACATAGTGAATCGGAAGAACTATACTACATTTCTGATTGGAGGTATTTGCTGATATCATTATTATTATTATTATTACACCTACTACATATTTGGATAGGATCTTAGAGATGGGAATAATCCAGAAGAATTGTCACAATGGAAACATGCCGCTCATGAAACTGAAGGTATGTGGTGGCACAAAAATAAGGTTTTCTCAGATTCTCAGATATTGTTTAAATATCATTAAACCCTTGAAATTTCAGCCAAATTTCATCTTTGAGATTTAAATTTTTGCCTCAACTTCGCCCAAAAGCCACATCTTTTTCACTTTTCCATTGACATACAGGAGCTAGTAGTACAGGACTTGTTTTTCGTGCCACAAGTTGTAGTTATGAATGACACCATTCACTTTACCATATGATGTACTAAAATACAAGGGTTGAAATGATGAAAAAAAACAATTCTATCTACCATCTCCATCATGTGATAGTACATTATGGCGCACAAAGGAAGTAAAATAGGCCATCAAAAATAGAAAGATGGAGGTCAGCCTTTTAGTACATTCCGCACTTCATGCACGTATTAGGCTCTTTGCTTTGTCTTATTCATTATGTATATTTTTCTGGTGTATGGAGAAGTGCAAACAATAAAGAAGCGGAAGTGCTCACTTGGATGGAGCACCCCGTCAAACAAGTGATTAGTACAGGTACAAAAAGTTGGACTGTCACCGATCTAATATTGATGGCCATTGATTGCCTACAGGACATGTGAACCCAGCCTAACCCTGAAATGGTTAAAAGAAGTGATATACTCATTCTTTTGGCAGCGTCTGCTCAGAAACCAACCTCTCTGTATACTTAAAGGGAACTTGTCAGGTCCCATATGTGTCCTAACCTAGTAGCAGTGTGATGTGTAGCCTAGTAACCCCTTCCTACCCATCCCTGTGTTGTAATATTGTGTAATATGAATGTATAAAAATATGTTTTAATTTTTATGTGTACCCTATGTAAATGAGCAGGGGCTCAGAAGACTCCTGCGGTTCCGTTCATGCGCATTGCGCGTTTGAAGAAGAAAAGTAACCACCCGGATAACAAGGCTGCGGGAAGTAAGTGCGAACGCGTGGGATCTCAAGGAGCGACAGGACGTCGCTCAAGTAAATCCATGGTATCACACACACAGGGGCGTGATACCACGGAAAGCATGCAAACGCCCACGGGGCGATGCGACGCCCATGGGGCTAGAGCCCCTGCTCATTTACATAGGGTACACATAAGTAATAAAACATATTTTTATACATGCACATTACAGAATATTACAACACAGGGATGGGTAGAAAGGTGGCCACACATCACACTGCTACTAGGTTAGAACACATAAATTACCTGACAGGTTCCCTTTAACAGTATAGGATGAAAGCCACCGGCAGTGGAGCCACCGCATGAACAATGGCAGAGCAACAACAAAGCAGGAAATGACTGTCAGCTTCTCCTGGGAAAAACCAGTGGCTTAGTCAAAATCCACATGAACTCTAAGGGGTACTTTGCACACTGCGACATCGCTAGCAGATTGTAGCGATGCCGAGCACGATAGTCCCCGCCCCCGTCACACATGCGATATCTTGTGATAGCTGCTGTAGCGAACATTATCGCTATGGCAGCTTCACATGCACTTACCTGCCCTGTGACGTCGCTCTGGCCGGAGACCCGCCTCCTTCCTAAGGGGGCAGGTCGTGCGGTGTCACAGCGACGTCACACGGCAGGCCAATAGCAACGGAGGGGCGGAGATGAGCGGGACGTAAACATCCCGCCCACCTCCTTCCTTCCTCATTGCCGATGGACGCAGGTAAGGAGATGTTCCTCGCTCCTGCGGCTTCATACACAGCGATGTGTGCTGCCGCAGGAACGAGGAACAACATCGTACCTGTCGCTGCAGCTAAATTATGAAAATGACCGACACTACACAGATCACCGATTTTGGACGCTTTTGCGATCGTTTATTGGTGCATCTAGGCTTTACACGTTGCGACGTCGTTACTGGCACCGGATGTGCGTCACTTTGGATTTGACCCCGACGACATCACAGTAGCGATGTCGCAACGTGCAAAGTACCCCTAAGCTTTTAAAAGAAGTGACATGAGACGGAACGTGCACAGCAATGTTGTTCTGACAATGCTGTGCTTTATGTCAATTTTATGGGCTTTTTTGGGTGTATTCTGCCTGGAATCTACCTGAAAAAGATCGAGTTTATCAAGCCATTGAGTGATTTTTTTTAGATGCTTTTTTAAAGCAGACCTGCTCAAAAAAAAATTCAAAAACCTTAGAGAACAAATAAGGTTTTATTCACACTGTGGTTCACTCCTAATAATTAGCTCCAAAAAAAAGTTAAAAATAAGTGCTCTCAAGATGCTGAGAAGACTCTTCTGATTCAACTTTATGGAAAAAAATGACTTGTTTATGTGCAGCCTTTCAAAACCACCAAGAAGTTAAAAGTATCATTTTTCATGTATTCTCACTAGGAAGATGATCCATACTTTGCAATAGAAATTAATGGGATGACTAAAAAAAAGATGTCCCGAAGACATCAAGGCATCTTTTTAAACATTTTGTAAGTGTTTTCACCTTATATTGTGCCTGAAGAAGAGACCTGAGTAGTCTGGAAAGCTTGCTATTATTACCATCTTTTCAGTTAGCCATTAAAAGGTATCAACTACTGACGACTTCAGTTCTTTTAAACAATTTTTTAAAAAAAACACGCATTTTATTCACTGTTCAATGAATTTAAAAAGGAAATACGTAAGAAAAACTGCAGTAAAAAGATGAAAAAAACGCTATAAAAAGCAGAAAAAAAGCTTTAGAAACTGACCAGAAATGCAAAAAAAAATCTCTAGACACAGAGCAATTCTTGGAGAGTCTTCCTCTTGAAAATAATGTTTTTAATAGCCAGAAAAATACAAAGTGTGAACAATTCCTTAGACTCCTATTGTGGAAACAATAAAAATGAATAATCCAACGTTTGCTGCTTTAGATGGTAAGGGAGTGTCTGGTGCTTACCATAGGCCAATAAACTGTGTGTGTATTCCACTAAAATAATTGGATCCATTGACAGATGTTGTTTATATCTACCTTAAAGGGGTTGTTCAGGGAATGCTAAGTATTTTAAATGGTTAAAACAATAAAACATGGAAAAAAACACCTAACAAATGCAGCTTCTGTCCTGAGGTTTACCTGTTCCCTGCTGATTTTCACTTCCTGATCCAGTCTGCACACCAGAAACCCACTCAGTCAAATACTGGTCACAACAACAACCCATTTTTGTCTCTTTTATAACTGAGTGAACAATTCTGGACCTCTCTGCTGTGTCAAAGTTAGATCCGCAAGAAGAGTCGAGGGAGACAGGGTAAAAATCAGAAAGGGAGCCGCAGGAGATTGTTAGGGTTATTACTTTTATTATTTTATTCAGTCCAAGCTACATTGTAAAAGTCTCATTGACAGGACAGCCTTTCTATGATCTATGAGCTATCATTTAAAAGTTCCCAAGTTTTTATATGCAGGTAATAGAATTTATCTTCTACTAAAAACAGGGAATAATACCCTGATATAAATTTTTCTTACATAGTATACTGAGAAACCACTTCTCTCTTCGATATCTGCAATATGGGCGGACACAGCAACATCTTCTGGAAGCTGCTCAAAGTCACTAGTGCAATAAAACAAGTACACATAAAATAGACACAAATGAATAACAGATATTACTCAATCAATATATCTGTACAACAACACACAGCAATCATCTAATATGCATTGAACAGATGGAAACCATCTACTAACTTAAAAAGTGATCAGTTCAGCAAAACACCCAGTCATGTGCCTAAGGCGGCAAATTGCAGGAGGTGGCGGCAAATTCCTTTTTTTTTTTTCTTTTCTTTTTTTATTTTTTTTCCCCCATCCTCGTCTTTGACTTTGACTAGACCACCAACTACAGAATAGGAGGTTGTGGTAGGGAGACGAGGTGGTGTCAGCATTAAGCTGAAGGGAAGAAGTTAACTAAATTTGAGCTCTGCTCTGATTGGTGGAGTAGTAGTCACTGTAATACTCCTCCACCAATCCCAGTTAAATACACTCACAGGCAGAGCCCATGCAGCACCGCTAAGGAATCATCCTGGGCTGCTGTAACTGCATGTCTCCAGCAAGCTAGGACCACCTCCATTATGCAGTACAGAATTTAAGTATAAGTGCAATACTTACATCACAGTTATATGTTTTTATGACCACTTTGTTACTGCACACCACAGTGCTGCGCAAGCACGCTCGGAAGGGTGTAGTGAAGTGCAAATGTTTGAGCAAGGATCTGCGGTCATCTCCATAGCATATTCTGCTGTCCTACTGTAAAAAACGTTCAAGGAATGCAACGGCACAGTAGAGACATCTCAGTGGTGACTCACATCAGCATCAATGTCACCCCAACTGATCCCTACTCCCCCTTAACTGAATAGGTAACTATAACAATAAATGACGGTAAATCAGCACATAGTGCTAATGGAGCTACAATACAATTTGCCAATACATAAATCCAATTCTCGTTACTAACTTTCCTCAACCAATACTGTACGTCTGAACAGGACGCAACGGGCCAGCTCACTCGGCACTCCTATCTTCTGGATCTGGTAATTGGCATCTGGTCTTCGGTGCTTGACCACGAACTATGATTCATTGTGTCAGGTCTTCGGTGCTTGACCATGAATTCTGATTCATGGTGTCAGGTCTTGGTGCTTGACCATGAAGTCTGGTTCACCGGATCTGGTTCTCTCTGGGTTTGGATCACTCTCCAGTGCTTCTACTGCGTGCCCTCTCCACTGCTCATCTGCTTCCTCTTTAAAACTTGGCCCCCTCCTGAGCACCTCAGGATTTTATATTAGACAACTGTGCCACCTGACCTGGTCTCCAAACTCTACCCCCAAGGAACACACACTCTGTTCTTCAGTTCACATCTGCATGGTGCAGCCAGTAGATGGTGACATTTTCTCGCAGATACTGTAGGGTGTTGGATTTGTGAATATTTTGTCTTCCATCCTCTTGCACTAAAAGTATGTAAATTTACTACTTAACTTTTATGTGTTTGCCTGGCTAGAAATACAGGAAGATGTGGTATGGAGGTTGCTTGGGTTGTCATGGGTTGATGACCAAGATCAGGTCAGATTGCTTTCCCTGATGTAAGTGTGACCACAATGTGCAAGTTTTATGCACACAAATAGGTAATATCTTACTAATTGGTGACCTCACCACTGGCACTGATTGGCATTTTGGGGCACTTTTATCCCCGCTACGATGGTTGAGAAGTTCTCAAGCTCAACTGATGCGGCATTCATTCCCCACTGGGCTGCAGAGCGCTACACTCAACGTTTTCCAGCAGTTCCATAAAGAGTGAATTCATACCTGTTTGGGCATGCATATTGCCATTCTATTCGAACTGAAAGTGAAGAGATAAAAGTGTCCAATAAGAGATAAGAGTTACCTGTTCTAGTTGTTTTCACCCCTTATTATGCATTTCTCTGGTACCATTCACTCCCTCATTGGAACGGAAAGCCTAAAATTAAACAGCTCCTGCTTTTTTCTATCTACATCTTCTATGCAGATGTAGCACCCAGGGGGCAGCGGGGAGTCAGGCACGGGGTCTCATACCTGAGTTACTCATCGCCGGGCCGGTGTGGGGGTCTGGGATGTCGCGGTTGCCTGCCCGGCTTCGTGCCCCAAGGTGTACACCAATAAGTAGGTAGGATGATGGGGGTAGTAGTAGGATAATTGTCGTGACGCCACCTGTGGTACGCGGCCAGAGATCAGCCGCCGCTGCTGTCGCTGTCCTCCGGGGCGGATGGTAATAGCAGCCGAAGATGGTATCGCTCCCCAGAGGTGGAGTGGGCCCCGGGGAGGATGATGAGGAGAGTAGTGAAGGCTATGGCCTTTGGCGCCAAGGCGCGGGGACGGCGGCGCCGGTAATAACAGTCTAAGTTAGTTGCTGCGGTTCCAGGTGTCTTTACTCACTCTTTGTGCCGCTAGCCCGGGTAGTACTGGTCACCCGCTGTGATGGGCCCCGTCGACCCTGGATAAGTTAGAAGAAGTCACCGGTGTTTGAAAGAAGAAAGTCCTTTTTCAGAGTTGCCCTTCCAGCCGTGAGAAACCTGGGCAGAGCGCTCCGCTCCAAGCGGCAGGCCCCGTGAAAAGAAGAAAGAGGTGGTGTCGTGTCCCAGAACTGATGTTCCAGGTAGACTGACTCGTGATTGTGCGAGTTTGCTCCTATTTCTTCCCCAAAATAGAATCTGCCCCCCAGAAGGCCATCCTAGTGACCGGGACAGTCCCAAGCTTTGTGTTGGCCAACCCCCTGCCTACCCTAGTCCAGCTCCCTAGTGAGAAGGCTCCTAAGCTTTATGTAAAGTGTGAATGTGGAACACCGGTGATTAACCCCCCCTTACCTGAGGCAAATACCGCACCTTCAATGAGGTGCAGTACTCTGTGGCCTGGTGCAGTACTCTGTGGCGACTGGAGCCTCAGGGGCGCCACACAGACGGGACATGTGTCACTCATATTTCCGCATAGGAGCTCCAAATGCAAGACTGTGGGGGGGGATACTTTTCTGTGTATGACTGTTTCCTCAATTTTTTTGCCATTTAAAATGCATTGGAACAATAACAAAGAAATGCAAATATTGACTTTCATGCTGTTTTGATCTTGTCATTCATTTCTGATAAACTGTATGCCACTTACCTTTCATCCCTTAGCTGGCGAGGGAGGGACATGATCAGTTGGATGACTGGAGTTATGTCTTTCCTGTATTAATAATAAAAAAAAATATTTAAAGGTGATTTGCAGCAGAAAAAATTCTTTAGATGTGTTTAAAATAAAAAATATACAGATGTAGCACCGCTAAACTGAACTTGCAATACATGCTGTGCCGCTATCATAGCAAGCATACACTATTTTAAAGGGAATCTGTCACCAGGTTTCTCCCCTATAAGCTGCGTCCACCACCAGTGGGCTCTTATATACAACATTCTAGAATACTGTATATAAGAGCCCAGGCCGGGTTTGTATGAAGTAAAAAACAGCTTTTATTATTCTCACGGTCGGGTCCAATGGACGTCTCTGGTCTCAGCCTGACACCTCCTCCGTTCCTTTCATCAACATCCTCCTTCTTTGCTTCATGTGCATGACGCGTCCGAGGTTATCGACACAGAGGTTTCCATTGCGCTCCTGCATATGCGCACTTCTCTGCCCTGCTGAGGGCAGAGCAAAGTATTGTACTGCATATGCATAGGCGGTCTTTGACCTTTCCCCGTGCCGGCGCATTACAGTACTTTGCTCTGCCTTCAGCAGGACAGAGAGAGTTGCGCATGCGCAGGAGCACAATGGAGGCCTCTGTGTGGATGATGTAGGACATGTCATCCACACGAAGCAAGTAGGACAGCGCTAGAAGGAAGAGAGGAGGCTCCGGATTGAGACCAACAACGCCCATCAGACCCGACTGCCCTGCAGGTGAGTATAATAAAAGCTATTTTTATTTTCCACACAGCGGCCTGGGCTCTTATATACAGTATTCTAGAATGTAGTGCATGTAGTGCAGCTTGAGATCAAGGCAGCTCTCATCTTTATCAACAATATTAGTAAAGTCCATTTACACTAAGGGATCGGCGGTATCTCAATATTGCTTTGTTTATCAAGACTCATTCACAATTTTCTAAATGGATGATCAATTTTATTAAATGTGAATTATGTTTATCATTGTTCATTTTGCTCATTTATATAGGGGCAACTCTCAATATGACATTCAGGTCAGGTTTACATTTTACACTGTGTGCAGAATTATTAGGCAAATGAGTATTTTGATCACATGATAATTTTTATACGTGTTGTCCTACTACAAGCTGTATAGAGTTGAGATCCAACTACCAATTAAGTAAATCAGGTGATGTGCATCTCTGTAATGAGGAGGGGTGTGATGTAATGACATCAACACCCTATATAAGGTGTGCTTAATTATTAGGCAACTTCCTTTCCTTTGGCAAAATGGGTCAGAAGAGAGATTTGATGGGCTCTAAAAAGTCCAAAATTGTGAGATGTCTTGCAGAGGGATGCAGCAGTCTTGAAATTGCCAAACTTTTGAAGCGTGATCACCGAACAATCAAGTGTTTCATGGCAAATAGCCAACAGGGTCGCAAGAAGCGTGTTGGGCAAAAAAGGAGCAAAATAACTGCCCATGAATTGAGGAAAATCAAGCGTGAAGCTGCCAAGATGCCATTTGCCACCAATTTGGCCATATTTCAGAGCTGCAACGTTACTGGAGTATCAAAAAGCACAAGGTGTGCCATACTCAGGGACATGGCCAATGTAAGGAAGGCTGAAAAACAACCACCTTTGAACAAGAAACTTAAGATATAATGTCAAGACTGGGCCAAGAAATATCTTAAGAATGATTTTTCAAAGGTTTTATTTACTCATGAAATGAGAGTGACTCTTGATGGGCCAGAGGCTGGATCGGTAAAGGGCAGAGAGCTCCACTCCGACTCTGACGCCAGCAAGGTGGAGGTGGGGTACTGGTATGGGCTGGTATCATCAAAGATGAACTTGTGGGACCTTTTCGGGTTGAGGATGGAGTGAAGCTCAACTCCCAGACCTACTGTCAGTTTCTGGAAGACAACTTCTTCAAGCAGTGGTACAGGAAAAAGTTATCGTTCAAGAAAAACATGATTTTCATGCAGGACAATGCTCCATCACATGCATCCAACTACTCCACAGCGTGGCTGGCCAGTAACGGTCTAAAAGATGAAAAAATAATGACATGGCCCCCTTGTTCACCTGATCTGAACCGTCCCTCATAAAATGTGAGATCTACAGGGAGGGAAAACAGTACACCTCTCGGAACAGTGTCTGGAGGCTGTGGTGGCTGCTGCACGCAATGTTGATCGTAAACAGATCAAGCAACTGACAGAATCTATGGATGGTAGGCTGTTGAGTGTCATCATAAAGAAAGGTGGCTATATTGGTCACTATTTTTTTGGGGTCTTGTTTTTGCATGTCAGAAATGTTTATTTCTAAATTTTGTGCAGTTATATTGGTTTACCTGGTGAAAATAAACAAGTGAGATGGGAATATATTTGGTTTTTATTAACCTCATAACGACGGCCGTACGACTTAAAGCGGCGGCAAAACAGGGTACTTATTCTGTTCCGCCGCTTTAAAGCGGCGGCCCGAAAAAACCCTGTAGCGCCCCCCAGCGACCGAAAATCTCGGGGGTTTCAGCTACCGGGGGTAGCTGAGACCCCCCAGATTATGAATCGGGGTGTTTTTTTTGGACCCCGATCATGTGATCGGCGGTATACACTGTATACCGACGAACACATGAAAAAAAAGAAATGGCCGGTAAAACTGATTTCTTTTTCATCTGACATGATCAAACATGTCAGATGAGAAAGAAATCTAACCCCCTTGTGCCCCCAAAGCCCCCGGTACCGGAGAGTCCCCCCACCCCCACCCCTACCCCCACCGGACATCCAAAATGGCGCCGAAGCGCACAGAAAACTGCCGCCGGCGCCGGCTCTGCAGTCATTTCCCTCCGATCTGAAATGATCAAACATTTCAGATCGGAGGGAAATGTCCTCCCCCTGACCCCTCCTCCGGTCCACCGGAGCCCTCTGGTCACCGAAGCCCCCTCCGGTTCTCCAGAGCCACCACCCCCCTCCCCCCTCCGGAAGATGGCGGCGCACAGCGCGCGGCCGCATTCATTCTGCTCTTTCTGCCGCATGTGACACGTCACATGCGGCAGAAAGGTGTCCCCAGGTCCCACTAGGTCACCCCCCGTCACCCCCCCCCAAGCCCCCGGTTATACGTTACCTGTCTGCCGCTCCGTCCCGCGATCACGCCGCCTCCTTCTTCAATGCTGGCGGCGCATGCGCAGACAGCGGCTGTCAGCTGGATCCCTGCAAGCAGGGATCCTGCTGACGTCGCAACTGCACAGGCTACTCCACTGTGGACCGGGGGAGGGTGAGTTCGGTAATCTGCAGTCACATTCCTCACATGGAGAGACTGCTGTTCCAGAAAATGGGGGGTACGTTCTGTGAGCGTGCCCCTCATATTCTGGAATGAGGTTACTGCAGGTCACTCTGCCCTAGGTTGGACCGGGGCAGTGTGAGTGCAGTATTCTCAGATTACTGCACCCACACTGCTCATGGAGAGCTTGCTCTTCCAGAAAATGGGGGATACGTTCCCTGAACGTGCCCCCCATATTCTAGAAGATCCAGAGTCGGCGTGGGACCTCCAAAATGGATTACAGCGATCGGAATTTCTTTATTTTCAATAAATTGGTAAAAGAGGAATGTTTCGGGGAGAGTTTTTTCAAATAAATTTTTTTTTTGTCTTTTTTTTTTCTATTACTGACTGGGTTAGTGATGTCGGGTATCTGTTCAGATGCCGTGACATCACTAACCCCAGGGCTTGATGCCAGGTGACATTACAGCTGGTATCAACCCCATATATTACCCCGTTAGCCAACGCACCAGGGCGCGGGATGAGCTGGGGCGAAGCGCCAGGATTGGCGCATCTAATGGATGCGCCACTTCTGGGGCGGCTGCGGCCTGCTATTTTTAGGCTGGGAAGAGTCCAATAACCATGGCTCTTCCCACCCTGAGAATACCAGACCCCAGCTGTCCGCTTCACCTTGGCTGGTGATCTAATTTGGGGGGGACCCCACGTTTTTTTTTTTTTTAAAAAAACGCCTGGGGAGCCCTCCAAATTGATCACCAGCCAAGGTGAAGCTGTCAGCTGTGGTTTGCAGGCTACAGCTGTCTGCTTTACCCTAGCTGGCTATCAAAAATAGGGGGGACCCCACGTCGTTTATTTTAATTATTAATTTTTTGGGGGGCTAAATACAAGGCTAGGCACCCTTTAGTGCCACATGAAAGGCACTAAAGGGCGCCAGCTTAGAATATGCAGGGGGTGGGACGTTATATATGTTTGACATCTATCCATTCATCCATTGTAGCATTTTACGCTGTGTGCCCACAATCAGGGTTTGCAGCGTTTTGGGCGCAGAGTGTTTTCCCTGTGTCCATAACGCTGCGTTGTGCAGTAGAAGCACAGTGGAAGGATTTTTAGAAATCCCATGCCCAATGTGCTTCTTTTCTCCGCAGCATAAACCGACCTGTGGCGCAGCTTCCCGAGCCTCAGCATGTCAATTTATGCTGCGGAGATGAGTGTTCTCTGCAGGTAGCATAGAGCTCCACAGCGGCCTGAACCCAAATCGTGGGCATGGGCAGCTGCGTTCTCCCGTGGACAACACTCACATCTCTGCAGGAGGCTGACACTGTGTACTAGACGCCGTGTCGCTGGATCATGGCCACATAGCCTAAAAGTGAGACATTTGTTGCTACAGCAACATTTTTGTGAAGTACCTGTGGATTCAAAATGCTTACTATACTCCTGAATAAAATCCAGTTTCCAAAATGGAGTCACTTGTGGGGGGTTTCTGCTGTATAGGTACCCAAGGGGCCCTGCTAATGTGACATGGTGCGCGCAATTTATTTCAACTTTTCCAGAATTCAAATGGTGCTCCTTCCATTCCAAGCCCTCCCATTTATCCAAACAGAGGTTTTTGGCCACATGTGGGGTATCCCTGTGCTCATAAGACATTGGATAACAACCTGTGGGGTCCACGGTTTGTAGTTGTCTCTTGAAAAAGTGAGAAGTTTGATGCTAAAGCAACAGTTTTGTGAAAAAAATGAAAATTTTCAATATGGCAACCTAAGCTTATCAAATTCTGTGAAG
This sequence comes from Anomaloglossus baeobatrachus, assembly GCF_048569485.1. Lineage (NCBI taxonomy): Eukaryota > Metazoa > Chordata > Amphibia > Anura > Aromobatidae > Anomaloglossus > Anomaloglossus baeobatrachus. Next base: position 67,214,619 of record NC_134360.1, read on the forward strand.
TACTCGTGGATTCAAACTGCTCACTATACACCTAGATAAAAGCCTTGAGGTGTCTTGTTTCCAGAATGAAGTCACTTGTGGGGGACCGCCACTGTTTAGGCACCTCAGGGGCTCTCCAAATGCAACCTGGCGTCCGCTATTGATTCCAGCCAATTTTGCAGTCAAATGGCACTCCTTCCCTTCCGAGCCCTGCCATGCGCCCAAACAGTTGATTTCCACCACATATAAGGTATCGCCAAACTCAGGAGAAATTGCACAATAAATGTTATGCTGAATTTTTTCCTTTTACTCTTGTAAAAAAAAAAGCTACCTGGTTGAAATAACAATTTTGTGGTAAAATTTTATTTATTTTTTTTCATGGCTCAACGTTATAAAATTCTGTGAAGCACCTGAGGGTTCAGGGTACTCACCAAACATCTAGATAAATTCCTTGAGGGGCCTAGTTTCCAAAATGGGGTCACTTGTGCAGGGTTTCTGCTGTTTAGGTACCTTAGGGGTCCTCCAAATGTGACATGGTGCCCGCAATCTTTTTCAGCCAAATTTCCTTTCCAAAATTCAAACATTGCTCCTTTCATTCCAAGCCCTCCCATTTGTCCAAACAAAGGTTTCAGACCACATGTGAGGTATCACCGCGCTCATAAAAAAGTGGTTAACAAACCTTGAGGTCAAATTTTTGGAATTACCTCTTGAAAAAGTGAGAAAATTGATGCTAAAGCAACATTTTTGAGAAAATTATTAAAATTTTCAATATGACAACGTAACGTTAACAAAATCTGTGAAGTACCTGTGGATCCAAAATGCTCCATATACCCCTAGATAGAAGCCTTGAGGGGTCTAGTTTCCAAAATGGTGTCACTTGTGAGGGATTTCTTCTGTTTAGGTACCTTAGCGGACCTGTAAATGCAACATGGTGCCCGCAATCTATTTCAGCCAAATTTGCTTTCCAAAATTCAAATATTGCTCCTTCTGTTCCGAGCCCTCCCATTTGTCCAAACAGAGGTTTCTGACCACATGTGGGGTATTGGCGTGTTCATAAGAAAGTGGGGAACAAGTTTTGGGGTCCATTTTGTTGTGTTATTTCTTCTAAAAGTGAATAAATTTGGGTTAGAGCAACATTTTTAGGTAAAATTTAATTTTTGCTTTTTTTCATTCCACATTGCTTTTGTTCATGTGAAGCACCTGAAGGGTTAATAAACTTCTTGAATGTGCTTTTGAGTACTTTGGGGGGTGCAGTTTTTAGAATGGTGTCACTTTTGGGTATTTTCTGTCATCTAGGCCTCTCAAAGTCACTTCAAATGTGATGTGGTCCCTAAAAAACTGGTTTTGTAAATTTTGATGTAAAAATGAGAAATTGCTGATAAACTTTGAACCCCTCTAACTTCCTAACAAAAAAAAATTTTGTTTCCAAAATTGTGCTGATGTAAAGTAGACATGTGGGAAATGTTATTTATTAACTATTTTGTGTCACAGAAATCTCTGGTTTAACGGTATAAAAATTCAAAAGTTGAAAATTGCTAAATTTTCAAAATTTTTGCCAATATTCAATTTTTTTCATAAATAAACACAAAAAATATTGTCCTAAATTTGGTACTAACATGAAGTCCAATATGTGACGAAAAAACAATCTCAGAATCACCGGGATCCGTTGAAGCGTTCCAGAGTTATAACCTCATGAAGTGACACTGGTCAGAATTGCAAAATTTGGTCTGGTCATTAAGGTGAAAATTAGCTCCGTCACTAAAGGGTTAAGTTGCCTAATAATTCTGCACATTAATAGTTACCTGCACAAACAGATATCCTCCTAAGATAGCCAAATCTAAAAAAACCCACTCCAACTTCCAAAAATATTAAAGGGAACCTGTCATCAGAAATTTAGCTATAAACCTAAAAGTCTCCCCCTCTGCAGCTCCTGGGCTGCATTCTAGCAGGTTTCTATACTTTTTGTGGCCCCTTTTAAACCAAATTAAATACTTTATAAACTTGTACTTTTGCTATGTAAATTTTGTAAATCGTCCATGGGGGCGGGCTCTCTGCTGACCGTTGCTGTTCCTCCAGCACATTGACGCCGTCCCCCCACGCTCCATTTCATCCATCAGGACGCCGCCCTCTGCGCCCGAGGTGCCGCCCACGCCAGGATCGCTGGTGACGTGTGTCACAAGCACGAGAGTATGGGCGGCGCTGTGATTGCATCGCAATTGCCCGCCCATAATCTCGTGGACGCGCTTTCCCCCACTGCCTCCAGCGTTCTGCGCAAGCGCTTGCCGGCCAAATTACCTGACGTCACCTCCTTCCCATCTTACCCTGCAGCAGGGCAAGATGGGAAAGAGGTGACGTCGGGTCATCTGGCCAGCAAGCGCTTGCGCAGAACGCTGGAGGAAGAGGGGAAAGTACGGTCACGAGGTTATGGGCGGCACTTGCTGATGACACTTACAGCACCGCCCATAACCTCGTGCCTGCGCAAAACGTCACCAGCGGTCACACGTGCACACAGTGCACAGTCCCACTACAGTCGCACAGTGCATGCACGGGACCACGGGCGCCCAGGGGCGGCTTCTGAGATATGAAATTCAGCGTTGGGGGGCGGCGTCAATGTGCTGGAGGAACAGCAACGGTCAGCAGAGAGCCCGCCCCCATGGACGATTTACAAAATTTACATAACAAAAGGTACAAGTTTATAAAGTATTTAATTTGGTTTAAAAGGGGCTACAAAAAGCACAGGAACCTTGCTAGAATGCAGCCCAGGAGCTGTAGAGGGGGAAACTTTTAGGTTTATAGCTAAATTTCTGATGACAGGTTCCCTTTAAGCTTTGATATTTATGAGTCTTTTGGGTTGATTGAGAACATAGTTGTTGATCAATAATAAAAAAATCCTCTAAAATACAACTTGCCTAATAAGTCTGCACATGGTGTAGTTAGAGAATTTCACCGCACACTCACATGGATCGATATAGAATTTGGGTTTCATTTACAGTGTAGACATTTGTGACGCCCTGGACTAGCCAGGTAGTCACAGTTAGCGCCCCGCACAACACCTGTCCCTTAAAACGGTGTCATCAGCCAACCATTAAAACCTAGTCACCCCTCTCAGAGCTTGATGGACACACCAGGGGGCGGAGCCAGGCGGTTGTCCACGCCCACCAAGGAGTTCAGAGGGCCTGAGGCGGGAGAAAGTTGAGTTTAGTTGCAGATCAGTTTAGGAGGTGAAGGAAAGTGGAAGCAGGCCTGTGTAGCAGGTCTGCAGCAGTCTGACAGGTGCCAGGGTTGGAGTCTGGGTACCTTTGGCTAGGAGACAGACGGTAGCCTTAGCCTGCAGGAGCCGGGAAGATGGCTCGGTGGAACCGTGGTGGACCGGGAAAGGGTAGTGGCCCGCCGGTACCAACCCGGGGAACCGACTCGGAAACTGGAGCACAAAGAGGGGTACTCAGACACTGAAACGAGGTCCAGAACCCACTGGACTGAGTTAATTAACTGATTGCGGTCTGGACTATAGGTCCTTTCCCATCCAAAGTCCCGACTGAAGACAACAGCCCAACGATGGGGATAGAAAGCCATCGCACAGGCAGAGAGATCCCACGGGCCGGCGTCTGCAGGCAAAAGGGCTCTCCCGACATCCACAAAGCCGGGGAGCGGACTTCCGACGCTGAAGCGCAGGTAGCCCACATACACACCACATGGTGCAGGAGAAAGGCAGAGACCACCAACTGGGTGGGGGACCGGACGCAGCCGTCTGTGGGCACCGACCACCATCAACTTGGTTTACCAGAGACTTGTGTGTGTTTCTAATCGTGAGTACACCAGTGCCCTCCGGCCGCCCATCTCCCTGCACCGCCAAACAACCCCCAACGGGTCCCGGGCCACCATCCCTGCCCACGGAGGGGTTAACAACTTGCTGCATAACATCTCCCCCGGGTGCCCCTACAACTGCAGCGGTGGTGTCCACCTTCACCACATCCCATGGGTGGCGTCACGAACTTAACCACGGCTCCAGCCGTAAACCTACGTCCCCCAAAACGCCAGCCCCCCTTTCAGATCGGAGTGATTACAGGGCCCCTGGGTCCGGAGACGCTCGAGCCACCCACCAGCGAGCCCGGATCCGAGCGGCTCGGTTGCAGCCAAGCCCGGGGCGGTACACATTCATATGGACATGAATTTAGGTACAGGAATGATTGCAACAAACTGGAGAACATTTCAACCCATTCGGGTCACTGAAGAAGAGACAAAGAAAATAAAAATGAAGTACTGCTGGCTCTCCCGTGCCTAAGCCTGGTGTAGGCACTGGAGAGCCAGCAGCACTGCACATTTGTTAAAGTGACACTGGGATCAAGACCGATTAAGTCGGAACGTTGTTCCCTGACGCCTCCACCAATTTTGTATGAATGAAGTCTACAATTAAAGACTTTGCATATTGAAATAAGAATGTGCAGTGATTCTCTCCATATTACACTGTATACAAAACCCAAGTTCTGCATCAATCCATTCGAATGTGCAGTGAAATTGTCTACCTGGTATATTGGGACCAGCACCTCATCATATTGGCCGAGTGCAGATCAACAAGTGTCTTCCAGATTTATATTTTAGCAATCACTTGAGTTTCATAGTTACACTTTCAAAAGTATCAGATTTCTAAGTATTTCTCCATTCATCTTGTAATGCATAAGGAAGTCGCCTTGTAATCTTCCTCTTACTTCACAGGAGCATGAAACTGTCACGGCTGTGCACATCGCACACAGAATAGACATCATCGGCTGCTAATCTGTCATAGAAAATACACTTTACATGGATCAACCATACGACCTGCAAATAGATTACCCCCGGGTCCCACCTCCAAGCCGAAAACTCTATAGTCCCATGCTGCTCCTGCCTCTCACCTGTCCCACTGTCTGAGGACGCCACGACAGGTTCACTCTCGTCTCTGTCAAAGAAGGAAGTGTATAGAATAAATTGTGAACAAAAGCAGAAGGAGCGTTATAGGAAGTGATGGCACAAGTCAGACTAATCCTCCCCTTCCACCAGATCGCTCTTTTTCTACTCTTCATATTTACAGACCTGTTGACAACTGGAAATTCAGTCGTATGTGTAAGAATTTTTTTCCAGTATTTTAACACCAGTCACATTCATGTTTAAAGGGAACCTGTCACCGGGATTTTCCCTTATGATGAGCTGTGGCCACCACCAGTGAGTTCTTATACACAGCATTCCAGAATACTGTATGTTGGCCTAATGCATGATGTTAACAAAGTTAAAAAAAAAAAAAAAGGTCCTCATTCACAGACAGGATGTTCCTCCTTCTTCTCCCAGTGCATTCATTCTAGTATGGAGCTGGAAGCTGAAGGTCACAGCAGATTTCTCTCTCCCTCTCGAAGAAACCAGACTGATCCTATTCTCATGTTGTAAGCTGGATGTTCTTAATTCTCAATAAATGAATATTCTCTGTTGCTTGCTTTGGACATCACGCTGATTAACCCGCTGCTAACACTGTATATAAGAGCCCAGGCCGTTCCTGTATAACATATAAAACACCTTTAGGCTATGTGCGCACGTTGCGTATTTGCATGCAGTTACGCTGTGATCTGCACCGCAGCGTAACTGCATGCGTCCTGCGTCCCCAGCATAATCTATGAAGATTATGCAGGAGCCGAGCGCACGTGGCGTATTAGAACGCAGCGCTTCGGCTGCTGCCCGAAGCGCTGCGTTCTAAGAAGTGACATGTCATTTCTTTCCTGCGCTCTGCATGCAGTCCCCGCTCTGTCTATGGGAGGGGCTGCACTCAGAGCGCATGGAATCGCCTTTTTTTTTTCATTCCGACTCTTTCTGCAGCGATGTGAAGCTCACGTGTGCTGTTCAAATTGCTGCAGGAATTTCTGCAGGGACAGAACGCTACGTGCGCACATAGCCTTATTATACTGCTCCAGGGGGCGGTCCGGGTGTCGCTACTCTTGGTCCGGTTCCTCCTCTGTCCTGTGCGATCACTGTCATCCTGCCCAGCCCTATGTGCATGACTCATCCTGCATCATTCACACAGAGGCCTCCATTGCCCTTTTGCGCAGGCGCACTATGATGTGCCCTGCTGAGGGCAGAGCAAAGTACTGTAATGTGTGGCGCCCCAGGACCTGGTCGCCACAACAGCATTGCCCTCCCAAAGGGTTAATGCTGAGCCTGGAGGTAATTGGGAGATCTATTGGCCAGTAAGTTTAACATCCAACGCAGTTCTCCCTCCGGCCAGCAGGTGGAGCTCTGAACCTAGAATTCCAGGGAGCATTCCTTAAGTCTGACCTGAGGGAGGAAGTAGTGTGCAGTCTGTAGAAAGGAAGCAAAGAGAGCAGACACAGAGTAGTGCTGCATTGTGGAACTGGGGCCTAGAGCTGGAATAGCTTGGCCCAGTGAAGCAAGAAGTGCAGAGAGGCACAGAAGAGACTCGGACATCGGAGTCTGTGGTTGCCAGGGTATAAAATCCTTCCCTGGTAGCCGAATCCGGAGGGCAGGAGAGCTGCAAGCCCCCTGGCCCAGAAGCAATCCGAAGGTACAGCTGCATCCCAAGGGCCCGGTGTGGACTCCAGCAGAGAAGCACCAGAGAGGGCCTGCGCAGTCTACCACACAGAAAAAGGGACGAACCACTGGTCCCAGCAGCAGGAGGGCCTTTGCTAAATTCAGAGTGCAGGGTCCTATAGAAGAAAAGAAAGATTAGGGAGTAGGCCTCATACTCAACTGGCCAAAGATCACCCCCAGGCACTTCCAGGCCGGCCGGACCATCTTTACCATCTGTGATGGTCTCCCTGGACTAAACTGCTGCCGAGTAAAAGAGGAGAAGGTAAAGAGACTACTGTTTGTGCCTGTTTCTTTCACTGCCTGTCGGCCCTGCACCGTGTTATTCACACCATAGACTCTCATGAACACCAACTGTTGCCCCGGGGTACCGCTCCACCTGTGGGGAGCAGGACCATCCTAGCTGCCATTCCAACAGCCCCGGAGGCCCCATACAGCAGTGGCGGCTTAATAGCCGCAAACCACAGGTGGCGTCACGACAACTATAAACTTTAATCACCTCCAGCCATATTAATTGATCCCACCAGGGCCACGGCACCGGGTGTCCCATAGCCCTGGGGTGGGCGAGTCAAATGCGCAGGTGTGAAGAAAGGTCAAAGACTGCCAGCACATGCGCACTATAGTACTTGGATCTGCCTGCATGCGCAGGAGTGCAACGGAGGCCTCACTGTTAAGCAGAAGATGGAGGAACAAGAGCAGCAACACTCATTGGACCGGACCGCCCCCTAGATGAGTATTAGAAAGGCGTTTTTTGCGTTCTACAGATCGGCCTGGGTTCTTATATACAGTATTCTGTAATGGTGTATATAAGAGCTCACTGGTAGTGGCCGCAGCTTACAGGGGCCAAATCTAGTGACAGGTTCCCTTTATTAATTCTGTGAGAATTGAGGATTACATGGTTAACAGTACAATCAAATTGTAACATATCTGTTTCATTGTATTTGTAACTTTGTAACAACGATCCAAAGTAGCTGAGATGGTCAGATGTAGCAGAGCTGAGACAGTCAGATGTAGTAATATTTATATATTTATATAGAAAATATAGTTTATTTGCATAAAATTGGAAAAAACTCTGAAATTAAGTAACTGCGTGTTAGTACCGTAATAGCTTTCACCACAATGTTTAGACCACACAAGTTGCTCATCACTGAAGAGGAGAGACTTCCATTCCAGCCTGCAATGCCATCTTGCCATGCACCAAGATAGCTTTTGAGATCAGTGGCGTGAGGTCAATGTAGAATCTGTAGCTGGACGTTTAATTTGTGGCCCAGTTTGGTGCAAACGCCTTCTGGTGGTTTGTGCCCACATAATTGATACACTAGGCTTGGTATGTAATGTACAATTTCAGCTGCACTACAAAACAGATCACTGCGTGCCATTCTTTAAGTCTGATAAGACCATGTAGGCAACGCCAAGAAGAGACCTTCCCTTAGGAAAATCATACTGGACCCCTCTATTATTTCTTCCAGGTAAAATAACAGCTTGGTATTACATTCATTTGGTTGTAGAATCACTGGTACGGCAAATTCACCAAAGTGTCCCAAGAGGTGTTTTTCAATATGGCAACGCCAGGCGCCATGTTGCTTGTGCTACTGTGAGTAGCATCCATGGCTTATCATAAGGTAAGACAGTGATGTAGGAACTCTGCCAGCTGCTTAGCTCTTATGTCACTGACTTGATTAATGATAAAGGCCGCTTTACACACAACGACATCGCTAACGAGATGTCGTTTGGGTCACGGAATTCGTGACACACACCCGGCCTCATTAGCTACGTCGTTGCTTGTGAAACGCAGGAACGATCGTTAACGATCAAAATTATTTACCTTATCATTGATCGTTGATGCGTCGTTCTATTCCCAAATATCATTGCTGTTGCAGGACGCAGGTTGTTCGTCGTTCCTGCGGCAGCACACATCGCTATGTGTGACACCGCAGGAACGAGGAACAACCTCGTACCTGCGGCCGCCCGCAATGAGGAAGGAAGGAGGTGGGCGGGATGTTACGTCTTTCTCATCTCCGCCCCTCCGCTTCTATTGGGCGGCTGCTTATGTGTGGCCCGGGGGATAGGGGTACTCAGATCTGGGCCAAGGGTCACTTCAGTAAGTATCTCGGTGGCGCGACCCGGTCTGTGATCCCAGGCTCCACAATAAAAAGGGGGATTAAGTAGGGGAAATTGTCCGTGACGCCACCCGTGGGTTGCGGTGATAAGGTGGTGGCACCGCCGCTGCCTCTGGGGACCGTGCCCGGGACTGATGGTGTGGGGGCAGCAAGGTGGGATCCTCTCCACGGGTAGGGGAGTTGTAGTCCCGGGGCCCAATTGGGAGTGGTGGTTTGGGGAATAACGGGTGAAGTCCACGGCGTGGACTGGGTGGTGCAGGAGTATTCACTGTATAAGCAATAACTGACACGAGTCCAGAATTGAACCAAGTTGCTGGTAACTGGTGCCCACGGCCGTCTGCTGTGAGGATGGGTCCCACACCCGTGTTTGTGATTCAGGTGCTCTTTTCCTGCCTGAGGTCTGTGTCTGCTCTGCACACTGGTCCGGACTGGGTCCTGACAGCTGGCACCGAGGGGGCCACTACCCTGGCCCAGTCCACTCCGGGTCCCCACAAGTGGCTGGTCTGCTCCTGAGGCCCTTACTACCACTTCTCCTCTGCTCCCAACGGAGCTGCGTCCAGAGCTCTCTCCTCCTGCAGACTGACTCTAAACTCAACCCTGCTCTGCTCTTTCTAAGCTCCTCCCGCCCCTCCCTTTTCCTGGGGAGGGGGTGAGTGGGACCTGATTGGATGGTGTTGCGTCCGGGTGGTGGAAACACTGGACCGTACACCGGATTCCCCTGGTGAGGCAGCCAGGCCGGTCACCCCGCCAGAGGGCCTTGATGCACGGCAGCCGAAGCACTACTGGTAGCAAGACAGTCTGTATAGAGAGCTGGAAAGTAGATGTCCCTGGGAACACAGAGTTCTAGACGGTAGTCCGGGTGATGAGGCTCAGGGTCCGAGGCTGGGTTGTAAGGTCAGGCGGAATCCGGAACCAGCTGAGCGAGATGACAGGTCACCAAATGGGGCCAGGGACCGGAGACTGGCGGAACTGAAGAGGTGGTGGAATATCAGCCGACAGTCACCGTCAGGAGTACTGGAGCGGATGTGGTCAGGACCGGCTGGCGTGGCAGGACAGGCTCTGCGAGACAGACAGAGGTTAATACTGGACAAAGCAATACGGGGACCTGAACTCCTAGCTTACTAAACACGTAGAACAGGCCCCGCCCACCAGGAAAGAGAATCCTCTTATACCCTGTACCTGTCTATGCAATATCCTGTTTCTAGACGCTGGCCCTTTAAGAGAGGGTCAATGACCGCGCGCGCGCCCTAATGCGCATGCGCGAGGCCCGTGTGCCAGAAGCCAGAGCAGGAAGCGGTGCAGAAGAAGCAGGAGTACCCGGAAGTGTGTCCTGCGTCGCAGAGGAGCGCCGGGAGCGGGGAGCAGGACACATGGAGGGCGCAGGCGAGGGAGAGGAAGCAGGGACCGGAGCGGTGAGCAGGGGACGCCGTCGGGGACTGGAGAGCGGGCGCGGGCCACGGGGACCGGAGAGCGGGGCATGGGAACCGGGGAGCGTGACAGTACCCCCTCCCCCACGCCCCCCTCCCCGCAACCAGGACAGGAAGGCACGTATAAGAGGAGTGCTAACATTCTCCCGGGGCTCCCAGGACCTATCCTCGGGGCCATAACCCGCCCAGTCCACCAGGAAAAATTGTCAACCTCGCACGGTCTTCATGGCCACGATATCCCTTACCGCATAGATGTCATCGTCAGTGATGGGAGGAGGAGCAGTACTGGCACCAGCGGAGAAGGGACCAAGGACAACCGGCTTGAGCAAGGAAACATGGAAGGAGTTGGGTATCCGCATCGTGGCCGGGAGCTACAGCTTGTAGGAGACTGCATTGATCTTGCTGATAACTTTAACTTGCCCGATGTAACGAGGACCCAACTTGTACGATGGTAGCTTCAATCGGACATATTTGGAGGCAAGCCAGGCCAGATCACCTGGAGAGAAACACGGGGGATCCAGGCGCCTCTTGTCCGCGTGTCTCTTCATCTGCAAGGAAGCATGCTCAAGGGAAGTCTTGACAGAGTTCCATATAGCTGAGAAGTCCCGAACTAGAGCATCAGCAGCAGGGACATCTGAAGCCGAGGATACTGGTAACGGGACGGAAGGCTGAAGCCCGTAAACGACATGGAAGGGAGAGCTGGAGGTGGATTCGCTGATGTGCTGGGTATGGGAGAATTCAGCCCAAGGAAGGAGTGTGGACCAATCGTCGTGATGGATGTTGACGTAGTGGCGCAGGAAGGAGATCAGGATCTGATTGACTCGTTCCACTTGGCCATTCGACTGAGGGTGGTAGGCCGAAGAAAAGTCCAGAGATACTCCCAGATGTTTGCAGAGGGCCCTCCAGAAGCGCGAGGTAAACTGAGTTCCTCTGTCAAACACAATGTGTGCGGGAAAGCCATGCAATCGGAATATGTGTTGTATGAAGGCGTCAGCGAGCTCCTGGGCAGAGGGTAGCCCGCCCATGGGAACAAAGTGAGCCATCTTTGAGAAACGCTCCACCACAACCCATATGACCGTGTGTCCGGAGGACAAGGGTAAGTCTGTAATAAAGTCCATTGCAATGTGTTGCCACGGAACGGAGGGAATGGGCAGAGGCAGAAGACGACCGTATGGCAGGTGCATGGGCGTCTTGTTCCGGGCACAGGATGGGCAGGCTGAGATGAAGGTTGCGACGTCTTTACGGAGGGACGGCCAACAATAGTGACGGAAAATCGCACTCCAAGTCTTCTTCTGACCAGCATGGCCGGCGATTTTTGAGGCATGACCCCAGTGTAGGACTCTTTGTTTGTCGGTATCCGAGACATGGGTCTTCCCAGGGGGTATCTGAGCCAGAGTGACAGGGGCCACCGGAATAACTTTACTGGGACTGATGATGGGCTGGAACATCTCCTCCTCCTGGTCCATGGGCACGAAGGACCTGGACAAGGCGTCTGCCCGCACGTTCTTATCCGCGGGCCGAAAATGAAGTTGGAAATCGAACCGAGCAAAAAACAAGGACCAGCGGGCTTGTCGCGGATTCAGTCTTTGGGCTGACCGTAGGTACTCCAGGTTCTTGTGGTCCGTGTAGATGATCACGTGGTATACCCCGCTCCCTCCAGGAGGTAGCGCCATTTCTCCAAGGCCAGCTTGATAGCCAGTAGCTCTCGATCACCGATGGTGTAGTTGCGTTCGGGTGCCGAGAAGCTCTTGGAGAAGAATCCGCAAGTGACCATCCTCCCGGTGGAGGATCTCTGCATTAGCACTGCCCCGGCCCCTGAGGAGGAGGCATCCACCTCCAAGGTGAACTGTCGGTTCAATTCAGGGCGATGGAGAACCGGGGAAGAGGCAAACGCCTGTTTCAAAGAGCAGAACGCGGTGTCGGCCGCAGGTGGCCAGTCCTTAGGATTAGCTCCCTTCTTGGTCAAGGCAGAGAGGGGCGCAGTCAGGGCAGAGAAGTGTGGGATGAATTGACGATAATAGTTAGCAAAGCCAAGGAAGCGTTGGATGGCATTCAGTCCGGAAGGAGGGGGCCAGTTGAGGATGGAAGAGACTTTCTCTGGGTCCATCTGAAGGCCAGTGTCAGAGATTACATAACCCAGGAAGGGAAGGGACGACTGTTCAAAGACGCACTTCTCGTACTTGGCGTACAGACGGTTTTCTCTAAGCCTTTGTAGTACTAGCTGCACGTTCTCTCTGTGGGTCTGTAGGTCCGGAGAGAAGACCAGGATATCGTCTAGGTACACGACGACACAGACATAGAGGAGGTCTCTGAACACGTCGTTCACTAGTTCTTTGAAGACTGCCGGAGCATTAAACAGACCAAAGGGCATTACACAATACTCGTAGTGCCCATCCCGAGTGTTGAATGCGGTCTTCCATTCGTCTCCAGAGCGAATGCGAACCAGGTTATAGGCACCACGGAGATCCAACTTGGTGAATACACGAGCTCCTCGGAGCCGATCGAATAGTTCGGGGATGAGCGGCAGAGGGTATTTATTTTTCACTGTGATCTGGTTTAATTCCCGGTAGTCAATGCAGGGGCGCAGATCACCTTCTTTCTTCTTGACGAAGAAGAAGCCTGCTCCGGCAGGGGACGAAGATCTCCGAATGAACCCCTTTGCCAGGCTCTCGGTGATAAAGGCAGACATGGCCCGTGTTTCAGCAGGGGACAAGGGGTATATCCTTCCTTTAGGAAGTGTAGTTCCCGGCAATAAGTCGATGGCACAGTCGTAGGGACGATGAGGCGGCAGTACCTCTGACTCCTTTTTATCAAAAACGTCCACGAAGGACCAGTAGGCAGAAGGCAGTCCTGGTAGAGACTCTGGAACCGGAGGTCGTCGGATGGGCTGTATGGATTTCAGGCATCTCTCGTGACACGAGGGGCCCCATCGGGTAATTTCACCTGTACACCAGCTGACCGACGGTTCGTGTGCCCGTAATCATGGGAGTCCCAGCAGGATCTGATGAGACATGCGCGGGAGGACGTAGAAGGTGATTTTCTCGGTGTGCAGGGCACCGATCCGTAATTCCACAGGCTTGGTGATCAACGAGACGGTGTCAGAGAGGGGTCTCCCATCTACAGAGGCAATCACCAGGGGTTTTTCTAGTGGGAGAACAGGCACCTGGTACTTGTCCACCGTAGCCTGCTGGATGAAGTTGCCTGCTGCTCCGTAATCGAGATACGCCTCTGCCGTGAACCGGGTCTCTTCTGTAGTCACTTGAACAGTCCATGTAACGGAGTCTGAGAGAGTCCCAGCACCTAGGGTGGCCTCTCCTACCAAGCCTAGGTTTTGGAGTTTCCCGCCTTCTCGGGACAGGAGCGTAGCAGGTGTGTGCCATCTCCGCAGTAGAAGCAGAGACCCTTTGCTAGTCGTTCTGCTCGGCGTTGCTCAGACTGCCTCAGGCGGTCAATCTGCATGGGCTCGTGGGCAGAAACGCCAGATGACGCCGACTGGCGAACGGTGGACTTCAGTGGTGGGGAGGAGTGCCGTATCGGACGCCTCTCGCGGGACACCTCTTTGGATCGTTCCTGAAAGCGAAGATCCACTCGGGTCGCTAGAGCGATCAGGGCATCCAGGGTGGAAGGTACGTCACAACCAGCCAGCTCATCCTTAATACGACCCGAGAGTCCTTCCCAAAAGGCGGCGGTTAGGGCCTCATTGTTCCACCCTAATTCTGAGGCCAAGGTGCGGAAGCGGATGGCATACTGGCTCACCGTCAAAGTCCCCTGACGTAGCCTGAGGAGCGATGAGGCGGACGCGGAGGCGCGTCCGGGCTCGTCAAAGGTAGTACGAAAAGCCTGCAGGAATTCCTGGATGTTGGTGGTTACCGGATCCTCCTTCTCCCACAAGGGGTTCATCCAGGCCAGTGCCTCTCCCTCTAGATGGGACATCACGAACGCCACCTTGGCTTGGTCAGAGGCAAAAAGGTGCGGCAGCAGCTTGAAGTGGAGGGAGCACTGATTTAAGAATCCCCTGCAGGTCTTGGGATCTTCGGCGTACCGGGGTGGTGAGGCCAAACGGAGTTTGGAAGTATCCGAGGAAGCTGCCACGGGAGCTGCGGACGTGGATTGAGTCGCCAGAGACGTGGTAGTCGCTTGCAGCGTATTGAGGCGGGTATCCACGGAGGTCATGAAGGCCAGCATACGGGATTGGGTCTCACGTTGTCGCCCGAGTTCCTGCTGCAATCCAGCCAGCTGAGATGCTAGTGCTTCAGCGGGATCCATGGCCTGTTCTAGCTGTTGCGTCTGGGTGGTGGAAACACTGGACCGTACACCGGATTCCCCTGGTGAGGCAGCCAGGCCGGTCACCCCGCCAGAGGGCCTTGATGCACAGCAGCCGAAGCACTACTGGTAGCAAGACAGTCTGTATAGAGAGCTGGAAAGTAGATGTCCCTGGGAACACAGAGTTCTAGACGGTAGTCCGGGTGACGAGGCTCAGGGTCCGAGGCCGGGTTGTAAGGTCAGGCGGAATCCGGAACCAGCTGAGCGAGATGACAGGTCCCCAAACGGAGCCAGGCACCAGAGACTGGCAGAACTGAAGAGGTGTTGGAACATCAGCCGACAGTCACCGTCAGGAGTACTGGAGCGGACGTGGTCAGGACAGGCTGGCGTGGCAGGACAGGATCTGCGAGACAGACAGGGGTTAATACTGGACAAAGCAATACGGGGACCTGAACTCCTAGCTTACTAAACACGTAGAACAGGCCCCACCCACCAGGAAAGAGAATCCTCTTATACCCTGTACCTGTCTATGCAATATCCTGTTTCTAGACGCTGGCCCTTTAAGAGAGGGTCAATGACCGCGCGCGCGCCCTAATGCGCATGCGCGAGGCCCGTGTGCCAGAAGCCAGAGCAGGAAGCGGTGCAGAAGAAGCAGGAGTACCCGGCAGTGTGTCCTGCGTCGCAGAGGAGCGCCGGGAGCGGGGAGCAGGACACATGGAGGGCGCAGGCGGGGGAGAGGAAGCAGGGACCGGAGCGGTGAGCAGGGGACGCCGTCGGGGACCGGAGAGCGGGGCACGGGAACCGAGGAGCGGGCCACGGGGACCGGAGAGCGGGGCACTTGAACCGGGGAGCGTGACAGATGGTGTGTTTCTGTGTGTGGGAAACTTCCCAAGGGAGTGTGAGATCTGCACCAAAAACATGGATGCAGACCTTTGTGACACCCTGGTTTTGCCAGGGCGGCACACTTAGTGACGTCGCTGTGACGCCGCTTAGAAAGGAGGCGGTTTGCCTGCCACAGCGACGTCGCAGGGAAGGTAAGTCCGTGAGACGGGTGTAAGTGATGTGTGCCACGGGGAGCGATTTGCCCGTGACACACAACCGACAGGGGCGGGTACGCTCGCTAGCTATCTCGCTAGCGAGATCGCAGCGTGTAAAGCACACTTAAGAGTTCAGAAGGGTGAAGACATGGGAGAAGCACTTTCTGCTGTGATAAAACAGACAGGGAAATGTTATCTTCCACAAAGAAACAGCTGCAAGCCCCAGATGTGTAGTCTGTATACGCTCTTATGCTTCTTCCTCTGACCAGGAGCTGCAGCAGTTCTACATTGATGGACAAAGCTATTATACAGCACAATTATAAGATTATCTCAGCACAAGAATATTTTTTTAACTCATCCAATTGTGGAACTTATTATTCCAAGATCTATTAATTATATTGAACTTGGTTCACGAATAACCTTTCAAAGGTCTGAGGATGAGATGAGTGCCAATCAACAACACATATGGAGCAATCACTGGCACTGTATGTATCTGAACAATCGGTAGTGCAATTGTTAATTGCATATGGTTTCATTATTGTTAATAGGAGTAATGGCTGATAAATATTTTAAAAAGTGTCCTAAGACAATAGTGAGCGCTTGACCCAGAAAACTTACTTATAATTCTGCAGCTGGTTTTAAGGCAAAAACCACCCCAAAAATTGCCTGAAAGGTTTAATGATATAAAGTAGAGATTTCTTCCATATTGGGAAATCTCACAAACCAGCGCTGAATAATAAGAGAGTGAAGATTAATTTAAATAATTTTTTATATATTTTAATGGTTACAATACTCCTAATCCCTAACAATGAACGAGACTAATGTCTACAAATAAATAAAATGGACAAAACATATACAATATATATGCACAATATGACTAAAGGATCGTGGGGCCCCGGCCGGTGGCAACCACGATCTAGTAAAAGTTAATAGAAGTTAGTAATATTATTAAACCGGTTGGAGAGCTCAAGGAAAAATAGTTAATAACTACAAAAAGTTTTTCCAAGAAAGCACTAGGACTGTGCCAACTCGTATGTACATGTAAATATTTGTCCACTTGGTCATCAATCCATTTAGAAGTCTCTTAGGCAGTATTTGGTAGTTATTCACTTCAACATAATTTAGTACAAGACTTCTCTTTATTTATAACTTAGGCAAAAACAGTCCACTCCCTACGTCCGTGGGTATTCCAGCAAATGGCCCCAAACGGCAATATATGACACTATTGTCGCGGGCGGAGGAGGGGACGCTGCGCTCTCCCACTGCTCGGGTCCGGCTGCCGCTACTGCTGCGGCTGCTGTTGCTCGGTGGTGGCTCGAGTGGTGGGCCGGATCCCGGGGACTCGAGCGGCGCTCCTCGTCCGTGAGTGAAAAGGGGATGATTGGTTGTGGGGGTTTTGATTATGGATATTGTCCTTGACGCCACGGTTTTGGTGATATTGGTGACACCACCGCTGCTCTGAACGGGGATCCCGGGAGCGGTGACTGGGAGCAGCTTTGTTGTTATTTCTCCCCTCCGTGGGTAGGGGGTTGGTTGTCCCGGGGCCCGGTGATGGGGTAGGTAGGGATGATGGCAGGCGGGTTGCGGGGCCTGGTGAGGTGCAGGGTCGCAGGGGCAGCGCTGTGCGGCACGGGGGTACTCACTCAGCCTGAGACGATGACACAGTTCTCGGTAAAACACACGGCTGGATGGACGGGTCCCCCAGACGGCTGCGGTTGTTTCTTCCCCGTAGGTTAGTGATGACTGTCTCTCCCTGCACCTATGTTCTATGTTGATTCCGATGGGTTCCCACCGGTAACCCGCTCCCCGACTTGGATGTAGGCCGGAGGAGCCCCTTATGCCTGCAGGCGCTGGCCCTGCGAAACGGTTGCCCTTGGCGGTGGCGGTATCTCCCCTTCACGGTTGGACGGTTGCCTTCTGTTGGGACTTGACTGTTTAGAAACCCAGGGGGTCCCCTTCACTAACGGATTCGGCAAATTCACGGCGACTCCTAGCCTTGCCGGGGTCCGAAAAGCCCCTGCAAATGGTGCTGGCTTCTCCTTGTGTACCGGTCCGGTACCGCCGGGCCACTGCCCGTCCACGGTCCTTACGGCAAACTCCGATAGGCCACTCCTGCAGACGGTCACCACCGTCTGCCAACCTTGCTGCTCCGTCCGGGCCACACACCCGGACTCACTTCAGTCTGCTCTCTTGCCACTTCACTACTCCTCACTTTTCCTCCTTCCACTTTCACTGTCCAAGCTAATCTGCTCTTTTTCCCTCCTCCAGGACTGTGAACTCCTTGGTGGGTGGAGACCAACCGTCTGGCTCCACCCCCTGGTGTGGACATCAGCCCCTGGGGAAGGCAACAAGGGTTTTGTGTCTGGCTTAGATGTGCCTAATCGGGGTGTAGGGTGTGGTGGTGTAGTTACCTGTGGCCCCTGGCTTGTCCAGGGCGCCACATTATTACTAAGCATATAACTATCTGCTAGGCTGCTTGTTAGGCTCCTGTGATCACATGTGGTGGGGAAGCCAATTACATCTGCTCCCCTCCTATTTCTGCTGGATGAATTATTCTAGACATGTCAGCTATACCTTATCCTGTGTTGGTCTTTGAGCTTTGGTATCCCAGCAGTAGCGTAGTTACCAGGGGGCAGAGGGGGTGGTCACCCCGGGCCCCAGATCTGGAGGGGTCCACCCAGAGCTACTGCTATCCAGTGCTGAGTTGGAGGAATTCGCTGTAGGGGCAGAGAAGAACTAATCTGTTCCTGCCCAGAGGGAAGACAATACCTGGCCTGCTATTGGTAAAGGACCTGCTATGATGTCATGCACCTGTGACCTGTGTGGGAGGAACCAGAGTTTTGCCTGGCAGGTAACAGCAGGAGATACAGAAGAAGCTGGAGGAGATGTGGACACATGTCACAGGTAATGAGGGAACAGGGGGATATGGGGGTGCAGGGTGAATGGCATATGACGGGCGCAGACTGTGACAGAGGGGTGTTTGAGAGAGGGGTAAGGTGGGTACAAGGTGCGTGGTGTATTGAGTGCACTGTGTGAGATGGGTGTGCGGGATATGGGGGTTCACAATGTGGGAGCAAAAGGACTGGTTAGGAGCAGGGCCAGGAAGGAGACTTATAGTGCCTTGCGAAAGTATTCGGCCCTCTTGAACTTTTCAACCTTTTCCCACATTTCAGGCTTCAACAAAAAATAAAGATAAAAATTTTAAATTTTATGACGAAGAATCATCAAGTGGGACATAATTGTGAAGTTGAACGATATTTATTGCTTATTTTAAATTTTTGTAAAAAATAATAACTGAAAATTGGGGCGTGCAATGTTATTCATCCCCTTTACTTTCAGTGCAGAAAACTCACTCCAGAAGTTCACTGAGGAGCTCTGAATAATCCAATGTTGTCCTAAATGACTAATGATGATAAATATAAGCCACCTGTGTGTAATCTAGTCTCCGTATAAATGCACCTGCTCTGTGATAGGCTCAGTGTTTTGTTTAAAGCGCAGAGAGCATCATGAAGACCAAGGAACACAACAGGCAGGTCTGTGATACTGTTGTGAAGAAGTTTAAAGCTGGATTTGGTTGCAAAAAGATTTCCAAAACTTTAAACATCCCAAGAAGCACTGTGCAAGCGATCATATTGAAATGGAAGGAGTATCATACCACTGCAAATCTACCAAGACCCGGCTGTCCACTCCAAACTTTCATTTCAAACAAGGAGAAGACTGGTCAGAGATGCAGCCAAGAGGCCCATGATCACTCTGGATGATCTGCAGAGATCTACAGCTGAGGTGGGAGAGTCTGTCCATAGGACAACAATCAGTCGTACACTGCACAAATCTGGCCTTTATAGAAGAGTGGCAAGAAAAAACCCATTTCTCAAAGATATCCATAAAAAGTGTTGTTTAAAGTTTGCCACAAGCCACCTGGGAGACACACACCAAACATGTGGAAGAAGGTGCTTTGGTCAGATGAAACCAAAATCGAACTTTTTGGGCACAATGCCAAACGATATGTTTGGTGTAAAAGCAACACAACTCATTATCCTGAACCCACCATCCCCACTGTCAAACATGGTGGTGTCAGCATCATGGTTTGAGCCTGCTTTACTTCAGCAGGGACAGGGAAGATGGTTAAAATTGATGGGAAGATGGATGGAGCCAAATACAGAACCATTCTTGAAGAAAACCTGTTGGAATCTGCAAAAGACCTGAGACTGGGACAGAGATGTGTCTTCCAACAAGACAATGATCCCAAACATAAAGCAAAATCTACAATGGAATGGTTCACAAACAAAACGTATCCAGGTGTTAGAATGGCCAAGTCACAGTCCAGACCTGAATCCAATCGGGAATCTGTGGAAAGAGCTGAAAACTGCTGTTCACAAACGCCTCCATCCAACCTCACTCAGCTGCAGCTGTTTATAAAGGAAGAATGGGCAAGAATTTCAGTCTCTCGATGTGCAAAACTGATAGACACATACCCCAAGCGACTGCAGCTGTAATCGCAGCAAAAGGTGGCGCTACAAAGTATTAACTTAAAGGGGACGAATAATATTGCACGCTCCAATTTTCAGTTTATTATTTTTTACAAAAATCTAAAATAAGCAATAAATTTCGTTCAACTTCACAATTGTGTCCACTTGTTGTTGATTCTTCACCATACAATTTAACATTTTTATCTTTATGTTTGAAGCCTGAAATGTGGGAAAAGGTTGAAAAATTCAAGGGGGCCGAATACTTTTGTAAGGCACTGTAGGCCTCTCCATCATTAGGAGTATCCCTGAGGTTAGGGATAGCAAAGGGCCTCCTAGCTTGAGGTCAGCCTAGGAGCCCCGGTTCCCCGCTATCCCGTAGACAGTACCATTGTGCACGACTGCTTAATTCTACTGTTTAAATTTGTATGGGCATGCATGGAGCCCTTTGGATGGAGATACCAATACTATTCAAGTATTTATTGAGTTTCTCAACACATCTTTCATATTTGATGTTCCTCAGAATTGTTTTGGATCCCGCATCATGTGCAGATCTCTTTCTTCCACACCAGAACAAGACAATTACATCTCAGGAGCCGATGGCTGCTAACATCACTCTCAGAGCTAGGAGCTGTCACCTGGGGCATATCATCAAGGCATTGCCAGATGGATAGATAACCAGGGATAAGCAAAATTACTCAGGATAAACGGATTATCATCATTAGTTAGAGCTTATGGTTAATGGTTTCACCTCAAGGGGCATTCCAAATTGGATTCTGAATGTAATTTTGCTTAGAGAAAGCATAGGATCACATCAGCTTCTCAAATCACACAGGTTAAACAGAATTATGGACGTTATTAAAAAATATCCCTGTACTACATCACAATAAAGATTTACACAAAATATGGGATGTCACTAGTCAGAATATCTCTTGTTTCAGTAGAAATGGATTCAGGGGATAAAAAAAGGCTGAAGCCAACATTTATGTTTGTAAACAAGTCTCTCATATTATCCGGCATGTTCACCTATGTAGTGTGTTCTTGGTAAGGCCGGCGTCACACGGTACGATCTATCGTGCGATTGCACGAGCGAACGCACCCGCCCCCGTCGTTTGTGCGTCACGGGCAATTAGTTGCCCGTGGCGCACAAAGTCGTTAGCCCCCTGTCACATGCACTTACCTCCCGGACAACGTCGCTGTGGGCGGCGAACATCCTCTTCCTGAAGGGGGAGGGACGTTCGGCGTCACAGCAACGTCACACAGCGGCCGGCCATAGAAGCGGAGGGGCGGGGATGAGTGGGACATAACATCCCGCTCACCTCCTTCCTTCCACATTGCCAGTGGGATGCAGGTAAGCTGTGTTCGTCGTTCCCGAAGTGTCACACGGAGCGACGTGTGCTGCCATGGGAACGATGAACAACCGGAGCACAGAAGGAGGACCGACATTTTGAAAATGAACGATGTGTCAACGAGCAACGATAAGGTGAGTATTTTTGCTCGTTCACAGTCGTTTGTAGCTGTCACACGGTACGATATGTCTAACGATGCCGGATGTGCGTCACTAACGACGTGACTCCGACGACATATCGCCCGATATATCGTACCGTGTGACGCTGGCCTAAGTATTAGAGATGAATGGATCGATCTACAGGAGATCAAGCTTGAGTAAAATTTTCTGAAATTCATAGTCTCATGTGAATTCAAACACTTTGGCAATCAATTTACAGTCCATCAAAAAGAAAAGTGACCTGGTACAATTTACCACACTGCTGAAGCATCAGAGACTGTGCTCATCTCTTCTCACTTGGCCATACAGGTTTCCTCATAACGCACTACAGCTAGTAGGTTATCAGACCATTCTCAGTGAAGAACATCTTACATCTCCAAGGTCACTGGTTAAGTCACTCTCTTCTGTAGTGTGTAAGCTCCTCTCTCTCTCTCTCTCTCTCCTGTAGAGTGTAAGCTCTTATGTTCAGCGGAGTCCTCTATCTCCTGTAGAGTGTAAGCTCTTATGGTCAGCGGTTTCCTCTCTCTCCTGTAGAGTGTAAGCTCTTATGATCAGCGGTTTCCTCTCTCTCCTGTAGAGTGTAAGCTCTTATGGTCAGCAGGGTCCTCCTCTCTCTCTTGTAGAGTGTAGGGTCTTATGGTCAGTGAGGTCCTCTCACTCTCTCCTGTAGAGTGTAACCTCTTATGGTCAGCAGGGTCCTCTCTTTCTCCTATAGAGTAGATAGAACGTATTAAAGGAAACCAGTAGTTCAGTAAAACCATAAATGAAAGATTTAATTTATGTTTTTCTTGCTGTTGTCCTGAAACGCGTTGACCAGTACATGAAAGAATAAAGACATAAATTAATAAAACATCCTATTGTGGTGACAGCGCAGCTGAACTCCTGGTTTCCTTTAATATGTTCTATCTACTCCTTTCGGGGCTGGAGCTATTCACCTATACATCCAGTGGCTAATACAGGGGTTGTGACTCTCACAACCTCCTCAGGTGAGTTGTAATCCTATTACTCTCCCAATTTTAATTGTGGTAAGACCCTATTGCGCTTCTCCTTCCACAGTTTTTTTTCTCCATATCGCCTATAGAGTGTAAGCTCTTATGGTCATTGGGGTCCTTTCTCTCTTTCCTGAAGAGTGTAAGCTCCTATGGTCAGCAGGATACTTTCTCTCTCTATCTTGTAGCGTGTAAGCTCTTATGGTCATTGGGGTCCTTTCTCTCTTTCCTGAAGAGTGTAAGCTCCTATGGTCAGCAGGATACTTTCTCTCTCTGTCTCGTAGCGTAGCGTGTAAGCTCTTATGGTTAGTGGGGTCCTTTTTCTCTTTCCTGAAGAGTGTAAGCTCCTATGGTCAGCAGGGTACTTTCTCTCTCTCTCTCTCTATCTTGTAGCGTGTAAGCTCTTATGGTTAGTGGGGTCCTTTTTCTCTTTCTTGAAGAGTGTAAGCTCTTATGTACAGCAGGATACTTTCTCTCTCTCTCTCTCTGTATTATAGAGTGTAAGCTCTTATGGTCAGTGGGGATTTCTTCCTCTATTTTCCAAGCTTTCCAGTATTGAAATTTATTAGCTGCAAAGTAAATTTCTGGGGAAAAATCGGCAAAGTCAGGAAATTTGAATTTCAAAAGATCCACTCATCTCTAATGAGTATATTTTTCTAAATGTTGTACAGTAAGGATCTGCATTGTACAAGTCTGTGAATCACCTTTGGGATTAGCATGTTCACCACACTCATACTGTATTTCTTGAGGGACATAGTATCCAAAATGCTGTTATAAGGGGGTGTGAACAAAAGACTCATCGAACCAACATTTCACAGCATCCACAAGAGAATACTGCTATCTGCTGGTTGGAAAGAACAGATAGGAACTAATGAGTGGAGTGTGTGTGTTTCCTCGAGGGAAGAGTTTAAAAGCAATGCTGGGTCAGGGGGTAGTTGTGGTTCAGTTGTTAATTATAACAGCTCAGGAGAGCCAAGAAGAGGAAGAGTTGGTGCCAAGAGTCGGAAGGGATTAGTTGTGTCAGCAGCGAAGTGGCTTACAGCACCAACTGCAGAAGGAACACAAAGACCGAATACCGACTAATGAAGGAACCCGAAGACCAAATACAGACCACAAACTCCAGAAGGAATAAAAAACAAAAGGATGCTCACAATCTTTTTCAACCAAATTTTGCACCAAATGTTAAATAGCATACCTCCCCATCCAAGCCTATTAACGTACTCGGAAGAAATGATTAAACAAAGAGTTGGGTCCAGTTTCTTCTTCCATTTGCGAAAATGAAATATTTTGGGCTGAAGCAACATTTTAGTGGAAAAAAAGAAATTTTTCATTACAGCCCAAACCTTCAAAATTACGTGAAGCACCTTTGGGTGCATGGTGCTCACAACATTTGTGTATTTATTTCTTGATGGGTCACTTATGGGGGAATTCTTTTGGTGCCTCAGACTCTGCAAATGCAACATGGCACCTGCAGCCGAATTTGCGCTCTAAAAGTCAAATAGCGCTCCTTACCTTTTGAGCACTGCCATGTGCCTGAAGTTTTTTACCACATATGCTGTATTTGCATCCTCAGAAGAAATTCTTAATTTGTTTTAAAGGGCATAAAAATGTAAAGTTCAAAAATTGCTAACTTTTACAAATTGTCATCAAATTTCAGATTTTTTTTTATAAATAAACGCAAATCAACCAACTTTTATTACTTACAAAGTACAATGTGTCAATAAAAAAAGCAGTCTCACAATCATTGAGATATTTACAAACATTCCAAAGTTATTACTATATAAAGTGACACATAAGATTTGAAAAATTTGGCCTGGTCAGGAGGAAGGTGAAGAACTGGTTTATACTAATTAGCGGTTATATAGGAAATCACATTTGTTTAGTCTAGGGAGTTAAAAAAAGCTAATGTCTTGTTATAGAGACAGAAACCTGACCTACAATGTTAATAGGACAAGTGCCTGAGAGAATGTGCAGTAGGGAGCTCCACTGCTGTGACTTAGTTATAACCTATACCACATACTGTTAAATTATCTTCAAGTTACAGCAACTATCCAACATTCAGAAAGAAAGGGTTGACATCAGGGTGATAAGCCTCTTCTTACCTCAGCACTCCTGGTATCTCTAGTATTAGATCACATAGACAGGGTGGATAAAAGTGTGAGCAGCCTCTTCTTACCTCAGTACTTGTGGTATCTCCATTGTTAGATAAGATAGACCGGGTGGATATCAATTTGAGCAACCTCTTCTTACCTCAGTACTCCTGGTATCTCCAATATTAGCTCAGATAGACAGGGTGGACAGCAGTGTGGGCAGCCTCTTCTTACCTTAACACTCCTGGTATTTCCAGTATTAGATCAGTATTGGACAGCAGTGTGAACAACATCTTCATACCTCAACATGCCCAGGGACTTGATCCGGGGTCTTTGCAAGTGCAAGCTCACCAACTGGTGTGCAATGTGACCAAGTGCTGGAACTCCAAATTACATGAGTTAGCAAGGCTTAGTGAGCAGCAGAAGGCAGTATTCCGGTCAGCCTTCACACATGAGAGCTAACGAGTGGGCATGGATCAACCAAGATGATGAGAAAAGGGACATGGCCCAGGTAAGGAAGACTGAAAAACAACTACCTTTGAACAAGAAACATAAGATAAAATGTCAAGACTGGGCCAAGAAATATCTTAAGAATGATTTTTCAAAGGTTTTATGGACTGATGAAATGAGAGTGACTCTTGATGGGCCAGATGGATGGGCCAGAGGCTGGATCAGTAAAGGGCAGAGAGCTCCACTCCGACCCAGACGCCAGCAAGGTGGAGGTGGGGTACTGGTATGGGCAGGTATCATCAAAGATGAACTTGTGGGACCTTTTCGGGTTGAGGATGGAGTGAAGCTCAACTAGCTGACCTACTGCCAGTTTCTGGAAGACAACTTCTTCAAGCAGTGGTACAGGAAGAAGTCGGTATATGTCGCCCAGGGATAGGGGGTACTCAGAGCTGGGCCAATGGGGTCACATCTAGAGGTATCACGGTGGCGTGACCCGGTCTGTGATCCCAGGCTCCACAACAAAAGGGGAATATGTAAAGGGGGATTGTCTGTGACGCCACCCATGGGTTGCGGTGATGGGATGGTGGCACCGCCGCTGCCTCTGGGGACCAATCCCGGGACTGATGGTGTGGGGAAGCAAGGTGGGATCCCCTCCACGGGTAGGGGAGTGGTAGTCCCAGGGCCCAATTGGGAGTTGTGGTGGTGGCAGGGCGCAGGAAACTCACAGTTCGCTTGTCCTGGTGTTGGATGAAGCTAGGCTGATGTGTGTGGTCAGAAAACACAGAGTCCTTTGTAAACCAACTTGCAAAATGGCCGGTCACCGTTGGCAGGTGTCTTCGGGTCCCACACCCAGATGTACAGCCAGGAGCCCTTCCTTCCACACTCTCTGTCTGTCTCTCTCTTGTCTGGACTAGTCCGTTTGAACTGCTATGTGAATACTGACTTGAAAAATCCAATAGCTATATGTAAGAGTGAAAATGTGAAAAATGGAATCTGCATTACTGCCATGAACATATGAATCAAGAGAAATTTAGCTACTGAATTGATCAATGCAATAGAGCCCCAACACTACGCCAAAGTATTTCTCTACGTTGGGGTCCCTAGCTTGTGTGTGTCCTCTCATGCAGTTAAAAAACTTACCGTGTGTGGGAAGCTGAGACCCAGGCTATTTATGCGTATGATATGGATTGGCATTAGGTGTGGTTGGGGAGGGTTCACAAACGAAAAACTACTAACAATAAGGAATAACGTTTGGGTCTCAGCTTCCCATACACGGTAAGTTTTTTAACTGCATGAGAGGACACACACAAGCTAGGGACCCCAACGTAGAGAAATACTTTGGCGTAGTGTTGGGGCTCTATTGCATTGATCAATTCAGTAGCTAAATTTCTCTTGATTCATATGTCCATGGCAGTAATGCAGGTTCCATTTTTCACATTTTCACTCTTACGTATAGCTATTGGATTTTTCAAGTCAGTATTCACATAGCAGTTTCTGCTATTTCATGTATTCCCCTTACATAGTCACTGGTGTGCATACCTTATCTCCCCATAGTGATGTTTTTTTAGGTTTTTGCACCCAGTTCAGACTTAGAATGGTGTTCCAAACGTTATTCCTTATTGTTAGTCCGTTTGAACGGCCTCCGAATTGGGTCCTTCTCCCGACACCGGCGGGCTACAACCCTGTCCCGATTGCCTCAGGTCGCCCGCTGCCGGATCTCCATCGCCTGTGGCCCTCACAGCCACCTAGTCCGGTAGTCCAGGGCCCCAACCCCGGCTACCACTTTCTCTGGGGAGCTGCAAGCTTCCCCTGTCAACGCTTCACTGACTACTGCACAACTGACTTGAATTCTGCTCTGTCACTTCCTTAACTCCTCTCGCCCCCTCCCTTTTCCTGGGGAGGGGGTGAGTAGGGCCTGATTGGCTGCTGTACATCTGTGTGGGGATTGTGTAGCTGCCAATGAGGATTAACTCTTTCTGTGACTACCTCGTTTTACCAGGGCGTCACACTCCCCCTGGTTGAATACAGCCCGTCCGCGGGCTGTCCGGCCACTGACGTTTATGCGGGAAAAGAAAAAAATTAACACATTACAACCATACACCTTCCCACATCAGGAGGTACGTTTTCTTAAACCTTTAACTATCCTGCCACCCCCTACCTGCTGTGCAGATGGCCTCCTCCGGGAGCTTGAGGACGTTCAACAGGGGTGACAGTCCATAAAACAGTCATTCTTTAAACTTGCAGGTAGCCATCCATGTTCCGCTACCACTGCTGCTGCTGCCGCCACTCCCAGTACGGGGCATGGGTTCCGTGCTCTGCCTCCTGCTCAAGAGCCAGGCCCACTCGGATGCCCTCGGCGCCAGCTACAACCGGCCTCACTAACTGCCGAGGGCCCTATCGTTCAGTGGCCTGCTCCTTGTCTCTGCAAGTGCACTACGGCTGCTCCACAGCCGGGACGGGGCATTTGGGAGTGGCTGGCGCTGCAGCTAGGGGCGATTTCAGGACGGGTGCTGCCGTCGTTGCGGTCGGGCGGACTGCCGGAGCAGACGTCATCACTGTTGCGGCAGGGCGGATTGCCGGAGCCGACGTCATCACCGTTACGGCCATACTCGGGGCCGGGTGAGATGTTATCAGGGTTGCAGCCTGGCTCAGGGCCGGACGGGATTTCATCGGGGTTTCAGCCTGCTGGGACATCTTGCCGCTCTTGTGTCCAGGAACAGAATTTTGCAGAGTCCTGGCGTCCCTGCACTTTGCAGTTCCGGTTACATGCCACCGCTTCTCTGCCCGCCCCTGCTTGGTGTTTTAAAGGCACTCCTTCCGGCCGTGTTCCCAGGGGGCGGGGCTTCAACTTTGCACCGTTTTCGGGGAAGAAGCAGATGGTGCCGTTGTTTTGGCGTCAAAAATGACGGGCAAGATGGCGGCAGGTCAAAATTTTTCAAACAGTTCACGGATTACAAGGCGCGCGTTATCCAGGTCACGGATGGGGTAAGAATCCTGTTTGTGACGCCAAATTGTGTCACCCAGGGATAGGGGGTACTCAGAGCCGGGCCAATGGGGTCGCTTCTAGAGGTATCACGGTAGCGTGACCCGGTCTGTGATCCCAGGTTCCACAACAAAAGGGGAATATGTAAAGGGTGATTGTCTGTGACGCCACCCGTGGGTTGCGGTGATGGGATGGTGGCACCACCGCTGCCTCTGGGGACCGTGCCCGGGACTGATGGTGTGGGGCAGCAAGGTGGGATCCCCTCCACGGGTAGGGGAATGGTAGTCCCGGGCCCAATTGGGAGTTGTGGTGGTGGCAGGGATTGCAGGGAGCAGGAAACTTACAGTTCGGTTGTCCTTTTGTTGGATGAAGCTAGGCTGATGTGTGTGGTCAGAAAACACAGAGTCCTTTGTAAACCAACTTGCCAAATGGCCGGTCACCATTGGCGGGTGTCTTCGGGTCCCACACCCAGATGTACAGTCAGGAGCCCTTCCTTCCACACTCTCTGTCTGTCTCTTGTCTGGACTAGTCCGTTTGAACGGCCTCCAAATTGGGTCCCTCTCCGGGCACCGGCGGGCTACAACCCTGTCCCGGTCGCCTCAGGTCCCCCGCTGCCGTATCTCCGTCGCTTGTGGTCCTCACAGCCACCTAGTCCTGTAGTCTAGGGCTCCAACCCCGGCTACCACTTTCTCTGGGGAGCTGCAAGCTTCCCCTGTCAACGCTTCACTGATGTCACGTCCCCACCGGAGCCCGCTCCTGCGACTTCTGCTGCGATTGCCAGACGGCGCCGTGTTCCCACCATGGATAGTGCTGGCGATGGGAGAGGAATTGGTGCCCGTGGCTTTGTGGAGCAAAGGCTCCACTCATCCACTAGGCTGGGTTTCCCTGGAACCTGCAGTACCACTGGCTGACTGTAGGTGGCGTGTGTGTCTTCCAGCTGAAGTTGCCAACATTCACCTGCAGCCAATGGGAAGACACCACACTCTTCTTATTCCCCCTCCTGTTAGATGACCACTGCCAGAGATAGTTCTGTACTCCTGGCTCATGTGCTGTTTGTATGTTGATTCTTGTGCGCTGACCTTTGCTTGTTTTTTGACTACCCTCCTGCCTGTCGTTTGTGTACCTTGCTGCCAATTCCAAATTTGACCTCTGCTTTGTCTCCTCACTACGCCCTTGCCTGCCGATTTGGTTCCTGTTTTGCATCTCCTGGTTTTTGACCCTGCCTGACGACCACGGACTACAGCCTACCACAGGTAGTGATCTCTGGGGCTCTGTGTAATTCCACATCCCTGTATAGGGGTTAAAGGGTTTCAGAGTTCTTGGGGTCCTGCTTTGTGAGCGGCTTTTCTCTAGACTCCCCTTACAGCCAGTCTGAGTCTGTGGCTCCAATCAGGCATTACAACTGACTACTGCACAACTGACCGACCTGAATTCTGCTCTGTCACTTCCTTCACTCCTCTCGCCCCCTCCCTTTTCCTGGGGAGGGGGTGAGTAGGACCTGATTGGCTGCTGTACATCTGTGTGGGGATTGTGTAGCTGCCAAGGAGGATTAACTCTTTCTGTGACTACCTGGTTTTACCAGGGCGTCACAGATATCATTCAAGAAAAAACATGATTTTCATGCAGGACAATGCTCCATCACATGCATCCAACTACTCCACAGCGTGGCTGGCCAGTAAAGGTCTAAAAGATGAAAAAATAATGACATGGCTCCCTTGTTCACCTGATCTGAACCCCATAGACAACCTGTGGTCCCTCATAAAATGTGAGATCTACAGGGAGGAAAAACAGTACAGCTCTTGGAACAGTGCCTGGAGGCTGTGGTGGCTGCTGCATGCAATGTTGATCATAAACAGATCAAGCAACTGACAGAATCTATGGATGGTAGGCTGTTGAGCGTAATTAGAAAGAAAGGTGGCTATATTGGTCACTAATTTTTTGGGGTTTTGTTTTTGCATGTCAGAAATGTTTATTTCTAAATTTGTGCAGTTATATTGGTTTATCTGGTGAAAATAAACAAGTGAGATGGGAATATATTTGTTTTTTATTAAGTTGCCTAATAATTCTGCACAGTAATAGTTATCTGCACAAACAGATATCCTGCTAAGATAGCCAAATCTAAAAAAACCCACTCCAACTTCCAAAAATATTAAGCTTTGATATTTATGAGTCTTTTGGGTTGATTGAGATCATAGTTGTTGATCAATAATAAAAAAATCCTCTTAAATACAACTTGCCTAATAATTCTGCACACGATGTAGTTGTACAGATAGGTATATACCAGTTTGTGCAGGGACCATTAGGGTGCTGTGCAATTAAAAATACTAGTCTGTACAGGAACCAGTAAGGTGCAAGTATGACAGCGATAAGATTTTCTATCCTTTTACCTGTGTAGGATTACACATGTGCATAACACCTGGGATCCCCTGTATTTGACCAGATATACAGGATGGATAGCAGTGTGAGCAGCCTCTTCTTACTTCAACCTCCCCAGTATCTCGAGTATTAGATCAGATACACCTGGTGGACAGTAGTGTAAGCATCTTCTTCTTACTTCAACACAGCTGGTATCCCCAGTATTAGATCAGATACTAAGGATGGACAGCAGTGTGAGTAGCCTGTTCCTACCTCAGCACCTCCCTAGCATCTGTAGTATTAGATCAGATACATGTGGTAGATAACAGTGTAAGCAGCCTCTACTTACCTCAACACCCCTGATATCCCTAGCCTTAGATCAGATACTAAGGATGGAGAGCAGTGTGAGTAGCGTCTTTTTACCTCAGCACCCTTGGTATCTCCAGAAATAGATCAGAAAAACACATTGGACAGGAGTGTGAGCAGCCTCTTCTTACCTTAGCACCCTTGGTACCTTCAGTAACAAATTAGATGGACAGGGTGAACAGCAGTGAGAGCAGCCTCTTCTTACCTAAGCACTTCTGGCATCTCCAGTCTTAGATCAGAATATCCACTGTGAGCATATCTTCCTACACATGAAGGAAGGGAGAAAGTTTCCTAGTGGACATGCTCACAGGCACCTATCCCAATATTTTACATTTCATGTAACAAGACAGTGGTTTAATGTAGCATAGTGATTATCTTCCTAGATAAAACAAGTGGTGTACTTTATCAATAAAAGGCTCTTAGGAGTTTATTACAATGACATTTTAATATATTATATATATACATATATATATACATATATATATATATATATATATATATATATATAATTTATATTCCAGAGGAACCCCTTTAAAGGGAATCTGTCACCAGGTTTTTGCTAAGCAATCTGAGAGCAGCATAATGTAGAGACAGAGACCCTGATTCCAGCGATGTGTCACTTACTGAGCTGTTTGATGAAATCAGTTTTCTCTGCTGCAGATCTAGCAGTTATACAGAGCTCATAAATATGCGGGAGTACCTGGCCGCAAGCCAAGTAGTCCTCTAATGATAATCTACTGCTGATTAATCATAATTAATAATAATGACACTAAGAAGCCCAGTAAGTAGCATATCACTGGAATCAGGATCTCTGCCGCTACATTGTACTTCTCTTAGATTAGGTGGCAAAAACATGGTGACAGATTCCCTTTAAGGACATTAAAACATTCTTAAAAGGTACCTCTTAAGGGTTATGAAAAAACTTTATAACTCCAGCGGACAAGTTTGAGGATGCAGATATATATTAAAACATTTTTTTTTGCATTTGCAAATCTTTATTTTGAAAAACTTTCATAAAATTGGAGCCACACTTCTGGGCACTTCACCGCCCAGAAGTGTGGCTCCAATTTTATGAAAGTTTTTCAAAATAAAGATTTGCAAATGCAAAAAAATTGTTAATATATATCTGCATCCTCAAACTTGTCCGCTGGAGTTATAAAGTTTTTTCATTTGGATTTCCCGTGGCTGGCTCCTGCTCTGGTTTTCCGTGCGGACTATCTTCTGGATTGATACTGGAATCCACACACAGGAGTGTACGGGTAAGCTGGCTTTGAAAACTATTTAGTTTTTTGTCTCTTAAGGGTTATGTGACGCTCTGGACTATTCAGGTCGTCACAGGGTTCTGCACAATCTTTCTCTCCCTGTGCAGGGCTCAACCCCCTAAGGTTTTGGGAACCTAACCTGCGGTACTGCCTCCACTAGCATTCACAAATCCTAGATACACCATGCACCACACCTGTCAGGCATACCAGTGGGCTGCTTAAGCTGGAATAAGGCCACCCACCTAGGGGTCAGGCAGGTAGGTGGGAGGTGACAAGTTAGTCGGCTAAAGGGGAGCAAAGTGAGAGAAAGTAAAGTGGTAGTCCTCGAGCTGTGAGGAACTCGAAGGAAGCTGGGAGTTGTAGCTCCCAGGGGAGAAGCAGACTAGGTCGCAGACGGTGGTCTGCACCTAGAGGAGTCGGACCCCCGGTCGCAGGGGATTAAGGCTAGGTGCCTGAGACCTGTCTTGGAGGACGGTCAGCAGCCTGGGCCCAATCACCGGTCCGGGACCGAAGGCACGATGGGGTACACGGACCCTAGTTCGGAGAGAAGCTTCAAGCGACCCGGCAATTAACCTGCGGAGAACAGGACCTCTATGAAGTGTTGCCACAAAGCTCAGAGATCAGGGGTACTAGCACAACGAGGGGGATAGGGCTTTACAAACAAGCGGCCCACTGAAATCCCAAGCGTGAGCCCCTGAGAGCAGGCTCCTTCACTTAGCCACAGTGGGGAACGGGGCCTGGAAAGCTCCAAGCTAACAGGCCACAAAGGACACTCTAAATTACTGTGCCAGGAGGCAGGTCATGGACCACCAGGCAGTGCTGCAGGCGACGGGAGCCTGATGAGCTCCCCTCAGGAGACAGCGACAGTCAGAGACTTGGTTTACCCTGTTGTCAGCGTTTGCTTTATTGAGGAGT
The DNA here is from genome assembly GCF_048569485.1 of Anomaloglossus baeobatrachus. Lineage (NCBI taxonomy): Eukaryota > Metazoa > Chordata > Amphibia > Anura > Aromobatidae > Anomaloglossus > Anomaloglossus baeobatrachus. The sequence continues at coordinate 67,247,392 of NC_134360.1, forward strand.
GAGTACCTAATTAACTCCTGCAACAAGCGAGCCTGCGCTTCCCCTGCATCCCTTAGCACCATCCAGAGTCCCGGGGCCTACCCCTACCCGTGGAAGGTAACGTCATCTTGCTGCCCCACACCATCACCCCGGGTACTCCCAACGGCAGAGGCGGTACTCCCTATTACCACACTCCACGGGTGGCGTCACGAACTATACCTATCCCCTGTAAATACCCCCCTTATTCATTTGAGTGTTGCCCCTAGCCCCCAGGTCCGGAGACCCTCGAGCCACGAGTAATCACCACCCCCAGATCTGAGCGGTACGACCAGTGAAGGGGTGGCAGTTACCTTAGCTCTGTCTTAGCAGAGTAGTCTTTAGTTACTATCCTTGATAGATATCTACTTTGATTCTTCACAATATGTGATAGGATCAAAAATCCGCCCATTCGTTCCTTCGAATAGCCATCATTTTTGGGGGTGTTCCTTCTGCCAGTGTATAAGCCATCAGTGACACAGAAATTCTGGATGCATAATATTGGTTGTGTCATATATTTTGCTCACGATCACCCTATGGAAGCCTTTGTACTAATAAAGGGTAGGTAACATTCAATCCAATATTCTAGCCGGATGCCTCATTATTCATTCATACCAAATTAGCATATTAATACAACAAGAGCTTTGTGCAGGGCAGCGTCTTCTTAGGTGTGAGTTCTCTAAATCAGTATGGTAATTGTACAAGATGAAGTGAGATATTGATTATTACACGCTCCGCTGCTTTCCAGAAATGTGCAGTAAAAGTTCAATAAAGGTAAAACCAAAGGCAGAGAAACAACATCTGCTGTATCTTAATGAGCTGTAAAGAGAAAAACTGTGTCTTAAAAAAGACCATCATAACAAAGTGTAACTCTGACTTACGAAATACTGTTTTTTGGACTTTTTTTTTTACCATTTATTTTTATATAGCAACAAATTTCGCTGCACAGAGAATGTGTAAGTCTAAATATGGGAGATAACACCATTGAGGGCAAATGTGCATCAAATGTTCAGGTAATCTGTAAGCAAGTTTTTTCTATATAATCTGGTGAAACCATGATGTAGGGACAGAGACCCTGATTCCAGTCATGTGTCACTCACTAGTCTGCATGTTGCCATTTTGATAAACTACAGTTTTCTCTTGTGATGAGTGTCAGACAGCAGTAGAAGGTCACAGCGTTTTTACTACGCAAACGCCTCCCTGACCTTTTCTCATTACTGTTTGATGTATTTGGTATCCTAGGCACCTCCTCTGCTTTGTTTTCATCCCTTTCCCTTTAGGACCCTGCAGAGTTCCTTACCCTTTCAGCTGCTTTTCATCAGCACTTCCTTGGTGTCTATATACACATTTATTTCCCCATACTCAGTGCTGGTGATAAGTCCTCTACCCTTAACAAGTCTTCAGTTCAAGTAGCCGGCTTCCATTCTTCTGGTGTAACCTGGCTGTTGTTTGCAGTTTCTCTTCCTTAGGCATCTGGAGATAAGTTGTTGTTTCCTTTCCTTGTTTGTTATCCCTGTGTCTTCTTTAGAGCTTAGTGGGGTTGACTAAGCGCTCATCCCATCTACTCCCTATCTAAGGCCCAAATCAGGTCAGCCTAGGGCCAGGTATCCAGCTCGGCGCATAGGTGTGGAATCTACTGTATCTAAGGGTGGTGAGGGAAGTCATGGACCAGAGGTAGGCTTGGTCAGGAGTCACCATCTCCCCTTTCCCTAGACATAGGCTCTCCCTTCCCTTTTGCTGTATGCTGGGAACTTCCCTACTCCTAGTGTAACATTTCTGCTGCAGATGTCGCAGTTCTCTAAATGGTGAGCTTTGTATAACCCCACCCACACCAGAGATTGGCAGATGTCTGTGTATAGTGCACACAAAGAGTTGTGGAGGTACGGTTACAGGAGGACTATTTGGCACAAGACAAGTAGAACTTCAGCATATGAAACAGGGACAAAGTTTGCAGCATGTGTGGCGCCCCAGCATCTGGTTGCCACAATAGTATTGCCCCTCCAAAGGGTTAATGCTGAGCCTGGAGGTAATTGGGGAAGTCTATTGGCCAGTAAGTACCAACATTCAACACAGTTTCTCCCTCAGGCCAGCAGATGGAGCTCTAAACCTGGAGTTCCAGAGAGCACTTCCTTAAGCTCTGACCTGAGGGAGGAGTTAGGTAGTCTGTGAGGGAAGTTCAAGGAGAGAGGAGCTGAGTAGTACGGTCTTGTGAGCTGGGGTTTGGAGCTAGGTTAGCTCAACCCAGGAAAGCAGGAGCAGTAGCGAGGCACATAGAGAAGACTCTAGAAGAGGACAGGTCAGAATCTGTTCGCCTCAGAAGAGCACGCACAAAACATCAGACGTCGGAGTCTGTGGTTGCCAGGGTGTAAAACCCTTCCCCGGTAGCCGAATCTGAAGGGCAGGAGGGCTGCAGGTCTCCTGGCCCCCATAAAGAACCTGAAGGTCCAGCTGCATCACAAGGGCCCGGTGTGGACTCCAGCAGAGAAGTACCAGAGAGAGGGCCTGCGCAGCCTACCACACGGGGAAAGGGACGTACCACAAGTCCCAGCAGCAAGAGGGCCACTGCTAAACCAAGATTGCAGGGTCCTGTAGAAGCCGAGAAAGGGCAGGGAGTAGGCCTCATTACTCAACTGGCCAAGGAGATCACCCCAGGTACTTCCAGGCCGGCCGGATCGCCCTTACCACCTGTGACGGTCTCCCAGGACTGAACTGTTACCAAGTAAAAGAAAAGAAGGTAAAGAGACTGTTGTTTGTGTCGGTTCTTTCCACTACCTGGTTGGCCCTGCACCGCCCCCACGATTGCATAGACTTTCATAAGCACCAACGGTTGCCCCGGGGTAGCGCTCCATCTGTGGGGAGCAGAATCATCCCAGCTGGTAATCCATCAGCCCCGGAGGTCCCATCCAGCAGCGGCAGCTCTATAGCCGCAATCCACAGGTGGCGTCACGAATCTTCCATAAACTTTATTATAATCATCACCCCCACAGCCGCCATATTAGTTGACCCCGCCAGGGTCACGGAGTCGGGCCCTGCCACCGCTGACTACCCCCGGACTAGTCCGGCCCGGCACCGGGTGTCCCAGAGCCCTGGGGTGGGCGAGTCACATGCGCAGCACGTCACTGCAAATTTTTTACCACGCCCCCAAACCACACCCATTTGGCAGTGAGGAATGTTCAGCAGAAGCCCCGGACTGTTCATTCATTCAAATATTAGCCAGAACTTTCTCATCTTTATATAAGTGTCACTATATGACATGTGGCTTTTTTGTGTCTGTGAAACCGTGTTCACACATTGCAGAAATTCTGTGTTTTTGCAGGATCTGCACCAAATTATACAATAAGGCTATGTGTCCACGGTAGAATGTTGCTGTGGATTTTTCTGCATGAAAATCCGCGACTTTCCCGGCAAATCCGCACCTTTTCAAAGGTGTGGATTTGCCACGGATTTGCCGCGGCTTTTGGTGCGGATTTTTTTTTTTCCCAATTCTGAAGCCAAAATCCGGATCAAAATCCGCAACAATAATTGACATGTTGCAGATTTTTCCGGATCAAAATCCGCGGCAAATCCGTCGCGGAAAAATCCGCAGCATGGGCACAGCATTTCCAAAATGCCAAAGAAATGGCTGGGAAGTGCCGCTGCTGCAGATTTTCGGGAAATCCGCGGTAAATCCGCGAGAAATCCGCGGCAAAATCCGCGCATTTTCCGCAGCGTGGGCACTTAGCCTAACAATCTTCTCTGATTGTTGCATTTTTTTATGCTGTGAAGCTCCACAGGTGTTGTGTCGGTGCATTACCTTCAGGGACTCCACTCGGCTGGATCTTGTCACTGGTAGGAGATCTTCTATTTGATTGTCGTGACGCCACTCTCAGTATTGCGGTCAGTGGGGACCGCCACTGCAGGTTGAGGGACGCCTGGGGCTGATGGTGAGTGCAGTTAGTTGGAATAGCCTCCTGAGAGTGAGGCAAGCCCCAGGGCCCTGTGTAAGTGCGTAGTACCACAAGGCGCAGAATAACTCCACACAAGCAGGATGTCTTTCAGGGGTTTTACTCACAGTTGATGGCAGGGTGAGTAACCCGGGCGTAGCTGGGATGAACCAGGCGGGAACCAGGTATCCTTCAGGCTGACTTCTGATGGTGACTACCAACTCGCCTTCCTTAGCCCTTGGTGGTTTGGGGTAACCCCGACTTTTAGTCCCTATGGGGGTCACCCAGGGAAGTTGCTGAAGCCTCTCTCCCCTTCGTTTGCCGTTTGCTTGTTGCCTGGGCCAGATCACTCCAGCTGCTTGCCTCATGTGAACTGTGGGCCCTAACTGTGGCTACGTGGCTGCGGCTTTTAGGTGTTGTGGTGTGGGCTTTGAGGGCCCCACACCGGCAGGTTTAGCAGGGAAAGGTGGATCTATCCCCGCTCCGGGATCTGCCGCCCGTTTGGGCCTGGTTCTCCCTAGCAGTCTCCTTACTTCCCACTCTGTGCTCTCTCTCTAGCTGGAGATGGGTTTCGGGTAGCCCTCCTAGGTGACCGTTCTCCCCCGTCGGTAGCCACTGCGCGGACGCTGTCAGACTACAGCAGCCCAGGGGAAGGGGTCAGCTCTCCTCGGAGCTCCCTGGACTCTGCTCTGAACCGGCTCACATCTGGGACCTTCACTGCTGCTCCTGTCAGAGCCTCACTTTCCTGCTCCTCACTCCTCCACACTCTGCTGCAGACTCCTCTACTCCTCCTTCTCTTTTCCCTTTTGTGCCTGCCTACGCCACCTAGCAACCAGACTCTCTTACCACACCCCTTGAGAGGAGATGGAGGCTTTTGGCCCCCTCCACTATTCCAGTGGAGGTGAAGGCTTTTCCCCCTCCTGGGATCCCCAGGGGTCCTCCCATAGGTACATGTGTGAGACCTGATCACTATGCGCCTGTGTAGTCACACCTCGGTCAGCCTTCTGGATTACCTGTATTGTACTGTCCCCAGCATGGGTGCAGTACTCAGTGGTGCCTGACCAGGTCAGGGGCGCCACATTCCCCCTTAGTTATCACCAGCACGTCCTCGGGCTGCAAGACAACATTTTAAAATGCATAAAACATTAAAAACATGGTAAAACATTTTTAAAACCACCAGGTACCATACATCACCACCCTCCACCCACAAGTCCGTTAACCCACCCAAACCCTTTCACGTTGGCCGCGCCTTCAGCCACTTCTGGCAGGATGTAGAGGCGGCTTACTTGGGCTGGTGGTTTTTCAGGGTATACCTGGCCTGGTGGAGCCGCGCCTTCAGCCTCTTCTGGCAGGATGTAGAGGCGGCCTCCACAGTTGGTGCTGACCAGGTACCCTTTTTGTGGTGGAGAGCCAGGCCCCATAAACAGGCATGCTCTCTGGTTGCAGGTAAGCCAAGGCCCTATATACGGACGTGCTCCCTGGTTGCAGACGAGCCAAGCCCCTAAACAGGCTGACTCTGGTGGTGGTGGTGCCCTCTGGTGTAACTATTTACACTGCGAGAGTTTGTGGCTATAGCCAGTTCATAGCCTTAAGGTTCATTTCTCACATGAGTTTATGTGGGCACATTGCTTAAACTTGAAAACGTTGCAAAACAAACTTTTTCCAAACTGGTAACTTCTATGCTTCTTTCTGTACTTTATGTGGATTCCTCCTCACCAGGGCTTGGGCCTGTAGGGCTGCGGCACCTGCTGCTTTCTCGGCCTTTTTCTTCATCTTGGTCATCAATGGGTTCCTTTTCTTTTCTTTCCTCTGTATCTTCTGTATCTGTTTCTTTCTCTGTAGGACATGGTGTTACATCTAGCGCATACCACCCTCTTTCTCCTTGATGCATGGTAAATTGTACGGAGTCTCCCATCTTTAAGTTTCTTCCAGGATGTCCTCTGGGCAGATGAGCTCTCACATCTCTTCTATTGACGAAGATACCTTCCTTTATGCCAGGTGCAACGATGAATCCATATCCTGACTTCAGGCTAAAGTCTTCCACAATTCCTCTACAAAGGGGTCCTCTGACCTGTGCTTTGGCTCTTCTCAGGAACCGTTTTTCTTCTAGGTCTCTGGCCGTGACTTCTCTCTGCTCTGGGGATGGCGGTGCAGGGAAAGACTGGGTTCTACTACGGCGCCGTGTCTTGCGGACTGGATTCTGCGAGGTACAGCTTACCAGCTCCCAGGTGAGGCTTTTAGGCAAATCTTCTTCAGCAGACGGTGTCAGGTCTTCTTCATCCCAGCGGGAATATGGCAACATCTCCGGCTCTGGGTATGGATCCACTGCTGGTATCTCCGAGGTCAGCTCCTCAGCCTCCTGGCCTCCTCTCCCCCTTAGTTCTCCTGAGCACTCCTTCGGTGGCAGTGCTGGGGATGGGCTTTCTTCAGCAGACCCAGACGGGGAACTCTTTGGCGTGGTTGCTGCAGGAGTTGTCGGAATCCTCTTGGGGGTGTGCGGAGGGAGCATGTACTGATCCACCATCTCCTGTGGGAACTTGGCCTCCATGTCAGCCTTCAGCTGCCAGTATGCGGGGTCCTCCCCCAGCGTGGGCTTTCCAGCAGGGACCTCTTTGGACTGGGGAGCGGTGTCTGCTCTGGCCTTGCAGGCCGGGGTAAATGGTGATGCAATCTTATCTTGGCGGGCCGCGCCTGGCATGGCGGCGGCCTGGTCTTGGCGGGCCGCGCCCTGCATGGCGGCGGCCTGGTCTTGGCGGGCCGCGCCTGGCATGGCGGCGGCCTGGATGGGCGTTTCTGGCGCAGCTTGGATCGGCGTCGCAGCTGCGATGGGGTCTTTGCAGGCTGGGCTGGGCGTCGCTGCCTCGATCGGAGCTTGGCGGGCCGCACCTGGCGTGGCTGCGGCCTGGTTCAGCACCTCACTTGCGGCGCGGACGAGCGTGGCTGCTGCGGTGGGGTCTCGGCGGGCCGGGCCTAGCAAGGCGGCGGCCTGGGTCAGCGTCACACCTGCGGCGTGGATGAGGGTCGCGGTGGCTGCCGGTTCTCTGCGGGCCGGACTGGGCGTTGCTGCAGGGACCGGGTCTTGGTGGGCCGAGCAGGGCATCGCTGCGGCGGCCGGGGCTTGGCGGGCCGCACCTGGCGTGGTTGCGGCCTGGCTCAGCGTCGCCGCGCCGGGCGCCTCTTCAGGGACTGCGGGCGTGGCAGCAGGGGTCGGGGCACTCGCGCCGGCAGGGGCATCACTGGACTCACCCATCGGTGGCAGCATCGGGGTCTGAGTCGTCACCGCCCGGTCTGGCACTCGGCGCGCGGCTCTCCCCTCATAGGCCTGAACCGCGGCAGCCATCTCCAGAAGTTCCATGCGTTCTTCTCTGATCTGCTCCACGACCCGGGTCTCCAGTCGGTCGCAGAACTGGGCCAGCTCCCGATACCACCAGGCAGCGGAGCCCGGTTCTGGGTTTCTGCGGTCAGACGCCATTTCTTCTGCGCCCTCTTCTGTACGATTTCCCAGCAGTGGACTCGTCGTTGCCTCTAGTAGCAAGCTGTTCAGTTTCCGCTCTGCCTCTTTCAGCAGCTCCTCTCCCAGCAGCAGGCTTCTGGCTCCCTTTCTGTCCCGACGTCTCTGGACGCTTCCGCTCTCTTCACAAGCGAGGTCAGAACTCTGCAGGGGATCTCTGGGTAGCCACACCTCTTCGTGGGCGGTAACTTCTCCCAGCGCGGGCTGCTGTTGTTTTTCAGCGCGCTTTTCATGGTGGCAATATGGCGGCGCTTCCAATTTTTCAAGCGGACCGCCCAGGCACATGGTCACCTGTCTGAACAGTTCTAGTCCTTATCCTGTTCGTGACGCCAGATGTGAAGCCCCACAGGTGTTGTGTCGGTGCATTACCTTCAGGGACTCCACTCGGCTGGATCTTGTCACTGGTAGGAGATCTTCTATTTGATTGTCGTGACGCCACTCTCAGTATTGCGGTCAGTGGGGACCGCCACTGCAGGTTGAGGGACGCCTGGGGCTGATGGTGAGTGCAGTTAGTTGGAATAGCCTCCTGAGAGTGAGGCAAGCCCCAGGGCCCTGTGTAAGTGCGTAGTACCACAAGGCGCAGAATAACTCCACACAAGCAGGATGTCTTTCAGGGGTTTTACTCACAGTTGATGGCAGGGTGAGTAACCCGGGCGTAGCTGGGATGAACCAGGCGGGAACCAGGTATCCTTCAGGCTGACTTCTGATGGTGACTACCAACTCGCCTTCCTTAGCCCTTGGTGGTTTGGGGTAACCCCGACTTTTAGTCCCTATGGGGGTCACCCAGGGAAGTTGCTGAAGCCTCTCTCCCCTTCGTTTGCCGTTTGCTTGTTGCCTGGGCCAGATCACTCCAGCTGCTTGCCTCCTGTGAACTGTGGGCCCTAACTGTGGCTACGTGGCTGCGGCTTTTAGGTGTTGTGGTGTGGGCTTTGAGGGCCCCACACCGGCAGGTTTAGCAGGGAAAGGTGGATCTATCCCCGCTCCGGGATCTGTCGCCCGTTTGGGCCTGGTTCTCCCTAGCAGTCTCCTTACTTCCCACTCTGTGCTCTCTCTCTAGCTGGAGATGGGTTTCGGGTAGCCCTCCTAGGTGACCGTTCTCCCCCGTCGGTAGCCACTGCGCGGATGCTGTCAGACTACAGCAGCCCAGGGGAAGGGGTCAGCTCTCCTCGGAGCTCCCTGGACTCTGCTCTGAACCGGCTCACATCTGGGACCTTCACTGCTGCTCCTGTCAGAGCCTCACTTTCCTGCTCCTCACTCCTCCACACTCTGCTGCAGACTCCTCTACTCCTCCTTCTCTTTTCCCTTTTGTGCCTGCCTACGCCACCTAGCAACCAGACTCTCTTACCACACCCCTTGAGAGGAGATGGAGGCTTTTGGCCCCCTCCACTATTCCAGTGGAGGTGAAGGCTTTTCCCCCTCCTGGGATCCCCAGGGGTCCTCCCATAGGTACATGTGTGAGACCTGATCACTATGCGCCTGTGTAGTCACACCTCGGTCAGCCTTCTGGATTACCTGTATTGTACTGTCCCCAGCATGGGTGCAGTACTCAGTGGTGCCTGACCAGGTCAGGGGCGCCACAATGCCTTTTCCCCATTATTTCTTCCGGGGTTTTTTTTAGGTGTTTTTATGGGGCAGAAAAGCTTGGATTCTGCACTTAAAAAAGTAACTGCAGTTTTCTCCATGTGTTTTTTAAGGTCTATATAGAAGCCTCTAGAGAAAAAAAATCGCAGTTCAGCGGCATCTTTTCATGAAATCACATCCACTTTCCTTGAACATTAAGGCCCTGTGCGCACTAGAAAATGGAATTTTCTTAAGAAAATTCCGCAGGCTCTGAAAGATTTCCGCACCCGCAGAAACCCCCCCCCCAAAAAACGCACCAAAATCTGCATGCGTTTTGTTGCGATTTTGGTGCGGTTTTGGTGCGGTTTTTCTGCGGCTTGGTACATGTGTTTTAATGCATTCAATGCAATAAAGCAAATTGAAAAAAAAGTAATTTCCTTCTGAGATAGATATATAGATAATGGATAGATAGATAATGGATAGATAGATGGATAGATAATGGATAGATAGATAATGGATAGATAGATGGATAGATAATGGATAGATAGATAATGGATAGATAGATGGATAGATAATGGATAGATAGATAATGGATAGATAGATAGATAGATAGATAGATAATGGATAGATAGATAGATAGATAGATAGATAGATAGATAGATAATGGATAGATAGATAATGGATAGATAATGGATAGATAATGCATAGATAGATAGATAGATAGATAGATAGATAGATGTATGGATAGAAAAAAAAACAAGGAGAAAATTGTAGAAAAAATACCCTGACTATAAAGAAATAAATTGCAAGTGCATAATAAACAGGGTACTTAGTATATACATTTTTGCAAAAAGGTAAGAAGCTGTCTCACCTCGTCACGGTGTACCCATCTGAGACAGTCCCTAACCTACTAAAGTTAAAAACATATTCTGTACCTGACTAGTGTCATGTCAAAACTTCAATATGGATGGTAAACTTTTTTTTAGATGTATGGATAGATAGACAATGGATAGATAGATGGATAGATAATGGATAGATAGATAATAGATAGATAGATAGATAGATAGATAGATAATGGATAGATATATAGATAGATATATGGATAGATAGATAGATGTATAGATAGATAGATGGATAGATAATCAATAGATAGAGGACAGATCAATCAATAGATAGAGTCCCTGTGAGGACACACTGCAGTTCTCACAAGCGGTAGTGTGTTCACATTACCGACCGTGAGAAATGACCTGCATTCAGTACAGTGTGTCAGATGCAGTTGCAGCAGTCTGCAAGCGTCGTGGGACCTGCGTGGATTATGCCGGAGCTGTGTTTTGGGAGGGGTTAATAAAGGGGTGAAAGAGGGGCTTTTTTGCTTTTTTATTTAAAATAAAGGATTTTTCGGTGTGTGTTTATTCACTTTACTTACGGGTTAATCATGTAAGCAGTCTCAGACGCTGCCACGATTAAGCCTGGACTTAAATGGCAGCAATCCGCTGCCATTTAACTCCTTATTACCTGGATTGCCACCGCATCATGGCAATCTAGAAGAGCCGGGGACACTCCGGGACTGTCGCATCCATCAGCTGCGGGCTGATATTCTTGGCTGCTGGAGGGGGGGGCATTAACCCTCGCCCTCCCCAGCCTGAGAATACCGGGCCACCGCTGTGTGTTTACCTCAGCTGGATGGTAAAAATACGGCGGAGCCTGCGGTTTTATTTTGTTTTTTTATTTTTATATGTACGTTTTATTTGTATGTGTGACGCCCTGGCAAGACCAGGTAGTCACAAATAGGCCCCTGCATAATACCGTTCCCTCATTAGGAAACACACAGCCAACCATTAAAACCTAGTCACCCCCTTAGAGACAGATAGACACACTAGTGGGCATGGCCAGGCGGTTGGTGCATGCCCACCCAGGGGTTTAGACAGCCCAGGGCGGGAAAACAAGAAGTTAACCTGCAGATCAGTTTTAGAGTTCAAGGACAGTGGAGGTCAGGCCTGTGTGTCAGGCCTGAAGTAAACTGACAGGTACCAGGGTAGCAGCCCTGGTGCCTTGGCTAGGAGGCAGACGGTGGTCTCCGTCAGCAGGAGACGGGAAGACAGCTCAGTGGAACCGAGGTGGACCAGGACAGGGTTGTAGCCCGCCGGTACCGACACGGGAAACCGGCCCGGAAACCGTAGCACAAAGGGGGGGTTCTCCGACCCTGAAGCCAGAAGCCAGAATTGACTGGAGCTGGTTAATTAACCGATTGAGGCCAGGACTAGAGATTGTGTCCCACCCAAAGTCCCTCATAGAAGACAACAGCCCACCGATTAGGGATAAGAGGTCACCGCCAAGGCCCATAGATCCCATGGGCCAGCGTCTGCGAGCACGGCTCCTTAGGCCACATCCAGCCGGGAGCGGACTCCTATGTTTCACACTAGGAAGTCATTTCTACTTAAAGCAGTGCTAAGTGTTAAAGAGACAACCAGCCGGGTGGGGGTCCAGAACGCAAGCGGCCGCAGCACCGGTCACCATCACTTTGGTTTACCAGAGACTCGTGTGTGTTTCTAACAGTGAGTACATCAGCACCCCCTGCAGTCGCCATCCCCTGCACGCACCAACCGGGTCCCGGGGCCACCATCCCTGCCCACGGAGGGGTTAACAACTTGCTGCACAACATCTCGCCCGGGTGCCCCGTAACAGCAGCGGTGGTGTCCCACCTCACCACACACCGTGGGTGGCGTCACGAACTCAATACGGCCCAGTTCGTACATCTACGTCCCCCATTTTATTCGTCGTGTCCGCGAGACCCCCGGGTCCGGAGACCCTTGAGCCACCACCCCTGAAGGTCCGGGCCCGAGCAGCGTCAGCTGCTGGCACGGGGGCGGCACATATATGTATTTTATATGTCTGTGTGTGAGTGTGATCTGTGTGTGTTCTATGTCTGCGTCTGTGATGTGTGTGTTTACTCTCTGCTCCGCTTCCTCTTCCTGTCATAATGACATCACTTCCCTGCAAACCGCAGGCAGTGATGAACATTATGTCCCGAAAACGCGAAATAATGCAGGGAATAACGCAGGAAAACGCAATCAGAATTTGCTGCCTGCGTTATTCCCTGCGGGATTTCACGATTACATTACAGTCAATGGAGTGAAATCCCGCAGCGACGTGCGGAAGAATTGACATGCAATTGCTTTTGCTGAGGGAATCCTGCAGCAAAACATGCAGCTGTCAAAATCCGCATAGTGCGCACAGCATTTTTTTTTCCCATAGGATTTGCTGGTGAATCACTGCAGAGATGTTATTGAACATTTTCTGCAGCGAAATATGCAGCAATTCCGTGGAAAATCCGCGGTAAAATCCGACAAGTTCGCACAGGGCCTTACACACAGCATATTTTATGTGCAAAAAAAAGCAGCAGAAAAACCTGGCATTTATACTACATGTGAACACGGGCTAAATGTCCAAGCAAAATGGATGTGACGTCATGAAATCTCTGCCCTCGGCGCGTCTAAAGACACCGCTGAACTGTGCGGTTTTGGTGTTTTTTTTTTTTCTCTATAGGCTTCTTTGAGGAGCTTGAAGAAAAAAATGCAAGTGAAAAAATCCAGTTTCATTTTTAAACAGATTCAAAGCTTTTCTGTAGTATTAAAAAAGCATTAAAAACCCAGATTCAAAAATGCACGAAACATGTATCAAATATCGTGGAAACGCATAAAAAACGCAGCAAACACGCAAATCAGAGAAGATTGTTACTGTGTTGTGTGGTGCAGAAAAAAACGCAACACTTACGCTACGTGTGAACACGGCCTCAGCAATACATTTTTATTACATTTTTTATGGGTTTTGATAGAGAAAAATAATCAATTGCACCATTTTTCCCGCCATTTACCGATGCCCATAAATAATCTGATCGCTGTGTTGTGCGGGTGGTTACGATTACCGGGACACCAAATATCTCCATGTTATTTGCTGATTTGTGATGTTTATTTATTTATTATTTTTTTAAAGTGCAATCAAAATTATATTTTATGTTTTATTATTTTTAATAATTATTTTGTTTTATTATAAGAAAAAAAATCTTTTTCTCTCCCTCTAGAATACAGGACATAGAGATGCTGCTTTGTACAAGGCCATCTATGTAAAGTCCTAACTCTAACATCATCAAAGCTGGGGACTCTACAGCTAGGACAGCTAGGGCCTCTGTAATGTGTTTGAAAGTTGCTGGTTTGATTCTGAGGGGAATGAAAAATAAAATTACATTTTTTTTCTCATTCTTTATAGTTGTTTTATAGGAGTAAAATAATCTATTATCTATCCCTCTATCTATCTATTTATCTATCTATTATCTAGCCCGCTTTCTATCTTTTATCTATCCCTCTTTCTATCTATCTTTCTAGCTATCTATCCCTCTTTTTATCTATCTCTCCATCTATTAACTATCCCTCTATCTATCTATCATTTATCCCTCTATCTATCTATTTTCTATTCATCTTTCTATCTATTTATCTATCCATCCATCTAGCTATCTATTATCTATCCCACTTTCTGTCTATCCGTCTATCTATATCTATCTATCTATTATCTATCCCTCTTTCTATCTATCAATCTATGTATCTGTCTATGTAACTGAATACTTTGCTTGTGGTTTCTTCTGCCTGTAATAAAGGCAAGATTACCAAATCCTCCTATGGTAGAGCTGCTGCCTCAGGACAAGGAGCTCACAAATTCATGAGTTCTAGCCCCTTCCTGGGAACTCAGAGCAGATGAGAAGTTAATTTATGCACTGCACAAGGGGAGGAGCTGGGACAAGAGCTGTGATCAGCAGGACTGAGGGAGAGAGCCCTCAAATCGGGACAGTCCCGCTGTAAGTGGCATGGTGTACCCTTACAAGAAAACCTTCAAATGTTCATCAATGTAATTACATTATTTCTAAAAAAAGCAAGTGATCATACATTGTTCTTTAATTTTGATCTCCAGTATATATACTGTAGATTGATAAGAGATGATAGATAGATAGATAGATAATAGATAGATGATGGATGGATAAATAGATAGGATAGGATAGACTTGGAAACATGGTTAGCGGAGTTGGGGGCCACTCAGATGTATATTATCTCCCCCTGTGCTGCCCCCCTCGCTGTGCCTGTGACTTCTACCTCTTTGTTCTAGTGACTGGTAAAGGTTTCGGCATTGGGACTTCCACAGATCAAAGCTTGTTATATATAAGATATCAGCGAGGTCTTATTCTGTATTTAGCCTCCTCGCCAGTCGCCAAGTGTCACATTTCCTAATTTTCCTTCTGTAACAGGCTACTAAGCAGAATTGAACAGACGTCTTAAAATATGTAGAATAGTGAATCACCTGACATAAATTATACATATATTCACAGTCACGGAGGAATTATTTTAGAAATTTTAGGCACCAGGCTAGATGCCAAGTGCTTTTACACAGGTCGTGGAAACCCAAGGAAACTTCTCATATGCTAAATAATTCATAGCTGTGGTTGGAGGCCGGTTTTAGAAAAGATATGGTGGGCGCTCTTGAAATAAATATTAAGAAATATATATGCCTGCAAATTGTATTTTGTTGTCTGCCTTATATATTGGGACACAACTCAGATGACTTCCTTACGTGTGTGCTGCAATTTATACTATATATGTTTTTTATTTACCATATTTTTCGGATCATAAAACACACTTTTCCTCCCAAAATTTTGGGAGGAAAGTGAGGGGTGCGTCTTATAATCTGAATGTAGCTTACTGGGGTGGTGGAGACAGGTCACAAAGGGCTGAAGGAATGCTGTGGCGGCTGTGCAGAGCAGCGGTAGCTGGGCTGGTGCTGGGTCTGCGGAGGCTGGTGCTGGGGTGGCTGTGCAGTGTCTGTGCGGGGTCTGCGCGTGGTCTCCGGCGGCTGGGGCTGCTGTGCGGGGTCTCCAGCGGCTTTACTGGCACTGCGGATCGGGCGGTGAGGACTTCAAATAACGAAACCCTGGAGTCGGCGCGTGCGCAGGTGGAGCTCCCGGTTCAAGCTCTCATCTACGCAAGCGCCGCCTTCGGCCCATTGATCTCCCTCCAGTGGACTTCAGGAAAATTGCGCCTGGAGGTGGCGCTTGCACAGATGAGCTCTCGGCCATTGAGCCTAAAGCTCAATCTGTGCTGAATCCGGGCTCCATTTCTTTGAAGCCCTCACCATCCGCAGCCCGAGCCCCAGCACAGCTGCTCCAGCATGGCAGCACTGGCCTCCGCCGCAGGCCAAGCCCCAGCACAGCTGCTGCAGCACGCCAGCACCGGCCTCCACCACAGGCTGATCCCCAGCCTCCACTGCAGCAGCCGCTGCAGCCCGAGCCCCACCACAGCTGCCCCAGCACGGCAGCACTGGCCTCCGCCGCAGGCTAAGACCCAACACAGCCGCTGCAGCATGGCAGCACCGGCCTCCACCACAGGCTGAGCCCCAGCCTCCACTGCAGCAGCCGCCGCAGCCTGAGCCCAAGCACAGCTGCCCCAGCATGGCAGCACCAGCCTCCGCCGCAGCTCGAGCCCCAGTCTCCGACGGAGATGCAGCTTCCCCTGCAGCCTCAGTCTTCGCCTCAGCCTCAGCTTCAGCCTCAGCCTCCGCTGCTGCACCAGCACAGCCTCCTCCACCACTGTTACTGCTCCCTTCGGTAAGACACCACCGGATTACAAGACAGATCCCATTTTTTTCACCTTTTCTTGCTCTGAATTTGGGGCGTGTCTTATAATCTGGTGCGTCTTAAAAACGAAAAATACGGTATATTTTTATATATATGTGACGCCCTGGCAAAACCAGGTTGTCACAGACTGCACAAATCTTTCAGGTGCAGGACTCCATCCTCCTTGACCTACAAACACGACACCACAAACAGGTAACACCAGCCACAAAAGCCTAGTCACGCCCCTGGGACATTTGGGACCCACCAGTGGGCGGGACCAGACCAAAACACGGCTTGCCAGGAAACTGGAGGTGAAACCGCCGGACCTGACCCTTAGCATGAATAACGCTCGCAGGGACCCATGACCTCTCCTCAGGGCCATAACCCCTCCAATGCACCAAATACTGCCCCTCTGACAATACGGGAATCAAGTATTCTCTGTACCTCATACTCCAAGTTACCTTCAACCAAAGCCGGAAGAGGGGGGTCACTGACTGGGTGAATGGGGACACGATATAACTTGAGGAGGGACTTATGGAACACATTCGATATCTTAAAGGATGGGGGCAGTTGCAGGCGGAAAGCTGTGGGATTAATTACCTCAATTATCTCGTAAGGTCTAATAAAACTTGGACCCAGCTTAGCAGAAGGGACTTTGAGGTTAATATTCTGTGTTGATAACCATACCTTGTCCCCAACTCCAAGGCTAGGGCCCTTGGAACGTCTCTTATTAGCAGTGGAGGCTTGACCAACCTTTGCCTTCTTCAAGTTCTCTTTCACTTCAGACCAGATAGCCTTCAGTTTGTCCACAGTTGATTCAGCCTCAGGAGTATCCACCACAGTGGAAGAAAAAGAACCAGAACGTGGATGCAACCCTAAATTGCAGAAAAAGGGGGTAGTCTTGATGGATTCCTGATACTGATTATTAATGGCGAACTCAGCTAGCGGCAGATATTCCACCCAGTCAGACTGACGGTCAGACACATAACACCGGAGATATTGTTCAAGGGTTTGATTGGAACGTTCAGTCTGACCATTGGTCTCTGGGTGGTAGGCAGATGAAAAAGATAGCTCTATATTGATGTTTTTACAAAACGCCCTCCAGAATTTCTAGATGAATTGTGTTCCTCAGTCAGAAACAATATTTTCCGGAACCCCGTGTAACCGCACAATATGCCTAATAAACATCTTGCTAAGAGTTTCAGAATTGGGTAATCCGGATAGAGGAACGAAATGACACTGTTTGCTGAATCTATCCACTACTACCCAGATACAAGTCTTCCCTTCTGAGGGTGGAAGATCAGTGAGGAAGTCCAAGAAGAGATATGTCCAAGGGCTTACTGGAGTAGGTAGGGACTGGAGAAATCCGGCAGGGCAGGTACGGGGTGCCTTGGCTCGAGCACAAGTTTCACAAGCCAGTACATATTCCTTACAATCTTTCGCTACGGTTCGCCACCAAAAATTCCTGGTTACTAGTCAGAGGGTATTGCCTATACCAGGGTGGCCTGCAAGCATAGAATTGTGGGATTCCTGGAGTACCCGTAGGCGAAGGGAGGGGCGACAATCAGTTTATGGACAGGAGTGGTTTCAGGAGCTTGGTTTTGGGTATTATGGACCTCTTCTATCAAATTTAAGGAAACAGATGACATAATAATGCCTTTAGCTAAATTATGCACTGGTTCAGAGTTTTCAGACTGAGAGGGACAGAAGCTATGGGAAAGTGCATCAGCTTTTGTGTTCTTGGTATCGGGCTGGAATGTTAACACAAAATCAAATCTGGTGAAGAACAATGCCCACCTAGCTTGCCTAGGATTGAGTCTCTTAGCAGATTCCAGATAAGTGAGGTTCTTATGGTCTGTGATGACTGTGACCTTATGTTTGGTGCTTTCGAGGAAGTGGCGCAATTCCTCGAAGGCCCATTTAATTGCCAACAGCTCACGATTACCAATGTCATAATTTTACTCTGTGGAAGAAAACTTGCGGGAAAAGAAGGCACAAGGACGAAGCTGAGTGAGAGACGGAGTACCTTGTGATAGCACCGCTCCCACTCCAACCTCGGATGCATCGACTTCTACAATAAACGGACGCATAAGGTCAGGCTGAACCAGAATCAGGTCTGAGGAGAAACATTCTTTTAATGTAGAGAAGGCATGGATCGCCTCTGGCTTCCAATTAACCACATCAGCCCCCTTTTTAGTCAAATCGGTGAGGGGTTTGGCAATTTTGGAAAAATCTCTAATAAATTTGCGATAATAATTAGCAAACCCAAGGAACCGCTGCAAGGCTTTCAGAGACTTAGGTTGCACCCACTCCTAAATTGGTTGAAGCTTAGAGGGATCCATGCGGAAGCCTTCTGCAGACAATATATAACCGAGGAAATTAACCTCTACCTCAAAAAAAAACACATTTCTCATATTTAGCAAATAGGGAGTTCTCCCTGAGTCTCTGGAGTACAGTGCGTACATGTTGGACATGTGACGTAGCATCAGGAGAATAAATCAGGATGTCATTCAGATAGACCACCACATATTGACCACAAATATCTCTGAAAATATCATTAACAAAGTTCTTAAAGACAGCCGGCGCATTACTTAACCCAAAAGGAATTACCAAGTACTCATAGTGTCCCTCTGGGGTGTTAAATGCCGTTTTCCACTCATCTCCTTCTCTGATGCGGATTAGGTTATAAGCTCCCCTGAGATCCAGCTTGGTGAACCACCGGGCTCCTATGAGCTGGTTAAACAGAATAAGGATGAGAGGCAGAGGGTACTGATTCTTTACAGTAATAGCATTAAGTTCACGGTAGTCAATGCAAGGTCTGAGGCCACCATCTTTTTTATCAACGAAAAAGAATCCAGCGCCGACTGGTGACTTGGATGGCCTGATAAACCCTCTCTGCAGACTGTCTGCTTTATAATCTTTCATGGCCTGACGCTCCGGACCAGAAAGATTATACATTTTACCCTTGGAGTCGGGAATTGGGGACCAAATCTTTGGGGCAGTCATAATCTCTGTGCGGAGGTAATTTTTCAGATTCAGATACAGAAAACACATCAGCAAATTCCCTGAATGCATAAGGTATGAAGATAGGTTCAACTCTAGTCAGGTTCACAGATAAAGACATGCACGTCTCCTGACACTCAGGGCTCCAGCGCACAATCTCACCCTGGTGCCAGTCTGTGACCGGGTTATGTTGCGCAACCATGGCATGCCCAATACCACTGCTGATATCAGATTCTCAAGAACAAAAAATGACAGATTCTATATGCAGAGCACCAACCAGCATGGAGATCTCTGGAGTTACAAAAGTAACCACACCCTGCGTGAGAGGGGTATTATCAATAGCAGATATTCTAATAGGTGCATTTAACTTTAGCAAAGTCAAACCCAGCTCTTTTGCTACAATAGTGTCTATGAAATTAGCTGCAGAGACACAATCAACAAAGGCCTACAGCCGTAAAGATTTTCCCTGGTGAGACAATGAAACAGGTAACATTAACCTCATAAGGTCTGCAGGGAGTACCTGGCCACCTGAGTGGGTATCCTGGGGCCCAATCAGGTGGTGCTGCTGCCTTGGAAGCGATTGCCTCTGAGATCCAGGCACTCCATGTTTGGCTCCACAACGTGATCTGCTCCCTTGCAGTCGACGGGACTCTGGACACGATGAGGTAGGTGCTGCAGGGGCTTGAACTTGAGCAGACCTGAGATCCTGCACTTGCTGTGTAAGTCAATGTACAAGGCCAGAAAGGGTGTGCACCTGGTTTAGCACAGCATGGAGAGAATCCATTTTTTTTTCTCTCTCCTTGTTAGATGGGCCAGAGATAATGTAACGCCTGCCTGGATCAACAGACTCAGATGGGATGTAATGGACAGGCTAGAGGGAAGCCACTCACCTAGCAGGACCCCCAGAACCCTGAAACCCTTTAACTCCTATACAGGGATTTGGAATTACACAGGGCCCTGGAGATCACTACCTGTGGAAGGCTGCAGTCCGATGAGAGTAGTCGTCAGGCAGGGTCAAACCAGGAATAGCAGAACAGGGACAGAATCGGCAGGGAAGGACGTAATCATAAAACGTAGCAGAGGTCAAATCCGGATCAGGCAGCGAAGTACAAAAACAGTAGGCAGAAGGGTAGTCAGAAAACACGCAGAAGTCAGCACACAGGAATCACAAAGAGAATAGGGCGGATCAGGAGCCAGGAAATCAGAACTATCTCTGGCAAAGGTCAGCAGACAGGAGGGGAACTAAGAAGGGTGTGGTGTCTTTCCATTGGCTGTAGCTGAACGCTGGCAACTTCAGCTGGAAGACACACTCCCCCCCACAGTCAGCCAGTGGTACTGCAGATCCCAAGATAACCCAGCCCAGTGGATGATCGGAGCCTGCGCTCACCGGTGCCGCTGGCATCGACTCCTCTCCCATCACCAGCACCATCCACGGCAGGAACACGGCGTCGCCTGGCGATCGGAGCAGAAGTCGCTGGAGTGGACTCCGGTGGTGACGTAACACAGAGGCTCCCGGCCTTGGTTTACAATACGGACTTTGTGTGCTTTTTTACCACAGTGAGTACACCGGTACCATCCGATCCCTTCCTAAAGACTGCTTCCTGTGACCCTGTACTATCCTCAGGGCCCCGGGACTACACCTCCCCTACCAGTGGAGGGGATTCCACCTTGCTGCCCCGCTCCATCAGCCCCGGGCACCCCCATACCAAGGCAGCGGCGGTGTTACGAACCATCACCACAACCCACGGGTGGCGTCACTGACAAACTCTTCCCCTGTAAGTATCCCCTTTTTATTGTTGTGGGCGACGGGCCGCTGCACGAGCCCCGGATCCGGCTGCCACTGGAGCCCCAGCCATGATCCCAGATCCGAGCGCCTTGGGTAGCCTTCCCTGATGTGGTCAGTCACCCCCTGCCCACGACATATATATATAATTGCCTTATTCTGTCTGTCTGTCTTGCTCCAAAATGACGTCATTACAGTGACAACTGTCGCATTGGCCGCTCGGCTCAGCCCCGCCCCCGCCCCCCCCACGCATTCGCCGCTTGGCTCGGCCACGCCCCACACACACTGTGCCCGCTCGGCCATACCCCCCTAAACTACGCCCGCTCGGCCACACCCCCCACACACTTTGCCCGCTCGGCCACGCCACCCACACACTTTGGGCACCTATACACCTCCCCCCAGGACTACTCCACCTATTAGACACCTCCCCCCCAGGACTACTCCACCTATTATCCTCCTCTTTCCCCAGGACTACTCCTCCTATTAGACTCCTCCCCAGGACTACTCCTCCTATTATCCTCCTCTCACCCCAGGACTACTCCTCCTATTAGACTCCTCCCCCAGGACTACTCCTCCTATTATCCTCCTCTCTCCCCAGGACTACTCCTCCTATTATACTCCTCACCTCCAGGACTACTCCTCCTATTATACTCCTCTCCCCCCAGGACTACTCCTACTATTATCCTCCTCTCTCCCCAGGACTACTCCGCCTATTATCCTCCTCCCCCCAGGACTCCTCCTCCTATTATCCTCCTCTCTCCCCAGGACTACTCCTCCTATTATACTTCTCTCTCCCCAGGACTACTCCTCCTATTATCCTCCTCTCCCGCCAGGACTACTCCTCCTATTATACTCCTCTCTCCCCAGGACTAGTCCTCCAACACACCCACACAAACCGCGCAACACACACAGCACCACATACACACAACGCTGCAGACACACAGTGCTCCACAAGCAACGCAACACACACAACGCAACACACAAACCACATCGCTCTCACCCCCCCCACACCCAGACAACACCCAGAACATTTACCTCCGCCTACACAAACACTTGGCAACTACACACAACAACATCTATATATATATAACAAAAATCATACATTAACTACACAATAAATTCTAGAATACCCAATGCGTTAGAATTGGGCCACCTTCCAGTAATGAGATAGATAGATAGATATATATATCTATATATATAAATCTCTCTCAAGGGGGTGTTACACGCAGCGATATAGCTAGCGATATCGCTGGTGAAAGCAGCAGTCCCCATCGTTTGTGCGCCACGGGCAAACTCTAATTATGTCACGCTAGGTAGGGGGAAGTACCAAGCGAGTGGTGAAAGATAAGGGAAGGGGACCTCTGCGTCTAGGGAAGGGGGAGATGGTGACCCCTGACCAAATATGCAGCTGGTCCCTGGGGTCCCTCACCACCAACTCCACTAACACTATTATTATTATTATTATTATTTATTATTATAGCGCCATTTATTCCATGGCGCTTTACAAGTGAAAGAGGGTATACGTACAACAATCATTAACAGTACAAGACAGACTGGTATAGGAGGAGAGAGGACCCTGCCCGCGAGGGCTCACAGTCTACAGGGAATGGGTGATGGTACAATAGGTGAGGACAGAGCTGGTTGCGCAGTGGTCTACTGGACTGAAGGCTATTGTAGGTTGTAGGCTTGTTGGAAGAGGTGGGTCTTGAGGTTCCTCTTGAAGCTTTCCACGGTAGGGGAGAGTCTGATGTGCTGTGGTAGAGTGTTCCAGAGTATGGGGGAGGCACGGGAGAAATCTTGTACGCGATTGTGGGAAGAGGAGATGAGAGAGGAGCAGAGAAGGAGATCTTGTGAGGATCTGAGATTGCGATATTTGGTATTGCTGCATTCGTAAAAGTCCGATCTATCAAATTATAAAATAAATGAATCCAAAAAAGAAAAATCAAAATACTAAAATCTTTTGAGCGTCGCAACAATGCAATAAAATACAAGAAGATGGGATGTTTTGAACCCCAAAGATGGTATCAGTAAAAACTCTTGGTTAAGCCGCAAAAAATAAACCCTCAGACAGCCACGTATCCCAAAAAAGGAAAACCTCACGAGTCATGTAAAAGGGTGAAAAGCAAAAATTATTATATAGATATATAGAAGACAAAAGATGGACACATAGACACATGGGGGATAAATGCATGAACTACTTATCCACAGGTAGGAGTTCAGCAAAGTTTCAGCAACTAACCTACAGATGCATACAAGCCACCTGCTTGCAACCAAGGCTTGAATGAACTGAATAATATCACCAGAACAAGTCCAGGGAAGATGGGACTATTTAGGTACAAGGGGAACATTGATAATGCTGGCTCCTAAAGGGGAGAAATGAAAACCCAGCAGAGGAGCTACCTAGTACAATGAATACTAACAGCAGGAACAATGGAAAGTCAGGAAGCATTTTGCGCAGCCAGACGCTGTGACCCTCTATTGCTAGAAACCACATGACTGTTACCAGTGACACACCCGTGACAAATTATTTACCAAGCACGACAGTTACAATTTCCTGCTATCTGTAATTTTCTTCTACTCAGCGGAAACTAACCAGCGGTACGCCTTTCAAATCCGCATCATGACAATTTCTCTTGCGGGTACACTGAGTTTTCTGAGCAGATTTTCCCCAGAGACTTTAATTAGATACAGAAAATTCTAAGCTAACAAAGTTTCCGCTATGGAAATGCACTAAGAACGAGTGTTATCCGAACATGACTGTATTAATAAAATGTTGTCAAAGGAAGTATCGAGAATAAAGCAGCTTTATTTAGAGCATAACACACCAAAAAGAGACAAATGCAATAAAAATGGATGTAAAAACACTCAAAAACACAAGTACCCTCATTTACCTAATAGGTGCAAAAATGCTGCAACATAAAAAACTCACTAAATACTTCTACTGTAGTGGGAATGTTGCCTAAAACAGGTTTTTGTGTTATATGTAATTTTTTTTTATTTTGACAATATTTCTTTTCATATTACTTCATTAAAAAAAAAACACAAAAAAACAGTAACCCTGCAATTTAGCAATTTTCATTTTGGCCACTGAGGATTTTTTAGACTTATTAGAAGGGGCAAAAATCATATGAAAAATCGCAATATCATTCGAAACAGAGTGATATTCGCAGTGTGTAATAGCGATCATAATATCGTTAGATTCTTCCAGATCTTTCAACTTGCTTAAAAATTATTGCTTGTCGGCATAAAATTTCACCATGTAATAAGTCGCTACCACCGCGTCAAGACATCGCACTGGAGGAGTGGATTCGTCTTTGAACGTGCGTGGACTTTCCATCAAGGGCAACAGCGATCTTTCGAGAGAACATTTGCTTGTGTAATAATGAACTTGTACACACAATAGCGACACAATAACTATTCGCTCATCAATCGCTATTGCTCAAAATGTTCCTGTCCTTTACTTCTTGTTGTTTCAGGTAGAGTTTTCAGCAGGCTCATTATCATCAGAGGCAGGATTACATGACTGATAATGCCTCTATGCACAGCTGATAACACAGGATACCCCAATAAAAACAGGCGATGTCTTATCTGAGCTTTCACAATGACCTTTGCACCTTAGCTACTCAACACAAAAGATAGTGATACGGAGAATTGTATAATATAATCAACAGATTTAAAAAAAAAAAATAAAAAAAATACATTTCACCTAAAAGCCAGATATGAAATGGGTCACACGGAGTTTTGCACAATCTTCAGAACTGTCACAGCAGCCTTGGCTCTATTCACGTTACAGATTCTGACACTTGCCTGATGATGACTCCTAGGTAGATTAGCAGGAGTTAATCTCTTCTAGTCTACTTGTTAGGGCCCTTTGATCACGTGGTGGGGAGGCTAGTCACATCTGCTCCCCTCCTATTTATGCTGGATGAAATCTTCTACCCATGCCAGCTATAGTTTATTCTATATTGGTTGATGAGGTATGGTGTCCCAGACTCTGGTGAAATTGTGCGTTTACCCCTGTTGTCTTGTAGCATCCTTGTGTTTCCTCCTGAATCTTTTATTGTCTTTACCTATGTGTGTGCACGCAGTGTGACAGTTTTGGTTTTCCCTTGTCTGTCTATATCTGTGACTTTCATTACCCTCCTGTCCCAGAGAACTGGTCAGGACCAGGGACAGGAAGGAGACTTAGGAATCTTCACCATCCTGACCAGATCAGGACTTGTCAGGACTAGGGACAGGAAGGAGACTTAGGCATCCCCACCATTAGGAGTATCCCTGAGACTAAGGATATCATATAGATACCCCTAGCTTGAGGGACAGCTTAGGGGCTCCGGTTCCCCACTATCCCAGAGTCATCGTGACACAATAGGTAATTTTCAAATGACATTTTCCCTTAAAGTCCAGTCAAACACTGAAGAAAAGTCTCTCAATTGGAATTAGTAAATTCTGGATCTGAGTCTGCCCAATACCTTCTTTTTTACTATACATCTCTGTTGTTTCTCATGAGAGCGTCCCCAGTGTAATCATGGCAGAATGTTTGCAATGTTGAGTTTTTGGCAGTTTAATCCACTTGCTGAATGAAAGAAGGGGCTAACATCATAGCAATTAACAGCACCTGTCGCGTGGCGATGCCTATCATGACAAGTATTTTGTCATTTAATAGCTGTAATGATAAGCCAGCCGCCCAGAGGGTGTGTTAGCGCGACCTTCCTTTGGAGTCGGTGGTATTAATGCTCATTATGTGAATGTGGATATCTTATAAATAGTGATGCATATTGACATTCATCAGGGCATTTTACATATCTTTATATATCTCACTATATCCCTTTGGATAAATAAACTTAGATCACTATTTTAAGTATATTCTTCAAGTGAAGCTCCACTTTAGGGCTACTTTGAAGTATACATTAAGAAATTACTTCACCTTTGGCTTCAATGGCCCAGTATTCGAGCACTCGAGTGACTATCATCTGCCTCACACCAAAGCAGTCCATTCCCCACTCCAAAACCTCAAATGTAGATGATCATAGAAAATTCCAAAGTCCTTAGGAGCTTATTTGCAATATTTGTTTTATCGAA
The DNA here is from genome assembly GCF_048569485.1 of Anomaloglossus baeobatrachus. NCBI lineage: Eukaryota > Metazoa > Chordata > Amphibia > Anura > Aromobatidae > Anomaloglossus > Anomaloglossus baeobatrachus. The sequence continues at coordinate 67,272,921 of NC_134360.1, forward strand.
TTTATAGAAAACATAATGTGTTATGGCTGTTATGAGTTTTAGGACTGCTACATCCAATAGGTGGAACTATAGATCAAATCCTCTTCCCTCTGAAGAGACAATTTGCATATGTAATTTCCCAGAGGAGCATTGCATGCCTATAGGCCTCCTTACACCAGCATGTCAATCTCTGTCATGCCTCTGTGCCGCCCCGGTGTTAGTCGAGCTGCTCGGATCCGGTATCGTCATGGCTCGAGGGGTCCGGACCCGGCTTGGCAAACACTCTGATCCGTAAAGGGGTTACTTACAGTGGAAAAGTTTGTGACGCCACCTGTTGCGGTAATGGGAGTACCGCCGCTGCTGGAGGGAGTACCGGGGCAGATGGTGTAAAGCAGCAAGGTGTCAGTCCCTCCGCAGGTAGGCAAGGCCCCGGGCTCAGGGGTTGGTAGATTTTGAAGGACAGGGTGCAGGGACCAGGGTACTCACTGTGGGTAGTCGTGGTGTTGGATGAGGTGGAGAAAGGAGACACACACACTGTAGGTAAACCAAGCTCTCTGAGTACAGCTGCCGCTGCCGGGAGCCTGTCCAAGTGCCCGGTCCCACCGGTGTCACTTAGTGATTTAGAGCCTGCCTCATGCACAATTTGTTGTCCGTTGATGGTCCCCTTGGCTTGAAGCTGTTGGGGGCCCTGCTCACTATGTGTAGTGTAGCCGTGCTCTTAAGGGCTGGCACTTGGAACCTCAGTGGGTTGCGGTGCCTGGGAAAAACCCTGTCACCCTCGTGCTGATGCCCTCAATCTCTGAGTGTTTAAGGAAGTCCTTGAAGATCCTCTCCCTTTCAGGTGAATTGTCAGGACATTGAATCGGCTCCTGACCTAGGGTCCTGTACCCCGTCGTGCTCGGTATTGGTCAGTTTTGTTGGGCCCTTCTGGTACCGACAGTCCCTCCAAGACTACGTCCGTCACACCCCTGTCCAAAGTCCCTGCAACCAGTCCCCAACTCCTCTGGACCCGGATCACTGCTTGCGACCCAATCTGTTTCCCTTAGCTCCCCAGGAGCTAACTCTCCCAGCTCCTCACTCTCTGGAGCTCACTTCACTACTCTCTGTCTCCCTCTTACAGTCTGCCCAGTTCCCAAGTGTCTGGCCCATTTCCAGCTAGTCCAACAGCCCTGATGTGTCTGGCAGTGACTGATGTGAGGTGATTGGGTTTTGTGGTGTAGATGTGAGTGACACCAGTTTCCTGGGCACCTGGAACCATGGGGGGTAGGCCCTGCACCCTGGGTAAGGATGCAGATCCCTGTGGCACCCTGATGTATTCAGTGGCGCCACACCTCCAGCCGTGGCTTTGACCCCTACTGGGCAGGGGGGTCAGCGCCCAGCACGTGGCTCCATGCGGTTTCCCCATCCTGCTGTCTTTCCTTCTATACAGGGTACTCACTGGGATTGCAGTCCTGGACCTTACTCCAGAAGCATGTTTGCACTGAACAGATCTTCCTGGATCTTCTTTAGGCGACGCATGCCACATCCTGCTGGGATTTAAAGGGCAGGAACACCTTAACCTGGAAGTGCTTCCCGGCCTATCACGGAGAGGCTCTGGACATATAAGGCATATAAGTGCATCATCCCCTTCTGGGAGGTACTTGAGTAATGTCTTCCTGTACCTTAATGTGGTGTTGCTTCCCATCAGGTCCCTGCTCCCTTCCTTTGCTGTTTAAACCTTGCTCCTGTTCCTAATCTCTGTACCTTGCCTCCGCTCAGAGCCGGGCGTGCCTTTCTGCTGCTCCAGTCCTTACCTGGGTCTCTGCACTCCATACCTGCCTGGCTGTGACCACTCCGCTTCAGCCTGCTGGATTGAATCAAGCACCAACAGAGGAAGTCCTTACCGAGTTGCCTGTGTCAACATACTTCCTATTCCTGGATCAAGGTCTGGCTCGGTATTACCATCTACCTCCACTTTGGACCAAACTTTGGTGGTGCTCAGGTCATACCTGCTGTGCATTGCTATTCAGCCATACCTATGGGTATTTGGACTATTTCTGTGCTGGGTGTACTTGCACTCTGGACTATACTCTAGGACCTTTTGTTGTTGGCGCTGGTCGCGCTCTGACCATTAAAGTCTTTTCCTTTCTCTCAAGCTTTGTCCGAGTCCGTCTCTGGGATCAGCTGCCACAGTCCTCTGTGGTCCTGTGGGTAGCACAACACTGTCCACAAGGAAAAGCCTAGACCTCCAGTCAGAGGTGTTTCATCTAGCCAAATCAAATCTCATGCTTTGCACTGAGTAGGGGCAACACTCCAAAACACGTGTCTGCAAATGGGGTTTCTTGTTTGGCTTCTTATCCTAAGTCATGTGGCAAGGCTCGTTAAAAGGTCGATATTGACTTGTAGGTTTTCTACATCCAATGTATGGTGTTAAGCGGGCTTTACACGCTACGATATATCTAACGAGATGTCGGGGGGGTCACGTCGTAAGTGACGCACATCCGGCCTCGTTAGTGATATCGTAGCGTGTGACAGCTATGAACGAGCAGAAATACTCACCTTCTCGTTCATCGCTGACACGTCGCTCATTTTCTAAAAATCGCACACCCTGTTGTTCATCGTACACGGGGCAGCACACATCGCTCCGTGTGACACCCCGGGAACGATGAACTGCAGCTTACCTGCGTCCCACCGGCAATGCTGAAGGAAGGAGGTGGGCGAGATGTTTACGTCCCGCTCGACTCCACCCCTCCGCTTCGATTGGCCAACCGCTGTATGACGTCGTTGTGACGCCGAACGTCCCTCCCCCTTCAGGAAGTGGATTTTTGCCTCCCACAGCGAGGTCGGTAGGAAGGTAAGTACGTGTGACGGGGGGTTACAGCATTGTGCGACACGGGCAAGAAATTGCCCGTGCCGCACAAACGATAAATTGCAACATGTAAAGCAGCCTTTGGAGATCAAATCATCTTTCTTCTTAAGAGGCTATTTGCATAGATGACATCAATATTTCATAATTTCATGGTTAACAGATTGCGTTCAAAATGGAGGAAAAGCTGCCTGTGGGTGCCATGGATTAAGGAAAGCAATAACTCAATACAAATATATTAGAGGCCTGTTGCAGGAAAGGAATGATATTATCAACTATAGTCGACTCTAATGCACATCTATTAAGCAAATCTCTACATTCACCTGCAGAAGGATAACATGGAAAAGCAGCCATTGGAAAATTCCCACTGGCTGATCTTTTGGTTTTCAGAGTGCCTGTATTCCTCTTTAACGTGCAAGATCAGATTTTACTCTCCATCATAGAAATAGATAACTTAAACCGCAAGTGTGGCGCCCCTGAGGCTTCAGTCGCCACAGAGGTACTGCACCTCATCCAGAGTTGTGGTATTCCATCCTGGGTAAGGAGGAGGTCAACACCGGTTCACACAAAAGCATAACACCCAGGCTCAGAAACACCTCATCAGACATGGCAAGGGCGTGATTATACCCGAAGGCAGGCTGGGGGGGTGGAGTCTTAGGAGTGGGAACACAAGAGTACATGTGGGAACACAGTGTGAAGTGTGGAGTTAGTGAGTAGTCAGTTGGAGTAGTGGACAAGCGAAGACCCGTGGCCTGGAGCTGGTGCAGCTCTGCCCGGGTACAGACAGAAGGGGTCCTAGAGACCACGGGAGTTAACCTTCCGTGGCCTTGTTCCACATATAATCTACATGTGGAAGGCCTAGGTCGCAACACAGGGACTGGTCCCTAGGCTAGAGGAGAAGAAAATACGCACTCCACTAGCAAAACCAGCGGCTGAGGTGACTTCAAGCATCGAAACCACATCCGCACACGTATTCGCTGGAAGGTGACCCAAAAGGACCAAGGGATAGAGCTTCACGCCACCCAACAGGGTCCACGGGCACTGGCACAGGGTTCAGTGAGCGAGCGCCCAAAGTAGGAGGGCGATGTAAGCGCAGGAAGATGACCAGGGAAAGTACACTTAAGAACGGTGCACCGCACTCGACCTCAGAACTACCTGGGATCGGCTAGAGCCCAGCACTCCAAAGGCGGTCACTGACATGTCGTGTCACCCTGGAACCTGCTACAGAGAGTAAAAACCTTGAGACTGCATCCCTGTGTCTCTCTGTTATTCGCCTGTGCTCACCATCATAGACTACTACCACTCCCATCTGTCCTTGGGCCTAGCTCTACTTGTGGAGAGCTAAACCATCTAAGCTGTGTTGCCATCTGCCCCGGGGAGACCCATCCTGCAGCGGCGGCACCCCCACTTGCCGCATACCACAGGTGACATCACAAATAAACTGTGATCATCCTCTTTAGTCACAGAGCCAGGCCACGCCACCGCGGCACCCCAGGAGCAGAACTGCCGCCCGGTAATGAGTCACCCCACGGCCCTGGTGCGGGTGTGTCACAAGCAAAGGTTCACCATAGTACGTCAAAACAAACAATATGCAATCAAAACTACACCAAAATTAGTTAACACCATGATTTTTGAAATTTTAATTTTAGCTGCAGGAGCCCCTAGACCTTTAAAATTTATCAACTACCTCTACCAGCTGACCTCGTTGCTGAAAAATGGTGGAAAAAGACTTGTTAAAGTCCTTGATAAACAAGGTTTCAGGCTCCTCCCTACAGGCTTGAGATCCTATAGAGAGCTGGAGTCCATGGGACAACACTTTTGGTGTCTGGTGTGCCAATCAAACCCATCATGCACAATTCTCACTTCAACCCTGCACTTTAAGGCCTCAGTCTTGGATCATTTTTTTAATCAATGTTTTGGGTCCAATTTTGGTCAGTTTGCTCTCTCCATGCTACCTGATGTCTCCAGCTCCTCCACATGGGTGCTTCCTGCTTCCCCCTCTTGGGGCCTGTGTATGCAGCATAGGTCCTCCAGGAGTGCTCATAGGGCATGCGTGTGCACCGCTGCCCTTTTCTTAAAGGGTCAGCATGTCATTCCCGGGAAGTGCCTCTCAGCCTATTGCTGAGAGCCACTGGGTACTTAAGGCACTCTACCACTAGGAGAGGTGCCTGTTCAATGCTCGTATTCAGTTAGTGGTTTATTTCCTAGCCAGCTAGATGTCAAGTCCCCTTCTCTGTCCTGTCCTGCCTGTACCTGATTCCTGTCCTTTCTGCCCTGTTGGCACCTGGTTCCAATCCGTCCTGCCCTGTTGGCACCTGGTCCCTGTCCATCCTGCCCTGTTGGCACCTGGTTCCTGTCCATTCTGCTCTGTTGGCACCTGGTTCCAGTATATCCTGCCCTATTGGCACCTGGTTCCACGCCATCCTGTCCTGTTGGCACCTGGCTGTAGTCCGTCCTGCCCTGTTGGCACCTGGTTCCAGTCCATCCTGCCCTGTTGGTGTACCGCCTCGGTGTTGGTCGGGCTGCTCGGATCCAGGATTGTGGTGGCTCAAGGGGCCCGGACCCTTGGCTTGGCGGACACTTTTATCCATGAAAGGGGGGGAATTTACAGGGGATTAGTTTGTGGCGCCACCTGCAGGTTGTGGTAATGGGAACACCACCGCTGCTGGAAGAAGCACTGGGGAAGATGGTGTTGGGCAGCAAGGTGTCAGTCCCTCCGCAGGCAGAGAAGGCCCCGGACTAAGGGTGTTGCTGCTTTGGGAGGACAGGGTGCAGGGGACCAGGGTACTCACTGTGGATGTTCGTGGTGCTGGATGAGGTTTAGAAAGGAGACACACACACTGCAGGTAAACCAAAGTCTCTGTGTACAGCTGCCAGGAGTCCGTCCAAGGACCCAGTCCCACCAATGTCACTTAGTGATCCGGAGCCTGCTTTCGTGCACAATTTGTGGTCTGTTGGTGGTCCCCTTTGCTTGAAGCTGTTAGGGGCCCTGCTCACTATTTGTAGTGTAGCGGTGCTCTTGAGGGCTGGCACGCCGGATTTTAGTGGGTTACTGCGTCTGGATACACCCCTATCCCCCTCGATGCGCTGATGCCCTAAACCTCTGAGCTCGTAGGGAAGTCCTTGGAGGTCCTCTCCCTTACAGGTGAATTGTCAGGACGTTGAATCGGCTCCTGACCTAGGGTACTGTACCCCGTCGTGCTCGATACCGGTCAGTTCTTTTGGGCTATCTGGTGCCGACAGTCCTCCAAGACTATGTCCATCACACCCTCGTCCAATGTCCCTGCTACTGGTCCCAGACTCGTCTGGACCTGGATCACCGCTTGCGACCCAACCAGTGTCCCTAGGTCCCCAGTAGCTCGCTCTCCAAACTCCTCTCTCTTTGGAGCCTACTTCACTTCTCTCTCTCCCTTTCACAGTCTGCTCAGTCCCCCAGTGGCCGGCCCATTTCTAGTTTGTCCACCCCTCTGGTGTATCTGGCAGTGACTGCTGTGAGGTGATTGGGATTTGTGGTGCAGATGGGAGTGACATCGGCTGCTTGGAAACCTAGAATCATGGGAGTTGGGCCCTGCATCCTGAGAAAGAATGCAGTACCGTGTGGCACCCTGATGTATTCAGGGGCGCCACATTGGCACCTCGTTCCAGTCAATCCTGCCCTGTTGGCATCTGGTTCCTGTCTATCCTGCCCTGTTGGTGCTAGTGACTGTGCCTGTTGTGCTGTTTCTATTTGTTTTAGTTAAAACTGTTATTTAATGTTTTTCATGCTTGTCTCTGCTGCCATCTACTGGTCAGACCTTTCGGCTCTTCTGTTTCTTTTGTCCAGCCCATGGGAGTGTCTGCTGATCCTCTTACATCACTTCCTGGCATATTCAGTTTCAGTCAGAGTTTGTGAGAAAAACACCCCCTTATTGGAGCTGCTGGAAGCAAAGTCTTCTGACCTTGGTGGCTTAAGAAACAAGCATCACAAGAGAAACACAATGCCAGGTACTTGGATTACTGTACTCTGCATGTCCTAATCTTTGTAGAAAATAAACCACCATTGTTTCATCTCAGCATGTGCATGTTTAACTCTGGAGCGCTCTGGTCATGTCTGCCTCACCTATAGGAAAAAGAAGGTAAGATTCTCACACCATCCCACAACTACGCGCCTTAAATCGACTTCAAGTGGGGACAGAACAGTCAGAAGACTGCTTAACAGCTCAATACCCCGGCTACAGATCCCTAAGAACCCTGTAACTTCCCTTGTAATCTGCCTAGCAACAAGCCTTGTGCACTAGTCTGCCTGCAACAGTGCATGCCTGGACAAGCCTAAGGGGAAGCTCTCCCATCTGCCATGTCCTGTATCACCTCTGCTTGCATTGTATAGGGACAGTTTATGCACCTGCTGTTTCCCTCTAGCCATACCCCTTCTATAGACTTGCAGTACATTACACCTCATTACTGCACATTGCTGGACTGCGAACCCCAAGTTTTTCTAAAGACACCTTGGGAATTTCATCAGGGAGTCCTTGCAGAGCTGCACAACAATTTTCAGACCCGTATCTAAAAATCAAGTTTCTTAAAGAGACAGTACACCTTAAATCAAAATGGCCGAAAAAGACCTCGGACAGTTCCCCACTGCTGAAACAGAGAAAATACAATCTGATAAATACTGTCCATTATGAAGCCCAGGAGGCAGATCCCGCGCTTCCAGCAAACCAAGTTGTCCGACCGAAGCGCTCTTCCAAACTCACGATAAAGGCCACTGAAAACTATCACACTATGAAAGATGAGCTATGTGAACACCTGGAAGAACAGTGGGAATGAGTCATCTACTACATGTCAAGACTTGAATCCTCATCAGGTGATGCCGCATGCTTACAAGCCGCTGTGGAACGGCTGAACACAGCTCATGAAAGATACAAGAGACTGTCAACAAGGTACATTACCTTTCTAAAAGACTCTAAAATTGATAAAGCTCTTTCAGACCTGAGCAAGGCAGAAGAGGTGGACAAGGAAAGAGATGCCAAGGTGCAAGATGCCATTGACAAGGCCAAACACCGTATCTCTCACCAGCAAGAAACCAGATCACACCGATCAACTTCATCTAGACGTTCCTCTCGGTCATCCGGGTCATCATCCTCAAGAAGCTCAGCCCTGAGCGACAGGATACTAGAGGCCCGCATAAGAGCAGAAGAATCCAAGGTGAGACATTCCTTCACAGAAAGAGAAGTAGAGGAAGAAGCCAAAACGGCAGAAGCAAAAGCCAAAAGGGCAGAAGCAGAAGCCCTTGCAAGAGCAGAAGCCCATGCAAAAGCAGAAGCCGCTAAAGCAGAAGCCAAAAGGGCAGAAGCGGAGGCTCGGATAAAGATTATTCAGTCACAGATGGAAAAGGAAGTTGCGCTAGCTAAAGTGAGACTACTTGAGCAAGCATTGATCCAAGGTCCTGATCCAGTTCACTCACCACCACTGGAAGCAGACAATCCAGTTGATCGCACAAGAGACTATGTACTGAATCAGTTAACTGTAGCAACCCCGGTTTGCAGTACCGTCCAAGCCGACAACACCGAAACCTCCAACTTACTTCTACCAGTGCCAGTACCACCTAAAGCACCCGAGCAAATTAATAACAGTCACCAAGAGGTGCCCTCTCAAACACAGTCACCACGGCAAGATGGCAACCAAGTGTCTCCTGACCCACTTCCAGAGCTCAACCCTGCAGCAACGTCATTCTACCCGGGAATATCTCATCCATTCACGCCAGGCAGCCCATACGCCCCAGGGGCATCACGAGTCGTCGTGGCAACAAGTGGTGAGAAATCAGATAGGTCTGAGTTTGCCAGGTTCATGGTGAGCAGAGAGCTAATCAACACTAGTCTCACGAAATTTGATGATCGTGCAGAGAGCTACAGGGCCTGGAAAGCAACTTTCAAGGCAGCCATCGCCAATCTCAACTTAACTGCAGAACAGGAGCTCGACCTCCTGATCAAGTGGTTGGGCCCAGGTTCTACAAACCATATCAAGAGCTTCAGAACCGTCTATGTGGGACAAGCAGAAGCAGGTCTCGCTGCTGCATGGCAAAGACTGGAACGCACCTTTGGCAGCGCAGAAGCAACAGAGAAAGCCCTATTCAAGAGACTGCAGGACATCCCAAAGATCAACCTTAAAGAAGTCCACAAGCTTCAAGACCTAAGTGATCTGCTCATGGAGCTGGAGCTCGCCAAAAGAGATCCTCGTCTGTCTGGGCTGTGCTACCTGGATACAGCCCATGGAGTGAACCCAATCGTGGTGAAGCTGCCATACAGTCTGCAGGAGAAATGGGCAACGTCAGTCTCAAGGTACAAAAGAGTGCATGACGTCACCTTTCCCCCATTTATTCACTAATGCAAGTTCATCGACGAGCAGGCCCAGATGAGGAACGACCCCAGCCTCGACGTCCTAGAGTTCAACACTTCGGCAGCTGCAACATCATCATCATCAAGGTATGAAGGTGCCATACACAAACGCAGAGACATTAAGAACACTGTGAGTGTTAGGAAGACTGAGCTACCACCACCTGCAGCACACACAGATAAACAGAACACCATCTCATCACGAGATAAGTCTTTCAATCGAGAATGTCCCATCCATAAAAAACCACATTCACTGAACAAGTGCAGAGGGTTTAGATCCAAAACCCTACAGGAGCGCAAGAAAGTCCTCACAGAGCTTGGGATCTGTTTCAAATGCTGCGCATCACTTGAGCACATGGCCAAGGACTGTAAATCCATCGTCAAGTGTGAGGAGTGTCATAGCGAAAAACACGTTTCAGCCATGCACCCAACCCAGCTAGCTAGAGACACACCGGCTGCAGTCCCCACCGCTCCCACTCCAAGTCATGGCGGGGAATCCAAGAATCAGACTGCCACCACCACAGCCATCTCCTGCTCATGCTCAGAGGTATGTGGAGAGGGCCAAATGGAGAAATGTTGTGCCCGAATATGCCTCATCAGGGTTTATCCTGAGGGACATCCAGAAAAGGCAATGAAGGTGTATGCCATCATAGATGACCAAAGCAACCGGTCCCTGGCAGGAACCAAATTCTTTGAAGCCTTCGGAATTAATGGACCATCAGAACCCTACACCTTGAACACCTGCTCGGGTCACATAGAGACTAGCGGCAGAAGAGCCCAGGGATTCATTGCTTCTCCTATCAATGGGAAGACTGAAATACCTCTACCAACGCTCGTTGAATGTGACCAAATACCCAGCCACAGGAATGAAATTCCTACCCCACAAGCTGCATTTCATCAACCACACCTAAGACACCTCGCTAGTGTTATCCCACCTTTGGACAATAACGCAGAGATTCTACTCCTGCTCAGCAGAGACAATCTAAGGGTACACAAGGTGCGACAACAGTGTAATGGGCCTGACTATGCACCATATGCCCAGAGACTGGACTTTGGATGGTTAGTCATAGGAAATGTGTGCGCTGATCGATCAGAAATTGATTCCTTCAAGACTTACGTGCATGGAGATGGGCGCACAACCTGCCTAAAGCCATGTCCTCATCACTATGGAGTGAAAGAGAAGTCTCCAGACACAATACAGCTACCTGACATCGCTTCTTCTCTGCATATCGACAACTTGGGAAGATCAGTCTTTCTCACAACCAAGGACGACGATAAAGTAGCCTTGTCAGTAGAGGACAGAGAATTCAATGGAATAATGGACTGTGAGTTTTCTAAAGACAAAACCAACCACTGGGTCTCTCCATTACCCTTCCGATCTACCAGGGTAAGACTCCCAAACAACCGAGCTCAAGCTCAGACCAGATTTAACTCTCTTCAGCGTTCTATGAACAGCACACCTGAAATGAGAGAACATATTGTTGCCTTTATCGACAAAATATTCCGCAACAACCACGCAGAACCTGCTCCATTCTTGAAGAAGAACGAAGAGTGCTGGTATCTGCCTTAATTCGGTGTATACCACCCACGAAAACCGAACCAAATCAGGGTTGTCTTTGACTCCAGCGCCAAACATGAAGGCGTGTCCCTTATCGATGTTCTCCTCACAGGTCCTAACCTAACAAATAACTTGGTAGGAGTATTGCTGAGGTTCAGAAAAGAGCTTGTCGCTATCACTGCCGATATTAAACAGATGTTCCACTGTTTCCTAGTCAGAGAGGACCACCGGAACCGCCTCAATTTCTGTGGTACAAGGACAATGACACCAATAAAGAGATGGTGGAATATCGTATGAGGGTCCACGTATTTGGAAACAGCCCTTCACCCGCAGTTGCAACCTATGGCATCCGGAGTACCGCATTACAGGGAGAGTGAGTATGCAACAGACGCCAGAGACTTTGTTGAGAAAGACATTTATGTAGATGATGGGCTCAAATCACTACCCACCGAGGAAGCAGCCAGTGATCTGCTCAAAAGGACCCAAGGCATGCTGTCCCAGGCAAAACTCAGGTTACACAAAATTGCTTCAAACAGCCTGACCGTAATAAGAACCTTTGAGTCGGGTGATCACGCCCCTGGGTTCAAGGACATCGACTTGGGGCTAGATAGTCCACCTGTGCAGAGGAGCCTGGGCATCAGATGGGATCTTGCAGCCGACTCCTTCGGATTTCAAGTAAGTTGCTCAGACAAGCCATTCACAAAACGTGGTGTCCTCTCTATAGTGAACAGCTTATTCGACCCGCTGGGATTTGTGGCACCTATCACTATACAAGGCAAATCCTTGCTGAGACAATTCTCTGAAACCGTCAAGGACTGGGATACCCCACTCCCTTCCAACAAACAGCAAAAATGGGAAGCTTGGAAACAGTCGTTGTGTGGGTTGAACAACATTCACATCCCAATATGTTATATCAAAATCTCCCTCACTTCTAGCACAAAGAAGGAACTCCACATCTTCTCAGACACCTCCACAGAAGCTATAGCAGCAGTTGCATACCTGAAAGACCAGACCACAGAAAGGACTGACTGGCCTATGGGACTGATTACTAGGATACTGCCTAGTCAGGACGGCTATGTTCGGAAGGTGGAGCTAAAGGTCATCAGTAAAGGTGAGACAAAGACCTTTGCAAGGCCAATCCACAAACTTGTTCTGCTGTTGCCCATAGAGAGCGTCCCTACGGGATGAACGCTACCGGACCTGAACTTTGAGCCATCCTCCTTGTTTGGACTCAATTGAGTTTGTTCTTGCATTTAACTTGCCTTTCCTTTCAGGTTGTATTATGGACTCGATAGTGAAATCCCCAAAGTGAATTTCAGACGGGGAGTGTGCTGTTTCTATTTGTTTTAGTTAAAACTGTTATTTAATGTTTTTCATGCTTGTCTCTGCTCCCATCTACTGGTCAGACCTTTTGGCTCCTCTGTTTCTTTTGTCCAGCCCATGGGAGTGTCTGCTGATCCTCTTACATCACTTCCTGGCATATTCAGTTCCAGCCAGAGTTTGTGAGAAAAACACCCCCTTATTGGAGCTGCTGGAAGCAAAGTCTTCTAACCTTAGTGGCTTCAGAAACAAGCATCACAAGAGAACCACAATGCCAGGTACTTGGACTACTGTACTCTGCATGTCCTAACCTTTGGAGAAAATAAACCACCATTGTTTCATCTCAGCATGTGCATGTTTAACTCTGGAGCGCTCTGGTCATGTCTGCCTCACCTATAGGAAAACGAAGGTAAGATTCTCACACCATCCCACAACTATGCGCCTTCAAGTGGGGACAGAACACCTGTCAAACCCTGCCGTGCCATCTGTCTCAGCTACCCTGGTGGTTCCTGTCCTGCTAGTGACTCTGTCTTTCCATTCTGGTCATGTTGTCTGCTTCAGCTATCCTCGAGGTCGCTGTCTACACTAGAGACTCAGCTTGTCAAGATCTGTGTCCATCCCTGCCCTGGGGGTCAGTTGCCACAGTACCGGTCTGTGCCCTGGGAGTAGCACATAGCACCTGGCCTCCACCTCCCGGTGAGCGCTTAGTCAAGCCACTCCCACTTAAGGGTAAGCCCGGGGTCCCCCTGTGATCCAGTGGGTCCACTTCAGTTGACTGCTTTACCATCTCCGGCAGCGAGCGTTACACTCAGATCAAACACAGACATGTCTCTGTGCATACTGCGTTTTTGGCCTGTGAAAAAAAATTGCTCATCTGCCCACCCATTTGACAAGATTGGTCTGAAAACTGCCGTATCATATTAGTTTTTTTCACGGACAGCACTTGGCCCCAAAATATTTCTTGTGTGAATGTAGCTTAACAATGAAATAATGTCACATGATCTAATGTTCCAGTTTTTTCTTCTGTTTTCTTCAGTTGATGGGAAAGTTGGGAAACTGGTGCACAATCAGGATTGTGGTCATGTCTTCAGTCACGTCTTTTAAGACACCTTCCTGGAAACCTAGAAAGCATCACATTTGTAGAAATTAGTGCAACATTCACATTGCCACATAGCGCTCCTCAATTCACAATTTGGCTAATATTAAGCAAGACAATAGGATGTTAAACAGATACACTGTACAATGCCAATATCTACACATTACAAATATATATTCCTTGATCGTGTAATGTATGGGTGCCCATCAGCAACTATGGGGAAAATTGACTAATACTACTGTTCTGGTACTCCAGTTTATGACTGGCATAAGTATATTCACCTAAAAGCAACATTTCAGTTGAAAAAAAATGTAATTTTTTTATTTTAATAGTGAAATGTTTTACAATTGCATGAATCACTTGCAGGTTAACATTGCTCACTACACTCCAAGATAAATTCATTAAGAGGTGTAGTTTCCAGAATAGTGTTACTTTTGGGGGTTTCTGCTGTTCTGGCATGGGCTCTTCAAATGTGACATGGCGTCTGCAATCTCTTCCAGCCAAAATGGCACTCCAGATTCAAATAGCACTTTGTCCCTTCTGAGCCCTGCCGTGCACACACTCATTTTTCCATCATATTTAGGGTATCCCTGTACTCAAAAGAAATTGCACTACAATTTGTATGGTCCATTTTCTACTGGTACCCTTGTGAAAATGAAAACATTGGGGTTAAGGCAACAATTTTGTGATAAAAATGTATTTTTTCATTTTCATGGCTTAACGTTATAAAATTCTGGGTTCAAGGTGCTCAACATCTAGTTAAATTCCTTGAGGGGTCTAGTTTCCAAAATGGTGTCACATGTGGGGGGTTTCCACTGTTTAGGCACATCAGGCGCTCTCTAAACACAATATAGCTGTTTGGCTCTAAACTCCTCATGGCGGCATCATACGCTGTTCAGACTACAGACTATGATACTCCACATTATGCTTTCTCTGGTGCTTCTGAGTTGCACAGGCAGGCTCGGGCGTCAACCAGCTGTGTGTTCATTAGTGATCAGACTAGCAGGAGTTAATTACTTCAAGCCTGCTGGTTACATTTAGGATCACATGTTGTGGGAGATCTATCACAGGTACTCCCCGCCTTTTTAAGATGGAGGAATATGTTTTTCCATGCCGACTATATCTTTCACCAACCCAATCCATGTGCTGTTGTGTAACGGGGGCAGGGGGCGCCTCAGGGGGTGTAGTCGGGTCCCCTCGCCTTGTGGGCCGCAGGCTGAACCCCGGCCCGGCCGTTACTTGCAAAACAGGTGTGTTGTTGGGGCAGAGTGTGGATGGCAGGGGCACATACCTGTCAGCATTCTTTCTGTGCTCTTCAGCTCCCTTTTCACACACAGGAAAGAGGCAGTTACAGACAGCAGGTAAACTAAACACCAATTTATTGTATAGCGCTTCCATTCTTTGTTTGCAGCAGGTTTACTTCAGTACGTTCCACATTAAAGGTTCTTTCCTTACAAAACGGTTCCCTTTACAAAACGGTTCCCTTTTTCTCTACGGGCACTAACCTTCGCCTGCAGGGGCCAAGTGTTATCCCCCTGGTAGCTGCACTCCAATCCCAGGTTTAGTCCAGCCCTATCCTAGGGGTTTGTTTAGACTATGGGACGGCTCCAGTACTCACTACCGGCTCCAGACTAGTTCCGACTTCTCCACTTCTTCTCAAGGGTTTACTCTGCTTTTCCTTGCTACGGGTGTTCCCGTCTCCGCTTCTTCTGCCTCTGCACCCACTTCCACACTCTGCCCCGTCACCTCAGACTGAGCTTGCTTGCCTCTCACATCTCACTGCACACTGGACTCTGCATTCAGAACCCTTCCTTCCCCACCTAGGCTGCCCTGCCCCTTCCTTCCCTGCCACTGTTACCAGGGGAACCACTGCTCTACACTGGCACCTAGTGGGGAAACAGTTTATGACAGGTAACATTTTACCATCAACATTTACAATTTGCCACCATACTACTGTGGCGTCTTCAGGGGGGGAAAAAAACGCTCCTTCACTACCAGGAGTCCGACTACCCCTTACAGTTGTGTTCCTGTTGCTGATGATTTACTGTATGCTATTTGGTGTGCTGTGGATATCCTCTCGTCATCTGGTTGTTTCTCTGCTCTTTATTTGCTCTTGATCACGTATTGTCTTATGTCTCCGTGTGTGCTAGCTGTGTAACCGAGTTTTGGTTTCCTTGTTTGTCCATATCTGTGGCTTCACCATTCCTGTCCTTGTCCTCCCCTTGGGTGGTGCACAGGGGGTTTTAGATCAGGGCTGGCTAGGAGCAGGGTAAGGAAGGTGGCCCAGTCATCATTACCATTAGCCGTATCTCTGGGAGTCTGGGAGTAGGGACAGCTAGGGCCCTCTAGTTCAAGTCCCAGTCCCCTGTTATACCCTGTCTCCCTGTGACAATGGCGGCTGCAAACTATTCCAGCCAATTTTGCGTTCTAAAAGTCAAATGGTGCTCTCTCTCTTTCAAGCCCTGCCGTGCGCCCAAAGAGTGGTTTTCCCATCACATATGGGGTATTGGTGTACTCAGGAGAAATTACACCACAAACTGTACTTTGCTTTTTCTCGTTACCCTTGAGAAAATGCAAAATTTGGGGCTAAAGTAAATTTTTTCTGAGAAAAAGTAACATTTTTATTTTTTGCTTCCACATGTTTTACTTCCTGTAAATCACTTGAATAATTAATAAACTTCTTGGATGTGGTTTTGAGTATTTTGAGGGGTGCAGTTTTTAGAATGGTGTCACTTTTGGGTATTTTCTGTCACCTAGACCTCTCAAAGTCACTTCAAATGTAAAAACCTGGTTTGTAAATGTTTGAAAATGAGAAATTGATGATAAACTCTTAACCTTTCTAACTTCCTAACAAAAAAATTATGGTTCAAAGGATTTGCTGATGTAAAGTAGAGATGTGGGATATGTTATTTATTAACTATTTTGTGTATTTTTTCGTTTTATAAGACCAATCCAAATTTAGAGATAAAAAAGGTAAAAAAAGGGGGATCTGTCATATACTCCGGTGGTGTCTTATCGGAGGGGGGGCAGCCGCGGTGATGGAACGGGGTTACAGGAGGCAGGGGTGGAGCTGGGCTAGGGTGATGCTGCAGGCTCTGCGGTGGGGGCTGTGCTGGCTGTGGTGGGCGCTGTGATGGCTGCGGGAGGGGCTATGCTGGCTTTGGTGGGGGCTGTGGTGGGCACTGTGTTGGCTGCTGTGAGGGCTGTGTGGAGCAAGGTGGTGCGGCGAGTGTCACAGATGCTCTGTTGGTGGTGCAGTCTTCAAAGAAATGGCGCACGAAGTCGGCGCTTGCACATATTAAGCTCTCAGCTCAATAACAAGTTAAGATTTCATCTGTGCACCTGCTGCTTTTGGGCCCCATTGTCCTTAAGTCTGCTGCTCGGAAATCAAGAGCTGGAGGCGAGGCATACGCAGATGAGATTTTGAGGCGAGAGCTCTATCTGCACATGTGACGCGCCCGTGGGGTCTTATGGATGCACTCGTCACTGGGCCATTGTTTGGGTTGTCACAGTGACCTGGCCCAGCTCCGTGATCCCGCGGTGTCAACCAAAATGATGGGGATGGTGGTGATGTAGGGAGTAGTTGTCTTTCGTGACGCCACCTGTGGTATGCGGCTGTAATGGGAGCCGCCGCTGCGCAAGGTCTCTCTGCTGGGGCGGATAATAATGCATCTTAGATGTTGCAGCTCTCCACAGGCAGAGCTAGGCCCCAGGGAGGATATTGAGGGTAGTTGTCAACCCTAGTGTGGGAAGCGCGGGGCGCGGGAAGAATCAGGTGACACAGCGGTTGCAGTTTAAGGTGTTTACTCACTGAGTTGCTCCAGCCATTGGACTGCCAGACTCTGCTGTGATGGGCTCCAGACCATCCCGGATAGTTCAGGGGCCGGTACCGGAGGGATACTTCATGAGTCCTTCCTCCCTTCGCTCTGTTGTGTGAGTCCCTGCGACTTGAAACTACATAGGAACCTCTGTCCTTTGGGGTGGGTATGTTCCTTGTCCCGTCTAGCAGGCAGCGCGAGTCCGTTGATGGGCTGCCCTATGGTCACGGCTCCTGGCTCTATATGCTGCTTTGCCCCGGGCACTGTTGTGGCCCAGAAGACTTGAAATCCTCTGCCCAGTGGATTCTGCTGGCAGGCCTTCAAGTGCCCATCAGCCTAGGGCTACGCACCCTGAGAAGTGCCTGGTCCTGAGGGAGCTATTAGCTCTCCCCTCAGTGACCGTATTCTCCTTCGTCTCACTTGGTTCCTGGTGGTGACTAGATTGAATAAGTGTGTGCGTGGCTCCTGCTCCCCAGATCAGTTGCTTCGCCCACTCGAGCCCCAGAGTTAGTGAGTGGGAGGCCCCAGACGATATGGTGACCATCCTAAATGACCCTACCCTAACCCCGTCCCAGTGAGTGGGCAACTGGCTTATGTGTGATTGTGGATGTTGTGAATCGGCACTGACCTCCTCCCTACCCGGGATGAGTACCTCTGGTGAGATTTAGTACCCTGTGGCGACTGAAGACTCAGGGGTGCCACACATATGCCAAATCCGGGTGCCATTATTTGAAGCACACACCGCTGACAGTGTGCCGCCCCCATGCCAGCAGCCAGGCTGCTTGGATCCGGATACGCAGTGGCTCGAGGAGTCTCCGGACCCGGAGGTCGTGCGGCCACTCAATAAAGGGGGGATATGTACAGGGGGCTTAGAAAGTTTGTGACGCCACCCACAGGTCGTGGTAATGTGGGATACCACCACTGCTGCGTTTGGGGGAGCGCCCGGGAGCGATGGGATGGCAGCTTGTGATGTTAACCCTTCCGTGGGCAGGGGGAAGGTGTCCCGGGGCTCGGTAGTGGAGGGATGCAGCCGTGGGCTGTAAGCCTGGGAGACAGGGAGCAGAGAAACTCACAGTGGTTGTCGTGGTACTGGATGAGGCTGTGCTGATGTGTGAGGTCAATGAACACACAGGCAGTGATTCAACCAAACGTCCTTCAGTACCACTGCCGATGACGGGGAGCACGTCCAGGTGACCGTTGCCAGTGATGTTACTAGTGTGCTTTGGTCTAGTCTGACCCTCCGGGAACCGCCCCTCACTCTCTGAGGCTGCACGCACGCTGTTTGGGAGCTCCAACTCCCCAGCCTGCTCTCCACACTGAGAGCTGCTTGAGAGCCCTCTGCTCTCTTTGCTCCCCAGCCGACGACTGCCAAGTCACCTCCCACCCAGTCTGCCTGACTCAATGGTGGGCGGCCCCTTCTCTCTTGGACCTCCCCACTGGTGTGTGTGTGACTGAGATTTGCATGCTGGTCTTAGCACATCACTGGGTGACACCTGGAACCAAAGGAGAGATGGATGCTGCACGGAAAGGAAAATTGTGCAACACCCTGTTTCATAGTTTTTAAGGTTGAAGGGAGACTCTAAGGCGGGCTTTGCACACTACGACATCGCAGCCCGATGCTGCGATGCCGAGTGCGATAGTGCCCGCCCCCGTCGCAGCAGCGATATGTGGTGATAGCTGGCGTAGCGAAAGTTATCGCTACGCCAGCTTCACACACACACTCACCTGCCGTGCGACGTCCCTGTGGCCGGCGACCCGCCTCCTTGTTAAGGGGGCGGGTCGTGCGGCGTCACTGCGACGTCACACGGCAGGCGGCCAATCGGAGCGGAGGGGCGGAGATGAGCAGGATGTAAACATCCTGCCCACCTCCTTCCTTCCGCATATCCTACGGAAGCCGCAGTGAGGCCGGTAGGAGACGTTCCTCGCTCCTGCGACTTCACACACAGCGATGTGTGCAGCCGCAGGAGCGAGGAACAACATCGGACCGTCGCGTCAGCGTAATCATGGATTACGCCGACGCTGCACCGATGATACGATTACGACGCTTTTGCGCTCGTTAATCGTATCATCTAGGCTTTACACACTGCGATGTCGCATGCGATGCCGGAAGTGCGTCATTTTCAATTTGACCCCACCGACATCGCACCTGCGATGTCGCAGTGTGCAAAGTGCCCCTAAGTCCATCTAGTTCAACTCGTAGCCTAACATGTTGATCCAGAGGAAGGCAAAAAAACCCCAATGTGTCAAATAAGCTCCAATGGGGAAAAAAATTCCTCCCTGACTCCACATCCGGCAATCAGACTAGTTCCCTGGATCAACACCCTGTCATAAAATCTAATATACATAACTGGTAATATTATATTTCTCAAGAAAGGCGTCCAGGCTCTGCTTAAATGTTAGTAGTGAATCACTCATTACAACATCATGCGGCAGAGAGTTCCATAGTCTCACTGCTCGTACAGTAAAGAATCCTCGTCTGTGGTTATGATTAAACCTTCTTTCCTTGACACGTAGCGGATGCCCCCGTGTTCCAGTCGCAGGCCTAGGTGTAAAGAGATCTTTGGAAAGGTCTCTGTACTGTCCCCTCATATATTTATACATTGTGATTAGATCCCCCCTAAGCCTTTGTTTTTCCAAACTAAATAACCCCAAGTTTAATAACCTGTCTTGGTGTTGCAGCCCACCCATTCCTCTAATAATCTAGGTCGCTCTTCTATCTACCTGTAAGATTTTGCTATTTATAACCTTCTATACTTTTGCTATCAAGAAATGCATCCATTCTTCTCTTAAATTCATTCAGTGAGTTGGCCATGACCACTTCCTCAGGAAGAGAGTTCCAGAGCCTCACTGCTCTTACCGTGAAGAACCCTCTTCTATGCTGATGTAGGAATTTTCTTTCCTCCAATCGAAGAGAATGCCCCCTTGTTCTTGTCATAGTCCTTGGTACAAACAGATCATGGGAGAGATCTCTATATGGCCCTCTGATATATTTGTACTTATTTATTAGGTCTCCCCTAAATCTTCTCTTTTCTAGAGTAAATAGACCTAATTTTGATAACCTTTCCGTGTATTGTAATGCACCCACTCCATTTGATAGGCCAGGGCGTCACAACAGGGCATCTCATCCACTGCACCGCCCTGCCTCACACAGCCCCCATTACAGCCAGCACAGCCCCCACCGCAGCCAGCGCACTGCCCCCACCGCAGCCAGCACAGCCCCCTCCGTAGACAGCACAGGCCCCACCGCAGCCAGCACAGGCCCCACCGCAGCCAGCACAACCCCCACCGCAGCCAGCACAGCCCCCACCGCAGCAAGCACACCACCCATTCTCCACCTCCTGGTAAGCTACATTCGGATTATAAGTCGCACCCCTCATTTTCCTCCCAAATTTTTGGGAGGAAAAGTGCATCTTATAATCTGAAAAATATAGCAACTCTCTGGTTTAAGGGTATAAAATTCAAAGTTTGAAAATTGAAAGATTTGAAACATTTTTGCCAAATCTCCGATATTTTCAGATAAGCACCAAAAATATCATCCTAAATTTACCACCCTCATGAAGTACTATATGTCATTAAAAAACTGTCAGAATCATCGGAATCTGTTGAAGCGTACCAGCGTTATTATCGCATAAAGTGACACTGGTCAGAACTGAAAAAAATTGACCCGGTCAGGAGGTGAAAGCATAGCCATAGAATAAAAAATAAGTCATTTGTTAACGTCGTCAAAACAAGAAAAACAAAAATAAATAAATTCCACCTTACTTTTTTCAATACATTATATGGTAAAATGAATGGTGTTTTTCAAAACTACAACTTGACCATCTCCCCCAAAAATGCCCTCATACGCCAGGGTGAACAGAAAAAATTGTAAAAGAAGAAGGAAAAAAGTGAAAGCGTGAAAATGAAAAATAGCACCATCAGGATTAACAGGGAAATAAATCACTGCAATATAAATACCATATTTTTCAAATTATAAGACGCACTTTTCCTCCCAAATATTTGGGAGGAAAGTGAGGGGTGCGTCTTACAATGCGAATGTAGCTTACCGGGGGTGGTGGGGAAGGGTCGCAGGAGGGAGGGCAATGCTACAGGCTGTGAGCTGCTCTGTGCTGCGGGCGGTACTTTGCTCTGTGCTGCGGGTGGTGCCCTGCTCTGTGCTGCGGGCGGTGCTCTGTCCTGTGCTGCAGGTGGGTGATGCTCTGGGAGGGCGGTGCTCTGCTCTGTGCTGTGGGCGGTGCTCTGCTCTGTGCTGCGGGCGGGTGGTGCTCTGGGAGGGCATTACTCTGCTCTGTGCTGTGGCGTTGCTCTGCTCTGTGCTGCGGGAGGGTGGTGCTCTGGGAGGGCGGTGCTCTGCTCTGTGCTGCGGGCAGGGCTTTGCTCTGTGCTGCGGGCGGGTGGTGCGCAGCTCTGTATTGTGCTGCAGGTGGGTGATGCTCTGGGAGGGCGGTGCTCTGCTCTGTGCTGTGGGCGGTGCTCTGCTCTGTGCTGCGGGCGGTGCTCTGCTCTGTGCTGCGGGCGGGACTTTGCTCTGTGCTGCGGGCGGGTGGTGCGCAGCTCTGTACTGTGCTGCGAGCTGTGGTGAGGCAGGCGCCATCCTGAGGATGTTGGTGGTAAGGGCTTAAAACAATGGCACCCGGAGTCAGCACGTACGCAGATGGAGCTCTCAGCTGAAGATCTCATCTGCGCACGCGCTGCCTCCGGCCCATTGATCTCCCAGCAGGGGACTTAAGGAAAATAGCTCCCCGAGGTGACGTGTGTGAAGATAAGATCTTGGCTTATCATTGAGCTAAGAGCATAGAGCTCAATATGCACACGCGCCATCTCTGGGCGCCATTTCTTTGAAGCCCGCACCGCCCACAATGCCTGGATGTTTTCTCTGCCTCACAGTGCCACAAGAATCTCGGACACCTGCTGCACCATCGCCCTGCTCCAGCACCGCTGCCGCCCCCCTTCGGCAAAACACCTCCGGATTATAACACGGACCCCATTTTTTCCCCTTTTTGTTTTCTCTAAATTTGAGGTGCGTCTTATAAAGCGAAAAATACGGTATTTGAATCTTCCTCATGGCCTAAAGCTCTTACAATGGTTAAATATACAACTATGGATGATCTTGCAGATTTTTTTTTTTTTAATTATTGACATAAGATGCAGATTTTTCTATTTTCAGATTGTGTGCTGTCACTTACCTTTAATAATTTCCTCTGAGCAGTTTATGGCAGCGCTCTGCTCGCCTGCTGCTGCAGTGCTCAGGCTCACCTGCAGATGGCGGTAGGGAGGCGAGTTATTATGCTGCAGAGAATAAACTGCTGAAAATGAGAAATTCAATCAGAGATCACACTCCGTCTCAGTCAGACACATAGACGTGGTATCAATGACACACACAGTATGTATCACTGGCAGATTCAGACACAATGTCACCGACGGACAAACAAATATAGTCACTTATTAAAACAAATGCATTTGACTTCAGGGTAAGTGTGATGTATTGCTGCATTTTACACAACACGTGCTGTCTGACAGCCACAGTTTCCATTGGAAACCAGTGATAACCAGAGATCACCCACATACGATTACATAAATGCAGAAGGAGCTGGAGATATAACCACAGAAAAGACGAATAAGTGCAAAAAATACAGTTGAAACCGTTCTGCAATTTATCAAAGCATAAATAAGCCTATAAAGTGAATATGGTTATGTATTTTGGGCTAAAAAAAAAATTGTAATTGGGTTTCATTGCATATTTTGCACAGTTTCCCTTCTATGACCTCTGCGTTGCAGAATGGATTAACTGAGAATCTGTCAGTGAGCTTGTTCTGACATTTTGTTCATTTCTGTAACTTCTGATCTTCCCTTAGCCAATTTATGACCAGAGACCACATCAAAGTTGAATTTGCTCCGTTTCCTTTCTATAACCTCTGTGTTGCACTGACTATTACAGGCTGCAGAATGGATTAACTGAGAATCTGTCAGCGAGCTTGTTCTGACAATCTGTTAGCTTTTGCAAAATCTGATCTCCTCGTAGATGATTTACGACCAGAGACTACATCAAAGTTGAATTCGCTGGGAAGCAAAGCGCCTTTGCTCCGATTCCCTTCTATAACTCCACTGACTAGTGTAGGCTGCAGAATGGATTAACTGAGAATCTGTCAGTGAGCTCGTTCTGACAATCTGCTAGTTTTTGTAACTTCTGATCTCCTCTTAGTTGATTTATGACCAGAGACTACATCAAACTTGAATTCACTGGGAAGCAAAGCGCCTTTGCTCTGATTCCCTTGTATAATCTAATCTCTGTGTTGCACTGACTATTGCAGCCTGTAGAATGGATTAACTGAGAATCTGTCAGTGAGCTCATTCTCACAATCTGTTAGCTTTTGTAACTTCTCATCTCCTCTTAGATGATTTATGACCAGACACCACATCAAAGTTGAATTTGCTCTGAATCTTCTGTGTTTCACTGACTATTGCAGCCTGCAGAATGAATCAACTGAGAATCTGTCAGTGAGCTCGTTCTGACAATCTGTTAGTTTTTTGTAACTTCTAATCTCCTCTTAGATGATTTATGACCAGAGACCACATCAAAGTTGAATTCACTGGAAAGCAAAGAGCCTGTAAAAGCCAAATGGTGCAAAATTTGTAATGGAACCCAATTGCAAAAAATGATTTTTAGCCATAAATACATGTGTTTAAGTAAAATCAAAATTCTAAAACCCCTTTTAACATTAGGTAGCAATTGCACAAAGACCCTGGTGAGTGAGGGTGTAGGTGTAAATGCAAAGGGTGAAAGGTGTGGCTACTTTTGCAGCAGTAAGTGTCACTGCGGATACTGTGGTGCCATCTATTCTACGAGAGGTTCGCAGTGGAGATGCTACATGTGATCGCAGCCATAACGGCACATGGGAGGGGGTTCATGTTACATATTTGGCCTTGGGACCAAGGAGCTCCAAGTTACACATTTGGGAATGATTAAGCCTCTATAAATCCCTTTTTCTCACTACTGATTTTAAAGGGAACCTGATATTTGGCAGAGAGACTCCCTACTCTCTATATATGCCCCTGTGCCCCTTTACTTGCTCTGCTCGGGAGTCATCGTCTGGCACAGGCTTTAGCTGAGGTCTAGAAGAGCATGCCAAGGAATCTCTGTACCAGCAGCAGGCAGCTAAATAAAAAACTAAGCACCCTACAGTCACACCTGCCCAAACTCACAACCCTCTGATACCCATTTTAGTTTGATTTTAAGGAAGCTGAATATTTAAACAACAGCTGAGTCCAAATACATTTCGCTTTGAGTTCAATAAATTTGATATAAAAGTTGTTTGTGAATTTTGGACAATGATATATTGAACATTGAGAGGGAGCCCTATAACAAAAATCAACAAGTAGGGGGTCCTATAACAACAATCCACAAGAGCCCCTTGTTGTGTTGTTGGGTTTTGCCACTGGTGCTTGCTTACTGACAGCAAAACATATCCGTACCTGTTGGGCCAATTCCCTGCCCCATTGTCTGCTAAAAGTTCAGTTTTTCTATAGAGTCCTCCACAGCTTCTACCACCCAACAGTAAAAGTGATGGGATCAATCAAGGCTGTACAAATCCTGGTGTTCTACTACCCAAAAAAAAAGTGATGGAATCAATAAAGGCTGTAGAGTTCCTGCACAGCATCTACCACCCTATTGTAAAATAATGGGGTCATTCAAGGCAGCAGAGATCCTGTATAGCTTCTATCACGCAATAGTAAAAGTGATGGGGTCTATCAAGGCTGTAGAGGTCTTGTATGGCTTTTACTACCCAATAGTAAAAGTGATGAAGTAAATCAAGGCCGTACAGATCCAGTATAGCTTCTACCACCCAAGAGTAACAGTGATGTGGTCAATCAAGTCTGTAAAGGTCCTGTGTGACGCCCTGGACCCCAGGGGTCACAGGTAACAACATCTACCACATTACACACACACCCCATCCCCTGTGAGGACACACCCGTCACCCGAAAGGGAGACCTGATGCCTCCCTCAGGGCCAGTAGGGGACACCAGGTGGGCGGAGTCAGGCGGAAAGGCACGCCCACCGAGGAGACTACTTGCCTGAGGCAGGAAATACAAACAGTCTAAGTTGAGAGTTGTAGAGGGTGACAGTGAGAGGAGTGGACTTGCAGAGTTGTCAGGGACCCTTGAAACGTCAGGCAGGCAGACGGTGGTGGCCATCTGCAGGAGTACCGGTACAGCAAACGGCGGAACCGTAGGGACCGGGCCAGGGTTGGAGCCCGCTGGCCCTGAACCGGGGAGTCAACCATGTACCAGAGCACCAGAAACCGGGTACTCAGACCCCGTTCTAGCTTAGAAGCGACTGAGTCTAGGCAAATTGACTGATTGCTGGCTGGACCTCACGGGTTCATCCACACCCAATGTCCTGAAAGAAGGCAAAAGCCCACCGATACCGGGTGAGAGCCACCGCCAAGGGCCAAACATCCGACAGGCCAGCGCCTGCGGGCAACCGAGGGCTCCTCCGGCAGCTCAACGCCGGGGAGCGGGCTACCACTGTCCAGGCGGGGAGCTGGAAAACCACAACAAGAGATGCAAGGGAAAGGGGCCACCATCAACCTCACAGGGGACACAAGCAGCCGGCTGCGGGACCCAACCATACCCGAACTTTGGTTTACCAGTGACTCTGAGTGTGAATTAATCGTGAGTACACCAGTGCCATCCGGGCACGACACTGCACCGCAGCACGGCACCCTGCACCCCGACAACAACACCGTCACCATCAGCCTCCCCCACCGGGCCCCGGGACACACTGCCTCTACCCACGGAGGGGCTAACATATAGGTTGCGGCCGCAACACCGACCCCGGACGAGCCCACCTTCACTCCAGCCGCAGCGGTGGTGCATCCCGTCACCACGACCCGTGGGTGGCGTCACGACCCGTAGGACGACAACGCGGCCCGCCCGGCTGCGCGCCTCGTCCCACACCACCACCACCCTACTGCCTCCCCCTTAATAGAGCGACGTGGCCCCCAGTCCGGAGGCGCTCGTGCCACCGACAACCCAAGCCCGGACCTCGAGCGGCTCGGCCCGAGTATCGGAGAAGCGGCCGGGCCCCTCTCAGGGCGGTACACCTGTATAGCTTCTACCACCCTATAGAAAAAATAATGGGCTCAATCAAGGCTGTAAAGGTCTTGTATAGCTTCTACTACCCAACAGTAAAAGTAATTAGGTCAATCAAGGCCGTTGAAGTCCTGTATAGCTTCTATCATGCAATAGTAAAAGTGATAGGGTCAATCAAGGCTGTAGAGGTCAGGTATAGCTTATACCACCCTATAGTAAAACAATAGGGTCAATCAAGGCTATAGAGGTCCAGTATAGCTTCTACCACCCAATAGTAAAAGTGATGAGGTCAATCAAGGCAGTAGAGGGCCACTATAGCTTCTACCATTCAAGAGTAACAATGATGGGATCATTCAAGGCTGTAGAGGTCCTGTATAGCTTCTACCACCCTATAGTAAAATAATAGGGTCAATCAAGGCTATAGAGATCCTGTGTAGCTTCTACCACCCAATAGTAAATGTGATGGGGCCAATCAAGGCTATAGAGGTCCAGTATAGCTTCTACCACCCAAGAGTAACAGTGCTGGGGTCAATCAAGGCTGTAGAGGTGGTGCACAGGTCCCACCACTCACTACTAAAAGTGATGTTGGAAGTACCATGCAGGACCCCATAGCTGCTCCACCTGCAGTCTGTGTGGTTTTAGGCAATCATTAATCCACTATTAAGCCTTTCAGCTATAGTCAAAAATAACATTTGTATACGATTTCCTTTAGTGACTTTAATGTCACCGGCTTGAATCCCAGTAATGGATATAAGATTACACATTACGCACTTTTCTCTCTTGTTTGTTGTGATGTAAGCCAGTTAAATTAAAAGGTATAATTTACTGGTATTATAAGGATAATCACACTAAATTACACTTCACTTATTGCTAAATCAACCGTTAACTCATTCACTGCCGCTTTGTTGTGCTATCAGCCGCCGGTGTCTGCATACAGTGGAAGCAGTCAATTAGAGGCCTGAGCAGACGTGATAATATCTTCTGCGCAGTCATTAGAAAAAAAAAAGCAACATCCCTTACTGCATGACTAATTACAGAGAAAATGACCAGGGAATGTGGTATGACGTCTAGCCAAAAAAATGTGTATAAGATAGCACTTTGGAGGAATCGTGAGGAATCGGCCACTTGTGGACAACCTTTCTTTGATATAAGATGCCAATTATGATCTTCTACATAGGAAATGGTCAAACCCATCCATGATGCTTCAATCACCATGTGGTTAGTATATCTGATGGTGCTGTCAATCTAAGGCTGAAGCGTTCTTCAATGGTGATGTCAGTATAGGACTATTCATAGAAGGGGACTATGCTTCCCAGCGTTCTTCTTCAGGACTGGATAATAACCAGTGCCAGTTTATAGAAGGAGCACTTACCTTAGGGCCACCACAAACCACCATCTCTGCAGAGATCAGTCCTTCAGGCATTTTCTAGATACTTCCATCAGCCAAAAAGTTTACTTTTCTACATGTAGTGCATGCAAGGCTTATCTTTTGGATTGATACTTCTCAAGAAAATGGCTGGTGAGAGAGCCATGCATTTGTGTGGGTCTTACTATTAAAGTCTAAGAGATTTGCTGGCTCGCTGCTCACATAACTCTCAAAATCTCCGTAGTAAGGTTGCGATAAAGGACCGCACATACATTAGAACAAAGTTGTCCAAATCGCCCATTTCAGAAGAATCAGTTGACCATCTGATCTATATGTGGACTTCCCAACAGTCCACTGACAGACTATGTTAGGAGACAGAAGGATTGGGAAGGTTAAACTGCCGATCACTAGAGGTGTTTGCCAAAAACTCTCCCCTCTCTCCAATAAAGCACACTAATATTCAGGTGTTTGGAGGTCAGAAGGCTAGCAGTAGGATTAGTGAGGGTACAGCCAACAGCTGTCTCATCTATAAGGACACCTTAAAGGCATATTCAATTTTTGAAGTTATCTCCTACCATTGAGATAGGGGTCAACTTCCCAATTGCTGGGGATCTGGCCTCTGGGATCCTTGTCGATTCTGAGAACTGTGGCTCTGAGTAGCCCTGTGTGAATGAAGCGATGGGTGACCATGCACACCTCCGTTCTATATGGGATCATGGGATATAGCTGAGCGCTGAGTTCAGCACTCTCATAAAAATGAATGGAGCAGCAGTGCACATGATCAACCACCAATTCCATTCACATGGGGCTCTTCAGAGTTTGAGTTATTGGGATCGGTGAGGGTCTCAGTGGTCAGGTCCTAGTGATTGTAAAGTTATCCCCTATCCTATGGATAGGGAAAAAATATTCCAACTTGAGAATGTGGCGCCCCTGACCTGGTCAGGCGCCACTGAGTATTGCACCCACGCCTGGGTCAGTACAAAACAGGTATTCCCAAAGGCTGATTAGGGTGTGGAAACACAGACACTTAGTAACCAGGACACACACACAGCTTAGAGGGGACCCCTGGGCAGTCCCAGGGAGGGGGCGTAGCCCTTGCATCCCAGCTAGTGGTGGGTAGTGGGACTGGAAGCAAAAAAGTTGTGCAGTGGCAGCCAGAGGAGTAGGAGTGGAGGAGCCGCGTCTGAGGTGTAGAGCAGAGGAGCAGGACACCGTCAGACCCTGCACCTGTAGTGGCTGCTGGCGGGGGAGAGCGGCTACCCAGTGGTGCTGCCTGAAATCCACCTAGTGAAGAGGTGGCTGAGTAAGGAGACTACCGGTAGACCAAGCCCGCACGGGGAAACAGGTCCCTAGAGCAGGAACCCATTTTCTTGGCCTGCTGAACCTGCTGGTGAGGGTACTGTATGTACCTCACCAAACCACATAGAGTCCGCAGCATCAGCAGCAACGAGGGGGCCAATAAGGAGAATTGAGCCTGGAGCCATCTTAACCTTGGTCCACAATGCCAGCAAATGGGCCAGAAAGGGGAGAACGGCAGTTGCAACTTCCCTGGGTGATCCCCGCAATACTACAAGTAGGAGTCACCCCAAACAAGAAGGGCTAGGAAGGCGAGTCAGCAGTCACCTCTACATCAGCCGGAGGGATACCTGGTTCCACCTGGTTCATCTTAGCATCGCCCAGGTTGCCTCACGTTACCATCAGAAAAGTGAGTAAAAACCCTGAAAGACATTGCTGCCTGTGTGTGAGTTCATCTGCGACCTATGGTACTACACACTTACACTGGGCCCTGGGGCCAGCCTCACTCTCGGGAGGCAACAACAACTGACTGCATCTACCATCAGCCCCAGGTGCTCCCTAAACTGCAGTAGTGGTCACCCCCTGACCGCAATTACTGAGAGTGGCGTCATGATTCCCATTGAAGTTAACCTGACCTGCCTGTTGTCAGAAGAATCCCAGCACGTAAAGTCCCTGAAGACCCAGAGGTGACCTGAAGGTAATGGGGCTACACAAGAATACCCTAGACGGTGTCTGGTGGATAGTGTTTGGTGTGCCCCAGAGGTGGGACGAGGGATGCCACTGTCACACAGAGATAGTCACAAACTTCACCGACTGTCATGCCGTCATCAAGTTTTGCTCAGACTACTGATTCTGACACTCCGCCTGAGGTCTGTAATCAGTGCAGGCTGACTTGGTGACCAACCAACAGATTGGAAGTTCATAGGCAGGCTAGGAAGAGTTAATCTCTGCTGGTTTGCTTGTGAGTCATCTTTGATCACATGTAGGGGAGTCAATGACATCTGCTCTCCTCCTATATATGTGTCACAACCAGGGATAGAAGCTATACCAGCCATATTGTAAAATACAAAGGGAAGGGGGAAAGGAATGCCTTATTGCTAGGGAAAGGGGGAAGTAGCAAAAGTCAAACACATCTTAGGAGCAGATCCCACAGAACTCTCTGGAACAACAAGAGGAGACGACCGCTGCAGACGACAGCCAGGAACAACTATAAACCACACCCAATCCACCCCAGGGTGAGGTTTATAAAGGAAGTCAGAGGCTTGCAATTGAGAGGAAAAAGTGACAGTGGAAACAGGGAAACTATCAGATAACAATACGTGCTGCCAATCTTTGGGTCTTTCTAACACTCGCTGCCACTGGATTGTCAGCTGGCCATGACACATCCATTTATAGGCCATGACACATTCATGACAATATACTGGCTGGACACACCATTAGTGCCAGCTATAGTTTATTTTAAATGGTCTGGGGAGGTGTGATGATCCAAGCTACCTGGTGTGATATGTTACTGTGTGCGGTTGTGGAGTTTACTGTTGTTGCCTTTTTGTTGCTACCCTCCTGCTCTTCTTTTTCTCCTGTCTCTCTTTGTCTACTCTTGTGTGTGTGCAGTATGTCAGAGTTTTGGTTTTCCCTTGTCTATCCTTATCTGCTTATCATCTCACTCCTGCACTGTACCTCCCTGGGTGGAGGGGGGTTTTAGAGTTGTATTTCTCAGGGGTATAGAAATGTATAAGATTTCGGCGTCTCCACCATTAGGAGTAATCCGGACGTGAGGGATGGCTTAGGGTCCCCTAGCATAAGGGACAGCATAGAAGTCGCCAGACCCTTGCTATCCAGAAGTAACAAGATGTGTGGCCCTTACCTAACTCATTTTGACACATTACAAATCCCTTGGGGTTTTAGAACCTGAGAAAAAAACATCAATTTTCTTCTGAAAATTAAATATCTAGTTATATATAAATACTTTATAGATACACACAATCTGAGAAAGTACTCATTTGCAATTCATTAATTACACTTCTACAATGCAAGTTACTATATCATCTGTCATAACACAATCTGTGACACATGAGGAGGAGGCTCCATTGTGCGCTCCAGCTTCATAACTGTTGTGTGGGGCCTTATGTGTGCGGCAGATGAGAATCTTGTAGACAAAATAGTTGTGTTTTTAATTAGAAGCATTTTATGACATGCTGCAAAATTCATTACTCTTAGAAGCAGCAGCCAATTAGCAGTCTGCCATCAAACCTCCCGGCTCCTTAGCAGATGCTGCACCAGCACAATACCATGCCAGGTTTGTCAAATGAAAAAGAATAAATAAGAATGAACAAAAATAACTGGAGATGTTTATATGGAGAAAATATATTGATTAGTATAATGAAGGTGTCATGAAAGGAAAGCATACGGCTCCGCTCACATACTTGTCTCCAAATGTCACCAATATACAGGTGATATAATACAGAGCTATTTCAATGGTTTCCATATTTAAAGATACATTACTCGGTTGAGCATTAGCGTATTCGGATACACGCGGAGCTTGGACAAGTATTGCGGGTGCTTGGATATTTTGTCCGTGAAACAATGACCACAATGCGCAGGTTTGCTTCACTGCATGATGTGTGCAGGCAACTGTCACGGTGAATGGGGAGAGTGCACGGTACAGGGGCTTCTACACTGGCCCCCTAGCTATCCTTTATCTCAGGGTTACTCCTGAAGGTGAAGATATCTGAGCCGCCACCCTGGCTCTGCTCCTGACTAGCCCTGATCTTATATGCCCCTAGGGCCGAGACAGGAGTGTGATAACACCAACAGAGATAGACAAACGGAGGAAACCAAAACTCTATGACACAGCACAGAGGCTCCTAGACTGGCCCTCAGGCTAGCGGTCCCTAATCTCAGAGTATATGGGGAGATAAGGTATGCACACCAGTGACTATGTAAGGGGAATACATGAAATAGCAGAAACTGCTGTGTGAATACTGACTTGAAAAATCCAATAGCTATATGTAAGAGTGAAAATGTGAAAAAATGGAATCTGCATTACTGCCATGAACATATGAATCAAGAGAAATTTAGCTACTGAATTGATCAATGCAATAGAGCCCCAACACTACGCCAAAGTATTTCTCTACGTTGGGGTCCCTAGCTTGTGTGTGTCCTCTCATGCAGTTAAAAAACTTACCGTGTATGGGAAGCTGAGACCCAGGCTATTTATGCGTATGATATGGATTGGCAATAGGTGTGGTTGGGGAGGGTTCACAAACGAAAAACTACTAAAAAATAAGGAATAACGTTTGGAACACCATTCTAAGTCTGAACTGGGTGCAAAATCCAATAGCTATATGGAAGAGTGAACATGTGAAAAATGGAATCTGCATTACTGCCATGAACATGTTCATGGCAGTAATGCAGATTCCATTTTTCACATGTTCACTCTTCCATATAGCTATTGGATTTTTCAAGTCAGTATTCACACAGCAGTTTCTGCTATTTCATGTATTCCCCTTCCATAGTCACTGGTGTGCGTACCTTATCTCCCCATAGTGATGTTTTTTAGGTTTGTGCACCCAGTTCAGACTTAGAATGGTGTTCCAAACGTTATTCCTTATTTGTTAGTATTTTTTCGTTTGTGAACCCTCCCCAACCACACCTATTGCCAATCCATATCATACGCATAAATAGCCTGGGTCTCAGCTTCCCATACACGGTAAGTTTTTTAACTGCATGAGAGGACACACACAAGCTAGGGACCCCAACGTAGAGAAATACTTTGGCGTAGTGTTGGGGCTCTATTGCATTGATCAATTCAGTAGCTAAATTTCTCTTGATTCATATGTTCATGGCAGTAATGCAGATTCCATTTTTTCACATTTTCACTCTTGCATATAGCTATTGGATTTTTCAAGTCAGTATTCACACAGCAGTTTCTGCTATTTCATGTATTCCCCTTACATAGTCACTGGTGTGCATACCTTATCTCCCCATAGTGATGTTTTTTAGGTTTTTGCACCCAGTTCAGACTTAGAATGGTGTTCCAAACGTTATTCCTTATTTCCTAATCTCAGAGTTACCTCTGAAGGTGAGGATGTCTAAGCCACCACCCTGGCTCTTCTCCTCTCCATCCCTGATCTTATACCCACCTAAATCAAACCCAGGTCATGGCCAAAACAGGAGTATGATAACACCAACAGGCTAGCGGTCCCAAGCTATCCCTGATATCAGAGTTACCTCTGAAGGTGAGGATGTCTGAGCTGCCTTCTTCTCCCTGCTCCTAAGCAGCCCTGATCTTACACCCCGTACCCCAGGGGAGGGGCAGAACAGCAGTGTCATTAAACCCACAGAAATAAACAAACAGGGGAAACCAAAACTCTATCTCACATCACGCTCACATAGAGATATGTCAATAAATGCATAGGAGGAAAATAACAGCAGGGAAGAAACAAGACAACAGGGTTCTCCACAACAACACCAAGCATAAAACAACACAATCACCAGCAGGACTGGGACATAGCAACTGTGAGACTGTGACCGGGGTTATCTATGATGGCCGGTATGTCTCGCCCCGGTTGTGCTCACTCCATGATAGAAAGTAACTCCACTCCAGGGTTAATGCTGTTTCCCTACAGGCTGAAGGAAGGGTTAAAAGGAAACAGGAACAAGGGCGGGTGTGCCGGGTTTGAGGGAGTGAACACAACTCCCTGAGTTCTCTGCTGGAGAGGCACATGTGTATTGTTGTGGACTTTTGTTTGGACATTAAACCGTGTGCTGTGACCCTTGGTGCCTGGATCCCGTGTCTTCTGCTGCGCAGCCGACCACGCTACCTCAAATTCGGTGGAGAATTGGCGGGCATGCCAGCCCGGTGAGGTGTAGCTTCCATTTCTGGTGACCCGGTAGCACATGTCCTGGATTCAAGCGGCTATACTACAGCCCAAACCCGGCGACGCCATGGAGGAAATACTAAAGCAGCAGCAACAGATCAATGCAAACCTGCTCCGGTCGTTGGATCATCAGCAGCAATCTTTGAAATTGCAGGAACAAAGGCACCAAGAACAGATGGTTCTCCTGGCCAAGTCGATCCGTGCCGGACCGGCAGCAACAACCCCGGGACCGGGTGACGACGGCAGCGTCCGGAAAGCGGTGAGACAAGCGTTGCAAAAGATGACCCCGGGGGATGATGTGGAAGCGTTCCTGGCGGTGTTTGAGCGGGTGGCCGAGCGGGAAAAGCTGCCGACCCCCCAGTGGGCTGAGGTATTGTCGCCCTATCTGACGGGGGAACCCCAAAAGCGTACCTGGACCTCTGTACCGAGGACGCCATAGAATTTGCGACTTTGAAAGCCGAAATACTTGCTCGGTTGGGGGTGAATACCTATGTACGGGCTCAGCGGGTAAATCAGTGGTTCTATGAGGAAGCCAAACCCGTACGCTCCCAGGCCTATGATTTTTTGCATCTCGTAAAAAAAAGTGGTTGCAGCCTGACACTCTGAGCCCGGCGCAAATGGTGGAAAGGGTAGTAGTTGATCGTTTTGTGCGCACTTTACCCGTCACCATTCAACGGTGGGTAGGACAGGGCGACCCGAGTACACTGGACCAATTAGTGTCCCTGGTAGAGCGGCATGTGGCTACGCAGGACTTGATACGGGACACTGAGACTTTGCGTACCGCCCGTCGGTCCGGCCCCTCCAAGCCTAGGGCCAAGGACCCACCGCTGACACTGGTGCAGGAGTCTGCTACCGTCCCGTCTGAGGCCGCGCCCGCCGTCCCTGAGGTCCGGAAGGTTCTGTACCCTAAACGACAACTCGTCAAGGGGGTTTCCTTCCCTATTAGATGTTGGCGGTGCCAGCGGCTGGGACATATGGAAGCCCAGTGTCCACTCACCACGGAGCCCATGGATTGTGGGGTTACCCGGCGGGGTTCAATGTATGCTCAGGTGGTGTGTACCGCTGACCTGGTCTCCCCAGAGACTGAGCCCCACTTGTGCCAAATACAGGTGAATGGATGTCCGGTTACAGGATTGTTGGATTCCGGAAGCTTAGTGACCCTTGTGCGATCAACCTTGAGGGCTAAAGTAAAGGCCACAGGACGTACCGTGGGGGTGGTTTGCATACATGGGGACCGCCGCGACTATCCCACGGGGATTGTCACCATCACAGCACCTTGCGGTCAGGTGCAACATGAGGTGGGACTTATTAACACTCTTCCCTATGACGTGATCCTAGGAAGGGATCTGCCCTATTTTTGGACTTTATGGAAGGGACCTCCTAAGTCCCCTCAGATATTGGTCAGTCCGGGACCTGAGCCCTACAATCCTGAATCCGGGACGCCTGCCGTAGGGGTCCCCATGATAGGGACAGAATGTGAACCCGATAGGTCGCCCCTAGAGGTATTGGCAGGAGAGGCTGAGACGGTCGAGCCCATCCCGGAGTTGGAGGCGTCCCCGGATACGTTTGGGACAGCCCAACTCCAGGACCCTACATTAATACATGCCCGGAGTCGGGTGACAGTAGTTGACGGGGTGGCACAGCTGCCCGGTGCCCAGGTAAGGTACCCCGATTTCGCTCTTAAGCAGGATTTACTCTACCGGGTAGATGAAATACGGGGCGTGGGGGTATAGCAGTTGGTGGTGCCCCAGCCGTATCGCCGGCGGGTCCTCGACTTGGCTCATAAACACCTGATGAGTGGCCACCTAGGGGTCAAGAAAACGCAGGAGCGAATATTGCAAAGGTTCTATTGGCCCGGGGTCTTTGGGGAGGTAAAACGGTTCTGCGAAACCTGCCCGGAGTGTCAGCTTACCGCACCCCTGGCCCACTTTCGCAGTCCGTTGGTACCGTTACCCATTATAGAAGTCCCTTTTGAACGGATAGGGATGGATCTGGTGGGGCCCCTCGTAAAGTCTGCTCGAGGGCACCAACACATCCTAGTGATCGTTGACTATGCCACCCGGTATCCAGAGGCGATACCTCTCAGACATACTGCGGCGAAGCTTATAGCTCGGGAGTTGTTTGCTGTGTTCTGCCGGGTGGGGTTGCCCAAGGAGATCCTTACGGATCAGGGGACCCCATTCATGTCTAAAGTGACCAAAGAGCTATGCCGGCTACTCCAGATCAAGCAGTTGCGCACGTCTGTGTATCATCCTCAGACGGATGGGTTAGTAGAACGATTCAATAAAACCCTGAAAACCATGCTCAAAAGGGTGATCTCCAAAGACGGTAAAGACTGGGATTTGATGCTTCCCTATTTGATGTTTGCCATACGAGAGGTGCCACAGGCATCCACGGGGTTTTCGCCTTTTGAATTGTTATACGGGCGACATCCCCGGGGATTGTTGGACCTGGCAAAGGAAACATGGGAGCAAGAGCCCACCCCCCATAAAAGTGTGATTGAACACATTTTAGGAATGCAGAACCGCATAAGCGCGGTCATGCCAATTGTGAAGGAGCATTTACAGGAGGCTCAGGCCACACAAAGCGGCCGCTACAATAGACAAGCCACCGTGCGGACCTTTAAACCCGGGGATCGGGTGTTGGTTTTAATCCCCACGGCGGAGAGTAAATTCCTGGCTCAGTGGCAAGGCCCCTACGAGATAAAGGAAAGAGTCGGGGTGGTCAACTATAAAGTATTGCAGCCCGGTAGGCGGAAACCTGAACAAATATACCATGTCAATCTGTTAAAACCTTGGCAGGAACGGGAAAGCCTGATGGTTGTTTTTTCCCCATCTCCCTCCTCTTCGGGTCGTTCACATCCGGCTCCAGCGACCTCCGGAGAGGACGAACCGGAAGTAAGGATTGGAGAAGCCCTCACCAAGACACAGAGGCGAGAGGCCAGACGGCTGGTTCAGCAGAACCCCGATGTCTTCTCCGAGCTGCCTGGTAGGACCAGTCTGATACGACATGATATTGTCACCGAGCCCCACCTGAAGGTACGCCTGAAGTCATACCGCGTGCCGGAGGCTCGAAGACAAGCCATATCAGAGGAAGTGAAGACAATGCTACGCCTGGGGGTCATCGAAAAATCCCGGAGTGAATGGGCTAGTCCCATTGTCCTAATACCAAAACCCGATGGCTCCTTAAGGTTCTGCAATGACTTTAGGAGATTGAACGAAATATCCAAGTTCGATCTCTACCCCATGCCCCGGGTGGATGAGCTGATTGATAGGCTGGGACAGGCGCGATATTTCACCACGCTCGACCTGACCAAGGGGTACTGGCAGGTGCCACTGACGGAGTCCGCCAAGGAGAAAACCGCTTTTGTTACGCCGGAGGGTCTCTTCCACTATGTTGTCTTGCCTTTTGGGTTACATGGCGCTCCGGCCACATTCCAGAGGTTGATGGACTTGGTGCTGGAACCCCACCAGGCGTATGCATCAGCGTACCTTGATGACATCATTATTTACAGCTCTGAGTGGCAGACCCACTTGGAACAGGTACAAGCGGTGGTGAACGCGCTCCGAACAGCCGGATTGACAGCCAATCCCAAGAAATGTGCGTTGGGGCTCACGGAAGCCCGCTACTTGGGCTACGTAATAGGCCAAGGAGTGATTAAGCCCCAAATTAACAAGGTTGAGGCGATCCAGAAGTGGCCTAGACCCCTGACCACGAAGCAGGTTAGGGCCTTCCTGGGTATCGTGGGGTACTACAGGAGGTTTGTAAAAGATTTTGCGGGACTATCAGCCCCCTTGACGGACCTTCTCAAAGGCAAGAAGTCCGTCATGGTGCGCTGGACTCCGCAGGCCGAGGACTCCTTCCGGGCCCTGAAGGGGGTCCTGTGCGGACAGCCCGTTCTGGTCAACCCTGATTTCCGGAAGGAGTTCATAGTACAGACTGACGCCTCGGAGGTCGGCCTGGGGGCAGTGCTGTCTCAGGTGGTTCAGGGGGAGGAACACCCCGTCACCTTCTTAAGTAGGAAGCTTACCCCTCCTGAGCGGAATTATAGCGTAGTGGAGAAGGAGTGCCTGGCGATCAAGTGGGCCTTGGAGTCCCTACGCTATTACCTGCTGGGACGGCAGTTTCGCTTGGTGACGGATCACTCTCCACTGGTCTGGATGAGGTCCGCCAAGGAACGGAATGCCCGGGTTACCCGGTGGTTCCTTTCTCTGCAGAACTTCCGGTTTACGGTTGAACACCGGGCCGGTGGGTTGCAGGGCAACGCCGATGCCTTGTCCCGCGGCCCGTGTTTGATGGCGGGAGTTCAACCCCGCACGCTTGAACTGAGGGGGGGGTATGTGAGACTGTGACCGGGGTTATCTATGATGGCCGGTATGTCTCGCCCCGGTTGTGCTCACTCCATGATAGAAAGTAACTCCACTCCAGGGTTAATGCTGTTTCCCTACAGGCTGAAGGAAGGGTTAAAAGGAAACAGGAACAAGGGCGGGTGTGCCGGGTTTGAGGGAGTGAACACAACTCCCTGAGTTCTCTGCCGGAGAGGCACATGTGTATTGTTGTGGACTTTTGTTTGGACATTAAACCGTGTGCTGTGACCCTTGGTGCCTGGATCCCGTGTCTTCTGCTGCGCAGCCGACCACGCTACCTCACACAACACACACACCAACACACCATTAGACTAAAGTCGGCATGGAAGACAGATTCCACCATCTTAAAAAGGCAGGGAGAAACTGTGATAGATTTCCAACAACATGTAATCCATGAGGTAACCAGCAGGCCAGCTGAGTTCAACTCTTGCAAGCCTGACCACTATTGAACACACAGCCTGTCAATGCCCTAGCCTGCCTGTGTAACTCAGAAACAGCAGAGAAACCACAGTGTGGAGTGTCAGAACCTGTAGTGTGAACAGCGTCTGATGCCGTCATGACACTCGGTGAGTTTTGACCAAAATTCCGTGTGACAGCACCCCAGTGAGAGCCATTCGCAGTCCTTGAATGGCTCACCTGTGGCAAAAAACAATACTCAGGCATAGGGTATCCCAAAAAAAAAATAACCTGCCCTTCCTCTAACCAGAAGCTATCTGTTTATGGCTGGCTGTATTTGGGCAGAGACCCGAACAGACCAACCATTGACTTTTCATAATGTTCTCGCGTCATGCTCATCCAAGTGTGTGACCAGTGTGAGTCGAGTAATGAGCATTTTATTGCTTGCCCATCATTAGTCACGATCCATCAAAGCAGGAAAAACAGCTCACATGGAACATGGAAAACGTCTGGGACAACAGCAGCGGAAAGAGAGGAGCAGAAAGGGTCCAGTGGGTGACCACCAGTATGTTTTCTTTTTTTATATTTTAAGACCACCATTTGTACTTTTTTAAACAAATGTAAAACCCATAATTAAAAGTAGTAATGAAAAGAAGAGACATGCTCACAAAATACTGGATGAAAGCTGAAGGCCCAGCCGTACAAAACTAATGACTATAATGAGGTGATGAGTTGTTCGCCAGAATCCGATTTGGACTCTAACTAGCGGGTCAGCAGGTGCTCGCTGTAAATGAAGGTGATAAAAATCCCACCAAGAACCCATCACTGGGATGAGCCTACAGGGTACTTTGCACACTACGACATCGCAGGTGCGATGTCGGTGGGGTCATGTCGAAAGTGACGCACTTCCTGCGTCGCTCTCGACATCGTAGTGTGTAAATCCTAGATGATACGATTAACGAGCGCAAAAGCGTCGTAATCGTATCATTGGTGTAGCGTCGGCGAATTCCATAATTACGCTGACGTGACGGTCCGATGTTGTTTCTCGCTCCTGCGGCAGCACACATCGCTGTGTGTGAAGTCGCAGGAGCGAGGAACATCTCCTACCTGCGTCACCGCGGCTCCCGTTGGTATGCGGAAGGAAGGAGGTGGGCGGGATGTTTACATCCCGCTCATCTCCGCTCCTATTGGCCACCTGCTGTGTGACGTCGCAGTGACTCCGCACGACCCGCCCCCTTAATGAGGCGGGTCGCAGGTCAGGTGAGTGCATGTGAAGCTGCCGTAGCGATAATGTTTGCTACGGCAGCTATCACAATGATATCGCAGCTGCGACGGGGGCGGGGACTATCGCGCTCGGCATCGCAGCATCGGCTTGCGATGTCACAGCGTGCAAAGTACCCCTACAGCTTTTTAAGTGTTTCTGAGCAACTTGATAAAAAAGACTAAATGCAAAAATATGACAAATGTAAAGGATATACTTGAAGTCATGTGATATTAGCAAGGCAAATAGTCCGCTGCCGGACGCATCTAATAATAGTGAATGTGGTTGTACGTAAATCCAACAAGGTTGGGTTTTGTTGACTGTCCGGTTGTAGTCACAGCAACTTTTGGGTAAAAATGTGATGGCAAACCTAATGTCATGCCACATCTATGTCATGGCGTGGACCGGGGAAAGTCTGGCATGAGCCAAAATACACCACAACAAGGGTTACAGAATGACAAACAAGGGGTACACCAGGGACACTTTAACAACAGAGGTCCCTAGGACTAGTGAGAGGGAAGA
Organism: Anomaloglossus baeobatrachus; assembly: GCF_048569485.1. Taxonomy (NCBI): domain Eukaryota; kingdom Metazoa; phylum Chordata; class Amphibia; order Anura; family Aromobatidae; genus Anomaloglossus; species Anomaloglossus baeobatrachus. The sequence goes on from NC_134360.1 coordinate 67,313,089, forward strand.
TGGACACCACTTACCTGCAACTGCACCCTGCACTCCTAGCCAGTCCCTATACAGGTTCCTCACCTGTCGCCGAACAGGAATACCTGAAGCCCTGAAAAGACCCTTACAATAGACCATGGCTAGGGAGTGGGCAGGTGAAAGATGCTAGCCACAGTGCTGCATTGAAACAACACACCAGGAAAGGAAGACAGACAGGGGGATACATAACAACAGACTGCTACAGTCAGCACCAAGACTGGAGCCACCAAAGCAACTTCAGCAGAGGGTTTTTAGCAGCTCCTTTCACCTCCAGGCTCAGCATTCAAATGACAAAGAGAATAACGGGCACCCTCTGCTGGTAGCAAAGGGTATATATAAGGACTGAGAGTGGTCCCAAACTGGAAATATCTGAGCTGGTAATTGCTTGCTGGCAAGGAATACTGACATTAACTCTTCAAGTGCCAACAGAAAGGAAAACACATTTAATATTGAGAGTCAAGTATGGAAAATGACTCTCAAGTCCTGAATCTGTCACTAGTCTCATAATGCAGAGAGACAGCCATGACAATCTATATGCTTAAACTGAATTGGTGCACAATGCCAGACGTTGACAGCTCAGCTATGTGCAATGCAGGGCATTATTATTGACGTGAAGTGGAAGAGACGAGGGTAAATGGTTGCAGGTGAATGCAAGGATCTGGTGATTCAGGAGAACAGTAGTCCTACTGTCTGTAAATGTATCACCACTAACTTCAGTATATATCTGCACACTGGTGGACACAGACAGAAAAGAAAAAGGCATTCAAGAAGAATATATGGTCCCTTTGCAGCCCAAGAGCTCATAAAAATGCAAAATTTGCACTTGCTTTGGAGATATAAATGGGCCCCTTACCTCTTGGGCCACTGTGCGGCTGGACAGGTTGCACCAATGCTATGTCCACCCCTGTATCTGCAGGTGCTTATGCCAGTTACAGTACGTAGTATTGTACCATGCTAGTGTGGCGCCTTGGACTAGCCAGGTCGTCACAGGTACTACAACATACACCCCCACCCTGAGACAGGCACATCAGCCAGAGACAAAATCCTTGTTGCCTCCCTCCAGGGGCTGATGTCCACACCAGGTGGGGTGGAGCCAGGCGGTTGGCCCCACCCACTGAGGAGTTCACAGTCCTGGAGGCGGGAGAAGGAAGCGAGTTCAGAAGAGAGTTCAGTTAGGGAAGTGGTAGGAGAGGAGCAACCGGAGGTCTAATCCGTCAGTGACCGGAACCCCAGGGGTTTCCTAACAGCCAAGACCCGATTGAAGGCAACCGTCCAACCAACAGAAGGAAATACAGCTACCGCCACAGCTAGAGTTCCAAGGGCCAGAGCCTGCGGGCAAAAGGTCTCCTCCGGCACATTTACACGCTGGGGAGCGGGTTACCGGTGGGAATCCATCGGGACCGAACACACACAAAGGTGCAGGGAAAGGCAGCCACCACTAACCGTCCAGGAGAAGCCAGAGCAGCCGGCTGCGGGACCCGTCCATCCAGCCGTTTGGTTTACCAGAGACTTTGCGTACATTTGTGGCTGAGTGAGTACAACCGTGCCGTCCGGCACCGCGCTACGCAGTCCAGGCGACCCTGCACCTTGCCAACCCTCCCTCCCCGTCATCTCACCGGGTCCCGGGACCACCAACCCCTACCCACGGAAGGGGAAAACAACATCCCAGCTGCTCCCTGCCATCGCTCCCGGGATCCCCGTCACCAGCAGCGGTGGTGCCCAACTTCACCACAACCCGTGGGTGGCGTCACGGACCAAATCCCCAAACCAAACTACGCCCTTTCACTCACGGGCGAGGAGCGCCGCTCGAGTCCCCGGATCCGGCCCACCGCTCAAGCCACCGAGCAGCCATCGCAGCAGCGCCAGACCCGAGCATTAGCGAGCGCAGCGGCGTCCTTCCCCGCCCACGACACTAGTATCACCACACACATTTCTGAAGAACAGCAGGCTCCATTATCACACCATTTGTTTCCAGCTGTAAATTTATTTTAATCAATGTGTAGCGCCCAGAGAAGGGGGTAATCGGTCCTGGGCGGTAACAAAGGGGAATGTCACTCTGGTGGCCATTACCCGGTCCCGTGCTCTGGGCCCCTTTTGTTAATGGGGGGTATTTACAGGGGAGATAAGAGTTTTTGTCATGTGATGCCACCTGCAGGTTGCGGTTAAGGATGGAGAACCGCCGCTGCTGAATGTGGGAACTCCCAGGGCTGGTGGTAGTGGCAGCTGTGATGGTAGGCCCTCCGCAGGTAGGGTTGTGCCTGGGAGTTGTAGTGGGGCAATAATGGAGACCACACCAGGTTGTCTTTAACAGTCTCTACTCACTGTGGACCCAGGGGTTGGTAGTTCAGGTCCCAGGAGGACCAGTGCCAATGTAGTGACCCAGGTTGCTCTGTCCTCGGCACTCTCTGTAGATTGAGTCCCCGTAGCATGGAGCATTTGGGGACCCCGACTGTCCCTTGTGGGGTACAGTCTCCTGCTCCGTACGGTGGGCAGTGCGGACCCTGCGGGGAGGTAAGTGTCCGAACTCCGATCCTAGTTTACTGCTGATGCCCCCGGATTATTTGGTTCAGTGAAGTCTGTGAAGGTGTCCTCACCGGGCAGGTATTTGCCATACAGTGTAAAACTTGCGCTTGACCTAGGGCCCTGTGCCCCGTGCATGCTCCGGTCCCAGCGGTATCTCGGTACACGTCCTGTCGACATCTCTCCTGTGCCCTCGGGGTCACCGTTACACGGACACAGCTCAGGCACGTTCGCACACCTCTCCTGTGTGCTCCCAACTCTCGACTCCTCTCCAACTGATGGACCCCTCCCACCAGGCTGACTATACTCAGGGACTCGTTCCCATGGCAAACATTCCCTTACGTGGTTAACCCTCTATGCCAAGTGTGGAGAGGAGAACTAGGATTTAGATTGTGTTTTGGTGGAATCGGCACTGGTACTCCAGGTCCCAGGAGGTAGGTCCTGCATCACCAAGAGGATGCAGTTCCTTGTAGTGACCTGAAGGTCTCAGGGGTGCTACAAATGTAACAGAGAAATATTGGAGTCAATTGATTAAACGGGCATTCTGCACTCCAGTCATAAGGAAGTGCTCATCGGAATACGATGGGACAAATTTACTTAGAAAAGCTACTCAAGTCAAAGACACAACACAAGCCTTAATGACCAGGGTGGCGAAACCTGGCACAATTGGTGCCTCTTCTATCTTCTATGTATGATGATTGTTAGCATGTCATGTGTCTCATTAGTGTTACAAGGTCTCAGGTGTGAATTGGGACCAGGGGTGTTACATTTGGTGTTATCGCTCACACACTCTTTCATACTCTCACTGGAAGTTCAACATGGCTCCCCATAGCAAAGAATTATCTGAGGATCGGAAAAAAAGAAGTTTTGCTCTACATAAAGATGGCCTAAGCTATAAGAAGACACAAATACCCTGAGACTGAGCTGCAGCACAATGGCCAAGACTATGAAGTGGATTAAGACACAGGATGTGTGGCGCCCTGGACAAGCCAGGGGCCACAGGTAACAACACACACACACCCACCCTCAGCAGTTCACAGCAGACATCCCCAGTGAGACCTGATTTCTTCCCTCAGGTTCAGACAGACACACCAGGTGGGCGGAGTCAAGCAGATAGGCACGCCCACCGAGGAGTCTAGCTGGCCTGAGGCAAAAACCAGCTCAGACAAGTCCACGCAGAGGAAGAGAGAGGAGGTCTGCAGAGAGGCAGACGCAGACTGGGGCCTAGGTTTGAGCATAGGTCTCTCGTGTAGCCAGTGAGGCAGACGGTAGTGGCCGTCTGCAGGAGCCGGGAAGACAGTCTTGGTGGAACCGTAGGTAGCCGGGGCTGGGCGGTGGCCCACCGGTACTGAACCGGGGAGCCAGCTGGAAACCGGAGCGCAGGAGGAGCGTACACGAAGGTGAAGGAAAGGACTTACACTACCAACCTGGGGTCAGGGGAAAAACGCCGCAGCCATCTGTGGGACCCGTCCATCCAGCCATTTGTTTGACCAGAGACTCCGTGTAAATTACTGGCTGAGTGAGTACCACCGTGCCGTGCGACACAGCGCTGCCCCCGCGACCCTGCACTTCACCAGGCCCCGTAACCCGCCTGTCATCCCCAACCCTCACTCGGGCCCCAGGACAACCAACCCCCCTACCCACGGAGGGGAGAACCAACATCCAAGCTGCTCCCTGTCATCACTCCCGGGATCCCCGTCCAGAGCAGCGGTGGTGTCACAACTTCACCACAACCGTGGGTGGCGTCACGGACAATATCCCCAAACCACACACCACCCCCCTTTCACTCACGGGCGACGAACGCCGCTCGAGTCCCCGGGATCCGGCCTACCGCTCGAGCCACCACCGAGCAGCAGCAGCAGCAGCAGTAGCCGGACCCGAGCAGTGGGTGAGCGCAGCGTCCCCTCCTCCGCCCGCGACAACTTGGCGTCACGAACAGGATCTTACCGCTCTGCCGTCTGGTAGAGGTGCGTCTTGTGACCGCCGGAGGTGTCCCTTCGAAAATTTTTAGAAGCCGCCATTTTGGGCGCGAAAAGTCCCCGCTTGAGCGTCTTCCCGAGTAGTGGAGGCGCGAAAGTCGAAACCCCACCCCTGTAGAGGAGGAGCCGGAAAAAGACTAAGGGGGACGGATGGCGTCTAGCCGCATGTGAACCGCGGCTGTGGAAGCAGGGACGCCAGGACTCTGCAAGTATTTGGTTCCTGAAGCACCGCTGCACGGGATGTCCCGTCCATCTGCCACCGCTGAAACCTCAGCGCCCATGCCCGCGGCCAACGCCCCGACCGACCCGTTACCCCTGTCACCAGTAGCGGAGCTCGCAGCGTCTGTGAGGGAGGCCCCAGGCCTTACCTTCGTCACCACCCCGCCACCGGTCCCGGCTTCCATCCCGGCCGCACCGCTGATGATGACGGCCCCGGCAGTCCGCCCGGCCGCGACGGAGATGACGACGGCTCCGGCAGTCCGCCCGGCCGCAACGGCAGCGAAGTAACCGTCCCATTCACAAATCTTGGCCTGTTCCTGGACTGGGGTCAAGGGGTGCTGCCCACTTCTTAGGGGCAGCATCAGGGCCAGGTTGTTTGGGTGGGTGACTGAAGGACCCGTTCCTTTGGTATTATTAAAAGTGTATTGTTGTTGCAATGGTTGAGGTGATATGCCTCCCGTAAGGGAAGTTGTATGAAAAAAATGCATGTGTGAAAATGTTTAAAAAAGTTTTATTCTTTTTCAGTTCGTGAAAAATAAAACCGGTGATGGACAGGCAGCCCGCGGACGGTCTGCATTTTACTAAGGGGGAATGTGGCGCCCTGGACAAGCCAGGGGCCACAGGTAACAACACACACACCCCCACCCTCAGCAGTTCACAGCAGACATCCCTGAGACCTGATTTCTTCCCTCAGGTTCAGACAGACACACCAGGTGGGCGGAGTCAAGCAGATAGGCACGCCCACCGAGGAGTCTAGCTGGCCTGAGGCAAAAACCAGCTCAGACAAGTCCAGGCAGAGGAAGAGAGAGGAGGTCTGCAGAGAGGCAGACGCAGACTGGGGCCTAGGTTGGAGCCTAGGTCCCTCGTGTAGCCAGTGAGGCATACGGTAGTGGCCGTCTGCAGGAGCCGGGAAGACAGTCTTGGTGGAACCGTAGGTAGCCGGGGCTGGGCGGTGGCCCACCGGTACCGAACCGGGGAGCCAGCTGGAAACCGGAGCGCAGGAGGAGCGTACACGAAGGTGAAGGAAAGGACTTACACTACCAACCTGGGGTCAGGGGAAAAACGCCGCAGTCGTCTGTGGGACCCGTCCATCCAGCCGTTTGTTTGACCAGAGACTCCGTGTAAATTACTGGCTGAGTGAGTACCACCATGCCGTGCGACACAGCGCTGCCCCCGCGACCCTGCACCTCACCAGGCCCCGTAACCCGCCTGTCATCCCCAACCCTCACTCGGGCCCCGGGACAACCAACCCCCCTACCCACGGAGGGGAGAACCAACATCCAAGCTGCTCCCTGTCATCGCTCCCGGGATTCCCGTCCAGACCAGCGGTGGTGTCACAACTTCACCACAACCGTGGGTGGCGTCACGGACAATATCCCCAAACCACACACCACCCCCCTTTCACTCACGGGCGAGGAACGCCGCTCGAGTCCCCGGGATCCGGCCTACCGCTCGAGCCACCACCGAGCAGCAGCAGCAGCAGTAGCCGGACCCGAGCAGTGGGTGAGCGCAGCGTCCCCTCCTCCGCCCGCGACAGATGCACTCAGAACAGGCCTCACCATGGTCAACCAAAGTTGAGAGCACGTGCTCAGTGTCATATCCAGAGGTTCTTTTTACATAATAGATGTATGAGCGCTGCCAGAATTGCTGCAGAGGTTACAGGAGTGGTGGGGTCTTCCTGTCAGTGCTCAGCCCATATGCTGCACACTGCATCACATTGGTATACATGGCTGTCCTCCCAGAAGGAAGCCTCTTCAAAAGATGATGCACAAGAAAGCCTGCAAGCAGTTTGCTGAAGACAAGCAGACTAAGGACATGGATTACTGGAACCAAGTCCTGTGGTCTGATGAGAACAAGATAAACTTACTTTATTCAGATGATGTCAGGCATATGTGGCAGCAACCAGGTGAGGAGGACAAAGACAAGTATGTGTGTGACGCCCTGGCTGGGCCAGGTAGTCACAAATAGGGCCCCACCTTTCCCTCACAGGTGACATCAGCCAACCTTAAAACCCTAGTCACCTCCCTCGGGGCTTAATAGACACACCAGGGGGTGGAACCATGCGGTTTGAAGACACCCACCTAGGAGTTTTAGACAGCCCGAGGGCGGGAACGTAGTCAGTTCAGTTCAAGACAGTGCAGTTGTCGAGTTCAAAGAGAGTGGAGGTCAGGCCTGTGTCTCATAGAAGAGATAAGCCTGGCTCACTATCTGGTTGGGTGCTCTGGAGAAAAAATAGCCACTTGATAAACAAAATGTAGCTCCGGCACACCTTAGAGAATAAAATTGCAGAAAGTCTTGGGTGGTGCTGAATGAATGTTTATTAAACATTAGGCCTTTCCTTCAGGCCTGTGTCTCAGGCCTGAAGGAAAACTGACAGGTACCAGGGTAGGAGCCCTGGTGCCTTTGGCTAGAAGTCAGATGGCGGTCTCCGTCTGCAGGAGCCGGGAAGACGGCTCGGTGGAACCGAGGTGGACCGGGACACAGTTGTAGCCCGCCGGTACCGACCCGGGGAACCGACTCGGAAACCAGAGCACATAGGGGGGTACCAGACCCTGAAGCTAGGTCCAGAAGTGACTGGAACTGGTTAATTAACTTATTGCGGCCAGGACTAGAGGTCCTGTCCCACCCAAAGTCCCGATTGAAGGCAACAGCCCACCGAGGAGGATAAAAGGCCTCCGCCACGGCTCAGAGATCCCACGGGCCAGCGTCTGTGGGCAAGGGCTCCTTAGGCGACAGCCAGCAGGGAGCGGACTCCTGGAGTTGCAAGCACAGGCAGTCCACCGTTCTAAAACAGGTGCAGGAAAAAGACAGAGACCACCAGCTGGGTGGGGGAACCAGAACGCAGCCGGCTGCGGGCACTGAGCACCATCACCTTGGTTTACCAGAGACTCGTGTGTTTTCTTAATAGCGAGTACACCAGCACACTGCGGTCGCCCATCTAACTGCACCACCAAACCCCAACGGGTCCCGGGGCCACCATCCTTGCCCACGGAGGGGTTAACTACTTGCTGCACAACATCTCCCCCGGGTGCCCCGTAACTGCAGCAGTGGTGTTCAATATCACCACATACCGTGGGTGGCGTCACAAACCTAGTATGGCCCAGCCCATACATATATGTTCATCAAACCCCCCTTTTCATTCGGAGTGTCCGTGGGATCCCCCGGGTCCGGAGACCCTCGAGCCACCCACCAGAAGGTCCAGACCTGAGCAGCGGCAGGCTGCTAGCACGGGGGCGGCACACCCTGAAACTTTGGTGTCACGAACAGGATACTTACCCATCCACTTACCTTGTGGAAGTGCGCCTTGTATTGAAGTCAGCGGTAATCCGTTGAAAAACTTCCAGAAACCGCCATCTTGCCGCCATCTTTTGGCGCGAAGATTCACGACCAGGGTCTTCTTCCCCGCGAAAAGAGCGAGAAAGCTGAAGCACCTCCCACTGGGAACACAGCCGAAAAGCAAAGCCGGAAGTCGCAAAATGAAACTTACTGGCCAGAAAGAGGTGTGCCAGGAAAAGACCAAGGGGGCGCGGGTGAGGATTCTGCGACATGTGACCGAGCAGATAAAGGGCAGGGACTCCAGGACCCGGTGAGAGCAACATGGCCGATTAGTCCAACAAGCCGGAGTGCAGGAGCTCGTGCCCGGGACCGCGGCGTGGGTAGAAGCCCAGACTGCACGGATGTGTCGCCGGATCCAGGCGCAGGCGCGCTTTATGCTGGAGCAGTGGATGGCCGAGATGGAGTGGCTGGCTGCGGCCGTACAGGCACGCGAAGTGGAGGCAACCTTAGAGGAGCGGGTAAGCGACTCCCGCCCCTATGTTCCCGAGGGTTCGGCCGATCAGGCTGAGGGACCCAGTCTGCCCCTGCCCTCTATATTGCCTCCCTCGCCATCCGTACCGGTTGCTGCTGACCCCCAGCTCGGTCCGCTGTCATCAACACCGGCAGTGGAGTCTGTCCCACAGGCCCGCGAGGACCAGCCCGAGGAAGCCGCCAACTGCCAGCCCGTCACCGCCCCAGCACCGATCCCGGCTCCACGTGTCACCCGCACCCGGAAGGTGCCCCGACTTGCTCAAGACCCGTTACCGGCCCCAGAAGAGGCCGCGCCTGAGACAACAATGGCTCCGGCATTCCGCCTAGCCAAGGTGGAGGTGATCCCTGACCGGACGCCAGCCCAGCGGACAAAGCTGGCCGCTCCCAGGTTCCAAGCCTCGGCTGAGGCGTCGCAGGGCTGCAGCTGTCAAGCAGCCGAGCAGGCCATGACACAGCGGGGTCCCCCAGTGCAGAAAGTGTCGGTCGTGGCTGGCACGGGGGAACTCCGGCTGGGCCCGACCCCCGCGCAGAGCGAGTTGGAGCAGGCCGCAGACGCTCCATATTGGGAGCGGCAGCAGCGCCAGCTGGGCCGGGAAATCGCAGCCCGTGAAAAGAGGAAGGCGGAGGTCTTATCCCGGATCATTCAGGAGAAAGACAATCTGCGGAACGCCACCTACCGGGTGAGGGGCCCGACATACGAAGGCCAGGTCCGGCAGTTTGACCCCCAACGAGGATGGGGTTTCATCTTCGATCCGGGCCTGGAGGCCGAGATTTTTGTGTCCCGGAGGGACGTGTACCCGCATCTCGCTATCGGCCATCCCGACCGGGACCTGGAACCCGGGGAGCTGATTGGGTCTTGTAAATAGCCCCAGACCACCCTTTTCATCTTCCTGCAGTCTTGGCACTTTGGGCAAAATTTAGCCATTTTCACTGACAGTTGTACTCATTTCTGTGATATACTGTGCCTCCTCTTTCGTCCATCTTTGTCCTACTTCTTCTGAAGCCGCGGTGCAGTGCATGATGGGTCCGACATCATCCACACTCGCCAGCATTCAGGTCCTGAGCAGACGCACTTTGATCTGCCCTGAGCAGGGCAGATCAAAGTATTGTAGTGCGCCTGCGCAGGACCGGCAAGTGTGTATGACGTAGGATGCATCATGCACACAGGCTTCAGAAGGAGGACGAAGATGGCCGAAAGAGGAGGCACCGGCACCGGAGGACGAAGACGCTCATTTGAGGTACATCCACTGCAGCGGGAGTATTTAAAGTAATTTTTATGTTCAACACAGCGGCCTGGGCTCTCATATACAGCATGTTAGAATGCTGTATATAAGAGCCCAGTGGTGGTGGCCGCAGCTTATAGGCTAAAAAACTGGTGACAGGTTCCCTTTAAGGTGATGAGAATGTATCACATGACTATATACTGACTTAAAGGGAACATGTCATGTTGATATTGGTATCTGATCTGCAGGCAGGATGTTAAAGAGCAGGAGGGGCTGATGAGATTAAAATACATTTTTGTGTAAAATGTTTCTGCAAACTTTGTATTTGATTCATTGAAATCCCTGGTGTTTGTATGCATGAGTCCAGTGGGAGGGCTGTCCAGGCAGAGATAGCTGTCAGTCACTGAGTAGACCCGCCCACTGGACTCCTATAGTTACAAACAGCAGGGATTTTAATGAAAAAAAAAAACAAGTTATACCCAATCTTTTCCTACAAACCTATATATCATGCTGCTGAGCTTCTCCTTCTCTACATCGGGCAATAGAACTGCATGTACAATGTGATAGGCTCATTTTACTTGTCAATATACAGTATATTTGTGTGGCGCCCTGGACAAGCCAGGACGTCACAGGTACTACATCAACACACCCCACACCCCGGCTAGGCACACCAAAGTCAAACACAAATCCTTGTTGCCTCCCTCCAGGGGCTGATGTCCACCCCAGGGGGTGGGCCAGGCAGTTGGCCCCGCCCACCGAGGAGTTCACAGTCCTGGAGGCGGGAAAAGGAGTGAAATTAGTTTTAGAAAGTGATGTGGTAGTAGAGGAGACTGACCGTGTCCGGTGCGTGGCCCGGGCACATACAGCAAGGTTGGCAGACAGTGGTGACCGTCTGCAGGAGAGGCTGATTGGAGTGAACCGTAAGGACCGGGGACGTGTGGTGGCCCGCCGGTACTGGATCGGGGAGTGAAGGGAAGCCAGCACCATTTGGCAGGGCCTACGGACCCCGACTAGGCTAGGAGTCGCCGTAAAACTGGTCAAATCCGTTAGCGAAGGGAACCTCCGGGGTTTCCCAGCAGTCAAGACCTGATTGAAGGCAACAGCTCACACCGTAAAGGGAAACACAGTCACCGCCAAGGCTACAGTCCCCAGGGCAGAGCCTGCGGGCAAAAGGGGCTCCCTCAGCATCCATCCAAGCTGGGGAGCGGGTTACCGGTGGGAAGCCATTGGAACCGTAAGACAGTCACCATCAACCTACCGGGAGGAGAACAACCGCAGCCGTCTGTGGGACCCGTCCATCCAGCTGTTTGTTTGACCAGAGACTCCGTGTAAATTACTGGCTGAGTGAGTACCACCGTGCCGTGCGGCACAGCGCTGCCCCCTCGACCCTGCACCTCACCAGGCCCCGTAACCCGCCTGTCATCCCTAACCCTCACCGGGGCCCCGGGACAACCAACCCCCCTACCCACGGAGGGGAGAACCAACATCCAAGCTGCTCCCTGTCATCGCTCCCGGGATCCCCTTCCAGAGCAGCGGTGGTGTCACAACTTCACCACAACCGTGGGTGGCGTCAAGGACAATATCCCCAAACCACACACCACCCCCCTTTCACTCACGGGCGAGGAACGCCGCTCGAGTCCCCGGGATCCAGCCCACCGCTCGAGCCACCACCGAGCAGCAGCCGGACCCGAGCAGTGGGTGAGCGCAGCGTCCCCTCCTCCGCCCGTGACATTTGCATCATCCATTGTTGTTGTGAATTGAGAGTTTATGCAGTAAGTAGTAAAACCTAAAGATCCAATGCGAAAAAAAAATTTTTACAAAACTTTTGCAGTGTCACAATATAAGAATGTATCTGTGATTACAAATCCTACACATTTGTCTGAAAAATCTGCCCATCTCTAGCTGCATCTTCTCTGTATCCCAGGTCTGCAACACCATTCAAGGCAAGTCAGGATGCTTTCCTTGTCACTCTCCCTCTCCCGCCCTGAGTCTCCTTTTAAGGCCCTCTCATGTCTTTTGGGCTCCTTAATCCCCCACTAAATTTATCAGCATTCGAAACATGGCCAAGCCTGAGGCTAAATTAGAACTTGGAGCCATTGGGAAGTAGGATCAGGTATAATTGTATGTCTAGTGGCCAGAGAGCTGTCCAGCACCACGGCAGAAGTGTCCCGGAGTCTGCAATCATTGGTCTGCCAAATGTCATTCTAGTCCACACTCGGTACATTAGTGTTATATCATAGGACGTGAAGACCAGACGCCCGGCATTTGTTCTGAAGCATACTCATTTTCATTAAGAAACGGCAGACCGGCCAAGATTTATATACACACAACTACTGTAAATATTCCAGAAAAGGCTGTCCAGCTTTAAAGAAAATTGTTAAATGTGCTTAAAGGGTATTACGATCTGCAAGATCCTATCCCAGTATGTAGTAGGAACAATATTAGCAAATACCTCCAATTAGAAATGTAGTATAGCTCTCTTGATTAGCTATGTCACTTACCTCATCTGCACGACATTGCAGAATGTTAGGTTTCCATGGTTATGATAAATGAAGAAGGTGATCGAGCTGAGTGATCAGGTGATTTATTCAGTGCAGTTCAGACAATGCATAGAGACGTTGTTAACGCGTTTCTGGCTTAACGCCCTTAATCAACAGTAATAATAATAGTTGATTAAGGGCGTTAAGCCAGAAATGCGTTAACAACGTCTCTATGTATTGTCTGAACTGCACTGAATAAATCACCTGATCACTCAGCTGGATCACCTTCTTCATTTATCGTTGCTCTGCGGCCAGGGCAGGGCCGGATCCGAGTCTGAGGCACAGTAACGTCAGACATGGGTGAGCTGGATTCCTATACAAGTTTCCATTATTATGACCACTAGCAACTAACTGACTATGCGTGGTGGTAACCATGGACACCTAAGGTCCTGCAATGCCCTGCACATGAGGTAAGCATTATGGCTATATCAGGAGAACTATACTACATTTCTAATTGGAAGTATTTGCTAATATTGTTCTTACTACATACTGGGATAGGATCTTGGAGATGGGAATACCCCTTTAAATTAGGACGTCAAGTAACTTCCTAAATATAGTTCATGTCTCATCTGTAGCTACAAGCTCTGGACCCAACAGGTCTCCTTTCCGACAGAGGACAACTTTCCCAGTTTCGGCACAGGGTCAATGCTGTGTGTGAAGGGTCTTGCTAAGCCAGTCCCTTTTTTTAATCATAGCTAATGTATACACAGATAAAGGGGCTGGTTTAGTTATTAAAATGTGCAGTCAGCCAGCCCTCCTCTCACAGAGTGCTGGTCATGTGCCAGAATAGAAAAAGCTGGGCACAAACCAGAAGAGGACGCGCTGCGGACAAGTCCAAGAGCTCCTAGCTGAAGATCAAGCACATTTTCAATGTAACCCGTATTAGAAAGATGCATAATTTTCTAATTTAAGCACAATTAACACCTTTTTTTAACTGGATAATCCCTTTAAACACACAAGAATTTATAAAAGGCTATGCAATTGTCACGGGGTCCTTCTCCCATATCACACAATCAACAGAGCAAAAGATGGCTGCTAAATCCAATATGCATTTATTCCAAGCAAATCAAATGGGTCCATAACATAAGATAATCCACAAAACAGAGGGTAAAATTAATCCAGTAACACAAATATAGTCCGGTAAGCGATAAATGTCCAGGTCTCTCTCTGAGAAGTGTCAGCTTCTACCAGAGGATTAATCTTCCTGCTTCATTCTTGAAGTTCTCCAACAGACTGCCTGAATCTCCCAGGTAAGCAGAGAGTTTACAGTAGGTGGATCTCACGCCCCTCCCCCGACTTAGGAACAAAAGGCTGGCAGGGGAGGAATTAAACTTGCAAATGGGACAATGTACACATAAAGAATACAGAATGGATAGTGAACCACGCCCAAACATTAACCCACACAAAATGGTATACAATCCACAATATTCCACCATCACAACCTCTCCCTCCTTCTGAATAAGTGAGTATGCCATGAGGTCTACACAGACGTCTGGCCATCTCACTTAAGTCCATGTTGCTCAGCTGTGGATAGTCTATGGTTCTTCTTGCCGGGACAGTCCATCAGCGTTCTTGTGTTGGCTTCCACACTTTTATTGGATGAAAAAGCTGTAAATAGTCCCTTGTACAGCAGTAGGGTTGGAAGGACAAGTTTTCCTTTGTGTCCTCCTTCACTCAAACTATGTTTCCTGCACCCACAAATCGACATTGTAAATCTTCCACATAATTTCCTAGGAGAATATCTGCAGGCAGGCCGCTCATCACCCCAACCACACATTACTTGATCCCAAAGCCAAAGTCCAGATCTACAGTCGCCTTTGGGATAGTCCTCCTTTGTCCTCCAGCCAGTTCAATAACAATCCCTGGTCCATGATGTATTGCCTCTGGCCGAACCACTCGGGGATCAGCTATTGTGAGAAATGCCTCGGAGTCACACAATCCAATAACTCTGTCCATCCAGCACAACCTCCTGTAGTTGCTTCCTCTGATGGTAGTTCGGCTGTAGACAATGAACAGGTCGATTTGGTGCAAGGTCATTCCTCAATCGACTAGCAGGGCAAGTTTTTTGCAAATGCCCAGGTTGCCCACATCGATAACATCTTCTCTGCGTCGTGCTCCTTCCAATGTGCATTCTGGAGAAGGCAGTAGGAGAATCTGGTGACAAAGGTCGGAGGCCATACACTCCAACAGGGGCATCTATGGTGCAGGAGTCAGTGGTACACTCCTGGGGAGGTGGTGGTAACTCTTCCTCAGGCGGAATGGAATGCACAAAATGCAGCGGACGAGATAGAGCTGTGTGGGGGTCCCTCTGAATCCTTGCAGGACAACTGGATTGCAGGTGCCTAGGTTGTCCACACCCATAACATCTCCTCTCTGTGATTCTCCCAGGGCGTAGTCAGAACTGTTGGGGCCCAGGATTGGGAGCCATGGTTGTCATCGGCATGCTGCTGGGTGAAGGGGTAGATATAACCGGAGAGGCCAGGGGTGCCGGAGCAGGCTGTGGCTTATTGTCCAGAAGCGTTCTCCATTTCGGTCGGATAGTAAGGGCCTCATCAGCCAGGGCTGCAGCTCCATCCAAGGTGCACGGCGTGCGCTCTCTGATCCATTCCCACATTTCTGAGGGACACTTGTACAGAAATTGTTCTATAAGAAATACCTGCATAATGTCTTCCACAGTGAAAGCGTCTTCCGCTTCCAGCCATCTCCGATATGCCTGGGACATCTTATGAGCATACATCCTAAACTATCCTCCCGTGGTGCATGGGAGGTCTCGGAACTGTGCCCTATGTGAGTCTGGGGTGATGGCATGGTAATCCAAGATAGTTCGCTTTACAATGTTGTAATCCCAGTTCTGCTGTGAGTCAATGGTGCGATAAGCCTCTGCCAGGCTTCTGTTCAGGAGTCCCACTAACAAACTCATCCAGCCAGAGTGGGAAACCTCCATCATGACACACTGCTGCTCAAAGTCCTTGAAGAACCCTTCCACATCTCCGGAAGCCTCATCAAATAGCTTGAAGTCCACCCGGTTTACACTCCAACTCACATTACTCCCTCTGTCAGACTCCATTGCTTTTTGTCTCCTCTGTGCTCAGCAAGCAGCCTGCTCCTTATATTCTTGAGATACACCGGGGCTAAGAGCTGCCATTTCTTTTTCGAACCACACCACCCACTGGCTTTTTGGGGCAGGGATCCCCGTCCCCAGTGTTTGTCCGTCAGACATCTGGGAGGAGGTGGACTGACTCTCACCTACAAGTAGATCAATTAAGGCTTCTTTAATCAGTCCCTGGTAGCTAAGGCCCAGATCTCTGGCTCTCTCCTTTAGACTGGATGCAGTCCAGTTTCTGTACTCACTCTGTTGGTGGATCTCCATTAGGCTGCGCTCTGTTGATCCCACTGCTGCCACCAGTTGTCACGGAGTCGTTCTCCCATATCACACAATCAACAAAGCGAGAGATGGCTGTTCAATCCAATAAGCATTTATTCCAAGCAAATCAAATGGGTCCATAACATAAGATAATCCACAAAACAGAGGGTAAAATTAATCCAGTAACACAAATATAGTCCGGTAAGCGATAAATGTCCAGGTCTCTCTATGAGAAGTCTCAGCTTCTACCAGAGGATCAATCTTCCTGCTTCATTCTTGAAGTTCTCCAACAGACTGCCTGAATCTCCCAGGTAAGCAGAGAGTTTACAGTAGGTGGATCTCACGCCCCCTCCCCCGACTTAGGAACAAAAGGCTGGCAGGGGAGGAATTAAACTTGCAAATGGGACAATGTACACATAAGGAATACAGAATGGATAGTGAACCATGCCCAAACATTAACCCACACAAAATGGTATACAATCCACAACATTCCACTATCACACAATAATTAAAAATTTGCAACCTCTTACTTTTCTTGTCACTTGAAAAGTCGTTGGATAGTTAAAAGGGCCACCAATGGTCAGATTAATTTATTGTATTGCTTGCAGCCTTTTTGATAAAATCATAGTTTTCTCTTCTGCAAATCTAGCAGTTCTCTGAATGCTGAGCTCTATAACCCCGCCCACAGTTTTATCTGCTGCAGATCTACCAGTTCTCTGAATGCTGAGCTCTGTATAACCCGGCCCACAGTTCTACCTGCTTCAGATCTACCAGTTCTCTGAATGCTGAGCTCTATAACTCCGCCCACAGTTATATCTGCTTCAGATCTACCAGTTCTCTGAATGCTGAGTTCTATAACTCCAGACAGTTTTATCTGCTGCAGATCTACCAGTTCTCTGAATGTTGAGCTCTATAAACCCGCCAACAGTTTTATCTGCTGCAGATCTACCAGTTCTCTGAATGCTGAGCTCTATAACCCCGCCCACAGTTTTATCTGCTGCAGATCTACCAGTTCTCTGAATGCTGAGCTCTATAACCCCGCCCACAGTTTTATCTGCTGCAGATCTACCAGTTCTCTGAATGCTGAGCTCTATAACTGACACAGCATACTGACGTTATCAGGGCGTGCGTGCATGTGCCATTGAGAAAGTGCCTGGCAGGGAGCAGAGGAAATCTTCCTGCATTCCACTGTCTGCACTATGCGAAGCTACAGGATCGATCCATGACTGGCACGCTGCTTGTCATGAGGGCAATATGGCCAAGGGCCCCCGGGAGCCTCGGGCTCCGAACAACAGGCCACTTTGCCCTCATTATTAACCAGCCAGCATAGGCCCCCTTCATCTTTGGGCACCGATGCAGCTGGTTAATAATTGAGGGCAATAATGAGGGCATGAAGACAAAGGGGGGGGAAAGTGATGCCTCTGTCCTGCTGTCTGCTTGAAATGTTTTTAAATATAAAGACTCCAAGATGGGTCTCCAAGTTTTTTCTTGTCTTCACTGGCAGGGGTGTGGGAGCAAGAGTCGTAATCCTGTCACTCATCCACCTCTTGGTTTTTAAAATTTAAATGCAAGGCCACATCCTGTGTATTGATTGCTTGGACCATACTTGACTGCTGTGCAAAGACACTATGGGGAAATTAGGGAGGAGGGGGGGCACTTGATGACACTGTCCTGCTGTCTGCCTGAAATGTTTTTAAATATCAAGACTCCAAGATGAGTCTCCAACTTGTTTCTTGTCTATACTGGCAGGGATGTGGGAGCAAGAGGCCTAATTCTGTCACTCATTATTTCTTGAATTTTAAAATGAAAAAAAAAAATGCCAGGCCACATCCTGTGTGTTGCATGGACCATACCTCACTGCGGTGCAAAAACACTATAGGGAAATAGTGTGTGTGTGGAGGGGTGGGGGGGGCAATTGATTCCACTATCCTGCTGTCTGCCTGCTGAAATATTTTTCAATATCAAGACTCCAAGATGGGTCTCCAAGTTGTTTCTTGTCTGAACTGGCAGGGGTGTTGGAGCAAGAGTCCTAATCCTGTCACTCATCCACCTCATGGTTTTTTAAAATGGAAATGCAAGGCCACACAGTGCTTGCCTGGACCATTCCTCACTGCTGTGCAAAAACACTATAGGGAAATAGTGGGGGGGCAATTGATGCCACTGTCCTGCTGTCTGCCTGAAATGTTTATAAATTTCAAGACTCCAAGGTGGGTCTCTAAGTTGTTTCTTGCCTGAACTGGTAGAGGTGTGGGAGCAAGAATCCTAATCCTGTCACTCATCCACCTCCTGGTTTTTAAAATGGAAATGCAAGGCCACATCCTGTGTGTTGCATGGACCATACTTCTCTGCTGTGCAAAGACACTATGGGGAAAAGGGAGAGGAGCAATTGATGCCACTGTCCTGCTGTCTGCCTGAAATGTTTCTAAATTTCAAGACTCCAAAATGGGTTTCTAAGTTGTGTCTTGTCTGTACTGCCAGAGGTCCGCCACTGAATTTCATCATTCATTTTACAAGCTGTCCGGTATATTAGTATATCAAGGCATAAGTAAATTTGTGAATATAATATTTGCACGTAGTTGATTTGTGGGACCCGAAATTCAATATAAATGGTGGACCCCTGCCACCCCAGTCTTACACTGGTTGAAACCTATGTTATCTCCTGAGTTGTATCATCAGTAAAGGTCGTCTATGGACAGATTAGCAGCTATGTCTTGAAATTGTACCAGTGACATCTTGCAGGCGCCAACTAAGGAGTCTGATTATTCCAAAGTACAATGAAGATGTTATTCTACATATCATACAATGACACAATTTGCTGATTCGTAGATGAGGAGGAGGCTGCTATTTCAACCACTTGGACACGCTCTGTCTATATATAAGTCTCGGAGCAGGTGTTTTCATCTGTACTCTGCCAACAGACAACTACTATTGGCAGTGGTCACATCACAGCGGCTCATGTGAGCAGCAGCGCGTTCTACTGAACATACAAAAAAAAAAACGGAAAAAGCCAGAAGCGTCAATACATTTTATAGGTCCAGGAGATAACGACCTTGTAAAATTACTGTTATAAAAAATGAGTTATGCATTCAGCTCGGCATGCCAAAATAATTATTTGTCATCTTGTCTCAAAGACAAAGGTACTCCATTAAAAATCTGATATTATCTGCAGCCTGAGAAAGGGAATGACCTGACTTATGGGGGTTATCTAACTTAACAATATTAATTAAAATAACAAATCAACCAACCAATGGCCCCTCAATCTAGAACTGACACTCCATTTGTCTGATGAACAAGTGCTTTGCTTTCTTGTTGGATGATTGTTTTAGGTTCATATAAACAAACTACAAGCCAGTTTAAAAATCCTTATTATTGGTAACACATCCCAAATGAGCAAGTGATATGCTGCCGATAACACGATATTCTAGAGGCAGAGAACAATTAACGATCATTCATAAAATACAGAAAACTTTTCGGTTTATCTAACCAGGCCAGTAAACGACCACCGATCAGCTTGTATATACAGTGCCTACAAGTAGTATTCAACCCCCTGCAGATTTAGCAGGTTTACACATTCGGAATTAACTTGGCATTGTGACATTTGGACTGTAGATCAGCCTGGAAGTGTGAAATGCACTGCAGCAAAAAAGAATGTTATTTCTTTTTTTTTTTTTTTTAAATTGTGAAAAGTTTATTCAGAGGGTCATTTATTATTCAACCCCTCAAACCACCAGAATTCTGTTTGGTTCCCCTAAAGTATTAAGAAGTATTTCAGGCACAAAGAACAATGAGCTTCGCATGTTTGGATTAATTATCTCTTTTTCCAGCCTTTTCTGACTAATTAAGACCCTCCCCAAACTTGTGAACAGCACTCATACTTGGTCAACATGGGAAAGACAAAGGAGCATTCCAAGGCCATCAGAGACAAGATCGTGAAGGGTCACAAGGCTGGCAAGGGGTACAAAACCCTTTCCAAGGAGTTGGGCCTACCTGTCTCCACTGTTGGGAGCATCATCCGGAAGTGGAAGGCTTATGGAACTACTGTTAGCCTTCCACGGCCTGGACAGCCTTTGAAAATTTCCACCCGTGCCGAGGCCAGGCTTGTCCGAAGAGTCAAGGCTAACCCAAGGACAACAAGGAAGGATCTCCGGGAAGATCTCATGGCAGTGGGGACATTGGTTTCAGTCAATACCATAAGTAACGTACTCCACCACAATGGTCTCTGTTCCAGACGAGCCCGTAAGGTACCTTTACTTTCAAAGCGTCATGTCAAGGCTCGTCTCCAATTTGCTCATGATCACTTGGAGGACTCTGAGACAGACTGGTTCAAGGTTCTCTGGTCTGATGAGACCAAGATCGAGATCTTTGGTGCCAACCACACAGGTGACGTTTGGAGACTGGATGGCACTGCATACGACCCCAAGAATACCATCCCTACAGTCAAGCATGGTGGTGGCAGCATCATGCTGTGGGGCTGTTTCTCAGCCAAGGGGCCTGGCCATCTGGTCCGCATCCATGGGAAGATGGATAGCACGGCCTACCTGGAGATTTTGGCCAAGAACCTGCGCTCCTCCATCAAGGATCTTAAGATGGAAGATGAAATGACGACCCAACAAGACAACGACCCAAAGCACACAGCCAAGAAAACCAAGGCCTGGTTCAAGAGGGAAAAAATCAAGGTGTTGCAGTGGCCTAGTCAGTCTCCTGACCTTAACCCAATTGAAAACTTGTGGAAGGAGCTCAAGATTAAAGTCCACATGAGACACCCAAAGAACCTAGATAACTTGGAGAAGATCTGCATGGAGGAGTGGGCCAAGATAACTCCAGAGACCTGTGCCGGCCTGATCAGGTCTTATAAAAGACGATTATTAGCTGTAATTGCAAACAAGGGTTATTCCACAAAATATTAAACCTAGGGGTTGAATAATAATTGACCCACACTTTTATGTTGAAAATTTATTAAAATTTAACTGAGCAACATAACTTGTTGGTTTGTAAGATTTATGCATCTGTTCATAAATCCTACTCTTGTTTGAAGTTTGCAGGCTCTAACTTATTTGCATCTTATCAAACCTGCTAAATCTGCAGGGGGTTGAATACTACTTGTAGGCACTGTAGCTGTTCAGCAGTGACTTTACCAGCCGGGATCTGCCCTTCGAAAGGGCTCATTAATCTCCTTACTTTGCCAAGTGGGAAGTATCTATAGACTGAGAAGCCGTAGCAGTCACACCCAGGTTTGTCACATAAAAAGACACAAGTACCATAAAGGGCACATCATAGGTGGTGTGGCAACACCAGGGTCAAGTGGGTGCTCTCGTCTGCTGGCCTGGCTGTCTTCAGAAAGACCGCACAGACCAGGGCTTATCCCACTGAACATTCGCACTCCTTTCCCATGGGCAGAATACTACTTAGACAAAACAGGCAAAAACATATTGTACATTCCCAACAAGAACACAAGATGATACAAGCAACAGAGTCTCACTCTTCTTCTGGCCCGCTAGAGATTAGAATCTTCTTGACTTCGGGGCTTCCAGGGCCAACTATCTGTGATACCAATGTGATATGACTGAAGTTTGAATGTAATTAGATAGGAATCATAATCAAAAGATAGGAGTGATCCCAGATATTATTTGACCTATCAATAATTCAGTATCAAAGAGATGTCCTTTGGAAGGCCAACATGATGACCAAAGAATACATGTCTTGAAGCAGTTTTAAGATAATGGGGAAGTAACATTTACAGTTCCACTTGCCGGAAACTTGTGGTTAGCTTAAAGACAGGTTTAAGGAAGCTTGCATATGAAATTTACGGCTCATTGCAATATTTCACTAACACTATGGTCAAACTGTGGTCGGTCAGTTGTCAACTGGCAGGATGTGCAGGAAATGTGCAGGAAGCTGCCGGTGCCCACAGCAGCTTGTGGTCAAGTTACATGAACATGACTCAGCTGTCACATGCTGGTGACCATTTAAACCCAACCTACAAAGTTTTCCTATAAAAAATACACCGAACTCGCTTAATGTTGGGGAAACCTTCCAGGACATTGAAGTGTACGTACGCACTGTTCCTGTGATGCAAGATGCCATGTTGATTCCTTATCATTAACTCGAGTTCCCTCCGATGTGAAAGGATTGCTACAACATAACGGTAATGTTGATGCATATTTCTGTTATTGTATAAGTTTCTATGACTATAGTTCTTATGCCTATGTACCATTGACTATATATATTCATGTGCTATTAAAATAAATAGTATCTTGCTATAAAGAATTTTAGTATTCGTGCCTGATTAGGATATCAGTGAGCGCTTCGTAAGTACGGGCTTTCAGCCCCCTTTTTAGTAGAATTTAGCAAGACATAAATTGGCGTAGTCGGCAGGATTACTTCTATAAGAAGTAATTAACAAATTTTTGTAATTTAGAAATTAAAAACATATATTTGGCAAATTTCCAGATATATTTTTTCAATCTTTTTGCATAGTGTCAAAATGTTCAGAAAACGTAAGGATAATGTTAAGGAGGTTGTTGTGGAGATCCCGAGCTGGATTGGGGCTCCCTACAATCTTATAGCACATGAATTGGTCAATTGTGGATTGGCAGAACAATGGCAGAATAAGCTCAAGGGTTGTGAAGCTACTGATGTTGTGAATGTACTCAGTGGTGCCCCTGTGAAAACAGGTGATGTAGTGTCTTTAGCACGGCACAAACAATGGCAGGATAAGCTTAAGGGTAGTGAAGCTACTGATGTTGTGAATGTATTCGGTAGTGTCCCTGTGAAAGCAGGTGATGTAGTGTCTTTAGCACGGCACATCTGGATTTTGGCAAGTGCATATAGTGTAATGCATGAGCGTGATCAGAAGAAAAGTTCCCAGATGGAACAAAAGATGATAGAATTAGGTGGCCTGAAAACAGTTATGGAATGTAATACCAGACTGTTGAAGGATAAATTGGAACATTATCAGAATGTGGCAGAAAAAGCTGCCGTAAAAATTGCTCATATGTGGAGTAAAGGATGGGAGGTCAGTGATGCCAAGGTTCAAGGACCGTCTCAGGTGGTAACATTTCTAGGGATTCAGTGGAACAAGGTGCACAGAGAGATCTTGCCCAATGCCAGACAGAAAATTATTAATTTTCCGGTCCCTAAATCCAAACAGGAGACTCAGTCTTATATTGGATTGTTTGATTTTTGGAGACAACATATCCCTCATTTGGGACAAATGTTGGCTCATTTGTACAAAGTAACGAGGAAAAAATATGAGTTCCACTGGGGAGAGGAACAGCAAAATGCGTTTGAGATGGTCAGGGAAGTGTGGCAAGACATTGAAGGGATTATTCAATCTACCAAGACCACTGTATTTCATGTCGATGCTCATGTCCCTACTAACTCACTTGAACGTTTGTTTAATTCAGAAGCAGATAAAGCAGCAGCCATCAGACAAGTCAGTCCAACAGTTGACAAGGCAAGGTACAGCTGTTTGGGCATACCAGAAAGAGCGACGCCTTATTCAGCAGGTTTAGACCTCAGTACATTGGAAACTGTCGTGGTACCCCCAGGTAAGGTAAAACCAATTTCAACAGGATTGGGTTGCCATACACCAAAGGATCATTATGGTCAAATAGCCACTCCTAGTTTAGTGTTAAAAGGAGCCATAGTGGTGGGAGGGGTAATAGATGCAGATTATCAGGGAGAAATCAAGGTACTGATGCTAAATTTGGGAAATGAACCTTTGATATTGATGAAACACCAGAAGGTGGCTCAGATGTTAATAATTCCAATAAACTTGTCTGAAATAAGAGAAGGAACTGCCCCGGCAGAATTAACAATATGGGGTACTAAAGGTTTTGGATCCTCTAATATTACAAATGTAGGAGCAAAAATATGGATTCAAAACCTCCAAGGACCGCCCTCAGAGACAGCGGTAATAGCGGTCGGAAAAGATCATACTTTCCTGATAATGAGACCAGGAGTGGAGAAGTGGGAATATGTCCCACAAGAAAAATGTTATTTACGAGAATAATAGTGTATCTTTATTTGCAGAAGGTGTGGTAAATAAGCGGAATCCATGGTATCGGTTACTGGGAAGAGCTCGACAGTGATGAGATGGAGAAATTCCTGTGTTTGATGTTTGCCTCTTTGGTCGTTGGATGGACAAGTCTACATCAGGAGGAACCTATGGCGAATACATTTCTGATGCACCATCACATTTTCAACACACAGATTGCTGGATCTGTACACATTCTTCGCTTACAGCCACCAGTATCCCTTATCTGGATGTCCTGGTATCGATGGAGGAAATCTTAAAGTAGAAAAGTTGTTCTGATCATCTTGCTGATAAAGACACTCGAAGTGTTCGTCTATAGAATACTACAGTACCCATTTCCATAGTGGGATGGATCAATCTTCCATGGTGGCAAGGCAATTTGAATGCAACAGTCACCAATTTGCAATATCTGGCTTTTAAGGGAGGAATTTGGGTACTAAGAAATAAGACTGGACTGACTAACCTGGGATTCATCCCTATGGGGAATATAAAAATAAGTTTTGGGACAGCTATAAATACTGTAGATGCTTTTAAACCCAGCTTAGTGGAAAGGACAATTCATGATATGTTATGGCCTTATGCCAATATGTTCATAAATGGGTCTAGTGAAACTTGTAGTAACATATCGGGAAATGTAATGTGTAATGATTCCTTTGAATATCGAGCAAATGCCAAAACACATGATATTCAAGGGAGCTTTCCAGATAATATTGCTTTTAGTTTTAATATACTATACATAGTAGTGAAACTGATTATATTTGTGATTCAACGTTTATCTAAACAAAGCAAGACAATTTGTGGCAAACAATATTTCTTGGTCATGGTATGGTATATTCCGAGTGATCTTCTTCTAGTGGAATACTGATGATGGAAAATAATCCCTGGGATCAAGGACCGATTGTGATACCAATGTGATATGACTGAAGTTTGAATGTAATTAGATAGGAATCATAATCAAAAGATAGGAGTGATCCCAGATATTATTTGACCTATCAATAATTCAGTATCAAAGAGATGTCCTTTGGAAGGCCAACATGATGACCAAAGAATACATGTCTTGAAGCAGTTTTAAGATAATGGGGAAGTAACATTTACAGTTCCACTTGCCGGAAACTTGTGGTTAGCTTAAAGACAGGTTTAAGGAAGCTTGCATATGAAATTTACGGCTCATTGCAATATTTCACTAACACTATGGTCAAACTGTGGTCGGTCAGTTGTCAACTGGCAGGATGTGCAGGAAATGTGCAGGAAGCTGCCGGTGCCCACAGCAGCTTGTGGTCAAGTTACATGAACATGACTCAGCTGTCACATGCTGGTGACCATTTAAACCCAACCTACAAAGTTTTCCTATAAAAAATACACCGAACTCGCTTAATGTTGGGGAAACCTTCCAGGACATTGAAGTGTACGTACGCACTGTTCCTGTGATGCAAGATGCCATGTTGATTCCTTATCATTAACTCGAGTTCCCTCCGATGTGAAAGGATTGCTACAACATAACGGTAATGTTGATGCATATTTCTGTTATTGTATAAGTTTCTATGACTATAGTTCTTATGCCTATGTACCATTGACTATATATATTCATGTGCTATTAAAATAAATAGTATCTTGCTATAAAGCATATTAGTATTCGTGCCTGATTAGGATATCAGTGAGCGCTTCGTAAGTACGGGCTTTCAGCCCCCTTTTTAGTAGAATTTAGCAAGACACTATCCCAGCCACCATCACACCAGCACCCACTGAGAGGAGATAGCAGCAAGATTAGGAAACTAACCAACCTGGGTTCTCCAAGTGAATTTGTGGCCTCGGCGTTGAGCAGTGAAGCAGTTCTGTGATCCTCCAGCTGGAACCATGGATCCTATGCTGAAGTCCTGTGGAATGAATGAAGTGAAGCAGTTCTGTAATCCTCCAGCAGTAATCGTAGATCCTACGCTGAATTTCTGTAGAATGAATGTATCTTGAAGCAGTTCTGTGATCCTCAAGCTAGGACTATAGACCCTAGGCTGAAGTCTTGTAGTATATAAACCTGGTGACAGAAGTAAGGCCCCTTTTATACCCCTCAGTTATCATTTCAGGGTATTGTGTATGACAGGATTGGTGGGATATGGCTGCTCTCTCATTGGTCACTAGTTCAGTCTAACTGCATAATTTTCTTCTGAATTATGTAGTCAAAGGGGGTGAGGCAATGCCCATTTAACAGACAATCTGCATTTAACAAATAATAGAGATCTGATCAGTCTGACATGAGGCAATGGCTATCTTCTCTTGATTTACCAAACAAAGGAATAATACGTCTGGCCTAATTAAGAACATTTCACCCCCCACACAAGTGGCCAAACACTGAGTCTTTATAGGTGGATGGTCCATCAATTTCAAGTTATGCCTCTGCTATCCAATGATTTATGTAGTGCTTAAACAATGAGGGGGGATTTACCAACAGAGACTAAAGGCCACTTTACACACAGCGACATCGCTAGCGATGTCGCTGGTGAAAGCACCCGCCCCCGTCGGTTGTGCGTCACGGGCAAATCACTGCCGGTGGCGCACAACATCGCTAGGACCCGTCACACATACTTACCTGCCTAGTGACGTCGCTGTGGCCGGCGAACCGCCTCCTTTCTAAGGGGGCGGTTCGTGCAGCGTCACAGCGATGTCACACAGCAGCCGTCCAATAGAAGCGGAGGGGCGGAGAGCAGCCGAAAGAAAGTGACGCCCACCTCGTTGCCGGGGGACGCAGGTACGGTGTTGTTCCTCATTCCTGGGGTGTCACACGTAGCGATATGTGCTCCCTCAGGAACAATGAACAACCTGCGTCCTGCACCAGCAATGATATTTGGGATTAGAACGACGTGTCAACGATCAACGATTATGTGAGTAATTTTGATAGTTAGCGGTTGTTCGTGCGTTTCACGCGCAACAACGTCGCTAACGAGGCCGGACGTGCGTCACGAATTCCGTGACCCCAATGACATCTCGTTAGCGATGTCGTTGCATGTAAAGCCCCCCTTTAGAGTTGGCATTGCATAGGAGTCTGCGATTTCTGGTGTGCAGTTTATAGTGATTATCACTCAAAGCATGTGTGGTGTTTTTACAACTGTTAGGACTTATAACCAGTCATATTACAGCTCTGAATACCCATGAAGTCCTGTAACAGCCATATTAGTATAGATCCCTTACTGTATTTAGGAGAATTTTTTTTTCTTTAGTCATATATTCCCTGTATGGAAGAATATTTCTGTGAGTAGGTTGAATATTGATTCTGCCAGGCTCATAAATTTAAAGACTGATGCCACCTGATCCCCATTGTTATGTTTCCCGTTCCACATTTATGTTATATATATTAGAGATTTGAAAAAGAAAATATCTAACCAGGTTTAGACATTTGTTTGAATGCAATACATCAGATCAAACTTCCGCCCACAGGCCACATCTGGCCTCTTTGGCTGCTCCTGTTCAGTGTAGCACCCAGGGATATGGGGTACTCGGTCCCGGGCAGTGTCTCTATTGGGAATGTCCCGATGGTGGCCGTTACCCTGGGCCCTTTTTGTAATGGGTATATTTACAGGGGATTGGTGAATAAATTATTTGTGACGCCACTTGCGGTGTTGCAGCTAAAGGTAGCGAGCCGCCGCTGCAGTGTACTGGGGCTGATGGTATTGGCAGCTAGTATGGTAGTCCCTCCGCAAGTAGGGTATTGCCCCAGAGGGTGTATGGTGCGGTAGGCTTCGGAAGAAGGAGTCCAGACAGGTGTTCAGTGCAACTGATTTACTCACTTTTCGGGTGTTAACTGGTTGCCCGAGGCTGGCTAGTTTCGCCTCGAGGTCCCCTTCATCCCAGTGCCAGTCTGGTTCTCTCGTACCTTCTTCCCCTGTACCTGTCTCTGTTAAATCGGTCCCTGTGGTATGGAACACTGGGGGGTCCCCGGTTTGTGGTTTGTCCCCCTCTGTCCACCTGACGGTAGCGTGAACCCTGTGGGGATGGGGTCTCTGGTCCTGTCCCCGGTTCTCCCTTTTCTACCGAGTCTTTGGATTCGTTAGGGTCAGCAAGATCCTTGATGGTCCCCTTTGCTATGTAGGTGTTAACAAGTCATCTTGAAGCTCTTTCCTGTCCTAGAGTCCTGTACCCCGTCGGTGCGTAGTTCCGGGAGTACTCCACTGTACTCCACCGACAACCACCTCTCCTGGGTACCAGGTCACCGTTAACCCGAGTCAGGACGTTGCTCAGTCACACCTTTTCACTTCACTGTCAACTCTGTTCAACTGTCACACATGTTCTGACTATTGTCTTCCTGTGTTCTGTCTCAGTCTGCCCCTCCCACCTGGCAACTAGTGGACTGGAGTGGCTCCACCTCTAGGCAGCCATCCATTGGTCCCACCCTAGCTAAGTACCATTGTATGGGGGAATGTTGGGGAAAACTGGGATTACCTGGGTTTTGATGTTACCAACACTGGGGTTCTGGGTCCCTGAGGGGGTAGGCTCTGCATCCTGGTGAGGATGGAGAACCTTGTAGCACCCTGAGGTGTTCAGTGGTGCTACATTAGCACACAGAAAGAAGTGATACAGGCATGGAACACAGTATACAGCAGTACTGAGCTGTGTGGCTGTGAATCCAGATCTGTAATTAAGGAAAACAGGTGTCTGAGGCTGCAGAACCTCCCTCTCGTGTCTCTTACTGTGCTAATTGCTTCTCACTCCTCTTTCTCTCCTTTCTCTAAGATATACAAGGAGCACTAGTGAACACAGACAGAATAGGGCAGCTGTGGAAGAACATTATATGGGCCCTTGGCAGCCGAATAGCTCATCATACTGCACAATTCCTCCTGCTTTGGGCCATCTTACCTCTTGGGCTCCTGTGAGGGCACACAGGTTGCATCAATGATATGTCCGCCCTGACAAGGAGGTGTAAGGATACTTTCACACATCTGTTTTTTTCCATCAGGCACAATCCGGAAAAAAACGGATAAAACGGATCTGGCGCCGGATCCGTTTTTAACCCCATTGATTTGTATTAGCGCCGTATTGTGCTGGATGAAATTGCGTTGCATCTGGCTTTTGCCGGATCCGGCGTAATTGGCTAATGCGGCGGCCGGATGGAAGGTCTCTTGTAATGTTTTTGTCTCTGACAAAAAAACGCATCTCGCCAGATCTGGCATGATACGGTGTAACTTACAATGGAAGCCTATGGATGCCGGAACCGGCGTAATGCGGCAAAAAACGGATGCAGCCGCCGGATCCGTTTTTTTAAACTGCGCATGCTCCAATTTATTGTAAAAAAAACGGATCCAGCAAACAAAACGGACTAAACGGATGCAAAAACGGATGCGCCAGATCCGTTTTTTGCATACTCTGCGCCGGATCTGTTGCATCAGGCACACGCCGGATTGTACCTGATGCCAAAAAACTGATGTGTGAAAGTAGCCTAACCTGACACCACACTACGCTAAGTGACTTAATTACAACATATCCATCAGAAATCCAACACACTTATATTGAAGACTTGGATCTTTCCTATTTTTGCATTCTGTAGTATTTTAGAACCCTATTCCCATAAAGGTTTTTTGCCATTACTACACACTAATTTCCATTTCTACAAGTGGACACCACTGCAAAAATCTCAGGGTGAAAGGCTCGGTCTATGGTGTAATAACATATCCTCCTCCACGAATCGTGCAGGAGTTTTATACTGTCAGTAAATTCTGCCATCTTGCTGTATGCACAATTACTATGTAAGAGCTGAGTACATTTACTAATCCCCTAAGTGCCTTACAATCAATGTATTACTAATGGGGATAAAAAGCGATGTTCAGTATACAGTCAGTTACAACCAGTTAATATTTAAGTGTGAGCAATTCATAAATATGTTTCACTGTAAAATGATTTGCGAATTGACATGCTGACTGTTTTCAGAGTGACAGCATTATTTTCTGATTAGATATGGGTCTATCTTTAACCCCTTCCCACAAAATAATGTAACTGTTGGTCAGACTGCACAAGATATCCCACAATCCGACAGAGTAAAGCCTGCTTTACACCTTGCGATTACGCATACGATATCGTATGCGATCGTACCCGCCCCCATCGTATGTGCGCCACATTCAATTTGTTGACCGTGTCGCACAAACGATTATTTCCCGCCACAGGTACTTACCCTTCCATACGACCTCAATGTGGGCAGCGAACATCCACTTCCTGGAGTGGGAGGGACGTTCGGTGTCACAGCGACGTCACGCGGCAGCCGGCCAATAGAAGCGGAGGGGCGGAGATGAGCGGGACGTAAACATCCCGCCCACCTCCTTCCTTCCGCATTGCCGGCGGGAGCCGCGGGACGCAGGTAAGATCTGTTCATCGTTCCCGGGGTGTCACACACTGCAATGTGTGCTACCTCAGGAACATTGAACAACCCGACGTACAGTTTTTAGCTTTTGAACGACATGCATGCGATGAACGGTTTTTCGTTCAATCGCAATCGCAAGTAGGTTTTACACGCTACAATATTACTTATGATGCCGGATGTGCGTCACTTACGACATTACCCCGCTGACACATCGTAAGATATATTGTAGCTTGTAAAGCCCGCTTTAAGGCCCCGTCACACGCTACGATATATCTAACGATATGTCGTCGGGGTCACGGAATTTGTGACTCACATCCGACATCGTTAGACATAGCATAGCGTGTGACACCTCCGAACGACTGTTAATGAGCAAAAATGCGCACCTTATCGTTGCTTGTTGACACGTCGTTCATTTTCATAATGTGGTTCCTCCTTCTGCGCGCCGGTTGCTCATCGTTCCTGAGGTAGCACACATTGCTCCGTGTGACACCCCGGGAATGATGAACACAGCTTACCTGCGTCCCGCCGGCAATGCGGAAGGAAGAAGGTAGACGGGATGTTCACGTCCCGCTCATCTCCGCCCCTCCGCTTCTATTGGGCGGCCGCTGTGTGACGTCGCTGTGACGCCGAACGTCCCTCCCCCTTCAGGAAGAGGATGTTCGCCGCCCACAGCGACATCGTTAGGGAGGTAAGTACATGTGATGGGGATTAACGACATTGTGCACCACGGGCAACGAATTGCCCGTGTTGCACAAACGACGGGGTCGGGTGTGATCGCTCATGCGATCGCACGATATATCGTACCGTGTGACGCCGCCTTTAGTGGGCGGAAGCATAGCCAGTGGGCGTGATCTCCCGGAGTTAGTGGGCGGAAGTGTCGCGGGCGGGGGACATACCACAACAGCATTGGGCAACTTCATGTAGTATACAGCCCCATATATCACAGTGCAGACCCAGATAGCATTAGGCACCTTCATGTAGTATACAGCCCCCATAAAGCACAGTACAGACCCAGATAGCATTAAGCACTTTCATGTAGTATACAGCCCCTATGTAGCACAGTCCAGAGCCAGATAGTATTAGGCACCTTCATGTAGTATACAGCCCCATATAGCACAGTGCAGACCCAGATAGCATTAGGCACCCTCATGTAGTATATAGCCCCCATGGTCGCCTGGCCACAGTAACTAGCACATACTCACTTTTCCCGTTCCCTCGCTGCACCGGTCTCCTTGGCGCGTCCACTGTTGTCGCTCGCTCTGACCTCACTGCAGGGGTCGCAGTGATGACGTCACCGCGTTCCGCTGCAGTCCTGTCAGCTCCGACACTCGAGTCCAGACACAGCAGGGAGAATGATGAGATAGGCAGCACGCCGCTCACTCTCTCATCATTGCTTTCAATTGTATCGGCAACTGCGATGCCGATACAAGTGAAAGTGTGATCCTCAGCGGGGGGTGGTGACAGCACTAGCACCAGGCCCCCCTGCCACCACAAGTGGGCCCCCCCGGCAGCCCAGGGCCCTGGCATTTGATCGGGTTTGCCGGGTGCTGACGCCGGCCCAGGTCCCGGGGCCCACGGTATGGTGAGAAATTGCAGGGAGCAGGAAACTCACAGTTCGGTTGTCGTGGTGCTGGATGAGCTGATGATGATTTGATTGGTCAGTAACCATGCACAGTCTGTATTGTAAACCAAATTGCCAATGGCCGGTCACCTTTGGCGGGTGTCTTCGGGTCCCACACCCAGATATACAGCCAGGGGCCCTTCCTTCCACACTCTCTGTCTGTCTCTTTCTTGTCTGGACTAGTCCGCTTGAACGGCCTCCAGACCGGATCACCTCTCTCGGCACCGGCGGGCTACAACCCTGCCCCGGTCGGCCTCAGGTTCCCCGCGACCGGATCTCCGTGCCTGTGACCCTCACTGCCACCTAGTCAGGTAGTCCAGGGCTCCAACCCCGACTACCAACCTCTCCAGGGAGCTCTAACTTCCTCCTGTCAGCTCTTCACTGTTTGACTCCGTCTGACTTGACTGTATAGACTCGACTCCACTCCAACTCACTGACTGACTAACTAACTACCGTGTTTCCTCCCATTGTCACCTCAAGACTCCTAGGTGGGCGTTCCCATCCGTCTGGTCCCGCCCACTGGTGTGTCCTGGCTGTCATGGGGGGGCGACTAGGTTTTGTGGCTGGTGTTCCTGTGTGTGGGATGTGGTGTTAATTTCCAAGGAGGAGGCGATTCCTGTACACTTGGTGGGGGGATACAGTCATCTGTGACTACCTGGTTTTGCCAGGGTGTCACAGAAGCGCAGCCAGTAAGCGTGATCTCCCGAAGTTAGTGGGCGGAAGCGCAGCTGATGGGCGTGATCTCCCGGAGTTAGTGGGAGGGAGTGTAGTGCCCCTGAGCTACTCAGGGCACTACTAGGTACTGCATCCTCACCAGGATGCAGGGCCTACCCCCGTGGACCTGGAACACCAGTGCCAGCAACACCCACAGACACCAAAATCACAGTTTCCACTCCACACCAGGGATAATTGGCTATTCGGACACAAGGGGATGGCCACCTAGAGGGCAGAGCCAGACCAGAGGTACTAGACAACCTGGTGGGAGGGGACAGCAGGAAGTCTAGAGGAGTCAGTGCAGGGAAGTAGTAGAGAGGAGAGGTGCCTAGAGCTGGGTCGTTTAACGGTGACCCGGTGGCACAGGAGAGTGGTTGCCAGGGCAGGTACACCCGAGTACTACTGGGACCAGAGCACCGACGGGGCACAGGGCCCTAGGTCAGATGCCAGTTTCATACGGTCTGGCAAATACCTGCACAGTGAGGGGACTTCCACGGACCTGACTGACCCACAGATCCGGGGGCACCAGCAGTAAAGCAAGGATCAGGGTTCGGGACACAGACCAGCCCTACAGGGTCCATACTGTCCACCGTACGGACAAAGAGACTGCCACAAAAAGGGACAGTCGGGCCCCAAACGCTCCACGCCACGGGGACCCAACCACACTGAGGGTGCCGGGGACAGAGCAACCGAGTCATCAACTGGCACTGGAACTACAGGGACCTGGACCAGCCGTCCGAGGATCAAGAGTGAGTAGAGACTGTTAATTACAACTCACAGTGTGGCCTCCCTTATTACTCCACCATACATCTCCTGGGCTCAGCCCTACCGGCGGAGGGCCTACCACCATAGCTGCTTTTACCACCAGCCCTAGGAGTAACCAACTCAGCAGCGGCGGTTCCCCCATATTAACTGCAACCCGCACGTGGTGTCACACAAATGACTTTAATCTCCCTTGTAAATACTCCCCATTAAAAAGCACCCAGGGCACGGGACCGGGCACCGGCCACCAAAGTGACATTCCAGAGTAGTAAACTGCCCGGGACCGAGTACCACTTTCCCTGGGCGACACAGGAGCGTAGCCAGTGGGCGTGATCTCCTGGAGATACTGGGCGGGAGTAAAGCCATGAGGCGTGAGTGATCGCCCAGAGTTAGTGGGCAGGAACGAAGCCAGGGGGCATGACTGCCCGGAGTTAATGGACGGGAGTACATCTAATGGGCATTATTGAGCTCCTGGAGTTATTGAGCGTAATGGAAGAAACAAATATGTTTAAGTCCACGTGGCCGTGGAGTTGTTTATATTAGAGGCAGGGGTCTGGGGGTAAGACCCCCAGGTGGGAGGGTGCATGGGGGGCGAAGCCCCCCTTGTATAATTAAAGCAGCATACTTCTGGCTTAGTTGGTAGGCGTGGTCTGGCGTTTTTTTCTGTACAGTATATGGTACGACACTATGTTGTTTCAAAATGATTTTCTGTTATGCAGCCCATAACAAGCTGGCCCCCAGTATTTCCTATTAGCATAAAACACACAAAATCTTATACTCACCTACCCATGGATTCTGAGGTGTCTGCCGGTGACAGGACCAATGTGGTGATGTAATTGAGCCGTTGCACGCCCAACGTGATGACATCATCACACCGTTCCACGCTCTCATCGCGTCCATGAGTCTGAAAGCGACATGATGTAGGGGCAGAGAGCCTCATTCGAGTGATGCATCACTTCTTGGACTGTTTTGTGCTGATTTGATAAAATCTGTGTTTTCTCTGCTGTAACTGCAGCAGTGCTATGAATACTGAGCTGGGTGTAATTCCGCTTATCACTGACTGGCAGCTTCCTGTATACACTGTACATTGTGAGCAAGCTGTCAATCAGTGGTGTGGGTGGAGTTATACACATTAGCTGCACTGCCCGACTTGCAACTCCTAGTCCAGCCATGATGATAAGCTGCTGATGATAAAACTCGGATTTTATTGAAACTACAGCAAGTGACACATCACTGGAATCAGGGTCTCCGCCTAAAGATTATGCTACTTTTAGACTATAAAGCAAAAACCTGTTTCCAGATTACCTTTAAAACATTAATTTATCTGAATTTAGCGCCAGGTGCTAATCAGTGGGTAAAGAAAAAAACATCTCCCTAGATCTGAGCAATTTTTTGAATGCACTGTACATGACAGTGCCCTAAATTGGGACGTACAATATGCTAAGATTTATCTGCTAAGCACACATCTTTGGAAATGCATTTTCTTCATGGCAGATACTTATGTATTCAGGACCATAAAAGCACCGTCATGGAAATCACACAGTCATAGAAGTCAATCTACATATCATATGTGCGATATACAAAGCCTTCTGGTATATTGTAATGTTAATGCATATAATGCTCCATCATATGAACATCATACAGTATATACTAAGCTCCTACTATTAAATGTTAATATAAGAACAACTGCCCAATCCATTCCAATCAAGTTCCCCCATAGAATGACAAAGCGATGATATTTTGATTTTTTTTTTTTATTAAAAAATGCCATTCCTGGCATATTCCTTATTGTTGTTTTTTTTACTTACATTACTGTTATAATGATTTTGATGCATTGTCTTTGACGTCTTCCTTTTTTCATCTCCCTGCTTTGAAACATACAAGATCAATAAGACTCCATTGTAAATAATGACAAAAAATATTATATTGAAAGCGATGCAATGACAAATGTTAGGACATCAGAGCAGATCGCAGAGCAAAAAGCAACATATAGTGGACTTATACATAAAAAAACCAAAGAAAGCCAGCTCAACTCAAAATGGCATGTACAGCATTACAAAAATGTGCACTGCGCTGAAAATTCCAAACTGTACTATTTAAAATTTGAGATTTTTGGCAAAAAATTGCAATTTCTTGAGCTACCCCGCCACGTCACGGCAAATCTTTTTGGGGCAGTCCTACTCTAAAATATTTTATATTTAAAATGTACCATACAGCTTCATATCTGTAACATCAGCATTAAGAACTAATAGAGGTAATAGTTAAAAAAAAAAAAAATAATAATTAATAAAATAGAGAAAGGCTATTTGTTGATGTTGTCTTGTGCCTGACGGTCCTGAGGAAGGGAGCTGAGCTCCTGAAACGCGTAGACCTGTGCAAAATAAAGATACATTAATCTGATCTTCTGAATGGTGATCATTGGCGCGGCATATGAAAACCCGTCTCTACCTTTCTCTGTTATCTGCCGTTTGGGTTGCTGCTGCCGTGGTCGATTTCTACATGCGATTACAGTAGTTGTGACTTTCACAACTCGATCTGGTGAGTAGTATTGCTCCCCCCCCTGCACCCCGCACATATTGGGGTAAGAACCTATTTGCGCTTTCTCTCCACAGCTAATTGACTTAATAATTAATAAAAGTAATACTACAAAGTAAAAATAATGTAAAAAAAAATGGAAGTAATACTAGAAAGTATAAATAATATAAAAAATAAAAGTAATACTAGAAAGTAAAAATAATGTAAAGAAAAAACAGAAGTAATACTAAAAAGTAAAAATAATATAAAAAATAGGTAATAGTTGGAAATAATGATAATAATAATAATAATAATAATAATAATAATAATAATAATAATAAAAAAGAAGTAATCAAAGTGGTAATACTAGAAAGTAAAAATAATGTAAAAAAATAGAAATAATTCTAGAAAGTACAAATAAAATAGAAGTAATACTAGAAATTAAAAATGATATAAAAAAATAGACGTAATACTAAAAAGTAAAAATAATGTGAAGAAAAAAATAGAAGCAAATAAAATATAAATAATACTAAAAATTAAAAAATATAAAAAATAGAAGTAATACTAGAAAGTAAAAATAATATAAAAATATAAGTAATACTAGAAAGTAAAAATAATGTAAAAATAAAATAGAAGTAATACTAGACAGTAAAAAAAATAATGTAAAAAAAATTGAAGTAATACTATAAAGTAAAAATAAAATCTAAGTAATACTAGACAGTAAAAAATAATGTAAAAAAAAAATTAGAAGTAATACTAGAAAGTAAAAATAATGTAAATATAAAATAGAAGTACCGGTAATACTCGAAAGTAAAAATAAAATAGAAGTAATACTAAAAAGTAAAAATAATGTAAAAATAAAAGTAATACTCGAAAGTAAAAATAATATAGAAGTAATATTAAAAAAAACACAATTCTAATAATAGGGCTTGCACTAAGCTGTAGACAACTGCATAGATGAAGGATGGCAGCTCTTATATTATTTTTTTTTTTTTAAACAGCAAGGTGCAAAAGGTGACAGTAGGTATAGGAATGCCCAATCCTAATTATGGCATAGTTTGCATACCAAAATTTAGTTTGATAGCTGTAGAAGGTTCATTATCTAAGATTACAAGTCCTTATATCAATCAAACTTTGATACATTCCACAGGATTTCCTCATTTTTGTTATCCCTAATACATATTTTATTGAGTGGACACTTCCGAAAATCCATGCACTGCTGAAATTCATAGTTATTAATTGTGAATGGCGAGCTCCTATCAGAATCTCAGTAACCTCCAGTTGAGCTCACGCCTTACAAAGACACATACAGAATTCCTTGGACTCTTGGCCGTCTATTTCATACCTGCAGCTACAAACAAACTATGAGCATGGATCCAAGTTTATTCATTCAGTAGTCCTGGCACAGTGCAAATAACAGGAGGGGGCGTAGAATGACTTGTGGCTAATACATGGCATTCCCATTCCAGAAGTTCTTCCCCCTGTGCAACCGCAGGCTTAATCCAAACTGCAGTAATATTTGGAAACGACTCATTGGAATGAAGTCCCCAAATTCAAAGAGGCGATATCCTTAAGAAGTAAAAAGAGCAAGTAACACCTTCAGCCAAAATATTTTGAGAAACGTTTTAATCCACTAATGGACTTCCCAGTCTGGCATCTTCTCTGGTCGTCCAAAGTTGAAAATGCCGATAGATCCCATTTATGGGAGTATCTTCTCTTTCTCTGCCAGGACGTAGTCATCGTGCACATTAAATTCGGCGGCACGTTTGCCAACTTCAGCATCACATCATCCAATAAAGTAATTACATAAATATAGATTTGAGCAAATTTCTGCTTATACATTATACAGTCCATTTGTTCAGACACCAACAAGGCCCAGACTTTCCTCCACCTTTCTTGGATCCTGAAGACATCTGACCTATTGGCTGGCACACTTACCCAGCATTTAGATTTTTTACTTGGAAAAGAGCCCTTAGTCTGGCAGAAAAGTCTTGTAAAAGTAGCTCAGGCAGCAGCAGAAAGGCAGCGGATGTATTCAATATAGGGGTACACTTAAATAAATGGAGCATCCCTACCCCCACTCTTCAGATTTCAGATGGATTGTCTCTTTACCAGTCCTCCTTCCTCCTTTGGCTTCAAAGCCCAAGTCCAAGACCTGAGCCCCTGCCAGGCATATTAATAGAGTTTCTTGATGAGTTACTTGTCAATAAACATGATCCCTATCCTGCTGTCTCAGGGTATCTGACACCAAGCGACCTAGATGCTGAGGAGGAGGGGATGGACTTTCCGAAAATAGAACAGATGGAGAAAGTAT
The DNA here is from genome assembly GCF_048569485.1 of Anomaloglossus baeobatrachus. Classification (NCBI taxonomy): domain Eukaryota; kingdom Metazoa; phylum Chordata; class Amphibia; order Anura; family Aromobatidae; genus Anomaloglossus; species Anomaloglossus baeobatrachus. The sequence goes on from NC_134360.1 coordinate 67,351,059, forward strand.
TTAAGAGGGAATCCCTTCTTAGGGGCACCTCACCATTGCCTTATCTCAGCCCTTCCCACGGATCCTGATCCATCCCCAAGTGAGTACAAGGGGAGGAGGCTCTGGGTAGAGGAGACTGGATCTACAGTAGGAGAGGACACAATGCACTGAAACACTAACAGCCAGTGCACATTTGTCAGGACTAGCTCGAAGCCATTGGCATTGTTGGATGATGTGTAGTGTAGCGGTACACATCTGATTGTGCATTGGGAATGGGCAATCATTAGGTGTTACGATAAAGTTATCATATTAATGGGCTTTGTAGCCTGATATCTTTCATTTGCAAGTGGGCACAGTCAGCTGGTGAGAGCTTTGGATGATAACAAGTGATTAATGGACCACTAGTGGTGGTGATGGTTCCTCCAGGGCAGCAGATGTCTACGAACTATGAGACATAACCAGAGACATGTATGGCTGGCTTTAGCATATATTCTTATTTATATATCTCAGCTGAAATCAAAAGGGAAACTGGAGAAGCGTGGATCAATCTGGATAAACTGAAGGTCTAGTCCGTGATGTAAATGAAGAGGTGCTTTATTGACGCGTTTCGAAGTGAAAATCCACTTGGTGGAAAAAGTGGGGTTTCACTTCGAAACGCATCTATAAAGCACCTCTTCATCTACATTATGGATTGGACCTTCAGTTTATCCATATTGATCCACACTTCACCAGGTTCCCTTTTGATCTCCCTAGACTTGGGGCTCATGGACCTTGCGGCAGCTAATATATCGTTTATATACTGGTTGTATGTCACACAACCACACAAGCTGAGCAGCTTGATCCTCAATCATTTCCATTTATATTGGGTACGGCTGTTTTTCTCACAGCATTGCATATATCTCAGGTGAACATGGGACCGGTAGAGAAGTATTCCCATCTCTTGGACATTCCTGGTCAAAGATTTTGGGGAAGCGAATGGAGAGAACCGTGCATGTGCAGCCACCTCTCCATTCCCTGTAGAGCCCGTCTCTCGAAACCCTCATTGTCAATGTCAGAAATGGGAACACCATATATAAAATGTATCAAGGAATTGGTTTTCACTGGAAATTTTAATTGAATTACTGCTGCTTCACTTCTTTTTTTCTGTTCTCCGTTGAAAAGTTATAAAGATGCTTTTTGGCCTTCAGCCAACTGGGCGTATACCACAGAACTCGATTTTTCTCCTCTATGAGAAACGTTCTGTGATATATGCCCATTTGGATGAAGGAAAAAAATATTCGTCTTTATTACAGGGGGCATAACTTTGGAATGGAGGGGCACAGAAATAAAAAAAAGGGGGAAACCGTTAGAGAAGCAGAGGAACAGTGCCAATTGAAGAAGGTACTTAATTTCTATTAAAAACTCCAGTGAAAAGTCCTCATTAATATATGATCTAATACGAGAGAGAAGGAATGATGATTTTCGTAAGATATCAAAATACATAAATTGTTCAGATGGGAAGAGTCATGATGAGATTTTTTTTATTACTGTATTTTATGAAATATTTTGCACTTATATTAGGAAGATTGAAGGCACTGCAAATATGTAAGTCATATTGCAAATGCGTTTATGCAAAAATAGCCAAGAAAGCGGGAGCAAATATCAAACTTCTATTAATCTTCATATGTCTAAAATGCAGACGGGCATATAAAGCTGAGCACAGTACCATTACATAAGCCAATACTGACAGTACTCGTGTTCACAGTCATAAATGTCACCATGTTCCATTTTGGATGCCAAGGGTAATGGATCCTTATGGGGCATCAAATATGTAGACTCAGCAAATGTATTCAATTATTGACTTGAAGCCTTGACTAGCTCCCAAAGATCATTCGAAATAAGATTATGTGTCTTAATAGTTTTGTTTGATACAGATACGGGCTAAAACTTGGGCGTAAGTGAGGGTGACAGATTTAGAAGGATGTGTTGGAGGTAAAGTTGAGCATCAGCAAGGATCTGCGAAAAGCTGAGAGTTGTAAGCTCGGCTTAAATATGGGCAAAAGGAGCAGCTGTTCAGTTGGCTGTGTCAAAGTTTTTGAAATTCAAGAAGTTTTGTGGCTGCCAGAAAAACGTCAGCTCTGGAAGACTACTTCACTAGTCCTTCAAGAGTTCTAATGTGAATGTGGCGATCATTGATTTCTAAAGATCATTAGAAATGGAATAGCCTTGTATAGTCAATAAGAAACCTGGACTTTCCAAACATCAGGAAAATCATCATAAAAGTGATCCAAATATAGTGCAGTTTGGGTGCTTTACGTTTAATTATTTTTTATTTTACTCGCACTATTAATTCCACAGCTCTTTATAGACATCATCATCACTGTCCACATTGGGGCTCACAATTTACAGTATATTCCCTATCAGTATGTCTTTGGAGGGTGGGACGAAACCGGAGGAAATCCATACAAACTCGGAGAGAACAAACACTCCTTCCATTTGTTGTCCTTTGTGGAATTAGAACCCAGAACTGCAGGGATAACCACTGAGCCATCATTGTCACAGTATGGACTAGGGGAAGGTCCGGCGTGAGCCAAAACACAACAGGGGATACACCACGACAAAGAAGGGGTACATTAGGGACACTTGAACAACAGAGGGCTCTATGGCTAGTGAGAGGGAGATGAACACCTCCACTTACCTGTACCCTGCACTCCTAGCCAGTCTCTATACAGGCTCCTCACCCGTCGCCAAGCAGGAATCTGAAGCCATGCGTGACCTTACAATAGTCCTGGCTAGTGAGTGGGCAGGTAAGGGACGCTAGCCACACTGCTGCACTAAATCAACACACAAGGGAAGGAAGACAAACATAGGGAAACACTAGAACAGACTGCTACAGTCAGCACCAAGACTGCAGCCAGCACAGCAACTTCAAGAGAGGGTTTCAGCAGCTCTTTCCTCCTCCAGGCCAAGCATTCAAATGGCAAAAAGACTGCTTGCTGGCAAGGAATACTGACATTAACCCTCTCCTCCCCTAGGAAAAGGGAATACATTTAAATAGCAGTCGCACAAGGAAAAGTGAGACTCATACCTAGAACCTGTCACTATAAACTCTTAGAGCAGAGAGATGACCATGATAACCATGCACTGCAGTGCAATCCACTGAGCTACCATGCACTGCAGTGCGAACCACTGAGCCACCATGCACTGCAGTGCGAACCACTGAGCCACCATGCACTGCAGTGCGAACCACTGAGCTACCATGCACTGCAGTGCGAACCACTGAGCCACCATGCACTGCAGTGCGAACCACTGAGCCACCATGCACTGCAGTGCGAACCACTGAGCCACCATGCACTGCAGTGCGAACCACTGAGCCACCATGCTCATGCACTATGGTATTAATAAGAGATAAGAACCACTTCATAAAATACATGGCATATGTAAGGTATATATTAGCATTTCTCAAGACTGATGAGTTATGCCTCTTATGTAATCAATGGTAAACCTAATATTTTTAAAGTAGAGGCAGAGGTGACGTCTACATGAGCTCAAGTAACATTTGGCTTTAGGTTGTATCAGATTATTTAAATCATAACTTTTTAATGTATTTTATCATTATTTAATTCATTAATATTTAAGGTCAACTGATTTCTAACAATTTTATTTTTGCTTCTTTATAATGTAGTGTACTAATATAACAGTCTCAGCTGTCAGCAGTTACGCCTCATTTTAGATGCTCTGGTTGTATTTTGCATATATAAAACATTTAAAGTGACTCTGCAAAGAAATACACATCCAACATTTTAATACTATGCAAATTAGATAATGTTCTAATCTTATGCAAATTAGATTTGCAAGTGCACTGGTGGACAGCCGGGCATATCAGTGCACTTGCAGTCTTCGGCTTCTCTTCTCTTTTCTATATCAGCACCGCCATCCACTTTTCTTTGCGGCCATGCTCTTTGGCTTCACCTTTGTTCTCCACTCTCAATAATGAAGCGCTGATGGCGTCAGTGGAAAGGAGTGAAGACAAGCCGAGGACTGCAAGTGCCCTCAGAGGCCATACAGTGGCCATGTGAGCCTCCTTTGCATAGGATTAAAATATGAATTTTGACAAAACATAGCCTCAGATAAAAACTGAAAGGGACTTGTTGGAAAGGTGTTTCCCTGCCTTATTCTGCAGTACCTAGGTAAATTTTTACTGAGAGGTACCCTTTAAGCAACAGTTTTATTTCAGCTTAATGACACCCACACTGTGGAAGTTGAAAATTAAAGGTAGTTCACCTAATATTCCCATTTTTCCTTTCTCCTGCTAATACAGACCATACACATGAGATTTCTGTTGGTCAAACTGTTCAGCTATCTCTCCCGACTTCCCCATAAATATGAGCACTTGGCTTGCCAGAGCATGTATTTTCAGAGAAGAGGGAGGAAAAAAAAGCTCCTGCCTGACACCTCTGGCAGTGGCTTTTGTTCCCTAAAAACAAAAGGACTGGCCAAAAGGCTTGATCCTTCTCTCGCCTGACATTATCTGTCTCCCATATACCTCAGATGGATAGCCCACTTTTATCTCATATGCTGGAGGCCTTAAATCTAAATTATAGGGGTCCAAGATGGTGTGATATGTGGAGTTGTTTGATCAGATCGTCACACTGGAGACATGAACTGCAAAAATAAAGATGGCTATATACTTTAGATATAGTACCAGTTTATCAAATTATTATTTAGCCATCCACCTCAACACACCCATACGCATGAACACCACTACCGAACATCTCAGGCAGCAGGTTATATCTCCACTGAGAACAAAAGGATTGGACATGTTATAATCCAACTGCCCTAACCAGTGGTGAACACAGATGGAGGAGGACACCTGTTTAAGAACAGTATATGGGCTCCTCTTTGTGTCTATAATAGGACCTACTTGGTGATTTGAAGGTGAAAGTGGGTCCCTTTATCCCCTAGGCCCCTGTGCTGTTAGACATATTGCATCGATGATATGTTCATCCTTGCCACTGTTTTATGGGAAGTCGGGAGGCTCAGATATTGGACCTGATAAAATTTGCAGGCCTGCCCTCATTAAGATGTTAAGGGCAGAGTGGCTATTAGAATATTTTTTTCTTTTCTGACAAGACTTAAGATAGCAATTAGTTTTGGTCCTACACAAATAAATTAATGAGTTACAGCATGTCATCGTAGACAAGACATCTCGAAGGGAGACTGCCTTGAAAAAGACGATGGCCCAGTTGGCTCCTTTGCTCTTGACAGTTGCAGTGGAATGGGCTCTTGCAGGCACCTTTTCAGACGGTTACGATGGATTTTTTGGTACCCTAGTCCTCTATAAGAATTAATTGTAATGAATTGCGACTATAATTAAAGTATCCAATTTTTGCTCTTATTTTATTCCCCCTGCTCTCCTGAGTTTTCTGGTTTTTGTATTTTTTTAAATCCACCATACGGATCCAGAGATATGGATCTTTTTGTTTGGGGATAATTATTATGTTTTTTTACCAAGGGGGTGTGGCTCACAAGTTAATAATGGGGAGAGGCCTAAAGTCACTCCCCCAAGGAATCCTATGAGCCACGCCCTCTAGGTGCCAACCAGAAAATTTAGCACAAAAAGGCTCATATCTCTGGAATTATATAGCAGATTTAAAAGATACAAAAAATGGGGAGCAGTGGGAACAAAATAAGAGCAAAGATTGGCCACTTTTAAGCTGGTGCCTGTTCCTTTTTAAAGCAGAAAAGGAAAGAAATTATGTTAATAAAATGCTGAGTGTAGTTGGCAAAGAGTTAATGCAGATTTTCTTGCCAAGTAGAAGTGATGTGGTATGATTTCATAACTCAGAGAGATAGTTAAGTTGCCCTCTAGCTGTCGTAGTCAAATGCCAAAAAAAGTACAAGCCTTAAAAATATGCAAGAGTGGCCTCGACTCCCCAGTAAATGCTTGTGTATCTGCTCCATGTAAGCGTTGGCGCATGCACGATATATCCGGAGACAGATGCTGAAGTGTAATAACTGTCACATCCATGTATTTATCAATAGGATTAATGTTCGCTGCATTGTACGTTATATACCACCACCAAATGCTGCACCAGATACAACCCCTGTAGCACCGCTTCTACATTCATGTCATTTATATTTATGATGATTGTGATGGGACTAAATGCAGTCGTCTCTTTATTGCTCGTGAAGACAGGAGAATCAGAGAAGTGGATGCTAATAATTGTTAACCCTTCACCACAGGAATGCTGATTACTTGCAGAAGGCATCAAATGGAGAGTGCAAATCTATGGAGGCTTCAGTCGCCTCTCGAAATAGTGTGGTGCAATTTTATTTTAACGGGAACATATTTACGTGTGCAGCTTGTTCTCGGGATGTTGTATTAGGGCTATGCTAGTAACCCTTTTACAAATGTCAAAGCAGCACGGCGTGCTAATGAACTACTTGTCGTGTGATTCTCATATCCTAGATCTTAAAGGAGGGGATTAACTGAGGACTGCTCCGAGGTATCACGTAGCCGAAACAGGTGGCAATTTTTCGGTTAAGTAAGGCCAGTCAACAGCCCAGAGTGTTATATGGTTTCCGTCAGACTGTCTCCTATTTTAATTACTGTCTGATCAGTAGGTTTTTTCCAAAATAATAAAGTATAGGAGGACCATCCATGACCACCATACATGGTCCGGCCACATGAGACATTAGTAATGAAATGGATGAGTGTACAAGGCCCCGATAGAAGTGCAGGTGGGGGCCACTACTAGACTCTTCCTTTCTTATGGTCTCTCCTAACTTAAAACTTGAGGACCCAATACAAAATCTCCAATAGGGCACCCAACTTTCAAAAGTCTTCTCATATGGAACAAAGGGACCTTTTGGACACCTCCAAGGCTCCAAATCCTTGGTGCAACCAGAACGTCTGCACCCACTGCCTGTCTTTGAAGATTGGGGAAAATTTTATGAGACCAGATTTTGAACTCCGGTCTTAGTCCAAATTTATCAAATGGGATAGACCACTTAAAAGATGTGTCGTAGCTTTGACTGTGCACTACCAAGTGCATTATAATTTTCACCAGATTCAGGTGGAAATTACCGGTAAATTGTATTTTTCAGGTAGTTGAAGACTTTTTGGAAACATGATGAGAGCAGCATAAAATCTTTGCATAAAATCAGCGACTTTCACACCAGAATTATTAGGCTAGTCACTTTAATACATTTCCGTGCAGTAAAATATCTGAAACGTGAATCGAGAAGGTTCTAAAATACTTTCCTTTTAAATCTTGCCAAGTATTACCCATTAGAGATTTTAGGCATAATAGGACACATGAGATGGTGCAGAGGGTTAGATAGGGTCTATATTACTGCTACTACTCCATAAATACACAGCTAACGTCCCAGGTGCCAGCGGCCTCAGCCAGAAAAGGAGTGATGCCAACACAGAATTTGGGAGGGGGGTAGGCAGGATACAGTTACTATTAAACAGGGGATATATAACACCCAGTGCACTGCACTGTCAGCAAGTTGGTATAGAAGAAAATGTGTCTTGGCAGACACAATGAGACCCTCGGCATTCCTCCCTGGTGTGAATCATATTTTGCCACAAAGGAATCGGTTGTTGCTCATCCAAGCACTTGTGTATCTCACGGACAATCCTGACATTTTCCGCTATGTGCGTCACACTTACTTAGTAATCCGATCAGTGTCTCCACTAGTCAGAGAAATGTCACTAAGGCTGTAATGAGTTTTTTATACTCTGTCCTTCATCTCTTTTTTCACTTCTTTCTTATCCAGAAGAAGAAGCAATCAAAAGTACCATCAATGCCAACCTCGGGAAACCAATGAACACTTTGACTAGAGGGATTTTTTGTTAAAGGGCACAGGGCCACGAGTCATGGAAACCCCATTGCTTTGAGATGTTGATGCCAAAAGTATACCTTGGTATTCTCAATGTGGCATAGTGCCCGGGGTTTGAGAGTTGCATCCATCAAGTGGTCTTAAAGTGACCTAAGTGCTCTCCTGTTACATCAAGGCTAGAAAAACATTTTATCATATCTCTTTTGCATCTTTATCAATATAATGTTAAGGCATGCAATCCGTACTTGGAATTTATTCTCAAAGCTAAGGATCTGACCTGAGCAAGCCGCATCTACTAAAAAAGCTGTCCAAATGCATGCACAAATGGACAGAAAAACACTGCAGTCAACTTTTTGATCCGGATCCTCAACCAGTCCAATTACTGATCTCATATTGAACAGTAGAAATAGAAAACAATGGGATCAGTCACATATGTTGACACACCCTTATAGGGAATATTCACTTGTATGATATTGATGACCCAGAGGCGGACATATTGTTTGTCTAGCCACACAGGGGTCCAAGATGAAAGGGGGCCTATTTCTACCTCCAAGGTAGGTGGTATTGTGCATTTTGGTGAGCTAATGGACTGCAAAGGGCTCATATATTCATCTTCAACAGGGGCCCTTTACTGTCTGTGTCCACCACTGTAGATGACCTATAATTAAAATAGATCATCAGTTTCCGATTGGAGGGGGTCTGACACATGGTACTGCCACCGATCAGTTGTTACCATCTCCAGCAGGGGACGGATGTTGACAGTGTATGGAGTGAAGCTTATTTGTAGAACACAGACAGTGGCCACTAAGCAGTGTGATGGAGCAAACCTTCAACTCTTAGGCCGGTTTCACACATCCGGCTTTTCGCCGGTTTGCCGGATCCGGCGCTCTCCCGTACAGACAATACAGTACAGTGACAGCGCTGTAACTTCCGGGTCACATGCGCCGGTCACATGACAGCATGTGACCGGCACTTGTTGCGCTGTCACTGTACTGTAGTCACTGTATGGGAGAGCGCCGGATCCGGCAAACCGGCAAAAAGCCGGATGTGTGAAACCGGCCTTACACTCCCCACATCGGGCCACTGTCGGGATGGGTAACAGCTATTCAGGTGACGAACCCCCTCCAATATAATATTGATGAACCATGCTCAGATTAGGTAATTAGTATCAATGTATCAGACAGCTCTTTTAACTACCACCAGGGCCAGGAAACCATTGATCTAAGGCAATGGTCCCCAACCTTTCTGACATTGAGAGCCACATTCAGCTCTGAGAGAGAGTTGCAAGCTACATCCAGCCCCTGCCCCCCTGACACCCAGAGCTCCCATTACCAATATATTGAAGTTTTTAAACAAAAGTCACACCGAGGTAGTATACCAAGACCCAGGGGTTCCTACCTTATTCCCATTCAAATCTGCTCTTTTGTGTGGTCCTGCTCACAAAAGTCACCAACTGGAGACCTGTCCTTCATAGCTGTGCTTATACACCAAGCTGGCAGATGCTAGCCACACATTACAGGCTCACGAGCCACATGTGACTCTCGAGCCACAGGTTGGGGACCCCTGACCTAAGGAATAGTATAGATGTTCTGCTCTTTATTGTCTAAATTGATTTCTAGGTTTCTAGGGAACGGTTGGCCATAATAATCTGTAATATAATGAACCCAACAATAATTCTTTGGGTCCAGATTATCTCCTTGATTATGTTCCTCAAACAAATATTAATTGGCCCTGCTTGGCTTGGTGAGCAAATATCATTTCCAACCTTAAAAAATCATCATTAAAGTTTACACTTGCCACTTTTTATAAATGATTCTCCACCATGGGGCCATTTTGTACTCTCCACTTCCAACTATTTTTTGAAATGTTGAGATTTGTAAAACAGGTCACCCACTCACACCTGATTGTCATCCTATTGATTGAAAACACCAGACCTTTGCCACTCACAGACGTGATATTGGATTATCTTGATAATTTAAGTAATGACAAAGCTTAATATTTTTTACTCATTTGTTTGATTTGTTGTTTTTATCTACTTTTAGGACTTGTGTGAAAATCTGATGAGGTTTTATGTCAAATTTATGCAGAAAAATTGAAAATTCCGAATGGTTCACAAACTTTTAAAGGGGTGGTCCACTACTTGGACAACCCCTTCTCATTTCCCTTGTTCGCCCCCGTAAAAATAGATAAGCCTATACTCACCTCCGCTGCGGCCACGGTTCCAGTGATGTCTGACGCCACTTTCCTGGGGCCCATGTTACATTGTTCTGACATGCGAGCCCCTCAATCATTCAGCGCTGGCTTCCTTCACCCCACCTTCGGATGTTTGAGGAGGAAGTCAGCGCAGCGCTAACATCCTGCTCAAACATCCGAAGGCAGGGACACAGATGCTGGGTGCTGATTGTTCATGGGGCTCGTGTGCCATAACAATGTCACGTGTGACCTGGGATGCGGCTTCAGACATTACTGGAACCACGGCCGCACCGGAGGTGAGTATAGGCTTATTGTTACCTGAACGAAGAAGGGTAATGAGTAGGGATTCTCCAAGCAGTGGACAACCCCTTTAAGTATCACTTTAGACATTATACACAGTGAAGAGTTGCTATCCATGCAAGAAGGAAAGCATAGTAACTGCTAGCCGCTATAATTTAGGGCACATAGTCTATCATCAAGGGTACGGGCCCTGGGTGCCCAAGGGTGTTGATGCCACCATCCTGGTACTGTAATCAAAAAAGTAATGAATGCCAAGGTCAGGCCATTCTGCCTCTGCCATATATAAATGCATATGTCTTTATTGGCATGGCCCGTTGCATTCAGGGGTGCCCCATACTACATAGTTTCTGCCTGTGGCTGCGGGGCATTCATCCCACCTGGCACCAGGCTCTGAACTGCATTGCAGGTACTGCTATAATAAACCATATGCCGTCCTTTATAATTATGACCTATAACGATACGCTTGTGCAGGGTAAGATGGGCATGATTGACAGAGGGGTTAAGGGTGTTAACTATTTAAAAGTTAATTCTAATTGCTATTTGTCTATTATTAAACCCCTGCAACCTACATGAGTTCATTTCTAAGGGGCTCACGTCATTTTTGCTGCAGGCATGCAGTGTTTTCGGAGGAATATCAGCATACTGGGGAATGGCTTTGCCACTGGCGGATTATATGCAGTATGATAAAGCACAGTCATGCCAGTAAAGCCTTTACTGCAAAATTAAGCAGCAAGTAAGACTAATCAATGAAGAAAAAAAAATCTCTGCTGTGCTTTGATGTAACTGCAGGAAGAAAATGATTTATGCTAAGAGCATGCAAAGCTTATCAGTGAAACTATAGGAGACTGAAATAGCATTAACCCTCTCCGTAATAGGACTATAGAGTGGGGGAACCTGCCCTACTGTTGTATCAAGAACCTCAGTGGTTATATGCAGAGGATAATGTGACATTGGTAAATTCTCAGGTGACTGGCATATTGCCCCGTGGCTTTCAGCCAGCATTTTCACCCTCTGCTAGCCACCCCCCTTAATATACTGTCACCGGAGTTTGCGTGCCTGCAAGCAGCCGCAGTCAGGTCGGCTGCCCCTTGGAAGTGATGAGTCCAGCAGAACATACCCTGCCTCTCAGTCTGTCCCATTCTCTTTCAGATCCAGAGCCGCAATGCCTATGACTGATGTACTCGCTGCTGCTGACATCTCAAAGGCTGTGGGGGCCTTTGCAGGTAGGAGACGTTATACTTTGTGTCTATGCTTGGGAAAAATTAAAACTTATTTTGCCTAAAAAAAAAAAAAAAAAAAAGAAATCTCGAAAATCTGCAAATTTTACCGAAGCCTTTAATGCCCTACTTTAAAATGACAATCGGAAAGTAGGAAAAGTCTTGACAGCCCTGACCAAACTGGCACTACATTTTATACATTTTATTTATTTTACTCATATATATATATATATATACACACACATATATATATATATATATATATGATTTTAGCTCACAATCTATATTCTCTATCAGTATGTCTTTGGAGTGTTGGAGGAAACCGAAGAACCCGGTGGAGACCCACGCAAACGAGGGGAGAGCATATAAACTCCTTGCAGATGTTGTCCTCATTGGTTTATATGACTTTTTATATTACTTTTAGATTTAATTAAGAAAAAAAAAAAAAGATAAACTCACTTTTCGAAGAGGAGTGACCTTGTTCAACCCATGCAAAGCTTTATTGCCCAGGCTGCATCTTCCTCTCCCCGTTCCCCTCCCTTCCCCGGTCTTTCCTCCTTATCTGCTCTTTCCTGCTGACTTGAGCATCCGAGCCCCCATCCTCCCGTCTCTCCTCTTATTCTTTTGCGACGATCTCTCCATCTGTCCTTCACAACTGGTTATGTCTGTATAAATCTGCAAAAAAGTGAGTCGTTTAGAGCGTGTTCACTCTAAAGGAACATCTGATTAACATCTTTATATCACGGATAAAAAATTGCAGCCTGAGGGACTCCGAGCTGGATTGTTCCCTGAAAGCAATTAAACATGAAATGATGCTAGCGTCATATCCAGCCTGGATTATGATATGTTGTAAATTGTGTCATATATATATATAAAAAAAAATCCTTCTTCCTCGTGTAATCTAGAGCATGACATTTAAAGAGATACTTTATTAAGTACATCTGGTAATAACTCCCATAGAGAGATTAATGGAATTACTGTAGTATGACACAAAATAATACATAGAAAATTCACACTGCATTGCTTAGGGTTAAAGCAACTGAGATTAAAGAAACAAGCCCTATTATTTGTCCTGTTAGAGTATAATCATCTACACTCCCCTTCTTCTAGCAGAGATGCATTGGCGTGTATTGGAACCAATGGACTCCCATTGACTCTTCTTCCAATAGTTGTGATTCCTATGCCCCGAAGAAGATCCCAGTGATCTCCATATCGCAGATGTGACATCTTGAAATCTTTTTAAATTTAGTAACTCCATTTTTTCTAGTTAGAGTATAATCATCTACACTCCCCTTCTTCTAGCAGAGATGCATTGGCGTGTATTGGAACCAATAGACTCCCATTGACTCTTCTTCCCATAGTTCTGATTCCTTTGCCCTGAAGATCACAGTGATTTTCGTATCGTAAATGTGCAATCCTGAAACCTTTTTAAATCTAGTAACTCCATTTTTTCTAATTAGAGAATCATTTATACTCCCCTTCTTCTAGAATAGATGCATTGGCATGTATTGGAACCAATGGACTCCCAGGGACTTTTTTTTCCCATAGTTGGGATTCCTTCGCCCAGTGATCTCCATATCGTAGATGTGCAATCCTGAACCCTCTTTAAATTCAGTAACTTTTTTTCCAGTTACAGTATAATCATCTATGCTCCCCACCTTCTAGCAGAGATGCACTGCCATGTATTGGACTCCCATTGACTCTTATTCCAAAGTTGTGATTTCTTTGCCCAGAAGAATATCCAGTGATCTCCGTATTGTAAATGTGCAATCTTGAAACCTTTCTAAATTAAGTAACTCTTTCTCTTCCAGTATAATCATGTATACTCCCTTCTTCTAGCAGAGATGCATTGGCATGTATCAAAACCAATGGACTCCTATTGACTCTTCTTCCCATAGTTGTGATTCCTTTGCCCAGTGATCTCCATATCATAGACATGCAATTTTGAAACCTCTTTACATTCAGTAACTCTATTTTTTCCCAGTTAGAGAATAATCATCTATGCTCCTCTTCTTCTAGCAGAGATGCATTGCCATATATTGGAACCAATGGACTCCCATTGACTCTTCTTCCCATAGTTGTGATTCCTTTGCCCAGAAGAAGATCCCAGTGATCTCTCTATTGTAGATGTGTAATCCTGAAACCTCTTTAAATATAGTAACTTCATTTTTTCCAGTTAGATTATAATCATCTACACTCCCCATCTTCTAGCAGAGATGGATTGGCATGTATTGGAACCAATGGACTCCCATAGACTCGTCTTCCCAAAGTTGTGATTCCTTTGCCATGAAGAAGATCCCAAAGATCTCTGAATTGTAGATGTGCAATCTTGAAACCTCTTTAAATTCAGTAACTCTTTTTTTTCTACTTAGAGTATAATCATCTATGCTACCCCATCCTCTAGCAGAACTGCATTGCCATGTGTCAGAACCAATGGCCTCCCATTGACTCTTCTTCCCATAGTTGTGATTCCTTTGCTCAATGATCTCCGTATTGTAGATGTGCAATCTCGAAACATCTTTAAATTCATTAACCGCTTTTTAATTTCCATCAGTCAGGACCAAAGCTCTTACTATCAGATATATGATGATTAAGCCAAAAGACTGCCAAAAAATAATTAGCTAATCTCATTATGTGTATGAGCAAATTTATTATTGAAGGGCACTAGATGGATAATTAAAGGCTTTTTATATAGACTTTGTAGATTCTGTTAAAAATAAACCTTGACGCAATGCAGGATCCGTTGAGTAATGGACTCCGGGGTCAAACAAAAACAGCCACTGACTTATGCACATACAAAGGCTGTATATCCATTGCCTTTGTACATATATATTGTTACATTTATGGAATATGTGCTAACATATCTTACATAAACTAGCTTCATATTATACTAGAAAGGGTACTTAACCTTTTAAAGACCAACCACCCTCTTTTGACAATGGGCCATTGAGTTCCACGTCTTTTGACGTCATCAAATTAAAGCTCCGGCAATCTTGCAGGAGCAGGTCGGATCCACGGCTGTCAGAGGAGGAGACAAATGTGGTTTATACCTCTGTCTTTTTTTTTTCAGGCTATATAGTATTCTATAAGTGCTCAGGAATGAAAGGATGCCTTAACAAATCTTCTATTAGACCCAGCAATCACATGACTGCAGGTTGTCTCCCGAGCACAGCAGAGCGGATAACCGATATTAGCTCGGCAGTTAGTGAGTCATGATAGGTGGCTGCTTTCACCTGGTACTGAGGATATTATGGATGTCCCCCCAAGTATTTTATGACCTCTTGGGGGTCACATTATGTAGCATTTTCTATACATTTTTGCAATCTTATGAAAGCTGTGATAATATGGATATTACATATCATTTGTTTAAAGGTCCAATATGCAGAACCATGAACAGTTCTAGGTACATATTGTCAATCCTTTCCTAACTGTCCCTGTATCTAGTAGCATACATAAAGAGATATTTAAAAAAAAAGTATTTCTAAAGATCCTTTATGAGATGCTAATGAGCGCAGAGACTAGTTACAAGGGCGTTATTTCCCCTGACTAGCCGCCCTCTTAGCATGTTAGCACACCCACAGGGTGCGTACTAACATGCTATTCAATGTCTAGCGTCATCGGCAAGTACACGCACGCGTATCTGTCTGTTGTCACCGCTTCAGATTGCCAGGTTTAGGGTCAGTGCGCATGATCAGAAGTCCCATCAATTCCGGTCATGTGCACTATGAAGCCGGGTGTACGTGTCCCGGCTTCAGAGAGGTCTAGTGCGCATGACTGGAAGTGCCAGGACTTCTGATCATATGCACTGTCCGATCGTTGGAGGTGGTGATAACGGACAGGTAAGCGCGTACATGCTGATGACGCTGGGCATTGAATAGCATGTTAGCATGCCCACAGGGACGTGCAGCTATGCTAAGAGGGTGGACTAGTCGATAGAAATAACGCCCTTGGGACTAGTCCCTGCGATCATTAGCATCTCATAAAGGATCTTTAGAAATACTTTTTCTAAAGATCTCTTTATCTTTGTTACTAGATGCAGGGACAGTTAGGCAGGGATTAGCAATATGCACCCAGAACTGCTCGTGGTTCTGTGTGCATATTGGACATGACAGGTTCCCTTTAATGACCTTCACAAAAAAAACCTCAGTGATTCTCCAGAATTAAAGAGAAAAACTTTGGACATATCAGGGCATTGCTAATTTTGTAATTGCTAAATCTATTAAATAAATATCTGATAGTATTTAAAGATAGTCATTTCTTATATTTCCATCCAGCTGCTGACTCGTTTAACTACAAGAAATTTTTCGAGTTGGTTGGCTTGAAGTGCAAGAGTAAAGATATCATGAAGAAAGTATTTGAAATCCTGGATCAAGATGCCAGTGGATTCATAGAGGAGGAGGAGCTGTGGTGAGTAAATGGACATGTATCTACCAGATACAGAAAAACTACATTTTTCCACTTTTGGAAACCTTAAATTTTATATAGGCAATAGGCACAAATGTGCAATTCCTTCACAAAGGCAAATGGAAAACAAAATGTGCTTGTATGTCTAGGTACAGTATGTGTGTAGACCAACTGGAAATGCTGGGTTACTTTAATTGGTTCATTCAATTAAAATATATGGAACATTATAAAAACACAGAGCATTTGGCGCTAACAGTTGGTGATATATATAGGCAAAGAGAATCCAGTAGAATGTCTAATCAATAGAAGCCATTGAATTGGAGCCACTGAACCACTGAATTCACTTGTTTCTTCGTCTTTATGATGCAATTGAAATTGTGACACTGTGAGAGCGAAGATGGTGCCGCTCAACACCAGGCCACCAAAACTCATAATGTTTGTATGGTCTTCCACTATTGGAGGTAGGCCACTGTAAGGCAGCAATTGTAATATAAGAATAGAGGATAAAAGTATCTAAATACAGCAGTGTGTTTCAACCCCATAACTTTCAAAAAGAGTGATCTTTCGACTAAACTATCCAAATAAATTACAGTTTAAAAAAATAGTATATACTGGCTCTACTCATTATAACACTGCTAGATGAACCTGACGATATTGACAGTGTACCATGGCCTGCCAACTCTCATCCAATGGCAAATATTGGCTAAGAGAAGCATAGTAGTGGTGTACTAATCTCTCCACGTGCACACTAGTTGGTGGTTGTCTGAGTGCTTTAGGTTTTAGACATTGTTTAGATACCAGAGATAGATACTATTGTAGAGTGTCACGGGGCTTTAGTCATGTGCGTGGAAGTGACTCTGGACTCCTCGGCACGCTACATGAAAGAGCAGGTCCTGGCTGGTTATGTGGACTTGTGTAGTGTGGGCCTTTTGCCCATGCAGACTGCATGTTGCTGCTGATGTCGGTTGGCCAGGACTAAGTGACGACTCATACCCACAAGGAGACCACTAGCTCAGTTCAAACATCAGTGGTTCATTTTCATAAACAACGTTGCATATCAGAAGGCGGTCACATATTTTACAGCACATTTCAATTGTACATGGCGTATTAAGACACATTCTCAGTTCCTGCTGGGGTGTTTTCAATCCTATTGGTCCTGTGAGTCCCAGCACAAACGAACCTAATGCTACAGTCCAATTCGTGACTGTTACCTTCCCTTCCAGCAGCATCATGTCCAGGGACTTTGTGGAGGAGATCAGGGTTTCTATCGCTATGGCCATAGTAGAGCCTTGCGCTCCCAGACGATTACATATCTGTGTAGAAGAGGGGGTAAGGAGTCTCCACTAGTCCAAGAGTAGAGTCTTGTGCTTTCGAATGCTTGGGGAAACGACGCCCAGAAAAGTTAATTGTGCTAACGTCTCAGTCTATTCCAACCCTTTACCTTTTAGGCTTGGAACTTAGTCTTGGTCTCCAGACTCTTCTATCTCAGTGTCACTCCATATGGATGTCGGTATCTACCCTCCGCGTTCTCTAGCGGTCTGTGTCTTCGGTCTGTACTCAAGGATCACACCATCTCGACTCCAGCCTCTTCAGTCTCTTCCACTGTATGCGACCTTTATGACCTATAGACTATCCATTCGTATCTATCGCACACTAGATCTTCACTAACTCATTAACAAGAAACGATCACTATCCCTTTCAACTAACCCCTCCAATTGTGGGTTAATTCCACAACTCAACTATCTCTTATCTTACAGTCTGTCAACTATATATAATACTTACTATACATTATGCATTACTATAGATACAGGTTCCCTTTTCCTAATACGCATACATTGTATTACAATTCACATAGCATAATATGTGCAAACGACGTAAGACACAATTCACATTACACTGCATGACAATACAATAACGCAATTGGTTTATTCAAGGGAAGGAAAGCAACAGCAGCCAGTCCACTTCCTTACATTCCTCCCTTCTTTAATAATGATTGTTTCTGACCATTCAACGACCTAGAAGACACCAATGCAACGTTTTACAAAAAAATAAGAACAGTCTCTCTTTAGGAGGGAAGGTGGTGTTCTCTTCCCTTTTGGGTCAGCACAACCTCAGTCCAACTGGGTTAGGACACCGGAAAAAAAAGTTCAAGTTCTTTAAAACAAGGAGCCATTGGTCCAACACAACAGTAGCCCCACCAGTACATGGGCACAGTCTATTTGCCTTCAAACGAGTTGGGACATCGGATCATCAATTACCCCTCTCTCCAACAATAGTCCTCTGGCAAGGACATAGTCCATAAGATGGAATGTCCAGGGTTGGATGGGGCAAAGTCTATGTTAGGGCTGGAGCAAAGTCGATAATAGGGCACAGTACATGGCTGGTTGGGCAAAGTCTAAAGCAATGGGCTTAGGACCCTCTCACAGCTCAAAGTTCCTCAATTTAGCAAGAGAATGTGCAACATGCACAATTAAACAAGGAAGGTGGGGGGGGGCAAATTCGTCCGTCTGGGGCCAACAATGAGTATCGGGTTTGAGTCATTCAGGGATTTAGCAACTGTCCTGGTAACAGACACAATCAAGACCTACAGGCATCCAACTTCACTTCTTCACTCCTCTCTTCCAGTAAATGGGTCCAATGCACCTTTATAAACCGGTTCTGGGCACAGCTCCCATTGGTTCTCTGACTCCTCTGCAATGAGGGAGATGGTTCCTTTTCTTGCAATGGCTCCAAACACATGACTTCTGGAGTTCCAGGCATCTGGACAATAGGAGATGCCCTGGCTATGACTTGGATCCCAACCAGTACACATATCATTCGGAGCTTGCTCTGGTGTTCCTTCCTCGGTGCCTGAGCAATACTATTTAACCGATCTTCTCCCACCGCCTTCCCTCATTATCTCCCATGTCACCAGCTAATTATTTCAACTGCTAGATTTTTTTGCCTCACGCCAGCTGCAAACCACCCTTGGGAACTGTCCACCTTCAAAGAATGTCACCTGCTTACCCCTCTTGAAAGGCCTTCTTTATTGCACAAGGTGTCCATTCTCCACTATCCTCTGCTCCACAAACACCTGAGGATGAGTTCCAAACTTGTAAATGTGACCAAACCCTTGCAGCAGGTAAAAATCAAAGAATTGTCCTACTACAGGCCAGCTTTAAGTAACACTCCTCAAACGGAACAGCCTGCTTCTCCAGCACTTGCATATTAGTCCCTCTCTTCTCGGTCTGAGACAGACTCAGGCCCTCTTTGTCACTAACGAGCGACCAGATCTTGGCTCTGTAGTTCTCTTCCCATGGCAAGGCTAAGAGTAAAGTGGCCTTCCTTCTCCCGGTTCCAGTGTAGGACTAAGAACTCCACAACAGGTGGCTGAAGTAGGCGACGGCTTCCTCCATGGGTCCGACCAGTTCCATATCCTCCTCACCCCCTTCAGCTCCCTGATAGAGAAGGTTGTGTCTGCCCACGCTCACAGGTGCTTTCCACGCCACAATCTCAAGACTCTGCTGTCTCTCTGACTTTTCCACACAAAATGGCCAGTTTCACAGCTCTGCCTCAAATATGGTGGGGTTTCTTCCGGCTGACCATCACATTTTTCCCTTGCGTTTGCCCATTCCTAGCTGTCAATCTGCAACGGGCAGACCTTCTCCTTCCACTTCGTCCAAAGAGGAAGGATGCTCATCAACATAGACTGGCATTTCCAGGCACTCCCTCCAATTGGCATAAATTCCTAAACACTCGACCCTTGCGCTTCTACAGTGCCTATAAAGGGTGATATTCTCTTTTGGAGCTGTGCCATGGTCCACCATCTTAGAACATATGCTCAGTGCCATTTTTAACCACACAACATTTGCCATCTTCAATGTTCCACATACCTTCTCCACAAAACTGGGGTATCTGACTACAAGATTTCATCCTGCTGACTACGCAAAGTGTAGAGTGTCGTGGGGTGAAGTCATGAATGAGGGATTGACTCTGGATGCCCCGAAACGCTACACGAATGAGCTGGTCCTGGCTGGGTGTACAGACTTGTTTAGTGTGGGCCATTCGCTCGTGCAGGCCTCATGTTGCTGCCGATGTCGGCTGGCCAGGACCAAATGATGACTCGTTTCCACACAGAGAACACTAGTTCAGTTCAAACAATGACAATTTACTCGACGGTTCATTTACATGAACAACTTCACACCACCTAGACGGCAAATATATTCCAGCATCTTTCATTTGTACAAGACATATTAAAACACATTTTCTGTTCCCACTGGGTTGGTTCCAATATTACTGGTCCAGTGAGTCCCAGCACAACCCAGCGTAGTTCTATAGTCCAATTCGCAATGGTCACTTTCCTTTCCAGTGGCTGGCTCCACGTCCAGTCTCCTTGTATAGGGAAGGTGTGGGGTTCTATCACTATAGCCAGAGTAGGGCCTTGCATTCCCAGATGCTTCCGTATCCACGTCTTGTCTCCTTGTAGAGGTAGGGGGTAGTCACTAGTACCAGAGTAGAGTCTTGTGCTATCGGACACTTGGGTATACTCCGCCTGGAAAAGTTAATTGCGCTAACATCTCAGTCCATTCTGACTCATTACCTTTTAGGCTTGGGGCCTAGTCGCTAAAGGCTCATTCTGCGGACCCTTCTATCTGATTGCCACTCCGTATGGAGGCCGGTCTCTAGCCTCAGCAATCTCTAGCATTCTGTGTCTTTGGTCAGTATTTAAGTATCACGCTATCTCCACCTACAGGCTCCATTCTTCTCTTTTACTACCACAAGTGACCCACTATATGTGACCTTCACAACCTGCAGACTCTCCGTCTGTCTGGATCTATCCTACACTAAATATTCACTAACAGGAAACCATCATTTTCAACTAACCTCTCCCATTGTGGGGTAATCAGACAATGGAAATGAAGAAAGGGTTAATCTCCTGCACCATCACACAGTCCAGACGATGTAGATGAAATATGATTTATTGGTCAACGCGTTTCAAAGCCCTCAATGGTTTCTTCATCAGTACAATCATATACAGGTCATATATATATATATATATATATATATATATATATATATTACATTTCACAATATGTACAAAAGACGCAAGACACCATCCACATTACACAACACGACAATACAATACCGTGATTGCTGTCTTAAAGAGAAGGAATGCTTTTTGCAGCGTTTTTATCTGTTAGGTTATTAATGGTCACCTTAGGAAGGTTTTGCTACTGCATGCACTTAGGCAAATCATGAAGATCTGCTGCTGGCAGCTCCTCTCATCCCAGCTGTGTTTGATGTGAGAGATGTCCTTATGCTCTAGGTCATGGTAGCATGTTAAGCCATTAAAGGGATTGTCCAGGCTTGGGGCACAAGTCTTCAGTCAATCTATATGACTGCAGACTTGTGAATCCTCACAGAGCGTTCACTGTCAGAATCTTCAAGTAGCAGAACCGGAAATGGGCGGATGGGCAAGCTTGTGACCACAATGATGGGATTTGCATATATCCGGTCACATGCTGACTAGACGTGACCAGCCTCACTCAAAATTGGTGAGTTGAGCAAGACCAGACACGTCTAGTTGGAATGTGGCAGGAAGTATACAAATCACATATTTGTGTTCACATAACCTCCCATTCCTCAGAATTCTGACAAACACATACTGTGGGTAGAGTTGAGTGAGTACCTAACTATTTGTACTCGCTATACTCATAATAAGTACTGTCTACCACTCGCGTATTCGTTCCGAATAGCATGTGCAATGCAAGTCAATTGGGAATACTCACAATGTAGTGAGTAACCAAAATTCCTCACTATTTCCTACTCGCATGAATGATACGGCATTCAGGTTACTTGTTACTTTGCGAGTATTCCCCATTGACTTGCATTGGACACACTATTCGGAATGAATATGCGAGTATTAGACAGTACTCGTTATGAGTAAAGGGGGCTTTACACGCTACGACATCGCTAATGCGAACTCGTTGGGGTCACGGAATTGGTGACGCACATCCGGCCGCATTAGCGATGCCGTTGCCTGTGACACCGATGAGCGATTTTGCATCGTTGCAAAAACGTGCAAAATCGCTCATCGGTGACATGGGGGTCCATTCTCGATTATCGTTACTGCAGCGGTAACGATGTAGTTCGTCGCTCCTGCGGCAGCACACATCGCTATGTGTGACGCCGCAGGAACGAGGAATCTCTCCTTACCTGCCTCCCGGCCGCTATGCGGAAGGAAGGAGGTGGGCGGGATGTTACGTCCCGCTCAGCTCCGCCCATCCGCTGCTATTGGGGGGCCGCTCAGTGACGTCGCTGTGACGCCGCACGGACCGCCCCCTTAGAAAGGAGGCGGTTCGCCGGTCACAGCGACGTCGCCGGGCAGGTAAGTATGTGTGACGGGTCTGGGCGATGTTGTGCAGCACGGGCAGCGATTTGCCCGTGTCGCGCAACAGATGGGGGCGGGTACCCACACTAGCGATATCGGGACCGATATCGCAGTGTGTAAAGTAGCCTTAAAGCGAGTACGAATAGTTAGATACTTGCTCAACTCTACCTGTGGGGATTCATAAAGACTGCAGTCACATAAAGTGACTGCAGACTTCCACCCCAAGCCTGGACAACCCCTTTATTGCTGCTCTCAGTAGCACAAGCAACATGTGGCCTTTCATTATCGTGTTGAGAAAGCTTGGAAAAGCATGTGGGCAATGCATGAAAAGGCCCTTACAAGACAATGTCACACCAGTCCTACTCCTATGATTATGGTATTGGGTGGCATAATGTGAGCATCTTGTGTGGCATAAATGTGGCTGCAGCGCCTCCAGACTTGTCTTCATTGAGCACATCTAGAATGTCATTGGTTCTTGATTACACAGGAGCTGCCAGCAGTTGGTCTTGACAATTTGTTCAAGTGCATTCAGAGGCAGAACCTTTCTTCCATGACCATTAATAATCTAAGGCGGGCTTTGCACGTTGCGACATCACAAGCCGATGCTGCGATGTCGCACGCGATAGTCCCCGCCCCCGTCGCAGGTACAATATCTTGTGAAAGCTGGCGTAGCGAAAATTATCGCTACGCCAGCTTCACATGCACTCACCTGCCCTGCGACCGTCGCTGTGGCCGGCGACCCGCCTCCTTATTAAGGGGGCGGGTCGTGTGGCGTCACTGCGACGTCACACGGCAGGCGGCCAATAGGAGCGGAGGGGCGGAGATGAGCAGGATGTAAACATCCTGCCCACCTCCTTCCTTCCGCATAATCTACGGAAGCCGCGGTGACGCCGGTAGGAGATGTTCCTCGCTCCTGCGACTTCACACACAGCGATGTGTGCTGCCGCAGGAGCGAGGAACAACATCAGATCCTCGCGTCAGCGTAATTATGGATTACGCCGACGCTGCAGCGATGATACGATTACGACGCTTTTGCGCTCGTTAATCGTATCATCTAGGCTTTACACACTACGATGTCGCATGCGATGCCGGATGTGCATCACTTTCAATTTGACCCCACCGACATCGCACCTGCGATGTCGTAGTGTGCAAAGCCCGCCTAAGTCATGGTAGCTAAGGCTATAAGTGCCGGGGATTCTCTACGTGCCTCTTATTCCATACTTATTAAATCAAAATGTTTTCGAAAATGCTGTTTCCATATATTCATTATTAGCATCCTGTGATTTCCATAACTCCACAAGTTTTCAATCTTGGTGTTGCAATTCAATGTTGTTGAGTGTAGTAAAGTGCAGAGCTGTATATATTGTGTGCAGAATTATTAGACAAGTTGTATTTTAGAGGATTTTTTTTATTATTGATCAACAACTATGATCTCAATGAACCCAAAAGACTCAAATATCAAAGCTTAATATTTTTGGAAGTTGGAGTGGGGTTTTTTTAGATTTGGCTATCTTAGGAGGATATCTGTTTCTGCAGGTAACTATGACTGTGCAGAATTATTAGGTAACTTAATAAAAACCAAATATATTCCCATCTCACTTGTTTATTTTCACCAGGTAAACCAATATAACTGCACAAAATTTACAAATAAACATTTCTGACATGCAAAAACAAAACCCCCAAAAATTAGTGACCAATATAGCCACCTTTCTTTCTGATGACACTCAACAGCCTACCATCCATAGATTCTGTCAGCTGCTTGATCTGTTTACGATCAACATTTTCAACATTGCGTGCAGCAGCCACCACAGCCTCCCAGACACTGTTCCGAGAGGTGTACTGTTTTCCCTCCCTGTAGATCTCACATTTTATGAGGGACCACGGGTTCTTTATGGGGTTCAGATCAAGTGAACAAGGTGGCTATGTCATTATTTTTTCATCTTTTAGACCTTTACTGGCCAGCCACACTGTGGAGTAGTTGGATGCATGTGATGGAGCATTGTCCTGCATGAAAATCATGCTTTTCTTGAACAATACCGACTTCCATCCATCTGGCCCATCAAGAGTCACTCTCATTTCATCAGTATTAGGGATAAAGTCTGGCTCAACTACTATATACTAGGTGCTCTAGGGTAAATGAATATATAGAAAATAGCAAAACCCAAGCACTCAAAGGACAAGGAGAGGAATAATTTTTATGCAAGTGTTTTATTGACAAACTGCAAAAATGTGAACCCTGACAGTAGAAACACCAACGTTTTGGTTGTGACACCTTTATCAAGGTAGTTGCCTGCAAAGGTTAAAGACACATAGTGAATATGTAAATATTCACTATGTGTCTTTAAAAATTATTCCTCTCCTTGTCCTTTGAATGTTTGGGTTTTGCTATTTTCTATACTCTCACTTCATCAGTCCATAAAACCTTTGAAAAATCAGTCTTAAGATATTTCTTGGCCCACTCTTGACGTTTTACCTTGTTTTTCAGCCTTCCTTACCTTGGCCATGTCTCTGAGTATGGCACACCTTGTGCTTTTTGATACTCCAGTAACGTTGCAGCTCTGAAATATGGCCAAACTGGTGGCAAATGGCATCTTGGCAGCTTCACGCTTGATTTTCCTCAATTCATAGGCAATTATTTTGCGCCTTTTTTGCCCAACACGCTTCTTGTGACCCTGTTGGCTATTTGCCATGAAACGCTTGATTGTTCGGTGATCACGCTTCAAAAGTTTGGCAATTTCAAGACTGCTGCATCCTTCTGCAAGATATCTCACAATTTTGGACTTTTCAGAGCCCGTCAAAACTCTCTTCTGACCCATTTTGCCAAAGGAAAGGAAATTGCCTAATAATGAAGCACACCTTATATAGGGTGTTGATGTCATTACACCACACCCCTCCTCATTACAGAGATGCCCATCACCTGATTTACTTAATTGGTAGTTGGCTCTGAAGCCTATACAGTTTGGAGTAGGACAACCTGTATAAAAATTATCATGTGATCAAAATACTCATTTGCCTAATAATTCTGCACACAGTGTATATAGTGCATACTATGGACTCTGCAACATAAATTATATACATAGGCACAGTTTTACACTTTATAATATATACACAGCTCTATGTTAAATAGTATACTATAGTATATTGCATAAAACTATTTATACAGCATGTAGAGTGTGGGCTATATTATGGTATATAGTGAGGAGCTGTGTACATTGGATGTAATTATACACTGCACAGCACCACTTCTCATGTCCTGTATGCTGGGTGTAATTCTCAGTATCTGTATTTTTCTGTATATATACACTGCACAGTACCATTTCTCATATCTATTATGCTGGGTGTAAGGGCGGCTTTGCACGTTGCGACATCGCAAGCCGATGCTGCGATGTCGCACGCGATAGTCCCCGCCCCCGTCGCAGGTACGATATCATGTGATAGCTGGCGTAGCGAACATTATCGCTATGCCAGCTTCACATGCACTCACCTGCCCTGCGACCGTCGCTCTGGCCGGCGACCCGCCTCCTTCCTAAGGGGGCGGGTCGTGCGGCGTCATAGCGACGTCACACGGCAGGCGGCCAATAGCGGCGGAGGGGCGGAGATGAGCAGGATGTAAACATCCCGCCCACCTCCTTCCTTCCGCATATCCTACGGAAGCCGCGGTGACGCCGGTAGGAGATGTTCCTCGCTCCTGCGACTTCACACACAGCGATGTGTGCTGCCGCAAGTGCGAGGAACAACATTGGACCGTTGCGTCAGCGTAATTATGGATTACGCCGACGCTGCACCGATGATATGATTACGACGATTTTGCGCACGTTAATCGTATCATCTAGGCTTTACACACTACGATGTCGCATGCGATGCCGGATGTGCGTCACTTTCAATTTGACCTCACCGACATCGCACCTGCGATGTCGTAGTGTGCAAAGTCCGCCTAATTCTCAGTATGTGCTCTTACTCTATTATTTTAGACATCTTAGGCCTCTTTCACACATCCAGTTTTCGCCGTCAGGCACAATCCGGCGAATTGCGGACAAAATTGATCCGGCATCTGTTGTTGCCGGATCAGTTTTTTTCCTGCATAGACTCTTAGTAGTGCCGGATTGTGCCACATGGCGTTGCTTTTCATCCGGCGTGTGCCTGATCCAGAGAAATTTGCTGGTTTGGCTGTCGGAAAGCACAAACACTGGGACATTTTTTGTCTCCAGCAAAGAACCACACCGCTTCCGGCGTAGTGTGGCGTGTTGGATACTAAAAGCCTATGGCTATGTGGCAAAAAACGCATTCCAGTGACGGATCCAGTCTTTTAATCTGAGCATGCTCAGATGAGATGTAAATTCATTTCTGGTCTCTCTCTCTCTCTCTGTCAATGTCGGTCTCTCTCTCTCTCTGTCGATGTCGGTCGATCTCTCTCTCTCTCGGTCTCTCCCTCTCACCCCCTCTCATACTCACCAATCACCGGCACGGCGCTGCACAGCTGTCACACTGCTCTGGCGGGTTCCCCAGCTTTTGAAAATGCCGGCCGCTCATTATTCCATCTCGTATTCACTGCTTCCCCTGCCCACCGACGCCTATGATTGGTTGCAGTCAGACACGCCCCCACGCTGAGTGACAACTGTCTCACTGCAACCAATCATAGCCACCCATGAGTGGGTCTATAGCTTGCAGTAAAATAAATAAATAAAAAAATGGAGTGCGGTCCCCCCCAATTTTGATACCAGCCAAGGTAAAGCCACACGACTGAGGGCTGGTATTCTCAGGATGGGGAGCCCCACATTATGGGGAGCCCCCCCAGCCTAAAATTATCAGTCAGCAGCTGCCCGGATATGCCGCATCCATTAGATGCGACAGTCCCGGGACTCTACCCGGCTCATCCCGATTGCCCTGATGCGGTGGCAATAAGAAGTTAATGGTAGCCCATAGCTGCCACTAAGTCCTAGCTTAGTGATGGCAGGTGTCTATGAGACACCCCCATCACTAAACTGTAGAGAAAGTAAATAAACACATACACCAAAAAATCCTTTATTTGAAATAAAAGACAAAAAAACACCCTCTTTCACCACTTTATTAATCCCCAAATACCTCTCCAGGTCCGACATAATACACACGAGGTCCCACGACGCTTTGTGCTGCTCTGCTACATCGGAAGGTGACAGGAGCGGCCGTAGAACACCGCCGCTCTCTGTGAGCTCCATGGAGTAACTGAAGTCAGTCGTGCTGTCAACGGTGACGTCACTCAGGTTACCCGTGGCCACTGCTACAATGGATCAGTTTCTTTAACGGATCTGTCCCATCAGTTTTGCCACAATCTGTCACGCACCCATCGCATCAGGAACAAACCGGATGTGTGAAAGAGACCTTATGGGGCTTTGTTTTATAAGTCGTTTTATCAAGGACCGTGGCTTTATTAATTGGCGCTACAAATGGCCATAAAACATTTGGATTGTCGGTGGATTTTGGTTCAATTCTCCAGGAAAACTTGAATAGTAGGTTGGCAACCCTTCTGCTGGTATCTGTTCACCCTATAGGAACACCTATTCGAACAGTGAATAGGATCAGAAGGCTATTTTACATAAATGTTCATCTTGGACTGTTAAAGTCATCTTTCAGCTTAAAAAAAAAATACATAGTTAAGAATCTAGATAAAGAAGGGAAAAAGCCACATTCACCATGGGAATCTGCTCCCCGCATCACCACTGCAGCTCTGACAATCTCCATAGGACTGGAAGCAATGAATACCAACCTGCACTCTCCTGACCCTGCAGCCAATCTGTGGCGATAGCGGTCAAGTGACTGGTGGTCATAATGTCATGTCTAGTGATCTGGGTTGGAGATTGTCAAAGCGACAGTAGGGACTGATTTTCTCAAGGCAAGTATGGCATTTCTTCTTTTTTTTATCCTTTCTTTTATCACTTCTTTTAAGAAGCCGTAAAAAAGTAAACTGTTTACACTGTTAATAACATCAGGAGGAACCAAGATGAACCAAAGAAGTACTGACAAATCACCACATTTTTTCCACTTTTTTAAAAACACCCAACCTTTCTTTTTCACAAATATGTCAAAGCATCTCAAATGTCCAGCTTTTTTATGCAATACAAAAATCATGTGAATGTTTCATATGTCCATATGATATCTAGAATTCAACAGCTTTAGTGATCAAGGGACCATAAACTTTCAGGGTGTAATCATAGGAACGCTCATTTCTCGATAATCAAGACTGCTAATTACACAACAAATGAGCACTTGTTCGTTGGGTGAAATGGGCTTTTGGCTGGCTTACAAATCATTGTTCTCGGCAGCACAGGACAAGAAGAATGACAGCCTATGGAACTAGAACCATCTATTAATGATCATTCTGTGCCCCTTGTAAAGGTGGTCAGCCTGTTTAAATGGGATATTAAATGACCACTTCTATGTAGCCGATTGGTAGTTATTTATGACTGCAGGTCCACTAGTGTAAATGAGCATTAAGCCACTCTTGTTAATATTATATACTCCGTCGCATGCTCCCACTTTGCAAATATCTATTTCTCACTTTGCACAAAATAATCCATTAGCTCTTAATATCTCCAAATATACTCCAAAAACTATTGTTATAAATAAAAATATTGAAGTTTGATTGTTGGGAAATGGAGCACAATCACATGGGAGATATGTTTGACTGAGGTTGTCAGCTTCAGTGATGCGAACCCGGAAATATGCTGGAACATGTTAGATGTTGAGAGAGTTAATCGGCCATGTTAGGCCGGGGCCATATGGGGACTAATGCGATCCTCGCATGACACTCGGCTCACGCTGGCAGCACAGCGGGAGCCAAGTGTCATGCAAGTGACACTGCGACTGAGGTCCGATCATGCGATCGGACCTCAGCTGCGGGGGGCGGGCCGGCACTGAGGAGGGGCAGACCGGCGCTGAAGAGGGGCGGTCCAGCGCTGAGGAGGGGCAGACCGGCACTGAGGAGGAGTGGGCCAGCACTGAGGAGGGGCGGGCTGGCACGGAGGAGTAGAGCGAGGGATTTATCTCCCTCTCTCCTCTGTAGTCGGCTATTGCCATTCTTGCTCTGCACTCGTGGTACACCGGTATACTGCGAGTGCAATGCTATCTTTCTCTCGCCCCATAGACTTGAATGGGTGCGAGAGAAAGAGTCTCGCATTACAGTCGCAGCATGCTGTGATTGTTTTCTCGGTCCGATTGGGGCCGAGAAAATAATCACTCATGGGTGCTGACACAGGCTAATATTGGTCCGAGTGGAATGCGATGTTTTATCGCATTCCACTCGGGCCGATTTTCATGCCGTGTGGCTTAGGCCTTAAGGGCTGGATTTGTGAACAGATGAGGAGTTGGGTAGAATGGCTGGTCATATATCTCCACCCTAGGAGGTGGTCCAGGAAGCAAAATTAATTCTCTGGATTGACTCAGAGTCGGTGTAGGGAGGTGAGCGGACCTCCAGAGCTGTGTTCATACTAAGAAACTGAACCTTTTTCTGAGCAGGGGAACC
Source organism: Anomaloglossus baeobatrachus (assembly GCF_048569485.1). Classification (NCBI taxonomy): domain Eukaryota; kingdom Metazoa; phylum Chordata; class Amphibia; order Anura; family Aromobatidae; genus Anomaloglossus; species Anomaloglossus baeobatrachus. The sequence continues at coordinate 67,380,850 of NC_134360.1, forward strand.
TCACATTGTATGGACTGTTAAGAGCTGCCCTTTTTCTTTATACCGGACAGGCTATGTTAAGGGCCCATTACACGCTACGATATATAAAACGATATGCCGTCGGGGTCACGTCGTTAGTGACGCACATCCGGCATCGTTTGACATATCGTAGCGTGTGACAGCTACGAGCGACTGTGAACGAGCAAAAATACTCACCTTATCGTTGCTCGTTGACACGTCACTCATTTTCAGAAAATCGATCGTCCTTCTGCGCGCAGGTTGTTCATCATTCCCGTGGCAGCACAAATCGCTCCATGTGACACCCCGGGAACGATGAACACAGCTTACTTGCGTCCCGCCGGCAATGCAGAAGGAAGGAGGTAGGCGGGATGTTATGTCCCGCTCATCTCCGCCCCTCCACTTCTATTGGCCGGCCGCTGTGTGACGTCGCTGTGATGCCGAATGTCCCTCCCCCTTCAGGAAGAGGATGTTCGCCGTCCACAGTGAGGACGTTCGGGAGGTAAGTACGTGTGACGGGGGTTACCGACTTTGTGCGACACAGGCAACAAATTGCCCGTATCGCACAAACGATGGGGGGCGGGTGTGATCGCACATGCGAATGCACGATAAATTATCCAGTGTAAAGCGGCCTTTAGTTTGTTTTGCTTACGCCCTGGTTTATGAAGTATTAATTAACCAGTGAGAGCTTTAAACAAAATACATTAGCGTGTCCACCTCGTTAAGCAGCCAAGTGAGCCAAACGCTTACTATATATATATATATATATATATATATATATATATATATATATATATATATATATAAAAACACTGTATTTATACATGTACATATGCTGCATAGTGCCTAAAAACTGTAGCACTGGGGTAATAATGATAATAGCATTATAATAAAATGTTCATATGTGTATGATGTGGCAAACATAAAATTACAAAATATACAATTATGTCTAATGACTTTCCTCATTCTCCAGTCTTATATTGAAAGGCTTCTCCACTGAAGGCAGAATTCTCTCTGCCAAGGAAACTAAGGAACTTCTGAATGCCGGTGACAAAGATGGAGATGGTAAAATCGGCGTGGATGGTAAGTGTGTGCTAAAATAAGAAAGTGTCCACGGGGTAGATGATGTATTTGTGCATTTTCTTAGTACCACAACTTCTCCCTCATACCAGTCCAGGATTGTAATGCTCAATGTAGGACCACAACAACTTATTAAGGAGACATCTGTATAATCGGCATGTACACTGCCTTTAAGATGGCCATATTTCCATAGGTCTCCTAAAGAATGTCAAAGAAAGCTACCAGATCCTTACCAGAAGTCTAAAAAAATGAATTGTAGACTTAGCATTTTTGCCTGTCTAATTATATGGGGCTCCATTATTGGGATTTTTATCTTGTATTGTTATCTACCAATCTCCCACCAATACTCTCCTGATGCTCCTTAGGTCTTGTGTTTTCTGTTCTGTCTAGATCAGGCGTATAACCACTGCAGCCAATCACTGGCAGCAACGTAATTGGCTGCATCATCGCATGTCAGTATGACCAGTACAGAATGAATAGAGACTAGGTCCTAACATCTTGTTCCAATGATTGGCTGCAGTGGTCACAGGCCTCTCCAGCAGGAAGAGGAATCATAGAGCAGGGGGCCAAGGCAGCCATAAGAAGGAGTGGTAGGGGCTTAAATTAAAAGAATTAAGCAGAAAAATGTGTGAGACCCTGGCTCAGCAGCCATGTTGGTAGTCCATGGCCACTGTACCAGAGTCCTGTGAATATACTCCTACCTGCTGGCATCTCTGGTGGCTATTCGGATTAGTAGGCTGAATGTGACGTCATCATTGTAGTGCTACATACTGATGACATTGTGCATGGCCTATTAAAGAGGAAATATTGGCAGATACAAGGATGTTTGCCATAGACTACCGACATATCTGTTGGAAAATGTTTCATACACTGTGTGCAGACTTATTAGGCAAGTTGTATTTTAGCAGATTTTTTTTATTATTGATCAACAACTATGTTCTCAATCAACCCAAAAGACTCATAAATATCAAAGCTTAATATTTTTGGCAGTTGGAGTGGGGGGTTTTAGATTTGGCTATCTTAGGAGGATATCTGTTTGTGCAGGTAACTATTACTGTGCAGAATTATTAGGCAACTTAACAAAAACCAAATATATTCCCATCTCACTTGTTTATTTTCACCAGGTAAACCAATATAACTGCACAAAATTTAGAAATAAACATTTCTGACATGCAAAAACAAAACCCCAAAAAAATAGTGACTAATATAGCCACCTTTCTTTATGGTGACACTCAATAGCCTACCATCCATAGGTTCTGTCATTGCTTGATCTGTTTACGATCAACATTGCGTGCAGCAGCCACCACAGGCTCCAGACACTGTTCCTAGAGGTGTACTGTTTTCCCTCCCTGTAGATCTCACATTTTATGTTGGACCACAGGTTCTCTATGGGGTTCAGATCAGGTGAACAAGGGGGCCATGTCATTATTTTTTCATCTTTTAGACCTTTACTGGCCAGCCACGCTGTGGAGTAGTTGGATGCATGTGATGGAGCATTGTCCTGCATGAAAATCATGTTTTTCTTGAACGATATTGACTTTTTCCTGTACCACTGCTTGAAGAAGTTGTCTTCCAGAAACTGGCAGTAGGTCTGGGAGTTGAGCTTTACTCCATCCTCAACCCTAAAAGGTCCCAAAAGTTCACCTTTGATGATACCAGCCCACACCAGTACCCCACCTCCACCTTGCTGGCGTCTGAGTCGGAGTGGAGCTCTCTGCCCTTTACTGATCAGCCTCTGGCCCATCCATCTGGCCCATCGAGAGTCACTCTCATTTCATCAGTCCATAAAACCTTTGAAAAGTCATTCTTAAGATATTTCTTGGCCCAGTCTTGACGTTTTATCTTATGTTTCTTGTTCAAAGGTGGTGGTTTTTCAGCCTTCCTTACCTTGGCTATGTCCCTGAGTATGGCACACCTTGTGCTTTTTGATACTCCAGTAACGTTGCAGCTCTGAAATATGGCCAAACTGGTGGCAAATGGCATCTTGGCAGCTTCACGCTTGATTTTTCTCAATTCATGGGCAGTTATTTTGCGCCTTTTTTGCAGATCACGCATCTTGCAACTCTGTTGGCTATTTGCCATGAAAAGCTTGATTGTTCGGTGATCACGTTTCAAAAGTTTGGCAATTTTAAGATTGCTGCATCCCTCTGCAAGACATCTCACAATTTTGGACTTTTCAGAGCCTGTCAAATCTCTCTTCTGACCCATTTTGCCAAAGGAATGGAAGTTGCCTAATAAGTATTGTGAGACTGTGACCGGGGTTATATATGACGGCCGGTATGTCTCGCCCAGGTTGTGCTCACTCCATGATAGAAAGTAAATCCACTATAGGGTTAATGCTGTTTCCCTACAGGCTTAAGGAAGGGTTAAAAGGAAACAGGAACGAGGGCAGGTGTGCCGGGTGTGGGGGAAGTGACCAGAACTTCCTGAGCCCTCTGCTGGAGAGGCACATGTATTTTGTTATGGACTTTTTGTTTGGACATTAAAACCGTGTGCTGTGAACCTTGATGCCTGGATCCCGTGTCTTCTGCTGCGCAGCCGACCGCGCTACCTCACATATGGTGGAGAATCGGCGGGCATGACAGCCGGTGAGGTGTAGCATCCATCCCTGGTGACCCAGCTGCTCATGTCCTGGATTCGAGCGGCTATACTACAGCCCAAACCCGGCGACGCCATGGAGGACATACTAAAGCATTTGGCTCAGGCTAATGCACAGCAGCAACAGGCTAATGCACAGCAGCTACAAACCAATGCACACCTGCTCCAATCCTTGCAAGTGCAGGAAAAAAAACTCCAAGAACAGTTGGATCAGGCCAATGCACGTCAGCAGCAATCCTTGCAAGTGCAGGTCAAAATGCACCAAGAACGGATGGAGCAGGCCAATGCACGTCAGCAGCAATCCTTGCAAGTGCAGGACAAAAGGCACCAAGAACAGATGGAGCAGGCCAATGCACGTCAGCAGCAAGCCTTACAATTGCAGGAAAAAAGGCACCAAGAACAGATGGTTCTCCTGGCCAAGGCGATCCGTGCCGGACCGGCAGCAACAACCCCGGGACCGGGTGACGACGGCAGCGTCCGGAAAGCGGTGAGACAAGCGTTGCAAAAGATGACCCCGGGTGATGATGTGGAAGCGTTCCTGGCGGTGTTTGAGCGGGTGGCCGAGCGGGAAAAGCTGCCGACCCCGCAGTGGGCTGAGGTATTGTCGCCCTATCTGACGGGGGAACCCCAAAAAGCGTACCTGGACCTCGGTACCGAGGACGC